>NC_132792.1:93034677-93634677 GCF_048418805.1 Vulpes vulpes | reverse complement strand
ACAAACTTCCTTTTTTATTTATTTATTTTTTTAATTTTTTTTTTTATTTATTTATGATAGTCACAGAGAGAGAGAGAGAGAGAGGCAGAGACATAGGCAGAGGGAGAAGCAGGCTCTATGCACCAAGAGCCTGACGTGGGATTCGATCCCGGGTCTCCAGGATCGTGCCCTGGGCCAAAGGCAGGCGCTAAACCGCTGCGCCACCCAGGGATCCCCAAACTTCCTTTTTTAAAAAAAGATTTTATTTATTCATTTTGGAGAGAGAGCAAGAGAGAGAGAGGGAGGAGCAGACTCCCCCCCTAAACAGGGAGGCTGAATCGGGGCTCAATCCCAGTACCCTGGGATTATGATCTGAGCTGAAGGCAGACGCTTAACCAACTGAGCCACCCAGATGACCTTCAAATAAACTTCCTGATGATGGGGCCCTCCACAACTTCTGTCTTGTCCACAGGAGACCAATACTGCCTTCAGACTCAGGGCTTCTTGGAAGATACTCCTCTTTGCAGCTTCCCCTACGTTCTCTCACCCACCCTCCTGCTCCCAGGTATCACCCTTTTCTGCCCATCATTTGTAAGCCAACATATTCGGACAGGGGACCCTCCTGGTCTAGATTTGCTCTGTCTATGGTGACCTCTAGGTATTGTGTCACTGTTTAAATCAAAATTAAATTGGAAATTCAGTGCCTCAGTTGCATGAGTCACATATTTAGTAGCTACAAAAAGTAATGAGTACTGTGTAGAGCATTTCCATCATCACAGAAAGTTCTATTGAACAGATTGGGGCCTATATTTGCATTTCTCAACCTTTGAACTATGAATATTTTGGGCCAGATAAGTCTTCATTGTGGGGGCTGTCCTGTACATTGTAGGCTGTTTAGCAGCATCCCTGGTCTCTACCCACTGATGCCAGTAGCACTCTCCCAGTTGTGACAACCAAAAATGTCTCTGGGGCTCCTGGGTGGCTCAGTCAATTAAGTGTCTGCATTTGGCTCAGGTCACGATCCTGGGGTCCTGGGATGAGCCCCACATGCATTGCATAGGACTCTGCTCAGCGGGGAGCCCGTTTCTCCCTCCCACCTCTGCCTGCTTGTGCGCACTCTCTTTCTCTATCAAAAAATAAATAAATAAAATCTTTTAAAAACAAACGTCTCCAGACATTCCTAGACTCTGGTTTATATGAAACCATTCAATTATTGATTGTGTTTTGCTCACCCACAGAGAAGGAGCAAGAGAAGTCAAGGAAAAAAAAAAAAAAGAGATGAGACACACTTGGAACAGGAGATAAAGAAAGGAGGCCAGAAAGTAAAAGGTTTCCACAAAACCCTTGCACAGTGGATCACAACTTTTTCCTAACAAGTCCTAGTTCTTTAGTAAGGTGCAGTGAGTTTCCTTCGTGGCCCCTATGGCACTTGGAGCACTCAAACTAGGTCACCATAATGTACAAAGCCCCTGCCCCATTCCTGGAAATATCAAGGAGAATAGTAGCTGTCATGTAATTGCTGACATCTCCTGTTAGGAGCATGAAGCACAGGGCTGCCAGAACATCATCACATGATGATGTTAAGATGACCATGAGGCCTTACTAACTGGACAGGGTCACTCACACACATTCCTCCCCCGGCACAGGATAGGAGTGCCACATCCTTCTTGACCTGCCAAATTCTGTGTCTTCTGACCCTCACTGCTCTTCTGGGTTATCAGGCATTGAGAGTCATGGAAGGAAAAGTTACTATAGCCTGAGGTCCTAGTGGAGACAACTCAACTACACAAAGCAAGTTTTCCCAAAATATAGTCACCCATCTTAAGAGATATCCTACAGTCAGAAACTTTTTAAACTTTAAAACTTTTTTTTTAAAGACAATTGTCCAAATCTATTTAACCATATGCCCCTTGGTCTGAAATACTCCCAACTGAGTATGTTTTACCCAGTGCTAACATAAAGAAAAGACTTGTACTCAACTGAAATATTCTGTCTGTCCAGAAGCATTTCCTTGACACTCGACAAGATTCTATTCAGAGAGATGAAGGCACAAAAGAAGTCCTGTTATGGGCTCAGGAAATAGCCATGCTTGAAAATCACAGAGGTCACTGTACAGAACGAAGAGTTGGGAAGTAAGAACAGAACAGGTCAGGACCTGGCATCAGGCACAACCAGACAGGCTGGTGATTTCCTACTTTCTTATCAAGCTCTCAAAAATTTAACTATAAATACACAGTTAAAACAGAGATATATAATGGCAAGGACCAAACAATGCTTTATATTTGCCTCAGATTCATATACCATGTCTGGTTTACAGCAGCTCTTTGATAAATGTTGATTGAATATTATATAAAGGAAAGGAGAAGCTTGTCTACCTCATATGATAGGTCCCTAAAAGGCATGACCTTTTCTTTTATTTTGCATCTGTTCCACTGACTACTCAGGCGATCTCTGTATAGTATGTACTTTGTCAAAAACAGTTGATAGTATCCAAAATCTAAGAAATGATAACATTTGCATCAGACAGGGTCCCAACAGGAAACCAATGGCACATTTAAATCAGGAGAATTACAGGACGGCTGAGTGGCTCAGCGGTTGAGCAGCTGACTTTGGCTCAGGTAGTAATCCTGGGATCTGGGATTGAGTCCCACATTGGGCTCCTGCAAATAGCCTGCTTCTCCCTCTGCCTATGTCTCTGCCTCTCTCTCAATTTGTGTCTCTCATGAACAAATAAATCTTAAAAAAAAAATTAGGAGACTTTCCAGAGACTTATTTGAAAGGGACAATTTGCAAAGCTATGGATGCATGTAGGGGAACTACAAGGGTTACTGCTGTAGCAGCAGAACTATTACCACTCCTCGGGGAAAAGAGACGAGAAGATGGATCGATTACAGGAACCCAAAAGGAGAAAACTCTTATAGTGAAGAACCATGACCTTAGGTCGAGGGGCACAGGCAGCCCAAGGCAACCCCACAAGGAGGGAGAAGGGAGAATAATTAGCCTAACCTCACTCAGCCTCCCTCCCTTGAGTCTCCTGCTGGGACCCTGCCATTGGCGGAAGTCAGAGGGCACAGGAACCCTTGTGTAGCTCTCACAGGGAGCCTCCTGGGTAGAAAGAGGGAGGACGGTGAGTAGATCAGAAAGGGAAAAAGGAAGATATCCTAAACAATAGGTGATTGCTATCCATGTACTGGCAGTGTTTGGAAATCTTTAAGATGCTAATTCATGATCAATTTATAATCCAACAAGACGGAATCACTTTTAAACTCTAATTCTTTATTGATGCTTTAAAAATTTGAATGTTAGGATTACCAAACTAATTTAAAAATAAGATTTCATCCAGTTCAAAATCAAATCTCATTTAAAAGGAAATTTAACCTAAAATTACAGAGATCTTAACCTTAATTCTGCTGGACGTGAAGTTCAGCCACAAATACACCAACTCTGGATTCCTGGCTAGAGGGGAAGATGGTGGTTCTTCCCACCAGGGGAACTGATCAAAGGATTACTGTACTGCTGCACAGAGCTAAAGATCTCTTGTTAGAGAATACAGCAGAACTCAGTATTTGGGGATTTGTCACTGTCACTGGGATAGAGGGAAGGAAAGTTATATGAAACTCCTAAAGGAAAAAATTACTTCATGCAGAACACAGACAACTGAGAACTAGGAAATTTATGAAGAAAGGCAATGAGAAAAGCTCTTAACTTTGAGGCTGCTACTTTCTCTAAGAAGATGAAAGGGAAAACATTATCTATTAAAGGACAGAAAATAATATAGCGGAATACTGGAAATAAGAGGCTAAGAAGAACTCTGATGGGGCTTCAGAAATAAAAGAAACAAAACCAAAACATCTTTACCATGTTTTAATTTCAATGAGTCTGTGGCCTATGGCCTATTTACATTTATTATCAAATTACAGCAAAACAAAGAAAAAGATCTCTTAGTTTTCTCCTCTCTGTCTTAATCACAGGAATATGTCCAACTTAGTATACTTGATTTGCAGAGATTTACATTCACAAAATAAACATGTAAGTATTTGTTATCTACATATTCATCAATTCCTGGAAAATCAATATATATTCAGAACATGTACAATTAAATTAACTGTTTACCATACTCGATCTAGAATTTGATGTTTTCTTCTTAAGAGAGACATATGCAGGGCTACTGCTTGTTCAGTGCAAGCTGTTCTCATCATAATGAGTACTTACCACAATTTCCAACTCTTATCTACAAGGAGTACACTTCGTACTGTTGTTCAAGCATATAACACTCATACCAAGTTGCAAATAAATAATAGGCAGAACTGATAAATGATGTTCAGTTTATATGCATAGATACTGTAAAAGAAAAAGCCAACTGTGATTGCCAATTTCTTCTGCTTTATCCCAGATTAATAGAACAACTGAAAGAGAAAGCCATTCCCTTGCCTTTGGGCCACTTAATTACCATGAATATTTGACAGGAACATTCTCACTAAAATACAATCTATAATGATTTAGTAGCTTATATTCTTTATGGGCTTAAATATTCTTATTCACTAATTCAACCATAAATATTTATTGAGCACTACTGCACATATCAGACAATGTTACAAGCACTGGGGATACAACAACAAACAAGATAGACAAGGTTCCTGCCTTCATGGAGCTTACATTCTAGGAAGACAGTGAACTACAATAAATAGGTAAATAAATAAGAACTATAAATAGTAATTTTTGCTAGGGATGTAATGGGATGAAGAATAACAGGGGAAAGAGGCACATAATTTAGATGAGATGTTCAGGAAGGCCTCTCTGAGAAGTTGACATTTTAGGTAAAGCTTGAACAGTAGCAAGAAGTCAGTCACGTGAAGATCTGGGGAAAGAGCATTCCAGGACAGGGAAGAACTGAGGTAAAAGCCCTGAGGTGAGAATAAACTGGGGATGCTTAAGGAATAGTAAGAAGGTCAGTAAGTGAGAGGAAAATGATAGGAGATAAGACAGCAGAGGGTGGCCAGATGCCAAACTATGCTGGGCCTTGCAAGGCAAGGAATTTGGACTTTTTTTTCCTAGAGTGGTGATAAGCTGCCATGGGGTTCTGAGATGGAGAGGATTTGATCTCTGCTTTAAAAGGATCACTCTGGGGATGCCTGGGTAGCTGGTTGGGCGACCAAATCTTGATTTCAGCTCAAGTCAGCTGGTTGGGCAACCAAATCTTGATTTCAGCTCAAGTCATGATCTCAAGGTCCTAAGACAGAGCCCAAGTCAGGTTGTGTGGTCTCTCCTCCTTTTTCCCTCGCCCAGCTCACACACTTTCTCTTTCTCTCAAATAAGTAAATAAATCTTAAAAAAAAAATCACTCTGTCTCTGAAAAGAGAAGAGACTGTAGAAGGGATAAGGCCATTGCAGTCATTCAAGTAAGAGAAAAAGGAGGCTGGAACTATGGTGGGGGAAATGCATGTGAAAAGAAGTGTACAAACTGGGGACCTATTCTGGAGACATGCCCACCAGCAGATTGAAAGGGTCAGATATAGTCAAGGAGAGAAAAAAAATAACTCCTAGGTTTTTGACTTGAGCAACGAGGCATTATTAATTGAAGGGGGAAGAAATGGAAGAAAGCAGGTATAAGGCAGGTGGAGTAGTAATGTAAAAAAGTCAAGAGTTGCATTTTGTATATATAATATTTGAGATGTCTATTAGATATCCAAATGGAAATATAAGGTAGACAGTCATGTATCTATGTGGAGTTCTAGGGAAATGTCAGACATACTTTTTAAAAAATCTAAATGAAAAATGTATTAGAAACATACACTCAAGAGAGGTGGGGACTGTGTGTTCACATTTATTCTATAGGCTCTTGTGCCTTAAATACTGAAGTACTGAAAAAACACAAGGGGATGTAAAGTAGTAATCATGAAACCAAAAACCGAAGATCATCTTTGATTTGTTTGCTTGATGCTCCTACCAACTTAGCTCAAGTATTCCTCCACCAAAAACAATATGCCTCATAATTACTTGTTGCAGAGAATTACTACAGTGAGGAAAACAATACATTTTAGCTAAGGAAGATTTGAAATACTTGACTGATTCAGAACCAGATGCACTGGTTTGCTAGCTCAAGCCTGAACACAATAGTCACTCACAGATGATATCTGTGAAGTGGCATGACAATTGCAGGAAAGGTCTATCAGTACTGCTACATCAAAAGAAGACCAAATCCATGGAGGCAACTGACTTAAAGGTGTTAATAATATCCCCTACCCCATTTATTTTGGGGGGGGCATTGTTGTAGGTCAACAGAATTTCATAGAAATGTAAACATCTTCTGATTGTCTTCCCACAATTTCCTATTGATTGGCTCTTACTTTGCTTCATAATTCATCTATCCATCACGAAAAGAAAGAGAGGCAAAAGGAATTTCAGCTTTCATAAGAGGAACTCTGAAGTCCCAGTAAGTATTACCTTATAAATTGTACAAACAGGTTCAAATGAAAAGCAAAGATCTTGAATTTAATAGACATGCAAATATCAAGAATTTTACTTGGGTTAGTTTCTTTACAGTAAGGTCTAAACCCACTAAACTCCTTTGTAAGGACAATAGGGCAGGAAGTGGCAAAGTCATAATCAGTGACCTTAGATCTTTTTGAAGTGCAAAGCAGCAAAGTAACAGCCTACAGGATAAAACTAACATCACACTTTCAAGTCAGTAAGCGAAGAGAGAAAATCATTAACAGCTAACCTATTCTTTAGTGAGAATTTCAAAACCAATTAGAAAGCCCCTGAAAAATATCATATTTAGGCTTAATAGTTTAGTCCTTTTAGTTCCAATAAATTTCAGAATTAAAAAACTCCCACAGAACCGTAATTTTCCACTGGAAACCTTTCTTCTGCTTATAATTGTGAGGAATTATTTAGTAGTTTCTATGCAAGTGTAATACATGACAATACCTGCACTGGAGGTGAAAACACAATGTTTTGTTTTACCTTCAAGGTGTCCACCTGAGGACCTGGACTTCAAGAACACATTGCATTCAAGCCTTGGCAATACACATGGAAAGTGATCATTAAAACCCTGTGAATACAGAATTCCCATCTCTGTAAAAAACAAAAAAAGGGGTCTAACACCCCAATTCATTCCTAAGACATTCTTTGGGTGGTAAGGTATGTGTCTCCCATCTACTACCCTCTTCTCCCAGAAACATTTGTGCTTCTTATATCTTAGTCTGTTTTTCCTTAGTTTCAACAGATTTATACCCACAGATGGAGGAGAGAAGGTTAAAAGAAGAAAAAGAAAAGAGAAGGAAGAAAGTAAAAGGCCATCAACTGCTCACTTTAATATGCCAGAGTTACAAAATGGTTAATGTTATCAGAAGTGTCTGGTCTACCAGGGCATCTGTTGTCTCGGCCTAACTTCTTCCAACTTCTTTTTGCTATCTTTCCCTCTGTTCTCCTCCTTATAGTGACTATCTCCCAGCTCCAGCCACTGTGCCACAAAGGCCAAACCAAGCAAAAGCAGGCCAAAAATTAAATTATGGATATGTTTCAACGGTCTTAATAGATTAGTGTAGCATATTAGAAATGTCTATTTTAAAGACTTGGTAGGAGGCATGTGGGTGGCTCAGCCTTTGGCTCAGGTCATGATCTCAGGGTCCCGGGATTGAGCCCTGGATCAGGCTCCCCACTCAGGGTGTCTGCTTCTCCCTCTACCCCTCCCCCTGCTCATTCTCACTCTATTTCTCTCTCTAAAAAAAAAAAATCTTTTAAAAAAAATGGTAGATGGTTTGAGCCAAGCTGAGTAAGTATTCAAAATTAGTGACTGCTCATTCAACAAATTTGAAAAGAAGATGTGTTGTTTTTTTCTAACCAGATATCACAACCAGCTATAAAAGACTAATAAGATTTAACTTAGACCATATAGTTAAACTATGCCCCATGAGCTATTCCATAAGAGACCTAACTAATATATTAGTTCTACCATTTTTAGGCTCTCCTAAAATTTTACTAGTATCTGGGGTTATAGAACAAGAAAAGAGTTCAGACACCTCCAACACTTTCAATTTATTAGCTTAAAGTTCTTTATGAACAATGTATACACAAATGCTGTTTGCTGTAAGAGGAGTCTGCTAGGAACTAAAATATCTGTGTCAAAAGACAGCCTCTTGGAGGGAGTTTGGAGGCATCCCTTCCAGGATATCAGCACCTCAAGTAAAGCCACCAAGGATGTGCTTCCTCCTCCTGTTAAGTTCTACAAAGCAAACAAAATAACCTGTTGTCACTCTCACTCCAACAATGCACATAGATAAGGGAGGTCAAAATTCCTTTAAGAATGAATGAAATAAATGGCAAATTATCTCAATTATACTAAGTGATTCTTAGACAATCTGTAAGAACATTTACATTTTCCTTTCCAAGTAACAGTCTGCCAGATATCACTCTCCAAATGCCAGCAACATGGAGAGCATCTTAATTTAATTCATGGAGAGTACTGAATTAAAAAAAGGCTCTCCTTTCCAAACACGGAGACAACCCAGGAAATACTTAAACATCCTTAAGCATACATTTAACCTGACTAGATATTGTAACCCTTGCAGTGCCAGCAGGGTGTCCCTAAAATAAGCTGGAGAATAATTTTCTAAGAGCAAGAACCTAATTGAAAATAGCAAGGAGTATAAGAAATTTTCCATACCAGTTGTGTATGATGCCTGGCATATAGGTAAACATACCAGTTGAAAATATGTTCCATTCTTTCAGCTTATTTTGAACTGATTTTATAGGACAAAACAACATAATTACATCATCAAAGCATCTGCAAAGATAAAATCTAGGGAGCTTTCAAAACCGGAGAATGTTTGGAGAGGGGGAAGGGAAAGGGAAGAGGCAACAGAAGTTAGAACTGGATAAAACAGATTTACAAATCTGGCTCTTGAACAAAAGAAAATAGGAGCATAAAACATTTATGAGCATCTTCATCCATAATATTTCTTCCTAAATGAATTAAAGCATTGGCTTATGATGGATTTATACCATAGTGAAACTCTTAACAACTTCAAAATCAACTTCATGTTTGGGTTCCATTCTTTCAGGTGATGAATAGTGGGAAATCAGTGAAGGAATGTCACTTGAAGTCAGTCATTTATCATGAACCAAAATGGCTAAGTGCCCCATAAACTGCAATGATCCATTTCCTATTAGCATCACACAACAGAAGGCAGCCTCATCTGCATTAACAAGTTTTATGACCTCCGTAGGCAGAGAGGCTAATGTTAGGAAATGGGTTATTTTTGTTCTGTTTTAAATGTTCATTATTATACCATAAAAAATTCTTTAAGGATATAAACTACTGATTGATTCATTAAGGAATTATTTAAAAAGGTTTTCCTCATCTTGGCCTTTTTTCAAAAAAATTTAATATTGGTATAGTAGTTTCACTTTTTTTGGTCAAGCCTTAGCTGGTTTTTATATGTAATACACACTTCTTTTCCTGTATTGTCAAATATCGTGACTGACTAGAATTAAAATAAGTTCCCCCATCCCCCAAAATTTAGGTGACCAAAATTTTTCAGTGTTGCAAGTTTCAAAACATAAATATGCCTTTTGAATTTGGGCAGAAAAGGCATGAAAATGGCATTTCATGATTTGAAGCTAAATAAAATTGTTAAAGCACTTCAGTTCAAAATATTTCCTATAAGATACATGTTAGTAGATCACATCCAGATGACTACTGACACTTTTGGCTACAAACATGACCAGGAGGTTAGTTCCTACAACAAATGGTATCACTGCCAAACAGAAAAAAATGAAAAGGAAACCCAAATGGCAAGATGAGAAAAGCAACTAAGGAAAAATGGGCACAATATAAAAGGATTATGAAAATGGTGATATTTAGGAGGATACTATACTTCTCTAATTTTTTTTAAAACTTCCTCTTTTGAAATGAATCACTGAAAGTACAAAACAATTCCAACATTTATCTGATAGTACTATTTTAGCTTACTTTTAAACTACAGAATATAGTTTAAAAAGCATACTGTATTATTGAGGACTCTTCAGCCTTCCCCCCCCCCCCCCCGAGGAAACATCAATAAATTTGGAAAACAAAGAAGTATATGGCAAATTATTTTTAATTGTTTATATTCAATTGTGAGCACCCTTGAAAAAAGGTGTTCATAAAGTCACAAATTCCCAGAAAAGAAAAAGTAGAATTAGACATGGTCCATGTCCTCAAGGAGCTTATATTCTGTTTAGAGGGAGAGGATACATTCATAAACGAGAAAAATAAAATCAACCATGAGTTACTAGAAAATAAGTACATATCACAGTACTTTTCAAGTATCAGGACTAAAAAGTGTCCTTGTTACCTCATTAAAGAGAATTTTAGAAAACGAGAGAGAGAACAAACCATGAACTGGGGTGACAAGGGAAGAATTCATGGAAGGGAACAGCATAAGCTTGGCCTTGAAGAATAAGCAATTTAGCATACCGATAATTTCAACATTTTTTTCCAAACAAACAATCTCCTAGAATATCCAGTCCTAACTCATATGTATGGTTCTGAGTTCCCCAACAACAGCAAGCCTTTCATACTTGGACTTTTAACCTCTCCATTTCCTGACATTCTCCCTCACTGTCTATTCACCAAATGATGACCATCATTGTTTTCCTTTCTCCTTTGAAATCACTGATAACCCTCAAGTCAGATGATCCCACCCACCAAGAACTGGGGGAGCCTGCAGAGTGAGGGCTGAATGTTTATGACCTTATTTATGCCAAGTAGATTTTAATCATCAGAAACTTTCCTGAAGCTTTGAGAGAATGCAGTGCAAAGATAAACTGAAACAAAACGAAGTTACAAGGGGTCTCCAAAAAGGTATAAAAGGAGCTTTTGTAGTTCCTTCCAAGCTTCACCCTGAAGATTTGGGTATGGGTACTTAAGTGTTGTTCAAGTTCTTAAGCATAACCATGCTTTTTACTCTTGTCCTCTGTCACCTTGCATGTAAATTACTACAGTTGTCCTCTGTCCTCTTACCCTAGAGCACCGCCTCCCAGTCCATTCTATATGCCTCTGTTGGGGAAAATCTTCCTAAAACATAATGAGGTACACAAAACCACCTTTGAACAAAAATCTTCAGGGGATCTCCTACCACTGACAGTGCAGTCCAGCAGTAACTGGTGATTCCCTGCCTTTTTCCCTCAGGCACCCAGAGAAAATTCAAGAATATTTGTGGAACACATTACGGATCATCAGAGGAGACTTCCTGCCAACAAGTAGTATAAGCATCCCTAATGGCTTGAGGGGAAAGCAATACTACCACCCACCTGTAATTCATTCCTAGCCCAGCACAGAGGGGCTGGGGAAAGCTGGTTAAGTAATCTGTCCTCTTCAAACATATTTCTCATATTTTCTCTCTCTTCATAGCAGTGCTTCTCAAACTTTACTGTGCATACAGGCCACCTGGGCTCTTGTAAAATTGTGAATTCTGACTCCCTGAGATTCATTCAGCATTTCTAACTAGCTTCCAGGTGGGGCTGGCTCTGCTGGTTCACAATCACACTGTGAGTAAAGGAGACGATTGCAATGGTCTTCAACCACAGCTGTGATTGTACATGAACATCACCTGTGAAACTTAAAAAAATCTGGATGCCTAGGCTACCCCTCAGCCAATCAGAATATTTAAGGGAGGTTTTAGAGCTCTCCACGTGATTTTCTTTTTCAAGTTTTTTGTTTTAAATAATCGCACAACCCCAAGATCAAAGGCTGCATGCTCTTCCAACTGAACTGGCCAGGCACCCCTTCTCCGTGTGATTTTAATGTGCAACCAAGGTTGCATTTTCTACTTCAGTCAAACCATTCTATCGTAATTCCCTCTCCTCTTTACCTTTGCCCAGGCAGTATTCCACACACAGACTGCCCCTTCTCTGCTCAGATAAGCCCTGCCCTTCTTGTAAAAACTGATGCCAGTCCTTCCTCTGTGAAGATATCTCCAACCCTGGATACTGGCTACACCCTCGCAGATCCTCTGGTACTGCGTGTTCTATTCCTTATACTCTGTCCTGCATTAGCAGTGGAGTGTGTATGCCCCTTGAAGCAGGTGCTGTTTATTACACTTCTTCTTATGCCCCAGGCCTGGCAAGTACAAATGTTAGATGTACCTTGCTATAACTTTGAGATGGACTTTTAATGAAATTCAGCAAATAACAAGTGAGTTCTTTCAAGTCTAAAGGCAAGAACAAAACAAAACTGTCCTCATAAAGCATAAGTACTTTCTCAGCCAGGAAGGGATATTTTCAGGACTTGACCATGCCTGCCAAACAGGTGCAGAGATCTAGTTCCTCTTGGTTAAGAAAAGCAAAGCATCTACCCCGTCACTAAGACTTGTAAGAGATTTATAAGAAAGAAATCAGAGCCCAGGGTCATGACCTTTAGGGTAAGATGTGTAAAGGCTCAAATAACAAGCCATTCCCCACCATGCGGAAGTAAGAATTCTCTGACCACGATGGTCATAGGAACCCATTCAAATTTGGGAATGAATGGCTGGGTCTTCCAATTTAACTAATTCCCCAACCACCCCATTTTAGGATATAAAAGGCTCCTAGTGCCATAAATATACAGAAAAAGAAGGGAAATTGTCACTATAGTTATTTCCAAAACCTGAGTTCATGAAATGCTTAGTTAACAGAATGGATATTATAACATCAGTCTCTTGGACAGAAAATATTTTAAATATTAAAAAGAAATTTGTAGAAGATTTATAGGTCTGAATGAATCACCCAAGAGAATCCATCAGAATTTCTTTATTACTATTATTATTTTTTAAGATCTTATTTATTTATTTACTCATGAGAGACAGAGAGAGGCAGAGGCATAGGCAGAGGGAGAAGCAGACTCCTTGCGGGGAGCCCAATGTGGGACTTGATCCCAGGACCTCAGGATCATGACCTGAGCCAAAGGCAGATGCTCAACCAGAGCCACCCAGGTGCCGCTCCATCACAACTTTGAACTGAGAAAAATTTAAAGTGGGAGATGTAGAGTCATTGATAAGAGATTGATCTCTGAAATCAAACAAACCTGGATTCAAATCCTAGCTATCTCCACTCACTCTGTCTTCAGGCAAATTCCTTTACTTTCTAGGGCTCAGTTTTCTGTTTGTGAAATGGGGATCATATTGACAATTTATATATCTATTTTAAGTGATTAAATGTGGTAGCTTCTCAAACAATGTATGCAGCACAATAAATGCCAGAAATAGAAATTTGTTTTTAGTCTGTTCAATTACAGTTTCCCATAAGAGTCATGTCATATAATGGTAATATTATAGTAATCTACACTTATACCCTACCAAGCCACACACCTTTTCTTGAACTTGTATACATTTTTTTAATGCTTCAATGTTTCTGCAGACTATACTTTTTGCCTAGAATGAACCCTCTCAACTTCCTCCCCTCTTCCTCTGACAAAATAAGAACAATAATTATTACTATTATTATTATTTTGCTGTTAAGTCTCATTTTCATGGTACCTCCCCTCCTTGGAGTGTTTCCTCTGGCATTTCTACCACCAGAGGCCATCTTTTGAACTTCTAGACCACTTTATAGGGACCTGTATTGGAGTACACTTCACACCATGAAATGTGAGCACTTGTGTTTCCTTCTGTCATTTGTAAATTCTAGAGTAGTGCTGTCCAGTGTGATAGCTGTTAGTCTCATGCACCACTATCAATGTTTAAATTAATCAAAAATAAATAAAAATAAAAATTTAGTTCCTCAGTCTCATGAGCCACATGTCAAGTGTTTAAGAGGCTCATGTGGCTACAACTATTGTATTGGACCACACAAAATATTGCCATCATCACAGAATATTTTATTAATCAGCACTGTTCAATCTCTTGGGTAGGGATCATGTCTTATTCATTCCTAGAGTCTACCTTTCACTTAAGTGTTTATAAATGAATGACGATATTGACAAATTCAGGCATGTTTATGCCCTTTTGACTAAATGACAAAGGATGAATTATTTATTAGTGTTTAAACCTATAAGAGAAAATACATACAAAATATCTAGCATGAAGGTCATCACAAGGCAGACAATGAATAAGAGGTGCTTTCTCATATGGTTGAGAAATCCTAATCCCTGCCTTCTGATAATTCAGTTATTCTGACAGAAGACCATTGAAGAGGTTTTAGTCTAAGGAATATTACTACAATGGGCAAATGGACAGTCCTATTTGGTAGTTTAGCTGCATCTTACTTGGCTGGTCTTGTCAAGCCTATTTTTTCCATAATCTCAGAACCAGGGCATATCTTTCCCATATGAGAATATGAAAATCTGCTCTACATTATCTCCAATAGACTCAGTCAAGGCAAGAGATATGGCTAACAAAAAACAGTATATCTCCCAAGGCTAAACCAGAGCAGCAAAACCACTCCTGTGCATCCTGTCTTCTTCCCAGTGCCTTCCCTATCCCCTCTTTGTTCCTCCTCCATCCTGAGCAAAGATTTCTGAGATACCCAATTACTAAACTGCCCCTGCTACCTGATGCTGCCCAATCCAGTGTTGTTCACCTTTTCCCCAGTCCCTTCTAGAGTAATTCAGCACAAGTCCAAACCCTATAAAAAGATCTTTATCTTCCTGGATGCCCATAGTCCTGTTGCTGTGCTCTCTCCTTCATTGCATCAAGTTACCAAATCTATGAGTACAGTAGCATTCCTATGGTCTTCCCATGTGATCAAACTTTAAGACCAAATGAAAAATTCCACAGCAGAAAGTAACAGAACATCTTTGGCTCATCTTATTTTTGATCAAGAATCATGTTTCTCAACCCAGCCATAAAAAAGGAATGAAGTACTGATACTGCTGGATGAACTTTGAAAACTTTATTCTTAGTGAAAGAAGCCAGATACAAAAGATATAGAGACCATATAATTCCATTTATATAAAATAAAATTGGCAAATCCATAGAGATAGAAGATTTCTGGAGAGAGGCTGGTAGGCAGCAGGAATGAAGAGTGACTGCTAGTGGGTATGGGGTTTCCTTTAAGGGTGATGAAAATGTTCTGGAATTACACAGTGGTAATGGTTACACAATTTTGTGAATATATGGAAGACCACTGAACTACGCACTTTTAAAGGGTAAATTTTATGGCATGTAAATGTTATCTCAATTTTTAAAAGAACTAAGTTTTTGCTTTGACTGGGAGTTTTCTCCCAGTTTTCTGTACAAGTTTCAGAGCTACCAAGGGAAAGCTTCTTGAAGTTCTTTAAACTATTTTGGAGAGAGTTACTATAATTGACTCCAGTGTCACCTAACAAGGTTTCCCAAGTACATCATTCTACTTTGTCTTTATTCATATTCATCCTTAGAGTTTGTTTCCTTCTCATTCTGTTGCTTCCACCTTTTTTTTTTTTCTAAAACCTATCAGTTCTGTTATTTTGAAATTTTGCCATAAAACTGCCCTGGCAGAAATGCAAATCAAAACTCTAATGAGATATTAGTTCATACCTGTCAGAATAGCTAAAGTCACAAACACAAGAAATAACAAGTGTTAGTAAGGATGTAGAGAGAAAGGAACCCTTGTGCATTGTTGGTGGGAGTGCAAACTGGTACAGCCACTGTGAAAAATAGTATGGAGGTTCCTCAGAAAGTTGAAAATAGAACTACCGTATGATGCAGTAATTGCACTACTGGGTATTTACCCAAAAAATACAAAAACACTAATTCAAAGGGATATATGCACCCCTGTGTTTATAGCAGCATTATTTATAGTCAAATTATGGAAGCCAAGTGTCCACTGATAGATAAATTTATAAAGAAGACATAGTATATTTATATAACAGAATATTATTCAATCATAAAAAGAATGAAATCCTGCCATTTGCAATGACATGGATGGAGCTAGAGAGTATAATGCTAAGTGAATAAGTCAGAGAAAGACACATGCCATATGATTTCACTCATATTTAGAATTTAAGAAATAAAACAAATGAGCAAAGGGGAAAAAAAGGAGAGAAAGAGTGGCAAACCAAGATACAGACTCTTAACTATAGAGAACAAACTGAAAGTTAGCAGAAGGGAAGTGGGTGGGGGGCTGAGTGAAATGGATAATGGGTATTAAAGAGTACACTTATCACAATGAGCACTGAGTGATGTATGGAATTGTTGAATTGCTATATTGCACATCTGAAAATAACATAACACTATATGTTAATTATGCTGGAATTAAAATTTTTAAAACTTTAGAATACTTTTAAAAACTGCCCTAGCAGATAATTTAACTCTTCAAATGTTGCTTTATAGGTAAAACCAATGTATAAAGATAGCTTCTCTAGTCAACTTGTCTCCACCATACCAAAAGACACATAACACAAATGGTGTTAGGCATAGAAAAGTTAAATAGGGATGCCCAGAAGACACTGGTATTAGAGCAGAGCTAATGGTGTCAAACAGGACATATTATGATTCTATGTAGTGGGGAAATCACTTTCAACTGGAATTACAAATAAGAAATGGCACTTCTCTCAAAAACTGGCTTAAAACACCCCTCCTATTGCCATAGGACACAAAGAATATTCATCTCATGGAGAGAAAAAGTGATGAGACCATGAGACTACTAGAAAGAAAAAGGCATAGAATGGCAGCATCATTAACTGATAATGTGGACAGCCAACAGTAGGCAAAGCATTTTTATGAGGAGAGCCTTCTACAGAAATCTGATGTGAGGAAATGGTTTTTGAGACTGCTCTGAGCAAGGGAACCAGTAAAGAACAAGGACTTTTCTACTTTTCTATAATTTGCAGTTAAGGCTCTCAAGCAGCAGATATCCCCACACAGAAGGCTTGAGAATCAGTGATGCAGAATGTAAAGAGGATCAATCCAGATCATGACAGAGAATGTTCCCTGGCTACCTAGCAAGGTTCTCACCAGCTTCAGAAAAAAGAAACTGAAAACATCAAAATCTATCCTATGTACTTTATGGTTCATATTACAGAAATATTTAGAATAAACTATGCAGACCAGTGATTCTCATTTCACAGAATGGGTTCTGTTTTTTTTTTTAAGATTTTAAGTAATCTCTACACCCAGTGTGGGTTGGGTTTGAACTCACAATCCCAAAATCATGAGTCGCATGCTCTACTGACTAAGCCAGCCACGTGCCCCAAGGGTTTTGTTATTCTTAACAAATCTTTTAGACTTTTGGCATCATTACATAGAAATATCTGCTCATGTGGGGCGTGGTTGTTGCTTCAAGGTCCCCCAAAATTCCATAATCTAGGCCTCAACCTCAAAACTAGTCTATACTTAATTTGTTCTCTTTCTTTAAAGTTTTAGTCCTGAACAAAAAGCATGAATTCAGTTTTTACAAGGGATGCCTAGGGTCCCAGCTATTTCTCCTGCTTCATAGTTTTGTCCAAGGTTCACTGATTCGTGATTTCAGCATGTTGTTTAATACAAAGCCATCATAGTCACAGTATCTTCAAATAACATTGGTTCTCCTTCTTCCCTTCTCTAGCAATATAAAGGAGTAAACAATAAACACGTTAGGAGCGTTCCCCTATATTCACTGACCCAGTATACACAGAGTATCTGGTACTGCACCAGGTGCTGGGAACACAAAAGAGAAAAGCACTTACTGTGTAATGGTGAAACAGACATGTGCTCGACAGGGAAATGCCTCAGATGTCCCTACCATGGGTGTGACAGTGAGTCAGAGAAGGCTTCACCACAGAGGTAACATGGGAGCTGAACTGAGTCAGCCTTTCCTCAGACAAACAGTTCTGTGAGACTAGGGGCAGAGAGCATTCCAGGCCAGCGGAGGGGACAGTGTGTGCCAAGTCACTGAGATGTGAGAATGCTTGGGTTTCAGGAACAATGGGAGCAAGTCCTCAGTGTAGCCAGGACACAGCCTTCCGGGTGGTGAGAGAAGAGATGAAATAGGGCCAGATTATGGAATGTGATCACCTGGCTGAAGAATAGGATAGAATATTAGACTAAAAATCATTTTTAGTTAATGACAATGGAATGATAAAGAGAACGTGTGTAAAGAATAAATTGTTTGGTCAGAAGAGAATCCTACAGCAGGACAACTGTTGTTTATTATAAAGCAATTTCAAAAGGACAAATCTCTTTATATGAATGGCAGCTTATAATGTTGGGTTGTACAGATTGGTTAAGCATTTTATGCCTTGACCCTAACGTAAAGCTTGCCATAAACTTGAGATGTTCTTTTTTAAATTATTTTTTTGACAAAAAAAAATTCAAATGGCAATTTAGAAAGAAATAGAGCCATCTGCCCAATAGTTAAGGATTAGATAAGCATTTATATATTTCTTTTAAGTAACAACATTTACAAGGATAAAGTGCTGTGATACCAGAGTAAAACAAACTGAATAGCTTAAATATCAAAAGGCAATTTTAACATTTCATACAAAATGCAAGCAACTTAACTGAAAAATGAAAGCTAAAAAATCTTACTTTATCCTTGAAAGGAGTATGGTATTACCATTAACATTCATGGAAGCTGCCTTACTTCTCTTTGGCTATATCTGGAAGGTAATTAAAACAATCCATTTGGTAACTGAATGAAGTAGGACAGGAAACCAGGTGTTCATGCTACTATATTTTCCACAGATATACCCCAAGGCCAAAGCCCATTTTACCTTTTGCATTTCTCAGGAACCAGGTAGGGGCGCAGCATTTGTCAGCAATCACAGACAGGGCAGTAAGTCACTAGTGAACTCTTACAAATTATTTGTTTCAGTCACTGTAGCCAGTGAACTATTGGTTCTGTACAAAGTAGCTCTGATAGAGCTCTTTTTGTATTTTCTACAAACCTTATGCACTCTCAACAGGAAAACTTCTGTACCCACATAATTCTGGAGGCAACTGGTAGCAACCAAGAACCTAGCCTGTTGTTATGGCACACCACCACAAACTATCATCTGTGGACAAATATATACAATTTTGATTTAATTGCTAAGGTAAAGCAGAAAATAATCCAGGTTATCACAGTGACTATACTTTCATTATCCAGATAAACATGGACTGTTTCCCTCCCTATGCTAAACCAAGGACAAGACTGAATGCAAGGTAAACTAGAATTAACCTGCACAAAATAATTATCTAAACTAGTATCAGCAAAATGGTAATTTACATTGTATTCAAATTTTTAAAATGGTTACGTGAATTAAGGCCATGACTAAAAAGTAACAGTAAAAAGTATATTTTGTTGAGGCTCCCTCTGGTGAATCTTTACCATTATAGTTCAGGGTAAGTGAAGGTAAAAGAAATGGCACTTTCATTTCAGTTCATCAGAGTCTCCTCAACATACAGATGGGTAGCTCAACCTCTAATCTAAAGGTGTGATGCCCCATCTTCATCATCTTCTCCTCAGACCTGAGAGAGTGAACAAGAAAGGAGAAAAGTATGGCAGCCTTACAAAATTCTACGCCACTTGTTTCAATTCCTCAGTCAAGAAGTTACCATAAACTAAATCTATACAGATCAATTACAGTGAGTTACTTAGTGATCACATGAGTAATTTCTAAAGCCACAGCAAGCCTCTTAATAAGGGAGTCCTCAAACTCCCTGCCAGGAATAGACTTGGAAATGGGAAGTCTGAGAAGAAAGGGACCCACACCCGTTGCCCCCTGAAGGAGGAAGAATGACAAGGTGGGAGTGAGTGCCTTCTATTTGAGAAGCGAGTCCCTTTTCTGTTGTATCTCTGGCCTGGTGTTCTCATGCTACTGCATGGCCCTCACCATTCTCATTACAGCAGTTCCGGGACACACATGATCCATGCATGTGTGTTTTCATGGAAACATACCATGGGTATGTGTGTTTTCATCAAAGGCCAGGTTGCCATAATGATCATGGCTCTGTTACAGGTAAGCAGAGGTTGGCTCTCAATGTCCTCATTTGAAAGTGGGATAGTACTATCTACCTCACATAGGTTGCTGTGAGGAATAACCCAGAGAAATTGCTTTATATAAAGCACTGCCTCAAGTGCTATAATAATTCACTGGCCAAAAAGCTGGATCTTAAGTACTACAGAATAAAGTTCTGTTTTATAATGTGATTCTCTTTGCTAATATCAAGATAGGTAAAAAGTCACCCAGAGTATGCCAGGAAGTACAGGAAAGCTGCTTTTCTTAAATATAACTTCCAGCTGCTTTTCTTAAATATAACTTCCCACAGTCCTCAGAGTTTATCTAAAAAATGAACCTATACTAAAGTTCTTAGTCTTATATAAAAGGGATATTTTTAGCTCAGTTCTCAAAAATCTCCTAATGTATGCTAAGGGACAAACTATGAAAACAACAATTATTCCAACTAATATGAAATGTAGCTTTTTCATTTTTTTTAAGATTTTATTTTATTAATTTGAGAGAGAGAGAGAGCAAGCAGAGGGAGGGGCAGAGGGAGAGAGAATCCAAGCAGACTCCATACTCAGCATGGAGCCTGACTCAGGGCTCCATCTCTCAAGCCTCAGATCATGACCTGAGCTGAAACCAAGAGTTTGACACTCAACCAACTGAGCAAGGCACCCCCAGTCTTTTCGTTTTTATTTGCTGTTACAAAGGAAGAAATAATCCCACTGGCATTCTCCAAAACTGAATTTACCATCACTCATTAATATGCAGCGGTGACTGGTTAGCTCAGAGGAGTGGTACTTGGTGCAAAAGCAGCAGTCTGGCCACAACCTCACAGCAGCAGAAATATGTTCACTGAAGAAATGAATAACTTCTAGAACTTTCCTCCACAGACAGACATACACCCATTTCCCCCAAATGGAAGAAAGACCATAACCTTTTTTTTTTTCTTAATAGTCTTCTTGCTCACCTGGGAGAAAAAAATTCTTTTGGGCTATTTTCAACTAACACAATCTAAAATGTCTATGAAAAAAAGTAACAATATGAAACTGACTTTCAATAAGTTGAAATAGCTAATTTATTTCATACAAATAGACTTAAATTGATTTTAATATTCTTTTTTTCTTATCATAAGGCTGCCAAAGCCTATTATGGACTCTTCTTCCATTTCCCTAGACTAACAATTGTACCCAAATGAAAAGACAGTAACTTAAATCTCATGCTTGGTATAGAAATATATTCAAGGGCTGGACATTTCTTGTTAAAAGTGAGAATGAATCAAAATACACTTGGATGCTACAGAGAACAAAAAAATTCTGGGTTTACAATTTAAATTAAAGTTCATTTTTAATAACATGTAGGATGGATGATTTAAGTGAAGAATAGATGATAGGGTTGAATATGAATGCATAATAACAGACAACTGCAAATATTTGGCTCATTTATTAGGGCATGTGTGTTTCAACTGGCAATGAACATTATACTCTGTTTCAATGAAAGACTTCTCCTCTTCCCCAAAAAGTTACTATTTAACATTGATAAAGTTCCAATAGTGCGTGGAGTACGCAGTTCTTTAGAACAATGCGTACAAGTTCTTGTTCTACATTCTGCTGTGGGAAAAATACTATGTATGACTAATTACCATTCTATTTCTCAAACATAAAACTCACAACAAAAACATTTCATATAATTGATCTTAGAGGACCACCTTATTTTATTTTATTTTATTTTTAAGATTTTTTTATTTTTAAATAATCTCTACACCTAACATAGGGCTCAAATTTACAACTCTGAGATCAAGAAACACATGCTCCTCCAACTAAACCAGCCAGGTGCCCCTAGATTTTATTTTTAAGTAATCTCTACACTTAACATGGGTCTCAAACTCACAACTCTGGAAGCGAGAGTTACATATTCCACTGACCTAGCCAGCCAGGCTCATTTTGGTCAAACAGACCTCCAAATCAACTCCATGGACAGGCAATTCAAACCCCTGTGCAGGCATATCAGGACAGTCCATCCTCCACACCAGTGCTATTCAAAGTGTGTACTGATCACAATTAACATAGTAATTTTATGTCTTTTGAATCCAATATTTAAAAATTGGGGGTTGTGTTTTGCATATCTTTTAAATTTCATTTTCTAGTTATTTATGCTTATTGTATTTTATAAAATTATTAATCTACCCAACTTGAAAACAAAATAAACTAGTGCTTGACCACAGATAGTTTCAGAAGCACTGCTCTATTAAACTCCGTCTTTCTAGGCTTTTAGGGTAAGTTGGTCTCCCCTACCCAATATGATGAATTTTAAATAATCTGAACACTGAAGGCAACACTCAGCCATATACAACCTATTTTATCTCAGGACAAACATAGTGATCTACTGGGCACGTGGGTGGCTCAACTGGTTAAGCATCTGCCTTAGGCTTGGGTCATGATCCTGGAGTCCTGTGATGGTGCCCTAAGTCGGACTTCCTCCTCAGCAGGAGAGTCTGCTTCTCCTTTTTTCTCTGCCCCTCCCCTGTGCATGTGCATGCACACGCACTGTCTCTCTCTCTCTTTCTCAGATAAATAAATAAAATCTTTTTAAAAAAAACCACAGTGATCTTTACATACATGTATTAGCTGTAATTTTGCCCACTAGAATTATGCTAGATGATAACTTTACTATAGCATGGATTTTTTTAATAAATTAATTTTTTATTGGTGTTCAATTTGCCAACATACAGAATAACACCCAGTGCTCATCCTGTCAAGTGCCCACCTCAGTGCCCGCCACCCAGTCACCCCCACCCCCTGCCCTCCTCCCCTTCCACCACCCCTAGTTCGCTTCCCAGAGTTAGGAGTCTTCCATGTCTGTCTCCCTTTCTGACACTTCTCACTTATTTTTTCTCCTTTCCCCTTTGTTCCCTTTCACTATTTTTTATATTTCCCAAATGAATGAGACCATATAATGTTTGTCTTTCTCCAATTAACTTATTTCACTCAGCATAATACCCTCCAGTTCCATCCACGCCAAAGCAAATGGTGGGTATTTGTTGTTTCTAATGGCTGAGTAATTTAATATAGGTTCCAACAATTCTCTAAGTTTACACTTGCTCTTTTAATGAGATGCTGTAGCTAGAAATTAACTTCAGGCAAATGGGCTAAAAGTATCAAAAGAAAAATATTTAAATAAGTGCTCCTACTGCATGAACTCTAAGAACAACATTTTGAGAAATTCTAGTTGGTTTGTTCTTTTATCAATAGTGTAGATTTATCAACATTACCTCCTTATTTGTAAAAGGACTGTTACCAGTGTGTTTTACATGAATTATAAACCCAAGTGCTCAGGTACAGAGGTAGTGTCCAGGTTAGGTATCCAGGTACCGTAAGCTTCTGTTGGAGATTCTTGATGAGCTACCTCAGTCAAGAACACAAAATGGCTGCCTGTTTAAATTGGTGGCCGGCCAAGGTCTTTCCATCTTGATCCAGAAATGTACTTTAACAAACATATTTAAGCAACCACTATATCCAAAGAATTGTATTAGGAGGTGAAGTTATACCAAGATTAATAACACACACTTAAGCCTGGGCTCTGGGGGAATACAACCTAGCAGGGCAATAATGTAAGTAAACAAATAACTATTACACAAAGTGACATCTAGTAGATGCTGTGACATGTTTATAAACCTCTATTTATACAGAAATTTAAAGGAGATAATCTCATATCTAGTTGGAAGGATCTAGATAGGTTTTATGGAATAGAATGCATTGAGAGATGCTTAAGAAGATGGATAAGACAACAACTAGTAAGATTAAGTAGAGAATGAAAAAATGAGCATGAGCTTAGTTAAACATACACACACATACAACTCATTAGTTTCTTGCCTACAAATATCCTTGTCAAAGTTTGAGGCAATAGTACTAAAAACTATTACATCATTCATAAAAGTTGTAAACTGCTAAGGAAATCCATTCATTCAGCACTGGATTATGTGGTATTTTGTGGTTGTTAACTCAATAAGTGAATGTAAGGAATCAGATTCCAATGTTAGGAAAAGGACAGTCCACTCAAAGAAATTTTCAATTTATATCTATAATATTAACAAGATCCTTTAATTATAAAATATTAACATCAACTTCTTTAGGTTGATCAGAGGTACAGAAGCCTAGAACTATATATTATATAGAATATACAGAGCGAGAGGTGACAAGCCAGAAGAGAATATGTCAGTACATAAGTATTACCTACGATTATCAGATTCTTGGACTGGACCAAAGTATCAAAGGGAGGGAACTCTTCTGCAAGCTGAAGGACATGTGGACATACAGGTTACAACAAAATAAACTTACACCACATAATCTCCTCTACCCGACACTTCATCTCAGCAGATTTCCCAGGGTCTCCTGCACAGTTAGCTGCTAATAGGTTCCAAGTTATGGGCATCCTGGTCTACCAAGAATGAATATCTACTGAATTTCTTAAGAATTGTTTTGAGATTTGACTTATTTATTCATGAGAGACACAGAGAAAGAGATAGAGACATAGGCAGAGGAAGAAGCAGGCTCCCAGTGGGGAACCTGATGCAGGACTCCATCCCTGGACCCTGGGATCATGCCCTGGGCCAAAGGCAGATGCTCAACCACTGAGCCACCCAGGCGTCCCTCTCAAGAATTAAAAAAAATCAGCTGTTTCTTCATCTTTGTGCCTAGAAATTATTTTACCATTTAAGCTTTTTTAATATAAAATGTCCTTTTTCCTATATATTGCAAATATTCCTCTTATTTTTCTGTTTTAATCTATCAAATATCTGTCAATGTAATTGGAAGAACACTGGCTTTTTGAGAATCAGAAGGATGTGGATTTTCCTGAGTGTAACTCATACCTGAGAGAGTAGTGGGAGATGAGATCAATGAAGGATGTCAAGAATCAATCTTGATGCAAAGATACCTAGGAGTATAATTGTTATTATTGTGGGTAACATTTATTGAGTGCTTGCTGGGTGCTTCAGATGGATTCTCCCTTTTAATGTTCACAACATTCTTATAAGTACACTTATTAACCTCATTCCACATAAGAATAAGCTGAGGCAGAAAAAAACACATTTAATCACTAATATTTATATGAATAGATTCTTCTTTTTCTTTAGGACTAAGGGCAATAATAACACTGTCTTCTGGGAGAAAAACAAGAAAGGCAGAATCATAAGGTACCATTTGGATGCTCAAAGTAATCACACAAATTGAGATCTCCAAACTCAATGCAATCCCTATGAAAACTCCAGCTGGCTTTTTAACAGAAAGTGACACACTGATCCTAAAATTAATACAGACATTCAAGGGACCAAAAATAGCCAAAACAATCTTTAAAAAGAACAAAATTGGAAGACTTGTACTTCCAATTTCAAAACATAATCCAAAGCTATAGTAATCATGACTATGTTCTAGTGGCATAAATGCAGATATATAGATCAATCAGTTAATACAATTGAAGGTTCAGAAAAAGAAACTTTCCTTTATGGTTAATTGATTTTTGGTAATGGTATCTAGGTAATTCAATTGAAAAAGAAGAATCTTTTCAACACATGGTGCCAACACAACCACATATCCACATACAAAGAATGAAGTCGAACCTCTACATTATATTATACATAAAAATTAATGCAAAATGAATCATATACCTAAATGTAAAAGCTTAAACTATAAAACTCTTAAAAGCAAACATAGTGCAATCTCAGTGACTTGGATTGGACAATGCTTTCTAAGTCATGAAACCAAAAACACAAGTAATACAATCATGAACAGATAAACCTGAAACCATCAAAATAAAAAACCTTTATGCTTCAAAGGACACCATCAAGAAAATGAAAAGATAGCCCACAGAATGGGAGAACACTTTTGTAAATCACGTATGTGTTAAAGGCCTTGTATTCAGAATATGTAAAGATTCTTACAATTCAACAATAAAAAGACAAATAAATAGCCCAATCAAAAAATGGGCAAAGATTTCAACAGATATTTCTCCAAGAGAGACATACAAGATGCTCAACATCATTAGCCATTAGGGTAATGAAAATCAAAACCACAACGAGATACTTCATATCCTTTTGTATAGCTGAAATTGAAAAGACAGATAATAACAAATGTTGGAAAATTGCAACCCTCATATATTGTTGATGGAAACATAAAATGATATAGCTACTTTGGAAAATAGTTTAGCAGTTCCTTAAAATATTAAACATAGAGTTACTATATGACCCAGCAAATACAGTCCTAGGTATACACCAAGAAAAATGAAAACATATATTCACACAAAATTTGTACACAAATGTTTATAGGAGCATTAAGCATTACTTATAATAGCTAAAAGAGGAAACAATTCAAAAATTCCCATTTACTGATGAATGGATAAAGAAACTATGGTATATCCATACAAAATAGGGGTGGTGGAAGGGGAGGAGGGTTGGAGGTGGGGGTGAATGGGTGACGGGCACTGAGGGGGACACTTGATGGGATGAGCACTGGGTGTTATTCTGTATGTTGGTAAATTGAACACCAATAAAAAATTAATTTATTAAAAAAAACAAAAACAAAAAAACCAAAATAATAGTATTTAGCAATAAAAAAATGAAGTACCAATGTGTGCTACAACACAGATGAACCTTGAAAACACTATGTTCAGGGGAAAGAGCCAGTCACCAAAGGTCACATATGATTCCATTTACCTAAAATGTCTAGACTAGGCAAATCTATAGTGATAAAAAATAGATTAGTGATTACCTAGGGGCTAGGAGATTTGGGGGGTAGAATGCAGCTGATAATGAATATGGGTTTCTTTTCTGGGGTGATGAAAATGTTCTAAAATTGACCGTGGTAATAATTGTACAACTCTGCAGAAATACTAAAAACCACGGGATTGTACATTTTAAATAAGTGAATTTCATGGTATGTAAATTATACCTCAATAAAGCTGTTTTTTAAAAACAAACAAACAAACAAACAGGGCCTTGAATCAATTAGGGTATAAAATGGAGTAGGGGGGTGAGGGGCTGATAGGCACCACACACACAAAGGGATAGGAAATGGAATACCCCTGCCCCTGATGTTGAGTTTTGCTGGCCACCCAGGGACTGAAGAAGGGAGAGAAAGGGGAGTATTTGCCAAGGAGAAGGCTAGCTTTAATATTTGGATAATCTTTTAAGATTATCTTTGAAAGTGTTGGTGACAAGTTCTTAGCTGTCATGCCCCAGTTATAGCAGAAGGAAGTGCAGGGAAGGTTATAAAAAGCATGCATTGTTCCTTAGGAACTAACTTGACCTTGGGCTTCTTGAAATCCTACCATCTAACTCATCCATTGAGCACAGTGTCCTAAAGCCAGTTAATTCAGTCTGTGGGTGGCGGGTTATTTCAGAAGAACAAAAATCCCTAGAGTGCCTGTCCCCTGTGACCTGAATATGGGTATCTGTAGATTCTGAGAATTCTTGGAGCCTTCTCCAAAATACCTAGTCATTTTCCTACTTGGCCATGTGATAAATCCATTAACATTACTTTAAATTTTTCAAACTAACATTTTAATTTAAAAGAAGGCTTCTTAGCATGTACCCAGTAAAGCACAGCTGCAAATCAGTGATAGGCAATTATTTAAGATGAATAGGCATTAGAAATCTGAGGTTACCCAACTCAAGGTAGGTTCTGTCAAGTTTGTACTGTAAAGTCCTCCATTTGTAAAGTTTAAATAGGATGAAAACACTGTGAGGCTGCTGCTGCCTTTCCAAAAGAGAAAACAATATTGTTGTGTGGTTTTTTTTTTTTCACAAAATTCCTGCCTGTATTCACTTCAATTAAGCATACTTGATTTAAAAAAAAAAAAAAAGTATGTTCAGCAAAATATCAGAGGCTAGAATATAGAACAACTTAAAAGGTAACAGTAACAAATGATAGGTTCTCCATATAATAAATCTTCTGAAATACATATAAAAGGAATTATATAGAAGCCAACTTTTTATTTGATTCTGAAGTTATTTGTGTTTTAGTTCAAGAGTAGTAAAGATTTCCTAGGACTTTATCCTAAGTAAAGAATAAAAGAAAGAAAAGAAAAGAAAAGAAAAGAAAAGAAAAGAAAAGAAAAGAAAAGAAAAGAAACGAAAAGAAAGAAAAGAAAAGAAAAGAAAAGAAAAGAAAAGAAAAAAAGAAAGAAAGAAGGAAAGAAAGAAAGAAAGAAAGAAAGAAAGAAAGAAAGAAAGAAAAAGGGGAAAAGAATATGCATTAAGTTATCATTATTACATCATCATTTTTAACAACAGAAATCCGGAAACAACCTAAGTGCTTGAACATGAGGATATGGTAATTAGTGCATGACACATGTACCCTATGAAATATTATGTAACTGTCAACAATAATGGAAAAATGGTTAGAATACTGTTTTATAATTACAGTGCTAAACTGTATGTAATAATTACAACTGTACATCAATATATAAACATATGAACAAGAATGTAAAAAAGCACACATAAAATGCATTATGAAAGTGAGAACTTCTATGATATTTTGCAAGGGAAAGGAGCTGGGAGAAATATGTTTTGCTAATTATACACTTACGATTTTACTTGATAGGTATAAATTTGTTAACATGAAAGGTGTCCATAATAAATTTTTAAGTCAACAAAGATGGTATGATAAAATTATGTTTTTGTTTTTACTAGTCAGTGTGGAATTTTTAAAGCAAATTTATTGTTATAATTTATATACCAAAAAATATACCCATCAATAGTTTTCAGTAAATTTGCAGAGCTAAAGCGCTCATCATCAAAATCCAGATTTGGGACATCTCCATTACCCCCAAAAGTTCCCTCATATTTGCTTGCAGCCAGTCTCCACTTCCATCTCCCCCTCCCTTCCCTACTGATCTGCTAGCTCTATAAACACAATTTGACACAAATGAAAAAATAATAAAAATAAATCAGATGTCTATATATTCACACAGAAAAGTCAGAATGGACATGCACCAAAACTTTATGCAATGGTCCATTTACAGATAATATTAATTAAATTTTTAAAAAGTGTTTTTCCTGAAAATTTTAACCACTTAGCATCTACTGCCTACAGAGAAGGGTTTTGGTTTTGATTTCTGTTTTAAACAGGATATATAAGAATTTCACATAACTATGGCAGATTGTGCAGATGTATTACTTTCACTTTCTACCAAAACACAACTAAAAATGTAGTACAGGGTTTTTTAAAGGCATAAATTTGTAAGGACAAGAGAGAACAGAAGCCAGGGATCAGCAACAAAATTTTTAAGCAGATGGATAAGCAGATGACCTCACAGCATTAGAAAGTTGAATCTCAAGTTAAGCTTAGAAACAACCAGTTTACACAGTAAACCACATATCTCTCCCAAAGGCACTGCCACGTTAGGTTTCAGGTATGAGGATAAAGGTGAGGTTAGAAACAGGAGGATTAACTGGAATTCTCTTTTAAGAAACAGATAAATCCCCAGATCCTTTCCCCAAGTCCAAGTAGGCAACTATATCTTCCTGATTCTGCAGAAAGCTAGGCAAGCACAGTTGAAAGTGGGTAGGTACCATTCTGTAAACAGAGAGATTAGGTGAACATTTTATATAATGAAAACAGACTCCATTCACTTCTAAACTTCTCTAACTCAGCTTCCAGAAAGAAGGCAGGAGGTCAGAAGATTTCACTCTGGAGAATCTAACCAGTCTAAGAGGAAAGACTTAACATATAACAGTGATCTTTTCTTAGTGAAATGGCCCATAGGTAGCAAGACTCACCATGGGATCACAGCTTCTTATCAGCTTTAGGGGGTATTGTTCTTAAATAAGAGCAGATAGCCAGGAACACCAAACAACTGCAGAACACCTCAAACACAGAATACAGGGATCAAAATAAGCAAACAAAAAGCAACCTGGGGAAACAGAGATTCTGCAGGGAATAAAAAATGATTAAACACTTATTTTATAAATATATTCAGAGATATAAGAGGATACATGCATAAAATAACAAGTAGATATAAAAACATACAATTTACCCAAGTGAGTTGAGAATTTATATCTACACAAAAAACCTGCACACAAATGTTTATAGAAGTTTTATTCATAATTGCCAAAACTAGCCAAGTTGTTCTCCAAAAGCTGAATGTGTAAGCTGTACAGTACATCCATACAGTGGACTGTATTATTCAAGCTATCAAGGCATGGAGGAAGCATAAATGCATATTGCTAAATGAAAAAAGTCAGTTTGAAAACATATGATTCTAACTATCTAACATTTGAGAAAAGGCAAAACTACAGAAAGTAAAAAGATCAGTGGTTGCCAGTGGCTTGTGGGAAGGAAGGATGATAACTGGAGATTTTTAGGGCAGTCAAACATTTTGTACAATATGGTAATGATAGATACATGACATTATACATTTGTTAAAATCCATAGAACTGTAAGACACAGTGAATCATAACATAAACTGTGAACTTTAGTTAATAATAAAATATCAATATTTATTCAATTGTAACAAATGTACTACACTAATACAAGAGGCTAATAATAGGGGAAGCTATGGGGAAGAGTACAGAGGAGTATCTGTGAACCTTTGGTACTTCCTGCTCCATTTTACTGTAAACCTGAAACTGCTCTAAAAAATCATCTATTACCTAAAACAAAACAAAACAAAATAACCAATAAAGATTCTCTTAAAAATACTGCTACATTAGCAATGAAATTGGTATTCTTAGATTACAGGGGTTGCTATAAATTGAAAGAATCTTTTGGGAAATCTTATGCTGCTATGTCTCTAAAACTATAACTTTTAACTGAGCAATTTTACTTTTAGAAATCTACCATAAGAAAAAATGCAAAGTATGGTAGGGAACGTCTGTAAGCACCAAGCAAAAAAATTGTATCTCATCTAAATTATCCTGTGGGTAAGTGGTTAAATAAGTTACAGTATAGCATTAGATGATAGGCTGCTTTAAAAATTATGATCATAATTTTAGTAATATCACAGAAGAATATTTAGAGAAATACTAATTTTAAAAGAATACAAAATTACATATATAATTACAATTACAAAAAATATTTCTGTAAAAATCTGTGTGAACTCATTGGAATTATAGCCTTCCTTTTTCTCTACTACTCAAATTCTCTAAAATATTATATTTTATTTAAACAAGGAAAGCATTTAAAGTGATGAGGAAACTATGTTCTATTACTTTAATTAAACATTGGATTTGGTAATATCTTTTTTTTTTAATTTTTTATTATTTATTTATGAGAGTCATACAGAGAGAGAGAGAGAGAGAGGCAGAGACATAGGCAGAGGGAGATGCAGGCTCCATGCACCGGGAGCCTGACGTGGGATTCGATCCCGGGTCTCCAGGATCGCGCCCTGGGCCAAAGGCAGGTGCCAAAGCGCTGCGTCACCCAGGGATCCCGGATTTGGTAATATCTTAATGATACTTTTTCACCAAAGGAGGATTTAAATCTTGAATGATTTTTATAATAAAATATTTGTCAGAAGATAATTTCTTTAAGATTTTATGTATTTATTTATTCATGAGAGACACACAGAGAGAGGCAGAGACACAGGCAGAGGGAGAAGCAGGCTCCCTGCAGGGAGCCCGATGTGGGACTCCATCCCTGGACCCTGGGATCATGACCTGAGCCTAAGGCAGACATTCAATCACTGAGCCACCCAGGTGCCCAGAAGATAATTTCTGACAAATATTTAGATACATAAAATTACTTTTTAGGACATGTGTTCAGTTGTGTGGAAAGGAGTACTATTCTAATGTGACTAAAATTCATGTTTATTAATTTAAAATTTCTTAAAGTCTTGACTTTTTAAAAAATAAAACATTATTAGCGTTAAGATAATCTGAGTTTTAAACTATATAATTGATCAGTTTCTGGTCTAAGTGTGGCATTCCTTTCCTTATGACATCTGATTGCCACTTTATTAATTCAAATCTGGACTCTGAGGATGATAATTTCTCTATAATATAATGTGACTAAATGTGGTGTTCTCTCTCTTGTATATTTTTGAAGTTGGTGTAATGAATTGCTTGAAGATTACTATTCTGACTTAAATACTCTAAGAACTCTTGATATCAGAACACTCTACACCTAGAACATTTTATACTAAGTGTTCTCAGTGCCACCAAGTACCAAGAATTCAGGTACTAGGTGAAACTGCTCAATGCTAAGTGTAAAATTTCTAGTGTTTATACTAAACTTCATATTTTGAGGAGAATGCTGTTGTAGCCTTAGTATCCTACAATCTACAAGCCTAAATGGCTTAAATACTAAATAAAAAGTCACCTATCATACCTACTTTGTCAGTTTCAACAAGTCTCATGAGTTTTTGTTGTATTTTATTGACAGGCTCTAGAGTAAGGAGAATGTTTTTGATACTTCATAATCCAGCCAATTTCCCAGACTCGTTTCATTTCAGAAAACCATCTACTGATTATTTTTTATTTCTGCTGGGAACACTTGAATCCAAAATAAGTTCCATCCTTTCTTGTTTTCACTTATCTTCATTACTTCCATGGTCTCACACATTTATTCAACAACTTCAACGTGCTGAACATTGAAGATTCAGAGATGAAACACGTGGTCCCTGCTCTTAAGAAGCTTCAAATGGAATTGAGCAGACAGACAAGTCACAGTGTATTATGGTGCAGTGGTTTACGCAGTTATGACAGGTACAGCATGGTACAGTATAGCATGGCATGACAGGGGGTCATGGGAGCTGAATTTTGCTATGTTCAGTTTGAGGTGACATTAGGACATCTAAGCAAGTGGGTACCCTAGTAGGCACTTGACAGAGAGCTCTACAAAAAGGTCTAGGCTGGGGATAGATATTGGGAGTCATTAGTATAGGGATAATGAGATTGCCTAGGAAGAATATGTAATGGAAGACTAAGGATGGAATTCTATTTAAGAGGTGGGAAAATGAGTAGCAGCATGCAGAGTACTTGAGGAAAAAGAAAGAGAAAAGCCAAAAGAAAGTAAAGTAGGTTTTAAGAATGAATTAAGGGGTGCTTACGTGGCTCAGTCAGTTAAGCAACCAACTCTTGATTTCAGCTCAGGTCATGTTCTCAGGGCCGTGAGACTAAGCCCCCCATGGGTCTCCACACCCAGTGGAGAGTCTGCTTGAGATCTCTCACTCCCTCTGCCCCTCCACTCTCCCCTTTATCTCACTTTCGGAAGAAGAAGAATTAAAAGAAGAAGGAGGAAGAGGAGGAGGAAATCAGTCAACTGTATCATAAGTTCAAATGAGTCCAACAGGACAGGAATGGAAGGGGAAAACTTGGAGGGGGCACTTTCATGAGCCTCACAGGGAACTAAATCATATGATGCTGTGTGGGGAAACAGTAACAAGTAGAGAATGTGTGTTCAAAAGCTGGGCTGTGAAGGGAAAGAGAGATATCCAAGGACAACTGATGAGGAGCATGAGACCCCCAAAAAATATCAAAAAGCTTTCTTTCTGACTTTTCTTTCCTTCCTTCCTTCCTTTTTTTTTTTTTAAGATTTTATCTATTTATTCATGAGAGACGCAGAGAGAGGCAGAGACATAGGCAGAGTGAGAAGCAGGCCCAATGCGGGATTCAATCCCAGAACCCCAGGATCACCACCTGAGCCAAAGGCAGATGCTCAACCACTGAGCCACCCAGGCATCCCTCCTTCCTTCTTTCTCCCTCTTTCCAACTCTCCTCTCTGTCTTTATTTTGTCTTTCTCTTTCTTAATCTCTTCATTTTCTCTTCCTTCTTGCCTCTTTCCCTTCCTTCCTTCTTTCACTCTTTTGTAGAAGAAACAGAGATTAATTTATAAACTATAGGAAAGAAAAGAGTTTAGAAGCAAAATGTTGAAGATAACACAGGAAGAAGGTATCACAGATGTCCTCCCTCCTCACTCTGAGGAATCAGAAGAGTCAGGACCCAGTATTTGCTGCAGGAAGACCTCATTTTCATCTGTGAAGTAGAAGGCAAGTTCATTTTAGGAAAGCTGAAAAGGGAATAGAAAAGTAAGAGAATTAACTTTAAGCAGGCCAGCTGTTCAATGTAATTGGGGAGGAGCTGATTTGGGATCATGTAGGATTTCAGGTCAGATTTCCTAGCAGAGATGAGAACCATAAATGTAGTTGTTATCAATTGCCCTTGTTGTGTGTTTCTCTAGCAAAGGTCAACAACCTAGATGTAAGAGCAGAGAAAAGTGGATGGTTGGACAGTCAAGTATTGATAAAAGCCAGAGAACATGTCTTGAAAACACTGAGAACTCTAGACTCTAGGGTTTGTTTACCATAGAAGAAGTAGTACTGTAGAAAGAGTAGAAAGGTAGGAGCAGAGATCCAATAGGAATAAATATATAAGAAAGAAGAAATGTCCACAGGCATTCACATGTAATAATTAAACCCAAGATGAGTTCATGATGAAATTGGATGGAGGTGAGGGAGGGACCTTAAGAGACCAACTACTTCATTCTTTGGCCGCCAAGCAGGACCATCCAAAGACTTCCAAAGGAAAAAGACTCTATACTATTTTCAAAACACCAAAAGTAGATATTTCTCCACATCAGAGGTCAAGGAAACTTTTCTGCAAAGGATCAGATAGTAAACACTGCAAGCTTTGATGTCACAATTATTCAATTCTGAGTTGTAGCTCAAAAGCAGTTACAGACAATATGGAAACTCCAATAAGACTTTATTTTCAATACACATGGTGGATTGGCTTTATTTAGTCCAGGACCAGTTTGTTGATTTCTGTACCATTTTCTTTTGGTGGATTTGTTCTTTTTCATTGATTATAGGAATGCTTTATATACAAAGAATAGTAACACTCTATTACATACACTGCCAATATTCTTTCTTCTTGTTTATATTTTTTGTTTTGGCTATTTAAAAAATGTAGAAGTTTAAATAAATATATTCATGTGGTCAAATCTATCAATTTTTTGTTTTTGCCTTTATAATGATGTTTAGAATGATCTTCCCTATATTCATATCATTAAATATCTCCCTTTGTTTTTTCCTAGAACTTTTAGAGAGAATATGTGTGTGATAGATAAGAACACAAACTCTAGGAGTGCCTGGGTGGTTCAGTGGGTTAAGTGTCTGCCTTCAGCTCAGGTCATGATCCCAGGGTCCTAGGTTCTAGCCTCAGGTTGGGCTCCCTGCTCAGTGGAGCATCTGCTTCTCCCTCTTCTGCCCCACCCCTCACTCGTGCTCTTGCTCTTTCTTTCAAATAAATAAAATCTTTAAAAAGAAGAGAAAAGAGTAATAAGAACAACAATACAAACTCTGGAGTCAGAATGCTGAGGTATATACTGCCTGTAGCAAAGTGTCCACTGCCTTAAAATTGGATGTGTGTTAGGCGGTGGGGTGGGAATAACTCCTATTTATAGGGCTGCTTCAAGGATGGAATGAGTAAAATATGTAAACATGATAAATCAGGGCTTGACACATAATACAAGCTAAATAAATGTTAGCTATTATTATTTTGATATCTTTAAGTCATCTGGAAATTATTCCGATTTAAAAAGTGAGATCGAGGGGCACATGGGTAGCTCAGTGGGTTAAGCATCTGACTCTTGATTTCGGCTCAGGTAATAATCTTAGGGTCATGGGATGGAGCCCTGCCACAGGCTCTGAGCTCATTGTGGAGTCTGCTTGTCCCTCCCCCTTCTCATGCTGTTTCTCTCTCTTTCTCACCTGTGCGGGGACACACACACACACACACACACACACACACACAAATAAATAAAATCTTTTTTTTAAAGTGAGACTGAGATAGAACTCCATTCCCCGCCCCCTCATTTAAATCCATCTCCCGTCACCTTTTTGTCAATCTTAGTTTCTGTCCTTCCTTCATGAGGCATAATCAACAGTTTAAAACTTTTTTTCACCATTGTTCCAAGTGTGGTATTTAAAAAAAAAAAAATTATTGATTTATTTGGGGGTGGAGGCAAGGGGAAAGGAAAAGAGACATCCAAGCAAACTCCTTGCTGAGTGGGGAGCCCTAGGCAGGGTTCAATCTCACAACCCTGAGATCACAATCTGCGGGGAAACCAAAAGTCCAAACTTAACCAACTACACCACCCAGGCACTCCATAAGTGTGATATTTTCTTAATTTAAAACTAAGGGCAGCTCCAGTGGCCCAGCGGTTTAGCACCGCCTTCAGCCCAGGGTGTGATCCTGGAGACCGGGATTGAGTCTCACGTCGGGCGTCGGGCTCCCTGCATGGAGCCTGCTTCTCCCTCTGCCTGTGTCTCTGCCTCTCTCTCTGTCTGTCATGAATAAATAAATAAAATCTTTAAAAAATAAATAAATAAAAAATAAAACTAAAAATTGTACTTCTTGTATTCATATATTTTATTCCAAAATGCTTTCTGGCTGAAAGGTTTACTATATGATGCCATCTTAAACAACACTTTCTCTTTTCCTTTTTTAAATCACATGAGCTGATGAACTAAAGCAAGGTCCAGAGCCTTAATGCAGCCTGTGAGGTCCAGAGGCCTGACCCTTTCCTACCTCTGTGCCTCTCCTCAGTCCAGACAGCCCTGGCTCCCTTTCTCAGCTCTTCCCCCATGTCAAGCGCTCTTCCTCAACCCCTTCATACACTGTGAAGTGCTCTTACTGCAACTCTTCTCTACCTTTATCTCACTCTTCCTTTTCATCTCAACACAGACAGTACATCCTCAAAAACTTCCTCACATCTCCAGTATAAATTATGCACTCTTGTAACTCTTTGCCTTTCTAGCCCTCATCCCAGTTGTATGTATAAAATCATACAATTATATAATTATAGACTCATATGTGTCTAACTGCCTTCTCTTGGAATAGGAACTCAATATCGGTTGAATTAATGAATAAAAAATTAAAATAGTAAATATATAAAAATTTTTAAAGATTTTATTTCTTCATGTGAGAGAGAGAGAGAGAGAGAGAGAGGCAGAGACACAGGCAGAGGGAGAAGCAGGCTCCATGCAAGGAGCCCAATGCGGGACTCGATTCTGGGGTCCCCAGGATCAGGTCCTGGGCTGAAGGCAGGCGCTAAACCGCTGAGCCACCCGGGCTGCCCAGTAAATATAAAAATATTATCAGTAAAATAAAAATCTCATTAACCCATTCTCCATATATGTGAAATTTAAGGCCACTCAGATTTAACTGTATGCTTAATCTATTTATGAAAAAAATTGTTTTTATTTTAATTCATTAGTTAATATAGTGTTATATTTTAAAAATTTTTAAGACTTTTGCATCATAATCATTTGTATACAACTAGATGCTATTACTACATATGTTAATTATTTGTAAGCAGCTAGTAAAATGATCATTTATGCTGAGATAAAAACATCTTTATGAAAATTCTATAATCAAAAATTTTATGAATTCAAAATTAGCCTTTTCTCCTTTTAGTCTGAATTGAAGTTTTACTATTGTCAGTACATTCATTCCTGCATTTATCCATTTAATCCATCACTTAAACCCACAAGTTTATTGGTTATCTCGTAGGCATTAAGCCCTGGTGATTGAAAGATGCATTGTACATGGTCTGTGCCCTCTAAGAGTTTACAGCCAAGTTAAATACATGCCTACCAGGTATTACAGCCAAGGAGCAGTACACACAGAGGGCTGCTTGTCATCTGGAGAGGTCAGGGAAGACTTTTTGGAAATATAGTTGAGACTTTACTATCCATGTTTTAACTGTCTATAAAGAGAAATATTAAGTGAAATATCTTTAAGAAATAACAAGAGATAAAAAAAAAAGAAATAACAAGAGATAGTAAGTCTCATTTATTTATAACTTCTTGTGAAATTCACTTTTCACATTTGCAAAGAATCCCTTTATCCATTTAACTGTCTTCAAGACAACTAAATTTCACTCAACCAAAAAAAAATTTTCACTCAACCATAGTGTGGCAGAAGCTGACAAGAAGCTCACCAAATCCACTTCCTCTCCCCAGAGACACAGCCAAACAGCATTTCCTAGTTCTCACAATAGAATGTGTCCACCGTGATGGCCAGACAGCTAAATGTTGTGTGCCTTCCCTATACTCTCCTCCTTCCAGGGGAGTCCTGGAGGCTGGAATTCTAAGAGGGCAACAAAAGATGAAAGGATCCTAGATCCCTGAGCAACTTCAAGGAGAAACAACTCACCATGTTGGATTGCAATGTGAACAAGTAAGTAATTAAACTATTGAAATTCCAGCAGTTAGCTTACCCTAATGAATCATTCCACTGTGAGGGCAGGGTAGGGTAAGGGTAGTATGTAGCCATCAGAATTTTAAAGAATATGAGGATGACAAATACTCTTAGCCCCTTTTCAAATACTCATCTCGCCTTCTTCTTTGCTAATAGGACCCAAGTTTTGTTTGGGGTTCCAATGCATGCAGCTCCAGAAAGAGGATTTTGATTGATCTAATAAGCTCACCATGAAATTCATGTTCCTTATCTTTCTAGATTTTCTGCAGTAAAGGATGGCCAAACACCCAGTTCTAGCTCAGGAAACCAGACCTAAGGGGAGTTTCCTACAGGGATTTCTAGGAAAGGTTTTCCTTTTCTAATAAAAAGTGACCTGCATGGCTGGCATCATCCCTCTCCCCCACCCTTGACTCAACTGGGGAACTGCACAACTGGGGTTGTATTCTGAGCTAATTCAGTCAATGCCTGAACTAATGTAACATATTTGTCAAGCCGATGAATTTCTGAGCTGATAATGGGATATGCATAAAAAGAAGGGTGCATGCCTCATCTAAAGGCATTCAGAGATAATTTTTAATTTAAATATTGAAATGACAGAGGCCTCAAAGGGTCCATGGCCACACAGCCCATGAAATCTTAAATATAAAAGCCTATTAACACTACCCTTTAATTTTTTGTCATCATCTGTCAAACATAGAACAACAGTTTTATCTCTCATGCTTTCTTAATGTGCTTCTTTTTTTTAAGATTTTATTTACTTATTCATGAGAGACAAAGAGAGAGAAGCAGAGACATAGGCAGAGGCAGAGAAGCAGGCTCCCTGTGGGGAGCCCGATGTGGGACTCCATCCCAGGACCCAGGGATCATGACCTAAACCAAAGGCAGATGCTCAACCACTGAGCCACCCAGGTACCCCTTAATGTGCTTCTTTATCTTTCTAAAGATTTATTTGAGAAAGAGAGAGCGAGGGGTGGGGGCAGAGACAGAGAGAGAAAGAGGCTGAAGCAGACCCCATGCTGAGCACAGAGCCTGATGTGGGGCTCAATCTCATAACCCTGAGATCAGGATCTGAACTGAAACCAAGAATCAGATGCTTAACCTTCTGTGCCATCCAGGTACTTCTAATGTGCTTCTTTAAATCAGTACAAAGTGTTGGCTGAGAGCTCAGGCTTTGGAGTCCAACTTCCTAGATTCAGATCCCAGCTCTGGCACCTATTGTATGAACTTAAATGATACTAAACTTCTATCCATTCTTTCTCATTTCTGAAATGAAGATTATAGCATATGCTAAGAATGGCAATAAGGACTAGATGATATAATCAGTATAAGTTCTTAGTAGATTGCTTGGCTCATAATGCTTAATAAATATAAACTTTTGTTTTAACTACATCTAAATTTCACCCATACAGCCTCAAGTAATGAAATAATCCATTATCTGTGAGAGGATGTCTGCTATCTATGGATGTAAATGTGCTTTATGTTCAGGGCCTCCTGGTGAGTAAACTAAAGAATAATTAAGGTTGCATGACAGCCTTTGGACTGCTTGGGTTTTAAGCAGGGTTAAAATAACATCACGGCTAAGTTGTTTTAAGTAAAGGATTAGAGTAAATGACTAAGAGTCAAGGGCGGGATATGAGAGGACACTAGAGGGGTATGGGCTGTGTGCCCTTTCCTGCCCTGGGAACTCTTGGGCTTGTGGACTCTGGAGCCTCACTCCAGACAAGATGATAAAGAGACAAGAGGTAGCAATAGCCAAGATGGCCATTCCAGCAGCAGTAGCGGGCCAGACTCCCTCTCAACACTCCACTTACCTTCCCTGTGCTTCTCCAAAATGGAACATTCACCATTACAAGGACGTGGACCGTGTTTTTTGTTTCCACATCTCTGCTCATGCAATTTCCTTCCCTAAAAAATTCACCACCCCATCTCTGCCTGTCAAAAATCTATTCACTCCTCAGTCTAACATAAATGTCTCCTCTTTCAAGATAACTCTCTAGTTTCCCCCCCTTTAAAAAAAAAAGATTTTACTTATTTATTCATGAGACAGACAGAGACATAGGCAGAGGGAGAAGCAGGCTCCTCACAGGGAGCCCAAAGTGGGACTTGATCCCAGGACCCTGGGATTCATGCCCTGAGCCAAATGCAGATGCTCAACCACAGAGCTACCCAGGCGTCCCTCTAGTTTTCCCTCTCAAATAGTCTCCCTGACATTTTTAAATCCTTGTTGAGCTTTATTCATTCAAGAAACATTTTTAGGTATGTACTATAACGGAACTATCTCATTGTGCTAAGGGGCATGGTCTTCATCCTTCAGGAATAGTTTATAATGGTTATAACAAATTGAATTTATTTGTACCCCCTCTCTCCCCCAACTGGATATGTACTGGCTACAAGAAGAGATATATGTATGTGTAACAGAATAGTAAAGGAAAGTTTAGGTCCAAGAGAGAGAAGGAATAAAACATGCTCAGCATCAAATGTAGCACCTAGGAAACCAGGCTAAATAAAAAGGGAAACACAATTATCTTTTATCACAACATTCTGTTATCAACAGAGAAGAGGATGCATACCAGTTCCTCAAAGCAAATAAAACGTATCCCTTACTCTAAAGGATCATATACTTCCTCCCTTGGATTGTTACAGAGGTTTCAAATAGTTACATTTCAATGTCAAAACTGCTAAAACAGAGGCATGTATAACAGGATGCGAAGTAGTTCACTAGATTTCAAATTCCTTAAATGTAAATAATATATTTTATTCATAGCAACAGGGACAATAATGCTATCTTAAAGGGCAACTCACCAGAATACCATCCTAGATTGCATTTTCAGAATTAAGTAAGCTGAAATAGGATGCAAGGATTTAAATGAGTGTTAGTCACTGTGCACATCCCATAGAGATGAATGTAATATTTGAGGCATATGATAAAAATATACTCATTTTACATCTGCCTGTAGGAGACATTACTTAGGTAATCAGATATTATAGCACACATACTTGGGATTTCCAACTACTCACCCAATGAAAGCATCCCTCTCCCTCAGGGTATAATAAGACTTCCTTAATGCTGGAATCATTACCAGCTCCAGGCATTCCCCTTGTCATTTATCAACAACGAACTACTTGGGCAGAGAGCTTTCATAAGCCTGTTTGCTTTCAGATGTGACCAATTTCCCCATTCAAACTGTAAGATGCTGACATCCTAAAATTTGTCCCTAAACTCAGGTCCTGAGTTTGGAGAGGTATGGTGGAGACTTCAAGCAATGATGAATACTACCACCAACAATGGAACTAGTAATTGGCTCTGAAAGTTCCATTAATAAAATTCTGCTCAATTAAATAAGCACCTAAGTACTCTCTAGGCACAAGGCAATGCACCCAGAGCTGAGAGAAACACTTTGCCCTTTTACACCCAATACAAAGAGAAGAAATAGAAAAGGTCTCCTATAAGTGAAAGGGGTGTTTCAGATTACACTGTGCTCATCAGGCACCTGTCTCCCCCTATCAATTCTATCACAATTGCTAGATTCTGATCTTACATCTGGAAAGTTCCTGTAATTCATACCCTTTAATTCTAGTTTTCAACAACATCAGAACTACATGAAACATAAAGCAAAAAAACCCTGAAGCCCAGGCTAATGATGTGATTCTCTTATAATGCATTTCCCTATCTGCACTTGGGATACCTGGAAATCTCACTTTGCCCTTCTATTGTGTCTCAGTTTCTCAATTTGCAGAGTTATGATTTCCACATTCAAGGTTTCACCTATTAGGCCTCAGGGCATTGGGGGAGGAATAGGGAGAGGTCATGTTCACTTTTTTAGACACAGTAGTATTCTGGCCTCCTGGTCACCACCAAAAAAAAAAAAAAAAAGAAGAAGAAAGAAAGAAAGAAAGAAAAGAAAAAAAAAAAGCTTATCTTAAATCTCCTCTGTCATTTCTACTATTCCTGGAGGGCAGAAAGCAATAGTGGAAAAAAAGTTCCTGCAAATACCTTCCCTTATCACACTTTATGATTGGAAGAGGTCATAAGGCAATCAAGCATGTGCTTCTTGTAGTTATTTCTTGTATCAACAGGTATTTACTGAGCCCCTACATCTATGCTGGGATCTGAAGAATCCAAAAGCAGTGAAAACACTGTTCCTACTCTGGAGATTTATAGTTTAATAGAGAGGTAGGGTTTACCCAAAAGCCCAATTGAGACCAGCTAAGTTGCAAATCCTCTGATACTAACAATAAAAGAAGAAATCAACCACACAATCTTAGAACTGAAGGAAATCTAGGGAAGAGGGAACCCAACCCAACCTCTCTCCATAGGCAAAAATCTTCCAAAATCCTTGGCCAGGGTCTTTAAGCTTCTGATTAATATAGAACTCACATTTCACATAATACTCCATTTAATTTTTTGAAGCCTCTCATAGCTAAAACATTTTATCCTATTTTGAACAAAAATTCTCCCCTACTTATTATTCTACACAGCAATGATTTAAAAACCTCAAAGTAGCGCAATATATCTTTAAAAGAAATATCAACCACAAGTCAACTATATAAAGCAGTTAAAAGTAGAACTCTTCTGTTGGGAGCTGCAAAGGGCCCTCAGCATGTCCCCCAGAGCCCCCTGCTCTACCCCTCTGCAGCCCAAGGCACCTCAAGATGTCTGCAACTCTGCAGAGCAAAATTTAAAAACCATTGCTTTAAAGGTAATGAGAAGCAAATCTAATTCCTGCTGCACATATCAGCCCTGGAAGACAGCTATCTTGTCTCTCTCTATATCTTCTTGGATTAAACTTGTCCCTTTCAAATATCTACTCCCTTTATGTAATTTTCTTCCATATCTCCTCCATCCTGGTCACTCTTCCTCTGAAAATGTAGAAACCATACCTAAACATAATTCTTTAGATACTGTGATCAGCCAAGGATACTGCTCTTGGTGCAGCAATAGAAGTTAAGGAGGGCTTAGTGAATGAAGAAGGACCTGAGCTAGACCTTGAGAAATGTAGGATTTAGGTAGAGAGGAGAGAAGATAAAATTCCAAGCTGGGAAGACAGCATGAACAAAATACAGAAATTAAAATGAGGGCCTCCTGGCCCACTTTGAATACTTCTCCAGGCTCTTAACTGGTTCTTTCCATTCAGCCAGCTGCCCACTCTCTTATATTTCTTGGAAGAAAATTAAGCCAGATTTTATCTCCATGAATGTAGGCTTCTGTGTGCTGAAACCAAACAAGGAACATGATCTGGGCAGTACTAAAACTAGATCATTTCAATATTGTAGTTATTGCCACAGAAGAAAGTACCCGACAAAGATGTTTAAGTCTAAAAAAAGTGTGTCACCTTTCAATGAGTCAACATCTTGATAAGAAGATTCATAAAGGTTTATAGCACTATTGAGGAGGATCCTTGGGAATTCTCAAATCTAAAGTCAACCCAAAGAACATCTTGCCTCTAAAAAATTATCTTTTGCTTTGTCACTCGCCAAATCATTGGTAATATGTGCCACAAATGGTCTCCTGGTTGTAAAAACAGCATTTTCATATTTCATATATATATATATGAGTGCTAACCCACCAAGGCAAAATATCTTGTGAAAACAAATATTAAAAGACTGACTTTTTGGTAAATGTAATCTTCAAAATGCATCCTCTCATGTTACTTAATTTTCCCACTTACAGATAAGAACTGAAGCACATCAATGGTTCATATAATTTGGTTTGTTATTCAAGAATGAAGGTCTTAAAAATGGGATATTTCACTATATACTCCTTCCTATAAAATGTGTTCATTATTGATTAAATGAATATTTACTATTTCATATTATAGGAATGTGATTTTTATAAAGCAGTCCTCACAAACCTGGAGAAATTGAGATCTTGTCCTAAATTTTAATATGTGTTATGAATCTAAAAATTTTAAAGGTGTCCAAAAAAACTGATCTTACTAGCATTCAGGGTAATTGATTCAGACATTTTATTTCCATTATTTTCTCTTTTCCTTCATCTCAAAAGGGGATAATCTGAATTGCTCTAATCTGAAAAACAACAATAAGTGTAGCAAATACTTGACAATGAAGATGGAAAGCCTCTAAAAATCTGTTACCTTAGTAACGGCAAGAATGTGGAAGAATAAGAATACACTGTCAGGACATCATTTCAGATTCCACAGATTTGAGGCCTAAATACAGTCAGCTTTCATTAGCTTTTTGTTTTTCCCAGCAGGTCCTTGGACTTTGAAACAAAACCTGAATGACAGCTATGAGCAATTCCAGCCTGGCTCCTGATTAGCTATGCCAAACAAAACAACTCTCTGCAGTGTAAACTTTCCAGGCATCTGCAACCAAGCCTCTGTAGAGACTATAATTCCTCAGTGAGATTTGAAGGAGAGTCAGAGGTTGGGGGGTAAAGGGTGACCAGGAGGGGGAAGGGGGGAGGGGAGAAAAGGATAAGACCTTCCCCTCTACCTCGACCTAGTTCCCTGAACTAGTCTGATTAAAGCAGGGGAATAAATAAAGTAGAACTTGTCTTGGTGTTGTTGTCATTGTCACTTTTTAATTCTGCTTATTCTAGATTTAACCAATTCTCTAAATCTGAATGTGCTATTCCAATTAACATCCATAACATCGTATTCCAAACCACCCATGCATTTAAACCAAACAAGCTATTCTGAGGCCCTATTAGTATCAAATAGAGCAAGGAGTGGATTAAAAACATCTAAAAGAGAAAGGAAACAACATCTATGAATAGGCAGTGCCCCATATGAATGCAAACTAACATTTTGTGCCATTTGCTGTCATTCACCTTTGGTGCATGCAGACCTAAAATTAATTGCATCAAATGACAGTGCACTATGTTGTGTGGTCCCATCTGCTACATAATTAGATCCTGGTAGAACTATTAAGAAGCTTTTTTCTTATGATCACTCCCCTTAATTTTACCTAACGAACATTCCTTTATCTACACAAAAGAATTACAGATTAGATTTCAAAGCAGTCCATTTTGATCAGATGCTTAATTTTAAAGTTATAAGTGGTTTCAGAAAAAGTTGTCTGAAGAAAATTCTATATTGGAGTGCTAGCTGATAGTTCAGTTGTAACGAGATGAGTTGAATTAAAAGATTGACTTAAACTTTGCCAATAACCCTTTTAAAATTTCAGAGGTAAAAACTATTATTTTTATACTTCTTGGTGACACAGCAACATGGTAGCATTGAAATGTTCTCTTGTCTTCTGGAAAAATGACACTTAACCACACTGATCTCTATTGCTTCTGAGATAACCTACAGACACTGGTAGTTGGGTTACTTAGAACGCTGGGCAACAAAGGTCCCTGCTCCTAGTCAGTACCCATTTTTTTTAACAATCTCCTGATGATTATGTGGTGTTTAAAGTAAGGAAAATAGCTCTAACACCCTAAGACGTAATTTGCAGATATATGTCAACAGATGTCACAGAAAACTTAACATTTGCATAACCACATAAAAGCCTAGCCCAGATTAGGACAACATTAAATTTAAATCATCAAAGATTCAAGTGGAAAATTAAAGTTCAGACATAAAGAAGCACCTTTATAAAGATTTATCAAAAATCACAATCAGGGAGATATTAATTTTGGAAATCACAGACAAGGAAAACTTCAATGTTTGAGAAAGGCAATATCAAACCAGAAAGCTACTGCAATCCCACCATTCTATTAAACTATATAAAAGAACCTTAAGTATATTTTTATAATATGCGAAGACAAGAACAGTGATGTCAGAACAACAGAAAACCCCTCAATATGAGTCTGTGCTTGAAATCCCAAACCAAACCTGCTGATTCAGCACAAAGTCATCAACAGAGTTCTTATCTGTAAAAGGAACAATCCATTGTCTGGCTGAAACAAAGGGCAGTGCACAGGAAATCAGTCAAATCTGGGCCAGATGGTCACTGATTCAAGTTTCATTCCCCCCCTCCCCCCGCTCCCCGGCACTACAAAAATAGATTCAGACAGCATTTTTGGTTATCAGGTAATAACCCTTCGTGTAAGGTATAAACATTTCATGATTACCTATACGACCTCCCACCTCAACACCATCTGATTTACTAAAACAGAATGTCCTTATAAAAAGTTAAATGAGAAAATTGCTATGAAGCAGTTATTGAAGGGAAAATACCTCTGAAACCCATTATTTGCTTCTTAGACATGGCATGGAGTTTTATCAAGTGGAATGGTTAAAAATATGCACACCAATTTATTCTCATCTATTGTTTTTTCTCAAATCATAAGATCGAATAAAAATGAACCTAGAGAAAACTAGCTTATCACATGCATTTCCTACCAACTGACCACTGATAATCATGAAAAAGAGTTTTGTGGTTTGTAACCCAGAAACGCTTTTTACCAATGACAAACCACCAACAAAAATAACTACTGATTTTGATTATAAACTAATGTGCCGGACTTCATATCACAGAATCTATAAATTATGATACTGCTATAAATACACATTTCACACACCTACTATAAAATTTAATTTTAAATTCTCAACAGCAACTATTAATTAAAGCCAAATATGCAGAATTGTGTCTTAAAATCTGCAAGCACTCTAGGGAAAGATAGATATTAAAGAATGGCATTAAATAAAAAGTCAAGATCTCGCAATAAAAGTATTCAGAAAACACTCCTTTACTTTTCCTAACTATAAAAGATATTTCAGTTATAAGCAAAGGTCTAGTCTTTTCTTTGAAGAGAACCGTTGATTTTATAACAGTTGCTCAGAGAAATATTTAGATTTTTGTGACCTAAGTAAATTTTATCAACCAACAAATAGCAATTCCTTTAGTAAACTTTATAATCTTTTTTATAATTACTTTGGAAATGTCAACGCAGGAGTACATTTTATGGGCATGCTATGGAGCCACTTTTCCAAAATTTACATATAGAAAGGTTAGGGTAGATCAAAGACTTTTTTGTCTGTTTTTTTTTACACAAGATAATCACAGGCTGGTAATGCAGCAGCTAAAGACAAAAATGACCTCAAAATATGCAATCAACAGCAACTCACACAAATGGTCTGTTTTATTGCAGGGAAGTAGAGAAAGCTGCTAAACTCAATACAAGGTAACCTCCCTGAAGAGAACAGTCTAGCTTACACAACTGTCAACAAGTGAGTATAAAATGAAGCCAAGTTACAGCTTTGAATCTTGACCTTCTGTCTTAAAGGGAATAGTGAAAAGTGGAAATATTTTCATAAAATTTGTCCTCAGAAATTGCTCCTGAAAGTCGATTTATAATTATGGTATCAGACTAAATTTTAAGCAGTGGTTACAAATACAATCTAAATATAAACATAGTATATAGATACGTGCATGTGTGATACTCATAAGTGTGCTTCAGCTTTTTTTTAACATCTCAGATTGATTTATTTAAAATATATTTCAAAAAATATATATCAAAAACCTGATTTCTTTTTAAAAACACTACTATTTTTCTTTACACAGTACTACAAAATAATATTCAGGATCATACTGTAAATTATGGAACTGTTGTCACATGTGCTTTTCCAGCATATAAATTAATTTTCTTCTAATATAATTTTATAATCTCGAAAAAACTAATTTGAAAAAATTAATCTATTAAGAACCCTTAAAATAAGGTAGTTGAGTTTGGCTATTTAACAGGTTTTTTTTTTTTCTTTAGTGTAAAATAAGGATTTATTTCAGTATTTGTGAAAAAAGAAGAAAATGACTATTCAAATTAAAATTCTTTACTTTCTGAGCTCATCTTTAGAGTCTCTACGATAAATTTACATTTAAATGAAACACACACAAAGGCAGCTGGACTATCATAACCATCCCACACACATTAGTGTTTTCAGAGATTTAAATCTCTAACTCTTAGGAAAGAGAAAATTGTGACTTCACTATTTTTTGTCATTGCAATGGGATTTATATGTTAATGCTTTAACTTAATTTAAGAGTTAAGGGAAAAGTATCTCTAAACAGATCAAAATAGAATTCTACTAACAAAAGTCAACTCAGAACAGAGTTCTCATGCATTTAAGTTTCTGGAAAACCAGCTATTAAATAAGGTAAAAACAAACACTATAATGACTAAATAAATGTAATGAATTAGAATTTAGCAGACTAAATTATGATCTTGTTCTTTAATAAGCCCTAATATAAAAGAATAACAGAGTTGAAAGCCAAAATATTATTGTACATACCACTGAGTTCTAGTTAAGTTCGTTCTTTCTCTTTCTTTCTTTCTTTTCTTTCTTTCTTTCTCTCTTTCTTTCTTTCTTTCGTTTGTTCTTTCTTTCGTTCTTTCTCTTAAAGATTTTATTTATTTATTTATGAGAGACACAGAGAGAGAGGCAGAGACACAGGCAGATGGAGTAGCAGGCTCCTCACAGGGAGCCCGATGCTGGACTCATCCAAGAATGCCAGGATCATGCCCTGAGCCAAAGACAAGACACTCAACTGCTGAGCCACCCAGGTGTCCCTATTTTTCTTTCCTTAACAGGTTGGGTGGTCCACAATCCAGGTAGAAAATTTAATTCCACTCAAGTCAAAGAAAATTTGTAAAGAGGCAACATATTTATGGTAAATATGGTGTTGATTTAGTCTTATTACTTTTTTATTACTGTACATAATGAGAAACATATATCAAGGGCCAAATTAGAGTGTGCATACCTTTCACTGATGAAAAAATGATAAGACTCCAATTTTCTAAAGAGTGAATTGGCATTTATAAGAAAATATGTACACTTATAAGAAATTTTGTGATCTGTGCTCTGAAAGTTTAGTATTTCTCAATATAATCCATATGCATTAGTAAAATAGTAATGTATCAATTAAGTAAGTAATCTCATGTAACTGTAAATGTGCTTTAAACATAGACTGAGGTCAAAATAAACTTTTACTCATTGTCTCTCTAAATGATAATTTCTTTTTTTTTTTTATGATAATTTCTTATACCTTAAATTTACCACATCTCAAAATGAGCTTATTTACCAAAAGTAGTTTCTGCTCTATAAGACAACAAAAAAGATGTGAGTTGAATACTGACCAAATTCATATATGCAAAATATATACATCACAGTTTGGGTTTTATTTATAGATACATTAATATCCATGAAGTGCCACTAACAAACTTAAGAGTCATACCATGATTTCCTTAACATCACCAGCATTGTTTCAAATTTTTTTTTTCATTGTTTCAAATTTTACATAGAATGCTTCATGAACAAAGTTAACAATATCTTCTAGTTTTAAAAAAATGAATGGACATCAAATTTCCATCAGATATCAGTGCATTTGAATTCTTTTATAATTTTGGTAACAGAACAAATAGCACACCCTTACATATTATGTTATATAAATCTACTACATTAGTAATGATTTCAAGAATATGGTTAAAACAAAACTAGATCTGAATCTACGAAACCAAAAGTCACAGAAATGCATTTGAACTACAGTGTAGGCTTCCCTAAGGTCAGAGATAGTTCTTTATTCTCCTTTCTCTTTCTCCACAGCACAACTCCAATTATAGGTACCTGATAAAGACTTATTAAGTTAACTTTCATTGTTAATTTCCTGCCCAAAGGAGAATTCTATTATCTCCACTGGATATAAATATCTTGCTCAGTAAGAAAACCATGATGAAAAAAATTATTTTTAAGGAAATGACAAATGTATTTGATGCTGTAATTACTTTTTCTCAAATGAACTGAGAGGAAGTTTGATATTGTAATTGCTGTAATTGCTGTTGCCAATTATTACTTCAAAGTCTTAAAAAAATCAGTACAGGTTATACACAAACCTTAAGATAGAATTATGGTGCCTGTTTGCAATTGGTAAACTTTTAGCTCCCCATACAGATGTCTGGTAATCTCCCATGTAACAGTATCTAAAGTAAGCCCAAACTGTTTGATTTTGGAAGTCTTACCAATTTGAAATTTAATGAGCAAAACGAATTGTAACATATATACAGTACGAGAGATTTTTCATATTTTTCGTTTTTTTAAAGATTTTATTTATTCATGAGAGACAGAGAGACAGAGAGAGAGAGAGAGAGAGAGAGAGGCAGAGACACAGGCAGGGGGAAAAGCAGGCTCCATGCAGGGAACCTGACGTGGGACTCGATCCTGGATCTCCAGGATCACACCCTGGGTCAAAGGCGGCGCTAAACCTCTGAGCCACCAGGGCTGCCCTGTCATCTTTTTCAAAACGTTTTTTCCAGAATTCCAATTCCATGGTTCTATTTCATCATGCATTATTATCATGAAAATAAATGACTTTTGATTTTTTTAAAGATTTATTTATTGGGGTGCCTGGGTGGCTCAGTTGGTTAAGCATCTGCCTTCGAATCAGGCCATGATCTCAGAGTCCTGGGATCAAGCCCCACATCAGGTTCCCTGCTCAGCAGGGAATATGGTTGTCTCTCTCCCTCTGTCCTCCCCACTAATTTAGTTATTTATTTGAGAGAGAGAGTTGGGGGGCGGCAGGGGACACAGAGGAAGAGGGAGAGAGTTTCAAGCAGACTACACTGAGCCCCACACAAGACTCCATCTCACAACCTGAGCTGAAACCAAGAGTCTGACGCTCAACAGACTGTACCATCCAAGGCCACCCTGACTTCCAATTATTTTTTATTAATTAGGATAGTTATTGACAAAGTTAAAGCCTATAGTACCTAAAATATGTATGTATCTTGTAAATAAGTAAATTTGATGATAAACTGATCATGTATGGAGGATTACAAAGACATCATCATTTTGCAAAACTCAAAAAGAGAAAATGAAATGCATCTCCATTCATTTCTGCCACAGAATTGTTTGGGGTTTATTTTTCCTTGTTAGCATCCTTTACTCAAAAGATAATGCTATTGACCTAGCTTCCACAGGACTTGGGCCTCATTTCAGCATTTCCCATAGAGGTAATAAGCTTATGTTGTTCCATCTACCACCCCACCGCCCTTTTCCCAGCTCCCTTTGGCTCAGTGGCTTAAGCCTGAAAGAAGTTTGGCCAAGGTTAAGGATGGATTTCACAGCCATGGAAAAAAAGGAACATGTCTACAGAAGTCATTCATTCATTCATTCATTCATTCATTACCAAATATTCTCTAAGGAACAATTATATGCTTATTTTAGGTATGGAGACAGAGTAGTGAGCAAAAGAGACAAAGTACTTGCACTCATGGAATGTTCATTCACATTTGGTGAGTATGTCCAAGATTTGACCTCCACTACATTCCTTACTAACCAAGCTACTGCCTTGGTACAGTCTGGTTCTCCAAAATAAGGTGCTAGCTGGTCCCCTGGTGGTCTGAGTTAATATGCCTATTAGCACCCATCTATACCATCTTCAGCAAAAGCAGGAACATTTGCAAAAGCTACCTTTCTGGATAATATAAAACACGAGATACAATTCCTGACATCCAGATCTTACAATCTAGTTGAGTAATAAGACATGTACCCAAGAGTATGACTTTAGAGGGAAGAACAAAGGCTATAGAATCAGCCAGCCCTAGGTTTGAATTCTGACTTTTTCACCTACTATCTAGGGGCTCTTGTGAAATTTACTTAAGCCTTTCTGAGCCTCGTTTTCTTAGCTGTAAAAACAAGAATCACGATGCCTACTTTACAAGGCTGTTGTGAGGATTAGAAATGATATGTGCACAAAGCCTGAAGTAGTGTACCCTAATTTTTATTAAACACTCGGATTAAATTCTTCACTCCTGCTATAAATTAAATGATTAAATAGTATGCAAGGATGAAGTAGAGAAGCATATACGGGTCTTAAAGACCTTTATGGCTGTTTTTTTTTTTTTATTAAAGGCTATGTTTTGTGCATGCACACATCTTCTGACATATATATACACTCTCCAAAATTCCAGATAGGCAACCACACTATGTATTATACTATTCAGCCACGGTGCCTGCTCTGGAAGGAGAGGTTAGATAAGGCATACCACTGACTCATGAGTCTTGATGATGGCAAAAAAAAAAATCCTCAAACATTTAGAATATCTGAAATACCATAACCCAGACACTATACTTCCAGACTCCAACATAGTTTCAGTAAGATTGTGCAGATGGTCCATTTAATACCTGTCCATATATCAAACAACTTCTCACACCTTTTGACCAAGAAAACTATGAAAATATCATACCTAGTATTAGATCATTCCATTCATATGAGCATGGGGGAGAAAAGTTGGTTTTTACATGGTCCAACTTTTCTAGAAAATGAAGAACTTGGTAATATTAGTTAGAGGCAAAACAGATAATACAAATTGGTACTCTCTGATGAAGTCAGAGGCCTGCAATTCAGCAAGTCAGATAAGGAAAAACCCCCAATACTTCCTGAGGGTCTATTTTGTACCAGGCAAACACGCTTAGTGAGTTGATCCATTATCTTGGAAATGTGACTATTTTGCAGTCAAATTGTGAATCAACGGTCTTTGAGTAAAAAATATATCAAAAGTTTCAGAGAAAAATTGTTATTTGTTCAGCAGAGGTTTTTTTTCAGGTTTTTTATTCATTTGAGAAGAGACAGAGAGTGCGTGTACACACACACACACACACACACACACACACGTGAGGGGGAGGAGCAGAGGGAAAGGGACAAGCAGACTCCCTGCTGAGCAGGGAGCCCCATGGCGGCCTCTATCCCTGGACCCTCGGATCATGACCAGAGTCAAGGGCAGACACTTAACTCACTGAGCCACCCAGGTACCCTAGATTTTCTCTTCCCTTTTTTTTTTTTTTAAGATTTTATTTATTTGTTCATGAGAGACACAGAGAGGCAGAAACATATAGGAAGAAGCAGGCGCCCCATAAGGAGCCCAATGTGGGATTTGATCCCGGACCCCAGGATCACGCCCTGAGCCCAAAGGCAAAGGTCAACCGTTGAGCCATCCAGGTGGTCTCTAGATTTTATTTCTTATTTAAAAAATTAGATTGATTTTATATTACTAGATGATGAGGCTATCAGAAAATGCAGTTCTTTGTTTTCACATCAACCCATGATAATACAACCTGTCAAATTATGCACATGAGAATGTAAAAGAAACATTCCTTATATTAGTCCTAAGTGAAATGTTGCTGCTCTATTACTATTAGTAATATTACTAGTCTACCTTGATCCTTCACTATACCCCAAATTGTGAAGATATAGGTCTAGTCATTCTCTAATGTCAAGACCTTAACCTCCTACTCCAACAATTTTCAAGGGATTACTAAATCATCAGAGTAGAACAGCTACCTGAGATTCTATAGCTGATTAGGAAATGAACCCTTATTCATTGGAGGGAAGGGGTTCAATTGCAAAGTAAGTTTCTTTATCAGCTCAAGAGGTTTGATTAGTTTATTTAGAGAATGAAGGGATCAGAGCACATTCTAAAACAATCATTGAAAAAAATGCTGCAAATTTAAACCATATAGGGAATATCTTCATATAATATGTGTCACAAACCTATGCAGAATTTTCAAGTATATTCCCAACAAGTGAAATTAAGGAAGAATATTTCAGAAATATTCTTACCATCATTTATCTTCCATCTCCAATATTACAGACATTGTTATGATTTTTCAAAGAATTATCAATTATAAATAGAATGTAGATTGTCAATTCTGTAAAGTGTAATTAATCAGTAAGTATTTTGTATTTACCATGTATCCAATACCATATTAGATATTTTGGAAAATATAGATTATAGAACGCCACAGTACCTTCTCTAAAGGGACCTACTCTCTAATCATGAGGAAAAAATGCTTTCTGAAATAATTAGGGAATATAAATATCTACAATAAAATTCTAAAACTGTGGCATATACATTATGAATGTTATTGAAGCTTAGAGTTGGAGAAACTTAATGAAAACTTCCATATTTAGTATATTTCTATAAAAGAAATAAACTAGATCTCAAGGCAGTGGTTCTTCAGCATTACGGAGCATGAAAATGGCCTGGGGCCTAACCCTAAGGCTTAGACTTCGCATTTAAACAGCATTTCTGGTTGATCCCCATATAGGTGGCCATAGTTTAGCCAACACTATGTTGAATAATAGGTATGATTTACAGGAATCTCTAAAGCAGCGTTGTCCAACATTTTGCAATGGTAGAAATCTTCTATATCTGTGCTGTTCAATATATTAGCTACTATCCATATGTGGCCATTAAGCTCTTAAAATGTGATAAGTGGGGGCAGCCCGGGTGGCTCAGCGGTTTAGCGCCACCTTCAGCCCAGGGCCTGATCCTGGAGACCCGGGATCGAGTCCCACGTTGGGCTCCCTACATGGAGCCTGCTTCTCCTTCTGCCTGTGTCTCTGCCTCTCTCTCTGTCTCTCTCATGAATAAATAAATAAAGTCTTTTTTAAAAATGTGATAAGTGTACCTGAGAAACTAAACTTTTTATTTCATTTAAATTTTATTAATTCTAGTTTAAATAGCCACAGGCATCTCTGGAGGAGAAGAGACTTCGAAGAGAAACATGAGCCAAGCCATAGACAGGAAAGCACATAAGCAGGATATATAGGTAGGAGAGACAACTGATAGGCTTGTCCAAAACAGAGGTTTTATATTAGATTATCATGAGGTCAGATTATGAAGAACCTTGGAGGAAACTGAATTTCATGGTACCTATTCCTAGTTGCCTAATTGAGTCATTCCTAATCTTTAATATGAACAACCCCAGAGGTTTTACATGCTTACCTAAGGAGTGGATCTTTTTCCCTAGGCTCTGGGGTGAATCTTAATTATTCTCTAACAGTCATGGTTATTTCCATTTTCCTTATCAGAGACTGGTTGACACATGAGTATATGGTAAATTCTGGCCAATGAGATTTGGAATATCTATGTATGTTGGCAAACTCTTACAAAAATACAGCCTGGGGCAGCCCAGGTGGCTCAGCGGTTTAGTGCCACCTTCAGTCCAGGGCCTGATCCTGGAGACCTGGGATCGAGTCCCACGTCAGGCTCCCTGCATGGAGCCTGCTTCTCCCTCTGCCTGTGTCTCTGCCTCTCTCTCTCTCTCTCTCTGTTTCTCTCATGAATAAATAAAATATTTTTAAAAATACAGCCTGAAGTAGAAGAACCTTTTTCTGACTCTAGTCTAAACTGTATGAGGTTTGAGTGTGCTGCTGACACCTTGGGATAATGAAGAGACAAGAAGGAAGACAAGTGCCATCAAGCTGAGCATGTCACAGAATGAACTAAAGAAGCTGGGTCTTCTCTTCAGTTAAAATAAGTGTCCTTCAATAAAGTAATGAGTGTTTAACTGTAGAATGTGTAACTACAGAATATCACATAGTCATGAAAAAGAATAACAGATAGGCCAGTTGACTTAGAAGTATATCCCTTGTGTTTTATTAAGAAGCAAGTGAAAAAAAGAAACATGATTTTTAATATGTCTTAATGATAGATTACATATATAAAGTATGATAGTATATAATATGCTCAAAACATACAATATAGGATTACATGATTACAGAAAAAGTTATAACAAAATAAACATATTGGCTACACTGTTGAGATAAATCCTGAAGTGAAAGGTTCACCCACCCTCTAAGATAAGAATGGCAGTAACGATCTCCTAGTTCCCTGAATATTCCAACAGAAACACAGACATAAACTTACTATAAGTAGTACTCGCTTAATTGGTTTAAAATGCAAGAAATAAATGAGACATTATACCAATTACATCTTCTCGTCATATCGTCACATCGTGACCTCTACAGACAGTCGTGACAATTTAGACATTCCTGCTCTAACACTAAACGTATGGAATGACAAATGTGAGGAATGGTTCTAAGATTTTTATGTTCATAAAATCACCTGGGAAGATTGTTAAAATGCACATTCCAGGGTCCCACCCCAGAAACTTATTCAATAGGTTAAGAGACCAATAATCCTCATTTAACAAGCACCCCGGGGCGGGTAAGACAGGTGTTGACAGATCACACTGAAAAACAGTGAACTGAAGGATGTCTGATTGCTTTACAAACTGAATAACCAAAGAATTGAGAAGTGTGGTACACTAGAGAGAACAAAGAATTTTGAAGTCAAAAGATCTAGGTTACCTCTCAACCTAATCCCCCACTTACTCCCTCTCTTGCTCTCCCCTTCAGTAGCATTGGCATCCTTGCTACTCCTCTCAAAATAGATGAGAATGCTCTTCCTCTCAACTTCCCAATGATTCACACAGACTTCAGGTCTTCACTCAAGTGTCACATCCCCGTGACACCTTGTAGAGAATCACAGTTCCTATCTCATCTTCTCATTCCCTTTGCTGCTTCATCTTCCTCTCTAGCATTTCTTGCAATCTAAAATACAATGGTTCACTCATTTTCTCTTGCTATTGTTTGAGCCCCATAAGAGCAGGAATATTTGTTCATTTTCTTCATTACAGTATCCTCAGCACCTAGAACGGCACCTGGATAGAGTTCAAAGAGATTTCACTTGGCCAAGACAAAACAAATGAAGCATGAAACATTCCATGATAGGAGGCGAATACATCCAGAAGGTGGACAGCTTGTTAATATAAATTCCTGGGCCCTGCCAGAGATTCTGATGATTCCAGGGGCTTGGAGTGGGGCCTGAGATTCTGAATTTCTTTTTTTTTTTTTTTTTAAGATTTTACCTATTTATCCATGAGAGACACAGAGAGAGGCAGACACATAGGCAGAGGGAGAAGCAGGCTCCCTGAGGGGAGCCCAATGTGGGGCTCAATCCCAGGACCCCAGGATCATGACCTGAGCTGAAGGCAGACTCTTAACCACTAAGCTACCCAGAAGCCACGAGATTCCGAATTTCTAACAGAAACTCACGTGATACTGATACAGCCTGGAGAGTTATCACGGGCCTCTGTCCATTTTTTTTAGTGAAATCCAACCTATTCTACTGTTTGAAAACAGCTGCAGGCAAAAGAGGGAAAGCTTTGTTCTACTCACGTGCACATCAGAAGAGAAAAACTATTCCTCTAATCTCTGTGTACTTCAGTTATCTACCCAAATAAATAAAACAATTCTACAATAAAAATATTTTTCACTTATCTATATGTCATGGATACTTACTGCAACTTAATTTTTAATAAAAATATGATGTTTAGTTTATTTCTAATTTTTTACTCTATAAATAATGATCTGGGTGATATTTCTGTCATATTCTTTTGTATATTTGTCTAATTATGTCTTTCTAACAAATTCCTAGGAGGGAAACTTAAGTCAGAGTTTGAACCAAACCTGTCCAACAGAACTTTCTCCAATGATGGAAATCTTCTATATATTCACAGTCCACTATGATAGCCACTAGCCACATGCCACTATTAAGTGCTTGAAATATGATTAGCACAACTGAGAAACCGAATCTTTAGTTTCATATAATGTTAATTAATTTAAACTTAAGTAGCTGCATGTGGCAAAGAAATACCATATTGGACAGGGTAAGAATAGACATTTAGGTCTTGATCCATGATGCCAAATTGCTCTCCAGAAAAGCTGTAAGCATTTGCCTTCACTCTTAGTGTACAGCAATCATACCTATCCCACTTCCAACACTAGATGTTATCAATCTATTGAATCTTTATAATCTGAAAGTTTAAAAATTGTGTTTTTATATGTATTTCATTTATTAATAATGTTGAACAGGGCTGTTTCTTCCATCATCACATTCATTCAAATGCAAATATTTTCACCCGTTAATTAACTGAAGGGTTAGAAATTATCTGGCTTTACAAATTTGTTTTGTTGTGTCCACATGTTTTCTTACAATTTCTTGACAACATATAAACTCATATAAAAATATGAATTTTGGGAGGTGCCTGGGTGGCTCAGTTGGTCAAGCACCTGCCTTCGGCTCAGGTCATGATCCCAGGGTCCTGGGATCGAGCCCCATGCCCAGATCCCTGTTCAGTGAGCCTGCTTCTCCCTCTTCCTCACCCTCTGCCGCTGCTCATATGCTCTCTCACTCACTCACACTCTCAAATAAATAAATAAAATCTTAAAAAAATATATATGAATTTTCAACTCCACTTAAAAAATGAAATGATCTGGCAACAGTGACACACACTCCCATAGGCACAAATCAGTGAAGCCTTAGAAATTCCCCACTGCCTTTAGGCTTCCTTGCCTACCAGAACCCATTAGCCCATATTATTTTATAGGTGTTCACTTCACTCACTCAGATTACCTACTTGACCCCTACAGGCACCTGAGTTTACAATTCCTCTGAGTTAAATTTTGAGGAATTAAAAGGCAAACAGCAGCTAATAATAATAGCTAAATTTCATTTCATACTTGCCATGCAAAAGTGATGTTATGATATTTCTGGGTTATTTTATAACTAATATTTAACTAACAGAAGAATACTTTCCTAGTGGTTCCCTAAAACAGTGGTTCGGCACCAGAAGGGTTCTTAAAATGCAGATAAGTGGGCCCTGCCCTGAGTTTCTGATAGAATAGTTTGGGTTGGGCCTCAAGAATTTTCATCTAAATACAAGCTCCAAGTACAGTTCTACTCTGAGGTGAGGTTTTTTCAAAGGTATGGATACCCTGGAAGTGTAGTAATAATGTGTAATTTTTTAATAACCTTTTTATTTATTTATTTATTTATTTTTTAATTTTTAGTTATTTATGATAGTCACACAGAGAGAGAGAGGCAGAGACACAGGCAGAGGGAGAAGCAGGCTCCATGCACCGGGAGCCCGACGTGGGATCCGATCCTGGGTCTCCAGGATCGCGCCCTGGGCCAAAGGCAGGCGCCAAACTGCTGCGCCACCCAGGGATCCCTTTAATAACCTTTTTAAAAATGAATTTATACATCCTTTCTTCTCAAAACGTCCACATTTATTATTTCATTTTATCTTTACAACAATCCTGTGCAGAAAGTTGATAAGTAGAGCAGTAATTGTTCGTTCCATTTTATATAAGAAAAGTAAGGCACAAGAATTAAGAATTCACCCAAACACATAAGAAATTAAAAGAGCTAGAACAAGCAAGTTTCCTAACTCCTAACCTGGGTAATTTAGGCAAACATAGCAATCCAGGACACAACTGGAACTTGCTTCTCCAGACTGGTATCATAAAAATAGAACCAAGCCCAAGAAGAGAAAAGACCATATAAAATTCGGTTCACAGCAACAAACATTTATCAAGTGCTGATTATGTGTTAATTATGTTAATCATGCCTATAGTCTCTACTGTAAGGACTGTTGAAGATATTCATAAAGCACAGAAAATTTTTAAAATAAAATCTGAAACCACAACCTTGAAAAGATACTGAATCTCCATATCATAGGATAAAAGCAAACATGCTGAAGGGGTAGGTAGTAGGGGTAAATACAGAGTTAGGTAGAAGAGAAGAGTCACTGTGGGAGCTTCACATCTGGAGTTGGAGGAGTTGCTATCACCAGTCAGTCAAGAATGGGAGGGAAGAAGAGTACACAATAGGGAGCCCTCCTGGAGCTTAGCAGCACAAAGAGCTGCTGTTATCCACACTGGGTGTGTGTTTGCCAGAAATATCAGGACTGCTGGAACTCCAGAACTTACAAGGGCATGCTTTTGTGTCGTCTAAATTACCTTGACTATATAAGAACTCAAGTCAGAAGGAATAACTTCATTATCCATTTGCAGGCAAAAGATATCATGTTAGGGCTCATGAAACTTTCTCTCTGATTTTTCCCCCAAGTTTGGAGAAGCATTCCTAGTAAAAATCCACCAAATTGTGATCACAATAATGCTAATTATAAATCAGCCCCTTGAGGGGAAAAAAAGAGAGGATTGCATTTTCACTTAAGTAGAACTGATTTATTATTAACTTTAGCAATTACTTTCCTAAGATTTAAAATAATAACTAATCGCAGTTACCACAGACTGAAAATACAAAAAAAAAAAAACCCAAAACAACTATAATTAATTTGAAAGATCTATCAGAACATTTGATTCAGTCTTTATTATCAATGTAACTGACCTGTCCTATATAGTTTTATAGTCTAGTTCAAAATGATTGAGGCAGTAAAATGTCTACTACCTCATTTAGAAAACTATAGCAAATACTGCAAGGGAGCGGGCAGCGGGGGGATACCTCTCTCTTTGCACAAGACCAAAGAAATACAAATCAAAACAAAGGGATACAATTTTACATTGATCAAACTAGTCACAATAACATAAATGTTTTAAAACAACATAACCACACACATAGATTGCCAAAGACAGTATAAATTTATATAACCCTTTTGGAAAGTAATTTGGAAATTACCAGCAATCTGGAAATGTCCTATTAAAAATAAGAGTTAACATTTACTTGTGTTTTCATCATGCTATTGCTTTTTATCTTAACTTTGTAGAGACTATTACTATACCTATTTTATAAGTTAGGAAGCTAAAGTTCTAAGAAAAAAATTTAAAAGTAAATTTTTCCAGTAAGTGATGTAGCTAAGTTTTGAACCCGAAACTTTAATTTTAGAGTCTACCCATTCACAACTACATTATTACCTCTCTAAAGAAATAATAGGAAGGAAGGAAGGAAGGAAGGAAGGAAGGAAGGAAGGAAGGAAGGAAAGAAAGAAAAGAAGGAGGAGGAGGAGAAGAAGAGGGAGAAGAAAGTTACATTCATGAGGACAGTGATCAAATTATTTTTAAATACTAGAAAATTCCCAAGTTGAGGAAGGGCTAAGTAAATTATGGTACATTAATTGAATAGACTATTATAAAATTACTACAAATAATAGGAAGTAAATCATAAAAAATAATGAAAAAATCAGGGTAGAAATGCATCTGTAATATAAGACATCTGTAAAAAAATATATGCATATGGCAAGACTCAGAAGAGATCTGGAAGAAACAAGAACTATTACATTTTTAGAAGAACTTCCTACTAGTACTTAATTTTCTTTTGTTATTGTCAGTCTTGTCAATCAAGATTACTCTAAGTACCCTTATAAATCCATTCTTTTAGTTTGTATTCTCATCATCCCAATCAAACATTCCTAAAACTTCACTAATAATGTATTCATATTACAGACTTATTCAAAATAATTACATAATATTCTTTATTGGTGATTCTGAAGCTCTAAAGAATGAGACTTCCTTAACATCAATGATTTTTGCAATCACTATTCACAGTGTACTTTTTTTTCTCTTCTCAAATTATTATTTAGACCCTAGTTAGTTAACATACAGTGCAATATTGGCTTCAGGGATAGAATTCAGGGAATCATCACCTACATACAACACCCAATGCTCATCATCACAAGTGTCCTCCTTAATGCCCTCACTCATCTAGCCCATCCCCCACCTGCCTCCCTCCAGCAATCCTCAGTTCATTCTCTATCTCTTATAGTTTGTTTCCCTCTCTCTTTTTTCTTTTTTTTTCCACCTCCTATATGTTTTCTTTTATTCTACCTCCTATATGTTTCTTAAATTCCACATATGAGTGAAATCATGGTATTTGTCTTTCTCCTATTACTGTGTACTTTTGAAATACCTTAATGAGCCCATACAGAGTGACTAAAGTAAACTAATTCTTTTTACTTTCATAAACTTGCAATCACTCCTCAGCTCCCTGTACTCATCCAAGGATCATTTGTCCAGAGTTTGCAGGTGTTTTAGAGATTAGAAAGATTTACTACTAAAAACATGATCTCTAAGTGAAATAAAACAGCTGTAGGGATATTCACATTCTAAATACTTGTGAAAATTACTAATCAAATTATGTCAACTTCTTTTGAAGTTGGTAAGTGAACTTTATTTCCACTTACCAAAAAGAAAAGTAAGTTTGGTAAGAGTAATTTCCCTAAAAATGACACCATGAGCTGTGAAGAAAATTCACTCCTTTGCCATACAAGGTGATACACAGACACCCATTCAGCTTAGGATTTGGCCTCTATCACTAACATAAACAGACATTTTGTGGGAAAGTGAAGTAGCTGTTCTTCAATGATATCAATCTCATAAGAACAGGAATGTAGTTTAAACACCTCTCACTTCCTTTTTATGAGTCTACAAATCAGGAATTTTTTTTTTTTTTGGTCACTCTACTATCTAGTACACACAGGTCCAACCGGGTTATCCTTAGCCAGTCTTAGGACACCTACAGAGCTGCGATTTTAATCATAAAAGTTTATATTTAAAAGGACCTTTAGAAACCAAGTAGTTCAATCCATTTATTTAACTGAGGGGGAAGCAAAAGCATTTCTAAGAAAGTTCCTTCATTTAGCTTGTTGAGGGTAAATGCAAGCTTGGAACTAAACACATCCAAATACCTTAAACTTGGCCTTCATATTTCTCCCTCACCATTAAGTTTTCGTATTGTGTTATGTCAACAGGAGTGTATACATATGTCTTTTCAATGTCTTCCGATAATATACTTCACCAGACAGAGTAAGCTATAGTGCTCATGCTTTATTTCATAAAGAGTTCCAAGTGGAGGATCACATTTTTAAAGGTTATTAAAAACAGTGCAGAGAAACTAGTGATGGTGGGGGGGGAGGAGCAGGGATAATAGTTTTTAATAGTCCTGCTTTCCACAGTATACTTGTTTCAAGATTTTTAGCACTCTGATCTTCCACTGTAATATGTGCCTTAAGGGCAAAAAAAAAAAAAAAAGGTTCTAAAGTCATCACCAGTGGATATCGCATAGTCATCATCACCATTGATACGTAGTTCAGTCTTCACTTATACTCCATTCTTTTTTGTCCTTTATTTCCATAATCTAATTCTACTTTAATAGAAGTTGTGTAGAAGAATATATAAGAAACTGACACAGTGGGAAGGAGGACATTGGGAGTATGGAGATTGAGAAAGAAGACTTCCTTTATGCTGTTCGAAATCCTTACCCTACGCATATTACTTTTCAATATTAATTAAAAATTTCCCTTTAGACACATGCCCATAGTCACATAATTCTACTACTAAACATTTTCAATGCAACAATTCTTGTAATTTTTTTTTCCCCTCTTTTAAGTAACTCTTCAGTATCGCAACTCGTGGAATCACAATAGAAATTTTCCGAAAGAAAAAGAACAACGCGGTCACAAAACTCAAAGCAGAATCCCAGGATCTAAAAGTACAAGAAAATGTATGGTGGGATGAGAGGCTTTTAAGGGGGCATCTGATTCAAGAAGTGTTTGCAGAAAAGCTCTTCCCCATATTCAAATGGCTAGGTCTCAAAACGGGATTTAGGTGGGATTTGGGAGGGAGGGCTCTTTATAAAGGTGTGAAAAATAGAAATTAAAGTTTGGTGTCTGTCTTGTGCACAGGAGACAGAGGGCTGGGGTCGAGCGGATGAGGACCTTGTGACAGTCACGTTCATGCAGGAGAGGAGCAAGGTTGAAGGAGTTTCTCCAGGATCCGTCCACCTCAGTTGGAGGCAGCAGCTGTTCCCGTGCAGATGAATTGTTCCGGCCCTCACTTGGGCTCGACTGAACTGAGAAGCCCCACGAACTGAATCTATACAGATCTTTTTTTTTTTTTTTGATGGAGCTCGGAAGAGGGACCAAGGGAATTGGTTTACTTTAACCAAGCGCCTCCTCATCACCCTGGCGGGCCAGAGCACACAGCTCACCTCGCTGTCCACTTGTGTCAGGGTCAGCTGTCAACACAGCCCTTTGTGCCTCGTTCCGATCCGGAGTGGTCCTGCACCACCCGCAGAGGACACGGAAACGCTGGCGGCAGACGCGCGCGCTCGTGACGAAGTGACATCGGATGTGCGGGGAAGAAGCCCCGGGACGCGGGGCAGCCGCCCCGCCGCCGCCGGACGCTCTCAACTTTGCCAGGCGGGGCCCTCCCCATCCCGCCCCGCGTCACCCCCGCGCCCCCCGCCTGCGGTCCGCTCCGGGCGGCCCCCTCGCAGCCCCCGCGGCGCCCCCCCCCCCCCGCCTCTGCGCCCCCCGCCGCGCCGCAGCCTCTCCCGCCGCTCGCTCGGGCTCCCGGGCTCCCGGGCTCCCGGGCTCCCGCCACAAAGGCAGCGAGCGGAGCCCGCGGTGACAGGCCTCCCGCCTCCCGCCTCCCGGCGCGGACCGCACGGGCTGGGTCCCCTCCGGGCGCCGACGCGAGGGGTCCGGACCCGAGGCCGCCGGCGGCGCCTGTCCTCGCCGCGCACACGCGCGCACACGCCCCGCGCCGCCCCGCAGAGGTGAGCCGCGGCGCTTCCCGGCGCGCAGGGTGCCCGCAGCCCGCCAAGGGGCAGCTCCCGGCCGGCTCGCGCCCCCGGCCCCCGGCCCCGCGCCCCCGGCCCCGGCCCCGGCCCCCGCGCCCCGGGGTCCCCGCAGCCGCTCACCTGGCCCTGGCGGGGCGCTCGCGCAGAGGACCAGGGGGTGGCCTCGCCTCGGCCGGGCTCGCCTCCCCACCCCCAGTCCGGGTCCCGGCGCTGCGCCGCGCTCGCTCCGGCCGCCCTCCGCGAGGTGCTAGCGCCGCCGGTGGCTGGCGTCTCTCTGGCAGGCGAGCTCGCCGCGCGCTCAGTTTCCCGGGGCGGAGCGAGGCGGCGGCCGCCGCGGCCGGAGGCGGATTCCTCAGGTGCTGCCCCTCCCGCTTCCCCAGAACCTCCGCGCCGGGGACCCCGCGCCCCCTCCCCCCTCCCCCCGCCCCGCCCCCGGCCTCCCGGCCTCCCGGCCTCCCGCGGCCCTCGCGCCCGCGAGTGGCCTTGGGGGCCCCGCCCCGCCGGAGAGCGCCGGGCGCACGCCCCCCCGCCCCCTGCCAGGCCGCCCCCTGCCAGGCCGCCCCCAGCCCGCCGTGCTCGCGCCTCCAGTTCCAGACTCCGCGGCACGACCGATGTGCGTGGCCACGGTGGGGTGTGCAGGGCGGGGGTGCGCAGGGGGTCTTCTGGGAAGGAGGACCCCCCCCCCCAGGGCGGCTGGCGCGCTCAGCCAGGAAGAAACATTTCTCGCGGCTCCCGCGTTCGTTCAAGTGCCCTCGCTCCCCTGCGCGGTTGCTTTCTGTGTGCGCAGGACCGCGGCTGCAGGGCCCTGAGTGTGAACCCGGCCTGCGCGACGGTGGGTCAAAAACCCTTGGCCTTTGCTCGAAGGGGGTAGGGCGGGGGCCGGGCGCGGACAAAACCAAACAAGCCCGGGAGCGCCGGGCCACAGCCGACTTTTGCACCTCCGGGCTGAGCGCGCTCCCGCCGGCGGACCCCGGCCGGGCGCGGGGGGAGGCTGCCCGCCGGCCTGGGCTTGGGCTGAGCCTCGCGGACCCGGAGCCGTGGCCCGCCGCCCCGGCAGCCGCGTGCAGCAGGCCCTGGACCGCGACCGGTGCTGCGGGGCCAGAGTTCTCAAGAGATGCTCAGCCGCCAGTGACAGATCTAGCTCCGCTTCTCACAGCGGCTGGTTTCTGTTGCTAGAGGTGTGGCTCCATTTTAAAGACTGTCATTGTTGCCAGAGATAGGCTACTGGACTCCTTTCCTGGATTGCCCACCCTCTGGAAGAAACAGCTCCACACAGTCTTGGTAAAGAAAAGCTGATCCGTTTTCACCGTCTTGGGGACAAATGTAGCCCCGGGTAGCTCAGCATGTTGGGGGAAGTAGGGCAGGAGAGCGGCACCCAGTCTCCGACCAGGGTTGCTTATCAGTCTATTGTTATGATATCGTTATCAATTATAGTTTAAAAACAACTTCGATTAAAGTAGATCTCAGGGGATCCCTGGGTGGCTCAGCGGTTTAGCGCCTGCCTTTGGCCCGGGGCGCAATCCTGGAGTCGTGGGATCGAGTCCCACGTCGGGCTCCCTGCATGGAGCCTGCTTCTCCCTCCTCCTGTGTCTCTGTCTCTCTCTCTCTATATATATATATATAAATATTTTTTAAAACGTAGATCTCATATGATCTCTAATTACATTTTGTTTGCTTGTCTTCCTTTTTTTTTTTTTTTTTTAAAGAACATAAATGCAATTTCCCACCTCCTTTCTTTTTTGGTCGATCCAGAGGGAATTGACCAGAAGACACCAGAAAATAACTTAAGGCACAGTTCAGTTATGACTAGCAAAAGCAAGGGATTTATTTGTGGTTTCATTGGTCTTCTCTCCCTCCTCCACTGGAAAGACACACTCAACTGCCATTTTCTTTAAAATCATTTTGTGGTGTTAAGAAGCAGAAATGGTTTGGTTTACAATTTGGTTTGTTTTTGGGGATCCCTGTGTGGCGCAGCGGTTTAGCGCCTGCCTTTGGCCCAGGGCGCGATCCTGGAGACCCGGGATCGAATCCCACGTCGGGCTCCTGGTGCATGGAGCCTGCTTCTACCTCTGCCTATGTCTGTGCCTCTCTCTCTGTGTGTGACTATCATAAAAAAAAAAAAAAAAACACAATTGGTTTGTTTTACAATTGAATTCCTGTTGTCCAGTCCTTAAAATCACATAGAAACACTTTCAAGTGCCACGAGGGCAGGAAACAGGGCTTTCAATCACTGCTGAATTCCCACGTCCTGGATCTTGCTCACAATACAGGCTTAGCAAATGAAATCAATATGGTTTTTAAACAACCACAACATAGAAAGATGCAGATGATTAACAGTATAGCTCAACACATCAAAAAGGAATCTAAACTCACCATGAGAACTAGACATACATGAAATGACAGTAGAAACCTGAGATTTCGGTTGACCTTGTCAATACAAACTAAGCTCACAAGAGGTTAAAGCAGGTGAGAGACTCTTTTGAAAAACTCAATCCCTCACAAGGTCTGTAGAGTTGGGGAGAGGGACACCATTCACTTTAAAGATAAGGAAACTGGGAACAATGAGCAGCCTTAAAGTAAAACCACAGTGCAATTTTCCTTCAGTTTAGTTTAAGGACCATTGTTGAGTGCCAAGCATGCTAGGCTCTGGAGATGTAAAGGCAAATTTGGCAACAGTTACTCAAGGACCTTAGATTAATATTATAAAACTCTGGTATTCATTCTTCATTCATTCAACGAGCATTTATTGAGCACATACTGTGAGCCAAATGTTATAGTGAGAACTGGCGATTCATCAATAAACAAAACAAGTCTCTAACGAGGTTAAAAGTTAGTGATGCTAATCTATCTCTGGTAGATTGAAAACCTTTTAATATCTCCTTTACTAGATAATACATTCCCTTGCCCTAAATTCCTTCCTGGGTTTATATATCCCTCATCATGCCCAATAGACTTCTGTGATTATAAAATGTGATAGGGTTGAGTAAGCACCCTTGCTCCAAGACTTATCTATATTATGTAACCTTGACCAAGTTACTTGACTCCAGCTTAGTGTCCCCTTCTGTAGAATACCTTATAATAGTACATACCTCAGAGAGTAGCTATGTGGATTGAGACAACGCAAGTTCCTGGCAAACTATAAAATGTTAACTGATGCAAATCCCTCCAGTCTTCCCCATAACAATGATTCCCAAATGCTTCTCCATAGATATTCTGCGTCAGAATTCAAATTCAGTGAAAAATATGAGGTTCACAGCAGTTAGGGTCCTTATAAATAATAGAATCCTTCCAAGTGGTTATTGTGAAGATCTGCCTCAGCAATGAGTTAAATTCTATGATTACATCCTGGTTCTGCTCTCAAGGATGAATATCCTTTTGCATTAATTTCTGTTACCCTTGTTCCACACTCTTAAAGACTCTTTCTTGTTCAATATCCTTTATGACCACATCTTAAGTGGGCATTGGGAAGTATTCCTTCCTTGGAGACTTCAGAATTTTTATAGCTCATCTCCTGGTGGCACAAGTTTGGGGTCCTGAGGGTTCTTTTACAATTAAAAGTTTGTAAGGTGAGGCTTGTGGCTTATCTGACAATATAGTTCCCTTGAACACATAGTGGACTTCATATTTATTTCCTTCCATCGAGTTCCATGTGCCAAAGTCACACCCAAAGTTCTTTCCTGGGCATAGTTTCAAATACCTTTATTCCTTGCTTCCTTACCCTATACATTTTCACCTTAACTTAATATTTGAAACTTGAATCATGTGTACCATCAACCATTAACTCCTAGGAGGAAAAAGGGCACTACTTTCCCACTCAGGACCAATTCACTGAGGGGAAACCAAGTTCCAACCTAGCACTGCCATCCTAAGAGGATAAGACTCACTGTGGGGATTTGAACAGTGTTCTTTCTAATTTCAGAGGAATGCCTGTTACCAATGCCAAATGATCTAGATCTCCACATAGAAGTATGAGCAGATAAAATATATCACTAATCAGAAGCAGAAAATCTACCATTTGAAAGAAGAGATATCACTCATTAAAATGAAGTTAATGCTGGAAATAGGGGAAAACATTTTTAAAGAATCTTGTTCATGGTCTTAGTCAAATTTAAAGAGTGATAGTGGCCAGTTGTCATGAAAATAGAACAATCTAAGAACCAGAATATCCTCAGAAATTAAAAAGTGAATGAATATTTTAAGTTGAAAAAGACTATAGAAGCAGTTAATAGAAGAAAAGATACTGCTAAAAACCAAATTAGTGAATAATAAGACCATCTCAAAGAGTCCTTCAGAATGTAGAACAAATAAAAAAAGATAGAAATTATGGGAGAAAAGATAAAAAATAGTTTAAAGTAGATCCAGGAAATCCAATATTTTTATGTTGGAAGTATTAGAAGCAAGATGGAATAGATGTTATGGGGCAACTGTGTGGCTGAGTTGGTTAAGCATCTGACTCTTGATTTCAGGCCAGGTCATGATCCTGGGGTCCTGAGATCCATCCCTGCCTTGAGCTCCACACTCAGTGGGGTGTCTGCTTGAAGATTCTCTCCCTCCCTCTCCTTCTTCCCTCCCCCTTCTCTCTCTTTCAAATAAACATCTTTAAAAAAAAAAAAGATGGAATAGACATTATATATTAATATAATTGTAATATACAGTGTCTATTTTGTAGTATACTACAAAATATCCTTAAAAGAAATTAAAGAAGACCTAAATAAACAGAAACATATCATGCCTTGTTGGAATTGAAGACTTCATATTCTTAAGGCGGCAATACACTCCAAACTAATCTACAGATTCAACACAACCCTTATCAAAATTCCAGCTGGTTTTGTTTTGTCTGTTTTGCTTTTGCAGAAATTGACAGACTGACCCTAAAATTTGTATTGAAATGCAAGGGACTCAGAATAGTCAAAACAATTTTTTTTTTTTAATTAAGAAGGTCAGGGGTGCCTGGATGGCTCAGCCAATTAAGGGTCTGCCTTCGGCTCAGGTCATGATTCCAGGGTCTTGGGATCAGGCCCCACGTCCCTGCTCAGCAGGGAGTCTGTTTCTCCCTCTGCCCCTCCCCCTTGCTCATGCACTCTTTCTCTCTTTCTCAAATAAATAAATAAAATATTTTTAAAAATAAGATGAAAAATAAAAATTCAGGTCAGAAGACTGAACTTCCCAATTTCAAACCTCATCACAAAGCTACAGTAATCAAGACAGAGTGTAGACATATAGATCAATGGAATAGAATTAAGAGCCCAGAAAAAAACCCATGAATCTATGGTTTATTGGTTTTCAACAAGGGTGTCAAAATAATCTGCCTTCCAACAGACAAAAATTTACTCACAATAGAATTTAGATATAATGTAAAACTCTGTTTTATAGCTAAAACTGTAAAACTGTTAATAAAGTTCTTTGACATTGGTTAGGCAATGGTTTCTTAACATGACACCAAAAGCACAAACAACAAGGAACAACTAGATAAACTGATTCATGAAATCAAAAGCTTTTTGTGCATCAAGGGCACCTGGGTGGCCCAGTTGATTGAGGGTCTGAATTTGGCTCAGGTCATGATCACAGGGTCCTGGGATAGAGCCCCAAGTTGGGCTCTGCACTCAGCAGGGAGTCTTCTTCTCCCTCTCTCTCTCTCTGTGCCCCACACCCCCCACTTATGTTCGTGCGCTCTTGCTCTCTCTCTCTCTCTCTCTCTCTCTCTCGATTAAATAAATAAATAAATAAATAAATAAAATCTTTTAAAATAGCTTTTGTATGCCAAAGGCCAGTGTCAAGAAAGTGAAAAGACAACCCAACAGCGTGGAAGTAAATATTTGTAAATCATAGACCAGATAAAAATCTATTACTCAGAATATATAAAGAAATCTTAAATAAAAAGACAACTAATCCAAATGAAAAATGGGCAAAGGATTTGAATAGACATTTCTTCAGAGAAGAGTGTCAAATGGCTAATAAGCACACAAAAAGGTGCTCAACATAATTAGCCACTAGGAAAACGTAAATTAAAACCACAATGAGGGGGATCCCTGGGTGGCGCAGCGGTTTAGCGCCTGCCTTTGGCCCAGGGCGCGATCCTAGAGACACGGGATCGAATCCCACGTCGGGCTCCCGGTGCATGGAGCCTGCTTCTGCCTCTGCCTGTGTCTCTGCCTCTCTCTCTCTATGTCTATCATAAACAAATAAATAAATCTTAAAAAATAAAATAAAACCACAATGAGATACCACTTCATACCCATTAGAATGGCCATTAGCAAAACAGAACAAAACATAAAAATGCAATCCTATTATCTTTAAGAAGGAAGGAAATTCTGACATATACAACAGCATGGATGAATTTTTTTTTTTTTTTTTTTTTTTTACTTTTTAAAAAAAGATTTCATTTATTTATGTCAGCCCACACAAGTGGTAGGGGAGGGAGTGGGACAAGCTGACTCCATGCTAAGCATAAAACCTGATGTGGGGCTTGATCTCATGACTCTGAGATCATGACCTGAGCCAAAATCAAGAGTTGGACACTCAATGGACTGAGCCACCCAGGTGTCCCTTTAATTTTATCACGGATGAATCTTGAAGAGATCATGCTAAGTGAAATAAACCAGTCACAAAGGACAAAAGAGTATGATTTACCTTTATGGTAAATTTGGTACCTAGAGTAGCCAAATTCATAGAGACAGAAAGTAGGATGGTGGTTGGTCTAGGGCCAAGGTGGGGGAGGTGATGAGGAGTAATTGTGTAATGGGTACAGTTAGGAATAAGGTTAGAGTAAGACATGAAGAAAAGTTTTAGAGATGGATAGATGCACAAAAATGTGAATGTACTTAATGCCACAAAACTATACCCTAAAAGTGGTTAAAATTGTAAATTTTATGTTATAAACAGCAGTAAACTTTATGTTACATATAGTTGACCATTATAGAAAAGCTCTAATTTTTTAAAAAATATAATAACAACTGTGGACAAAGACATGGAGAAATTGGAACCCTTATACATTGCTGGTAGGAATGTAAAATGGCGGAGCCCCTGTGGAAAATAGTTCAGCAGTTCCTCAAAAACAGAATTATAATATGACCCAACAACCCCACTCATAGATATATACCCAAGGGAATATAAAATATTCACACAAAACCCTGTACACAAATGTTTATAACAGCATTATCCATAGTAGCCAAAAAGTAGATACAACCCAAATGTGCCCCTCCAATGAATGGATAAATAAATGGTATATCTATACAATGGAATATTATTCAGTTATTTTTTTTAAAAAGGAAGTACTGATACATGCTTCAAAACGGATGAATCTTGAGAAGAGTATGCTAAGTGAAAAAAGTAAGACATAAAAGGCCACATATTCTATGCTTCCAGTTATATGAAATGTCTAGAGCAGGAAAAACCACAGAGATAGAAAGGAAATTAGTGGCTACCTGAGGTTAGGAGGTTTGGGGAGAAATGGAGAATAAGTGCTCTTGGGTATGGATTTTTTTGTGGGGATGATGAAAATGTTTTAAAATTGATTATGGTAATGGTTACACAACTCTGAATAAAAACCACTGGATTGTACATTTTAAAAGGATACATATTATTGTATGTGAATTATGCCTCAATTTTTTTTATACCTCAATTTAAAAATGGATAAGCAGTGGGATCCCTGGGTGGCGCAGCGGTTTGGCGCCTGCCTTCGGCCCAGGGCGTGATCCTGGAGACCCGGGATCGAGTTCCACGTCGGGTTCCCGGTGCATGGAGCCTGCTTCTCCCTCTGACTGTGTCTCTGCCTCTCTCTCTCTCTCTCTCTCTCTCTCTCTCTCTCTCTCTCTCTGTGACTATCATAAATAAATAAAAATTAAAAAAATAAAAATGGATAGGCAGTATTTAAACAAATAATAGAAGAAATTTTTTCTGGAGATAAATATAAATTTGTGTATTCAGCTTGAAAGGGCAAGATTATTTGATATACATATCCTTGTGAAATTTCTGCTTTAGGGTTAAAAACTAAAACTATGTGATATTTTAGACCTCCCATTAAAAATAGATCATCATCTCATGATGAGATCAACATCTCATCTGTACATGAAGGAATATTTACAGGACTATAAAGGAAAGACTATGAAGGAAAACGATATAAGTTTGAATTCCAAACAAAGCTGTAATACAGTTGCCTCCCAAGCAACACTTCTCCCATTTGGGTAACTATTTGAACACTATAATTTCCTTCTCCTTGCTTTTGTGATTAGATCAGGGATGGACAATAATATAGGCCTAATCAATGAGTACACATGGCATTTTCTTTGTTTTAGATTACTCCAATTAAAGTGAAGGGCAATACTTTATTTAATGATTCAGAAAAAAAACAATTCTCCCCTTCTCATTGTGTGATGTGCTTTTGTGAAGCCTAAATTGCTACAACCATCTTGATACCACGAAGGAGGCTAATGCAAGGAGGAAGTAGATATGAGAAAATCAAAACTAGAGTAAAAGCCTTCATCAAGGGCAGCCCTGGGTGGCTCAGCGCCTTCGGCCTAGGCTGTAACCCTGTATCCAGTCCCACATCGGGCTCCCTGCATGGAGCCTGCTTCTCCCTCTGCCTGTGTCTCTGCCTCTCTCTCTCTGTCTCTCTCTGTGTGTCTCTCATGAATGAATAAATAAAATCTTTAAAAAAAAAAAAAAAGCCTTCATCAAGCTGTATTTATTTTATTTTTTTTAAGCTTTTATTTGTTCATGAGAGACACAGAGAGAGAGAGGCAGAGACACAGGTAGAGGGAGAAGCAGGCTCCACGCAGGGAGCCCAATGCGGGACTTGATCCCAGGACTCGGGACCAGACCTGAGCCAAAGGCAGATGCTTAACCACTGAGCCACCCAGGTATCCCTTAAGCTGTGTTTTAATTTGCCTCACAGCTCCGTTAAATGAGCAAAAATTCTACTTATTATTGAGTTTCTTTGTGATGCATTTGATGTTGTTTACAATTAAAGATCCAATAAAGGGATCCCTGGGTGGCGCAGTGGTTTGGCGCTTGCCTTTGGCCCAGGGCGCGATCCTGGAGACCCGGGATCGAATCCCACATCAGGCTCCCGGTGCATGGAGCCTGCTTCTCCCTCTGCCTATGTCTCTGCCTCTCTCTCTCTCTCTGTGACTATCATAAATAAATAAAAATAAAAATAAAAAAAAATAAAGATCCAATAAAAAGGAAATTAGAATATGCAAACAACGCAAAAGTAAAATCCCCATAATATATAAATAATTATTGATAATATTTTCATAAATCTTGTGTACATATTAACAGAGGGTTCATAGCATAGGAAAGCAAAAACTTAAATATTAAAAATAGTCTACAATTAAAATTCCAGTTTATTTTAACAAATATGGAAGGTATGGATCCCTAGAAGGAGAATTATAACTGTTTAAAGTCTCAATGTGTTTGGGGAAGAAAATAAGGCATGAAGAATAGACATCATTTCCTCTTGATATTTATAAGTATATATTGGTTCAATTTTTAAAAATTTAATGATAATGACCACAACTGGTTGTAAAACTTTGAAATAATTTGGAAAAAAAAAGAAAATCAAAATCACGAAAGTCAGGAAAAGAGGAAAAAATGATAAAACATAATAAAGATAAAATAAGGTGTATGAATACATTCTTAGCATTAATAACAATAAATTGAGCAAGCTAAATTTTCTTATAGAAAGACAAAAATCTCTCAGTAAAAAAAACAAGAGATAATTTATTTATTTTAAATTTTTAAAAAAGATTTTATTTATTTGAGAGAGAGAGATTGTGCACACATGAGCAGGGGGAGCAGCAGAGGGAGCGGGAGAAGTAGACTCCCTGCTGAGCGGGAGCCTGATGCGGAGCTCGATCCCAGGACCCCAAGATCATGACCTGAACCACGTAGGCACCCCAAAACAAGAGAAAATTTAATTCTATTCTCTTATAAATAATACCTGCAATAATACAACACAGAAAGACTGAAAATAAATGGGTGTCAAATAAAATGCAAGAAAATGCAGACAAAAAGAAGCAAAAGTAGCAAAATAAAATGAAAGTGAAATTCATGATTAAAAAGTAGGCACCAGGGTAGCCCAGGTGGCTCAGCAGTTTAGAGCTGCCTTCGGCCCAGGGTGTGATCCTGGAGACCCGGGATCAAGTCCCACATCGGGCTCCCTGCTTGGAGCCTGCTTGTCTCTGCCTGTGTCTCTGCTCTCTCTCTGTCTCTGTGTCACTTATGAATAAATAAATAAAATCTTAAAAAAAAGGAGGGGGGGGAAGCACCACGTAGGACAATAAGACTAATTTACCTTAATAAAAGTTACAATAAGAAGAATAGTGAATATTTATTGAACACTCACTACATGCCAGGCACTTAACTGAGGATTTTCTCAAGTAATTTTTACAAGTTATTGAGTGATTATAATTAACACATTTTTGCAGATGCTGAAAAAGGCTTTAGAGAAATTAGGTGTCTTCAATGTCATGCAGTGTAGATGAGTAAGGAACTCAAACACTAATCTGCTAATTTCAAAGTACAAATATGTAATATCAATATTTATAAATAAAAAACTAATGGGAATAAAAGAATTTGTTTTAAAATTTAAATCCCTTTCTCTAAAATTTTGACAGATCTCATAGATCAAAAATAAATAGAAAGGAGAGGATTCAGTAACTCAATGAAACACATATGTGATATATACAGATAACTTTGAACTCTAAACCATAGCATATACATTTTTTTCTAAAGTCCAAAAATACCGACAATACTAAAATGTTCTGTCACAAAGAAAATCTTATCAAATTCTGAAGAATGGAAGTCTTAGTCTTGAGCCATAATTTTTGACCCTAACATAGAAAAGCTATAAATTAATTATAAAAAGATAACTAAATAAATCTACTTGGTCTAAATAAAGATAAATTTAATTTGCAATTATAGATTAGATACAAATTATGAACAATGAGAATACACTGATTAAAAATCTAGAGCTTCACGTATTTGATTTGGCAATGATTTGGGTATGACTAAAGCACAGGCAACAAAAGTAAAAATAGATAAAATGAACTACAGCAAAATTTAAAACTTCTGTGCATCAAAAGACATGATCAGCAAAGTGAAAAGGCAACCTTTGGGATGAGAGAAAATATTTGCTAATCATGTAACTGATAAGGAGTTAGTAAACAGGATGTATAAAGAACTCCTACAACTCAAAAACAACAAAACTCTAAATCCAATTTTTAAAATAGGCAAAGGCTTTTTTCGCAGCGGGTTTGCTGCCAGAACACAGGTGTCGTGAAAACCACCGCTAAACCTAAACCAAATGGGAAAGGAAAAGAATCACATCAACATCGTCATCATTGGACACGTAGATTCAGGCAATCTTCTACTACTACTGGCTATCTGATCTACAAATGTGGTGAGATTGACAAAAGAAATAATGAAAAACTTGAGATGGAGGCTGCTGAGATGGGAAAAGGCTCCTTCAAGTATGCCTGGGTCTTGGATAAACTGAAAGCTGAACGTGAACGTGGTGTCACCATTGATATCTCCCTGTGGAAATTCGAGACCAGCAAGTATTATGTGACCATCATTGGTGCCCCAGGACACAGAGACTTTATCAAAAACATGATTACAGGCACATCTCAGGCTGACTGTGCTGTCCTGATGGCTGCTGCTGGTGTTGGTGAATTTGAAGCCGGTATCTCCAAAAACAGGAGACCCGTGAGCATGCCCTTCTGGCTTACACACTGGGTGTAAAACAACTAATTGTTGGTGTTAACAAAATGGATTCCACTGAACCACCCTACAGCCAGAAGAGATATGAGGAAATTGTTAAGGAAGTCAGCACCTACATTAAGAAAATTGACTACAACCTCAACACAGTAGCATGTGTGCCAATTTCTAGTTGGAATGGGGACAACATGCTGGAGCCAAGTGCTAATGTGCCTTGGTTCAAGGGATGGAAAGTCACCTGTAAAGATGGGAATGCCAATGGAACACACTGCTTGAAGCTCTGGATTTCATTCTGCCACCAGCTCGTCCAACTGATAAGCCCTTGCATCTGTCTCTCCAGGGTGTCTACAAAATTGGTGGTATTGGTACTGCCCCAGTGGGTCGAGTGGAGACTGGTGTGTTCTTAAGCCTGGCATGGTGGTCACCTTTGCTCCAGTCAATGTTATAACTGAAGTAAAGTCTGTTGAAGTGCACCATGAAGCTTTGAGTGAGGCTCTTCCTGGGGACAATGTGGGCTTCAATGTCAAGAACGTATCTGTCAAAGGCGTTCATCGTGGCAACGTGGCTGGTGACAGCAAAAATGACCCACCAATGGAAGCAGCTGGCTTCATGGCTCAGGTGAGTATCTTGAACCATCCAGGCCAAATCAGTGCTGGATATGCACCTGTGCTGGATTGTCACACAGCTCACGTTGCTCGCAAGTGTGCTGAGCTGAAGGAGAAGATAGATTGTTGTTCTGGAAAGAAGCTGGAAGATGGTCCCAAGTTCTTGAAATCTGGGGATGCTGCCATTGTTGATATGGTTCCTGGCAAATCTATGTGTGTTGAGAGCTTCTCTGACTATCCTCCTCTGGGCCGTTTTGCTGTTCGTGACATGAGACAGATGGTTGCTGTGGGTGTCATCAATGCAGTGGACAAGAAGGCAGCTGGAGCTGGCAAAGTCACCAAGTCTGCCCAGGAAGCTCAGAAGGCTAAATGATTATTATCTCCAATACCTGCCACCCCAGTTTTTTTTTTTTTTTTAGATTTTATTTATTTATTCATGAGAGACACAGAGAGAGAGAAAGGCAGGGACATAGGCAGAGGGAGAAGCAGGCTCCATGCAGGGAGCCCGATGTGGGACTCGATCCCGGGACTCCAGGATCACACCCTGGGCGGAAGGCAGGCCCTAAACCGCTGAGCCACCGGGATCCCCCCGTCCCAGTCTTAATCAGTGGTGGAAGAACGGTCTCAGAACTGTTTGTGTCAACTGGCCATTTAAGTTTAATAGTAAAAGACTGGTTAATGATAACAATGCATCGTAAAACCTTTAGAAGGAAAGGAGAATGTTTTGTGGACCATTTTTTTGTGTGTGCGTGTGGCAGTTTTAAGTTATTAGTTTGTAAAATCAGTACTTTTTAATGGAAACAACTTGACCAAAAATCTGTCACAGAATTTTGAGACCCATTAAAACAAATATTTAATGAGAAAAATAAAACAAAATAAATTAAAAATAGGCAAAGAACTTGAATAGACATTTCTCAAAGTAAATATACAAATGGGCAACAAGCACACTCAACATCACTAATAATCAGAAGAATGCAAATCAGTACCTCAATGAGAAATTACCTCACGTTCATTTAGGATGGCTACTGTAAAAAACACAGAAAAAAAAAAAAAACAAGTATTGGCAAGGATGTGGAAATTGGAATCCTAATATTCTATCCTGATAGGATTTTTAAAACTCTTTTCTGTTTTACTATGAGATAACTTTTGAATCAATCTATTTTCATCCTCAGGTACCCATTTCGGTCTAGGAGTCAGCAGTATCCTTCTCCTGGACCATTCTATAAGTTGCTTGGCTGGCTTTGCATATACAAGGCCTGCTTGTAATCCAGTCTTCCCCACACTTATCAGAATGGTCTTTAAAAATAGAACTCTGGGGCACCTGGGTGGCTCAGTGGTTGAGTGTCTACCTTTGGTTCATGTCGTGATCCCAGGGTCCTGGGATCCAGTGCCACATCCGGCTCTGCGTGGGGAGCCTGCTTCTCCCTCTGCCTATGTCTCTGCCTCTCTCTGTGTCTCTCATGAATAAATAAATAAAATCTTTTAAAAAAATAAAAAGAGAACTCTGATCACATTCCTCCCTTGTTTAAAATATGTGTATGGCAATTTTATACAGTGCTCATGATATGCCAGGCAGTCTTAAGCTCTTTACATGTTTTAACTAATTTCATTCTTATAAAATTATGTGATAAGCACTATTATTATCCTCATTTTACCTAAAGGGAAATTAAGATACAAGTTAAATGATTTTTTTTCCCTGGTGCTACTATTAATATGTAGCCAAGATGTGTGAAGCCAGGCAGTCTGTCTCCAGAGTCTACTTTCCCTCTAAGAACATTTCAGTGGCTTCTCTTTGTCCTTAAGAAAGCGTGCAAACCTAGCCAGGTAGGATCTTAAGGCTTATATGTTAAAGGAGAGGTGTTTTGGTTATCTATCTTTAGGGATAAAAAATTGCAGAGGAAAGTTGTTATGGGTTCAATTATGTCCTCCCAAAATTCATATGTTGAAGTCCTAACCCCCAATACCTCAGAATGTGACCTTATTTTAAAATAGGATCATTGCATATGCAATTAGTTAAGTTAGGATGAGCTCAGACAGGAGTAGAGTAGGCTTCTAATTCAATATGACTGAAGCCCTTATACAAAAGACAAATTTGGACACACACATGCATACAGGGAGAACACCTTTATGAAGGTGTTCATATGAATACCTTCATGGGTTTATGGGTTTATGAATACCTTTATGAAGATAAAGGTAGAGATTGGGTAATACATCTACAAACCAAAAAACATCAAAAGTTGCCAGCAAACCACCAGAAGCTAGGAGAGAGTCCTAGAATAGATTTTTCCTAACAGCTTTTGGAAGGAACCAACCTTCCTAACACTTTGATCTTGGATTTCTGGTAGAACTGTTAAGACAATAAATTTCTGTTCTTTATGCTTCCTAATTTGTAGTTCTTTGTTGTGGCAGCCTGAGCAAGCTAATACAGAGATTTCCCCAGATGTTTCACGTCTATGACCATCTCAGGTGTGGTTATAACTAAGATTGTTACAGACTTTCTTTTGCCAGTACAACCTTTTATTTTTTTTTAAAGATTTCATTTATTTATTCATGAGAGACACAGAGAGAGAGAGGCAGAGATACAGGCAGAGGGAGAAGCAGGCTCCAAGCAGGGAGCCCGATGTGGGACTTGATCCCGGGACTCCAGGATCACGCCCTGAGCTGAAGGCAGATGCTCAATCACTGAACCACCCAGAAGTCCCTCCAGTACAACTTTTTAAATTGAAGTATAATTGATAGACCTAATACTTGTTTCAAATGTACAACATAATGATTCGATATTTGTATATATTGCAAAATGATCACCACAGTAAGTCTGGTTAATATCTGTCACTACATATCATTATAGACTTTTTTATGATGAAAACTTTTAAATCTAGTCTCAGCAAATTTCAACTATGGAATACATTATCATTAACTATAGTTGTCATGCTATACATTATATTCTCGTGTCTTATTTAATTTTAGATTTGATTCCCTTCATCTATTTTGCCCTTGCCCTCACCTCACCTCTGGCAAACACCAATTTGTTCTCTGTCTCTAGAGCTTGTTTTGAGGGGAAGTGGAGGGATCAGATTCCACATATAAGTGAGACCATACAGTATTTGTCTTTCTATGTCTGCCTTTTTCACTTAGCATGATGCCCTCAAGATCCATTCCTATTGTCACAAATGGCAAGATTTCATTCTTTTTATGGCTGAATAATATTCAATGGTTTATATATATCACATCTTCTTTATCCATTCATCTTTTGATGGACCATGATTTCTTTCCATACCTTGGCTATTGAAAAATAATCCCACAAAGAACATGGAAGTGCATATATCTCTTTGAGGTAGTGTTCTCATTTTTTTTAAAAAGACAAATACCCAAAAGTGGAATCAGTAGATAATATGGTAGTTCTATTTTTAGTTGTTGAGGGAATCTCCATACTGTTCTCCATGGTGGCTGCACCAACTTACATTCCCACCAATAGTGTAGGAGAGCTCCCTTTTCTCTACACCCATGCCTGCATTTGTTATCTCTTGTCTTTTTGATAACAGCCATTCTGACAGGTGTGAAGTGATATCTCATTGTGGTTTTGATTTGCACTTCCCTGATGATTAGAGATGTTGACTATTTTTTCATGTACCTGTTTGCTGGCCATCTGTATGTCTTCTTTGGAAAAATGTCCATTCAGATCCTCTGCCCCTTTTCAAATTAGATTGTTTGGGGTTTTGGTTTTTTTTTTTTATATATATATTAAATTGTAAGAGCACTTTATATATTTTGGACTTTAATAACTTCTTAACTTTGTAGCATCTCTATGTTTATTAAGATTCTTTAGTGATTAATGATAAATTCCAAAAAAGAAACATACAGACCAGATTGCTTGCCTCTGGATATCTGAGGAAGAAGGAATTTATGGAAAGTGTACTTATCTCTACAGCCAGTCTTGTGAAAGAAAATAACAAAAGGATGCAGAGGCAATAGCAACATAAAAAAGGAAAGACAAGAAGGCTGCCCTTGGGGCCTGCCAAAAAGAGAGAGAGGATAGGGAGATGCTTGGGCCTAAGAGCCTAGAAGCTTCTCTGGAATTCCAACACTTTTAACTTCTCTTGTCCAGAGAATTGCAGCAATCTTTTCACGGGCCTCTTCTATCTCCTGTCTTTGCCCCTGCCATTTCTCCAGCCTCAGTGTTCACTAACCTCTTCTTTGAGTACCAGAACTGAGACTAGGGTGAGGCAAACAAGGCCCCGAGGGTGCAAAAGATAAGGAAAACATTCACTCAGGTGCCAGCCCTGTGTTTTCACTGCCCTGAGAATGAAGGCTTTTCTAAATTCTGCACCTGCGGTGCCTGTTGAATTCAAAGCTTGTCACTCTTCAGTGCTCATCTACTCTCCCTGATAATCCCAGTCAAAAGTAATTGCTTGTCCTATGTGTTGCTGTAACACTTTGCTTATTTTTCTATGAACTTAAAGTACTCCTATCACTCCATGATAAATCTGGAGTCATCCTTGATCCTTGTATTCATGCAAACCCCACATTCAATCTGTCAAGACATCTTTTTGACTCTGCCTTTTTTTTAAAAGACTATATTTATTTATTTGACAGAGAGAAAGAGAAAGAGAACACAAGCAGGGAGAGCAGCAGAGAGCAAGGAAGAAGCAGGCTCCCCAGTGAGCAGGGAGCCTGACTGGGGCTTGATCCCAGGACTCTGGGATCATAACCCGAGCCAAAGGCAAACACTTGACCGACTGAGCCACCCAGGTGCCCCTTGACTCTGCCTTAATAATATCCCCAATATGACCACCTCTCACTCTCTGCCTTCTTACCACCTTCTTCTGAAACTGCTGGACAATTGCAATGGCCTTCTAGTTTCCACTCACTTGCTCTGCCCAAGGCCCCTGCCTACATTTGTACTGGCATACCTTGGAGATATTGCAGGTTCAGTTCCAGACCACAGCAATAAAGAAAATATTGCAATAAAACCAGTCAAATATTTTTTTTTGTTTCCCAGTATATATGAAAGTTACATTTACACTATATTGTAATTTATTAAGTGTGCAACAGCATTATGTCTAAAAAATGTAAATATCTTAATTTTAAAATGTTTTATTGCTAAAAATGCCAACCATCATTATGCTGAGTGAAGTAAGTCAATCGGAGAAGGACAAACATTATATGGTTTCACTCATGTGAGGAATATAAATAATAGTGAAAGGGAATAGAAGGGAAGGGAGAAGAAATGTGTGGGGAAATATCAGAAAGGGAGACAGAACATAAAGACTTCTAACTCTGGGAAATGAACTAGGGGTGGTGGAAGGGGAGGAGGGCAGGGGGTGGGGGTGAATGGGTGACGGGCACTGAGGGGGCACTTGACAGGATGAGCACTGGGTGTTATTCTGTATGTTGGTAAATTGAACACCAATAAAAAAAATAAATTTATTTTAAAAAAAGAACTTTCAGCCAGTCAATATTTTTGCTGATAGAGAGTTTTGCCTCCATGTTGATGGTTGCTGAATAACAAGAGTGGTGGTTGCTGAAGGTTGGGGTGGTTGTGGCAATTTCTTAAAATAAGACAATAGTGAAGTTTGCTGGATTGAGTGACTCTTCCTTTCATGACCAATGTCTCTGTAGCATGTGATACTGTTTGGTAGCACTTTGCCCACAGTAGAACTTCTTTCAAAATTGGAGTCAGTCTTTTCAAACCCTGTTATTGCTTTATCAACTAACTTTCTGGAATATTCTAAATTCTTTGTTGTCATTTCAATAATCTTCACAGCATCTTAACCAAGAGTAGTTTCGATCTCAAGAAATTCTTTACTCATCCACTAGAAGCAACTCATCTGTGAAAGTTTTATCATGAGATTATACCAATTCAGTCATATCTTCAGGCTCTACTTCTAATTCTAGTTCTCTCGCTAATTCCATTACATTTTGCAGGGACTTCCTCCATTGAAGTCTTGCACACACGTAAGTTATCTATGAGGGTTGGAATCAACTTCTTCCAAGCTCCTGGTAATGTTGATATTTTGACCTCTTCCCATGAGTTATGAATGTTCTTAATGGCATCTAGGATGGTGAATCCTTTCCAGAAGATTTCCATGGACTTTGCCCAGATCCATCAGAGGAACCACTCTCTAAGGCAGCTATAGCCTTATGAGGTGTATTTCTTCAATAATAAGGTTGAAAGTCAAAATTACCCCTTGATCCATGAGCTGCAGAATGGATGTTATGTTAGCAGGCATTAAAACCACATTCACCTCATTGTACATCGCCATCAGAGCTCTTGGGTGATCAGGTGCATTGTCAATGTGCAGTAATACTTAGAAAGGAATCTTTTCTTCTCAGCAGTAGGTCTCAACAGCAGCCTTAAAATGGCCACTAAACCATTTTATAAGCAGATGTGCTGCCATCTAGGCTTTGTTGTTCCATTTATAGAGCACAGAGTAGATTGAGCATAATTCTTAAGGGCCCTAGGATTTTCAGATGGCAAAGGAGCAGTGGCTTCAACTTAAAGTCACCAGCTGCATTAGCCCCTAACAAGAGGGCCAGCCTATCCTCTGGAGCTTTGAAGCCAGGCATTGACTTCTCCTCTCTAGCTGTGAAAGGCCAAGATGGCATTTTCTTCCAACAGAAGGCTGTTTCGTCTACTTTAAAAATCCATTGTTCACTGTAGGCACCTTTGTTAATGACCTTAGCTAGAGTTTCTGGATCACTTGCTGCAGCTTCTCCATCAGCACTTGCTGCTCCACTTTGTACTTTGATATCATGGCGATGGCTTCTTTCCTCAAACCTCATGACCCACCCTCTGCCAGCTTCAGACTTTTCTCCTGCAGCATCCTCACCTCTCTCAGCCTTCATAGAATCGAAGAGGCTTGCTCTGGATCAGGCTTTGGCTTAAGGGAATGTTGTGGCTCATTTGATCTTCTATCCAGACCACTCAAACTTTCTCCATCTCAGCCGTAAGGCTGTTTTGCTTTCTTATCACTGGTGTGTTCACTGGGTTACTGCTTTTAATTCCTTCAAGAACTTTTCCTTTGCATTCACAACATGGCTTGCTATTTGGCACAAGAGGCCTAGCTTTCAGCCTATCATGGCTTTTGACATGCCTTCCTCACTAAGCTTAATCATTTCTAACTCTTCGTTTCACATGAGAGACATGCGGCTCTTCATTTCACTTGAACACTTAGATGCCATCTTAAGGTAATTATTAATTAGTCTAATTTCTTTTTTAAAAATGTTTATTTACTCATTTTAGAGAGAAAGCAAGGAAGCAGAGGGAAGAGCATACATAAGGAGAGGAACAAGCAGACCACACCGCCCTGAACACAGAGCCCAATGTGGGACTGAATCCCACAACCGAGATCATGACTTGAGCTGAAACCATGAGTTGGGCACCCAACCGACTGAGCCACCTAGGAGCCTCTTAGTTGGTCTAATTTCAATGTTGTTGTGTCTCAGGAATAGGGAAGACAAGGAGAGGGAGAGAGATGGGGGAATGGCCAGTGGGTGGAGGAGTCAGAGCACAAATATTTACCAATTAAATTCTCTGTCTTTTATGGGTACAGTTTGTGACATTCCAAAACAATTACAATAGTAATATCAAAGATCACAGATCCATAACAAGTACAATAATGAGACGGTTTGAAATATTATGAGAATTACCAAAATGTGACACAGAAGCATGAAGTAAACAAATGTTGGAAAAATTATGCTGATAGATTTGCTTGATGCAAAGTTGTCACAAACCTTCAATCTGTTAAGAATGCAGTATCTGCAAAGCTCAATAAAGTGAAGCTCAATAAAATAAGGTATACCTGTCCTCTGAAAAGCATTCAAAGGGATCACCTTTTAAAATTTGAGACAGAGAGGCATCTGAGTGGCTCAATTGGTTGAGCAGCTGACTCTTGATTTTGACTCAGGACATGATTTCAGGGTCATGAAATTAGGCCCCACATTGGGCTCTGTGTTCAGCAGGGAGTCTGCTTGAGATTCTCTTTCTCTTGTTCTCTCTCTGTCTGTGCCTCCACCGCTGCCTCTCAAATAAATAAAATCTTCAAAAAACACTCTTTCTTTAAAAATTTAAATAAAAATAAAAATCAGTAAAATCTATAAAAAGAGACTGCCCCCCAACAAAAAAAGCTAAGAGAAATTTACTAAATTATTATTATTATTATTATTATTATTATTATTTTATTTGAGAGAGAGAGCATATGTGTACACAAGTGAGCAGGGGAAGAGGTAGAAGGAGAGATAGAGAGAATATCAAGCAGATCCCTGCTGAGCTAGGAGCCTAACTCAGTGCTTGATCTCACAACCCCAAGACCAGGACCTGAGCTGAAACCAAGAGTAGGATGCCTAAACAACCGAGCCACCCAACCTCCTCAATTTATTAAATTATTAATAGGAGCAATGTTTGAATAGCATCATCCAGATAATTTTTAGCTTTCTTTTTTATACTTTTTGTAAGTATAAATGTTTAATGAGCATGTTATCCAAATGAAGAAAGGTAACTTTTATTTTAAGTAAAAAAAAAAAAAAATGCATAGTAAGTTGCACTTGATAATCCTATAGTAAAATTAGCAGGATTTGCAGGAGAAAATGTGAATTGACAGAGGAAGGCAAATCAAATAGAGAATTGGCCTTGAAACTGCCTCCGTGTTTTGGTAAATATTACTTAAATTACTTATGAGACTACTCCTTTTATTAAAAAGTCTCTGCTATTATAATATGCCTATTTTCACTTTTCCTTGATGATCAAAAAGGCCATTTCTAGTGGAGCTCTTTCACACCCTTCTAGAGCTTACTTCTTAAAGCTGATCCACATCCATGGAGCCCATCATAACAACTATTCACTATACTCACTTTGTGTGTTAGTGGAGACCTCTCAGTCATGTGGAGTTGAAGATTTGGTAAATGCATCTTGGAGCTTTTTGTAAGAATATTTCTGGAATTCTGGCTCCCTACTGTTAAAATAAATAAATTCTCTACACCAGCATGTCAGAAGGGAGCTGGGCTTTGGAGCTAAGGTCAAGGGTAGGGTCAATCAGCAGGAGTCTTACAAAATCTCAGAGGGTATGACATCTCAATGCAGGGTAAGTTTTTTCTAATGTAAAAGTGAGTGTTTGCAGATTCTTGGAAAAAAAAAAAAAAACAGGTAACTTGGCAACTTTTTTCTTCCAATCTCTAAAAAAAAATCTCTCCAGCAGTTATCAGATTGAAAGTCATAAATAAAGCTCCATGTCTTACATAATAAAAAAAAGTAGCTTTTCTTAGATTTAACTATTGTTTTAATCAGGTAATTTTCTACCATATATCAAACAGAGCCCATTTAATGGAAAAACTTAAGAACAAAACTAGTCTATAAGTCTCTATCCTTAGAGAAAACACTAGAGAATCAAGAAACTATAAAATTAATACCAAAAACAATTCTTGAGCTTCAATTATGTATCTGGCACCATTTCCATGTTCTAGTATAATACAGATTTACCCATAACTGCAATTTGGTTTGGGTTACCTGAGGGAAAAAATTGAACATGTTTTTTAAGTTTGCAATGCTTAAAAATCATATAGGTCTTATCAATTCAAAGTGAAATTAGGACTAGCAAAATAATTAGGTTTTATATAGATCTAAATATACATTTGATGTACAAATGTGGGATTATATGGCACTTTTAAGTCCTAAAAGGCATTCTTATTTCCTGAATTTAGTTCTCAGAACACAATCTTATATGATGTTTCATGAAGAAGTTATTCAATAGTCAAATAAGTTGGGGAAATGGCATATGCTCTAACTTCATCCTGAAAACTCAAATTCAAAGAATCATGTTAAAGTCTGTAGGAAATTCTATAAGAACCCAATATAACTTTGTTTAACCTAATGTTTTTGTAATTTACATTATCATGGAGCCTCTTTTTTGTTTGTTTGTTCTATAATATTTATTAACATTTTCTAGAATCTCTTTGAAACACTGCTCCAGGCCAATGTCCTCATTTTTATAGAAGGTAAGAGCCCAGAAATAAAGTGATTTGCTTACAGAAACAGTTCTTTATTTACTTAGAGAGACTTGTAGGTAGGTAAGCTACATGGTATTTCTTTTTTTTTTTTTAATTTTTATTTATTTATGATAGTCACAGAGAGAGAGAGAGAAAGGCAGAGACACAGGCAGAGGGAGAAGCAGGCTCCATGCACCGGGAGCCTGATGTGGGATTCGATCCCGGGTCTCCAGGATCGCGCCCTGGGCCAAAGGCAGGTGCCAAACCACTGCACCACCCAGGGATCCCAATGGTATTTCTTTTTAAATCAACTTCAATTATTTCTTCCTATTGAAACTTTGCTTTGAACTATTAGTGATCATAGGCAAAAACAATCTAACTTTCTGCAGCTAGACTCTTAGTGAAAAATACTACACACTTCAGTATTCCCTGACTTAAATTAGTTTATATAAATCAAGTAATAGGCATCTGATGGAAATTAAATTATTTGGGAGGGTAAGTTATCTGTTAATCACCTAGCTATGAAAAGGTCACTATATCATCATGTAGTGGTTAGCACTCTAGACTCTGAAAATGTTACTCTAAATAACTCTTTCAAGGTTCAGCAGGGTCTCCATTACCTAACAAAGTCTTCCTTGACAACCCCCATTCACAGTGATTTTGCCCTTCTCCAATCAATATGTAATCAAATTCTGTCTTCTATTGTTACTTACATGCCCCATGTGTATATCTTATCTCCCTAAACATATTGCAGGCTCCTAGACTGCTAAAACTAATTCTTACTTTTCTTACCAGTCACGTTTGACACATCATAGATTCTCAAGAAATACTTTTGGATGCCTCACAAATGACCAGTTGGATGGAACAGGGGAAATAAGAAAGGAGCCCCACCTTCGATCTTCTACCTTCAATGCAGAATTCCTCTCTCAGCTTGTATGGCTAGCAATACCTTCTTAGCAGTCTTATCTAGGGGTCCACAGTAAGCTGGGCTGCCCTTGCTCAAGGGACACTGCTTGACCCTGTCAACATTCCAGTGGATCAGTGAGAAACTCGTCAAATCAGCAGGACAAGTACGAGTCATGCTCCAAATCTGTTGGGAGATCAGATAGGCTTACTCAATAATAAAATGGAAGCCTGATTTTATTCTACTGTTTGGCCTCAGATTGATTAGGCACATGCTCCTAAAATACAAAACAGCTGCTTTTTAACACTCAAGTTAAATTGTCTTCCTCAAAGAAAAGCTGATCCCAGAGTACAGATAGTTCTAATTATGTTTTACCCTGTTTTATGGCAAGATCTGAGAGATGCTGAAAAGGAAGAAAGGAAACTTTTCTCCCTCCCTATCACTGATGACCCAGGCTGACTTTGGTTAAGAAGTAAGCCCTGTTCTAAAAAGGTTTAAACAAACCCAGTACCCATAAAGTGGGATCTCTTACTGTTCCTAGGAATTCCAATTTGTGTTATATATACATCTTTGGTTGATATGGACCAATATTGTCAGATTAACTCATGGTTTTGGCCTACAAACAAATCAATGCATGTTGATTGTGCAGGTGCCATGTTTTCAGCACTGCTGTAGGCACTGTGAGGTTTGTAGAAGATGTGCAAAGATATGGTTCTTCCCCTTGAGGGATTTACAATCTAATAAGGTAAGATAAGGCTAACATTGAAAACAACTGTGAACAATACTAGGCGATATATATGATCCAGTGCTGACCTGAAGGCCTTGGACTTTAACTGTAGTAGAAATTCGGTGAAAGGGTAAGAGTCACTGGGAATTTCAGACATAAAAGAAGACTTCATGAAGAAAATGGGACAGAGGTGAACCCTACAGGAGGGACAGGACTGGAGGCAAAGAAGTTAGGCTGTCCAGTCTAGTTTCAGGCAGTATCATTTTGTTAATTCTTTGAGATACCCCAATTCTTGATTATTATAAGACAGAATATTAATAAACAAACACACTTTCAATCACTGAATTATTACTTTTTCTAAAAACTACCTTTTTTTAAAAATTAATATTTAATAATATACTATTATTTTAGTGGTCAATTTTCCATTTCCCAGTTAGCAAAGTAAGGCCAATAATTTGGTTTATTAGTCCTAAAGTTATTAGTTATATGATATAGTTTATTAAAAAGTAAAACAGGGACACCTGGGTGGCTCAGCAGTTGAGTGCCTGCCTTCAGCTCAGGGTCAGCTTAGGGCGTGACCCCGGGGTCCCGATATCAAGTCCCACATCGAGTTCCCCATGGGGAGCCTGCTTCTCCCTCTGCCTGTGTCTCTGCCTCTCTCTGTGTCTCTCATGAATAAATAAATAAAATCTTAAAAAAACGTAAAATAAAGTGGTCACTATGTGCTAGGATCTTTGTTGGGTGCTGAGGATAAAGTGGTGCATAAGTAATCAAAATGCCTGTCAAGTTTCAATGTGTTGGTGGAGACAGACATATAAAGAACAACATGATTACAACTATAGTATGTGTCATCAAAGAAAAAATAGAGAGAGCTATGAAAGCACATATCAGGGAAGTCTAATTAATTTTGGAGAAACAGTGACAAATTTCTTGAAAATTTGGTAATTTAAGCCAAGATCTAAAGTACTTAAGAGTTAGAAGTAAAGACGATAGGAACAGAATATTCTAGGAATAGAGAAGGCAATTAATGTGGTTAGAGGGTAGAGAGAGATAAGCCTAGACAAATAAGTCAAGCTGGGTCATGTTTATCTATCTATATTACAAACAATTTATAAATTATAGCAAGTTGAAATATTCAGCACTGATGGCATTTTATTTTACTCTTATCACAAACTATGATGAGAATTAAGTTGCTCTTTGGTAGAAACAATATGAAGAGATAAACATAAAGCAAGAATGCCTTGTTATTTCATACATGTTGCCTTCTGTTCAGTATGTATCTACAAGATACAAATGGAACTTTAAAATTCTAGTTAAAGTGATTACCTCTAAAATTACAAAATAGATTAAGAAAAATCAGACCCCTAGGAGGCAACATAATGAAGCAGTTAAGTGCATGGAATTTGAAATTAACCTTTCTGAGTTTGAATTCCAGCTCTTCTACTTACTCATTCTATGACATTAGGCAAATTGAACTCAATTTTCCTGTCTTTTAAATGGGGGTGGATTACACTAAAACATAAGTAACCAAAAAACAAAAACAAAAACAAACAAACAAAAAAACACAAGTAAATAAATTGGAATTCATCAAAATTAAAAATTTCCATGTTTCCAGCAGCCCTGGTGGCTTAGCGGTTTAGCGTTGCCTTTGGCCCAGGGTGTGATCCTGAAGACCGGGGATCAAGTCCCATGTCAGGCTCCCAGCATGGAGCCTGCTTCTCTCTCTCTCTCTCCCCTCCTCTTTCTGTGTCTCTAATAAATACAAAATCAAGTAAGTGGAAAGACAACCCACATAATGGGGAAGATTATGTATAAATTATATATCTGATAAGGTACTTTATCTAGAATATACAAATTCTTAAAACTCAGTAATAAAAAGATAAATAACCGATTGAAAAGTGGGCTGGGGGTGCCTGGGTGGCACAGTCAATTAAAGCATCCAATTCTTGGCTTTGGCTCAGATCATGATTTTGGGGTTGAGACAGGCCTGCATTGCGCTTTGGACTTAGTGTGGAGTCTGCTTGGGACTTTCTCTCCTTTCCCAACCATGTGCACTCTCTGTCTGTCTGTCTCTCTCTTTCTCTCTCTAAAGTGACTAGCTAGATCTTTAAAAGGGGGGGAGGGGCTAGTGATCTGAACAAGAATTTCTCCAAAGAAGATTTACAAATAGCCAATAAGCACATGAAAAGATGTTTGACATCATTAACCATCAGAAAACTGCAAATCAAATAAGATACTACTTCATATCCATTAACACGGCTATAATTAAAAGATAAATAATAACAAATGTTGGTGAGAATGTGAAGAAATTAAAACTTTCATACACTACTGATGGGAATATAAAATGGTATAGCCACTTTGAAAAAACAAGCTGGTAATTCTTCAGAAAATTAAACATAGAGTAATAGAGATTTTTGTCTCTTTTGTTCCCAAGTTCCTGGCATACAGTTGGCTCTGAAAGATATTTATGAATGAATAAATGATCTGGAGGAAGTATAATAAATAAATTTTATATATGCAGTATATATTCATAACCACCACCCTTCCAAAAAAGCATATAAGGATGGGAAATGCCAAGCAAATGCTTTCTCATTCCCTCTTTCCACTCTACAGCTATAACCACTGATCCATGAGATTTTAACTAAAACAATGAAGTCCAGACAACTAGCTTCTTATTTGCAACAGTTAGAGCCATTACCTGAATAGATCACCTTTTTCTCAGAAACATCCTAGAGTTTAGAGGTTAAGGAAGTCTAGAAAGATATCTTTAGGGCCAGGGCCAGATATGTGTTCCCCCTCTATATTGCAGTTTGCTCCACAAATACCTGACTAAACCCAAACTAAAAGGCAGTTAGATAAGGAGTTTATACTATAATATAAACTTAAGAATGGTCACTGCTGGCAAACAATCCCAAATTCAACATTTAGTTGTGTACAAAAACAAAACAAAAATAATATAGTTTTAGACAAAATAGAACATTTCAAGTAAAGTCAATTTATGGACAAAAATGACAAATTCAACTCATTTATTTACTTTTGCATCCTATTAAAACTCTGCTAAGAAAACAATAAAGGGGAGCCCCTGAATGGTGCAGCTCATTAAGAGTCTGACTCTTGGTTTTGGCTCAGGTCATGATCTTGGGGTCCTGAGACTGGGCCCTGTGTTGAGCCTGGCACCAGGCTCTGAGCTCAGGGAGGAGTCTGCTAAAGTTTCTCTCTGCCCCTCCCTGTGCTTCCTCTCTCTCATAAATAAATAAATAAATAAATAAATAAATAAATAAATAAATAAATCTGTCTTTTTAAAAAACAATAAAAAGATTTCTTTTTAAATATCAGAAATCCATAGGTACAGAAAGGAGCCAGAACTGAGACAACAGAAACAAAGCTAGAAAGAGATAGCTGTATGGCAATTTTTCTAGAAGATCTAAGAAAATTAGTTTTTAAGCTGGCAGTGGGGAAGGCCTAGAAGCAACTCAAAAGACTTGGGGATTGGTGGCATCAAGTATTGCTGGAAGTTGCAGCTACAAATAGGAGGCTAAGTTGAAAATCTGTAAAGTAGTTAAATTCCTAAATCCATTCCTCAATTCCACATAGCTAGGTGACTGTTTTCCTTCACCAGGCAAAATAAAGGAAATATATTCTTTGAAGAGGGTAAATAGAGCGTTCCAGGCCTTGGACACACAAGGCACAACTATAGGTGGGGGTATTATTTTGAAGATAGAGATAGTAAATGAACTCATAAATTTTATGCTAAATCCTATTAACCCTCTTTTCCTGTTGAGCTCACAGAATACTAGCATCCAGAAATTACCCTTTAGTGAGGTGACTGGAAGAGCTTCTCTAAGGGAAATTAACCTTTTCAAGACGAATGACCTAAAGTATTGATGGAGATGTTCCTCAAATAATTGACCTAGCCAGATCAGCCTATATTTAAGTCTAACCTGTGTACTCAAAGACTCCTATCGACCTCTTAGTGCTCTTCTCTTAAATATGAACTCATAATTAAGGACTAGCAGATGTTGGAGAAAAGTCACTAACATGAAATATAAAGACCAAAACAAATAAACTAAAAAAGTAACTTGGAGAAAACAAAGCTATGCATGGAGATGAACACAAGAAAAAATTAATACCTCTAAAGAAATTAGAGAAGATATTGAATATACAAAAGAAGGAGATGATGTAAAGAGAGCTTTTGGAAACTGAAAATGTAATTGTATAAATAAAATCTAAATAGAAAAACTGGAAAATAAAATTTTAGAAACTCTTCCAGAGTGTAGAGCAAAAAAACAGAAATGAAAAATTCAATTCTGTTAGGAAAATTAGAGGCCTGGTCTTAGAGATCCAACAAACATTTGAGTTCCAGAAAGAGAACAGAGAAAATGGAAGGAAGGAAATCATCAAAGAAATAATTCAAGAAAATTTTCTAAAAATGAAAGATACACATTTTTAATTGAAAAGGCCCAATACTATGAATAAGAATTCTCTCACCCCAAAGCATATCATTGAAAATTAGTCATAAAGAGAGGATTCTACAAGCTATTGGAGAGAAAAAAAACAGGTTTATGCAAAGATCAAGAATCAGAAGAGATTTAAACTTCTCAACAGGAATGCTGAAATCTGAAGACAATGAAGAAATGCCTTCAAATTTTTAAAGGAAAATTGTCTCCATGTGATAATTCTAGACCCAGCTAAAGTATCAATCCAAACAATCTTCCAAATGGGAAGATCAAATAAAGACATTGTCACTCAAGCAAAGTCTCAAAGATTTACCTTCCATACATTCTTTATCAGGAAACAGAAAATATACTTCATTAAAATAAAAAGATAAATCACGAACAAGCAAGATATGGAATACAAGAAACAAAGGACCTAACACAATCAAGAGGCAGGCCAACAGAATCCTGACAATGATGATGAAGAAATATCCCAAGATAATGCCTACCTGCCAAGCATGGATAGCAATTAGTCCAGTTTGGAACAAGCCAGAAAGCTCAGGAATAGCTTCTTAAGAAGTGAAAGCTGATGGAATTTTTGGTACATGTGAATGTGTTTGAAAGATTTAGATAATTAGGAAGACTTTGGCATTGAAAATATATAAAAAACAAAACAAAAGAAATTATGCAATGATTAATCCTAAAGAAACCAAAGAGTCATACAGAAAAGAAAAAGTAATCAGTTTCCTACACAGCTTGACTGTGAATATTTGCATAATATATCATATATTATATATGTATGCATGTATAATATGATCTAACAAAAATTACAATATCACTATACTAGGAGGGGGGAGATTTAGGTGAAGATGATGTGAGAAAATGGAGGACTGTGTGAAAGAGAGCTACATCTTTGTCTTTCACAATGGAGTTCCATTCATAATGTCTAAAACTGAAAAATCATAAAATAGTAGTATAACTGTATTATTTAGATAAATAAAGGTAAGTAGCAAAATTAATGGATAAGAGAAGAAGTAATGGTAGATAACTATTTTTCCTAATAAGCTTTATGAAACTATTGACTCCTTCAACTATACGCATATATGATATTGACAAAAGTAAAAGTAAACTTTATCCCGGTGCTACAAAGGGTAAAAAATGAATAAGATTTGGTCCTTCAAATTGCTTATTGTCAAGTTGGGGGAAGAAAGATACTCAGCTATAATGTATGAGATGGTGTGAAGTGTGCCCTGAGAGGTTAAAACAGAAAACTAGGGAACCCTGAGGAGGGCAAACGTAGGCCTTAGGGATAAATAGTTTTTCATAAAGGTTTCATGTTAGGTCTGAAAGGAAATGCAGAGATTTTAGCAGGTAGAGATGAGCGTGGCAAGTATCCCGGGTAAAGGGATTCTGTGAGTAAAAGTAGACAAGCAGAAAAGCTGTGCTGTTGTCCAGGAAGGAAGACACAGTCTGAGTTGATGGAGTATGCTGTCTAAGCAGGATGTGCTGAGAAATTAAGCTGGGGAGGGAAATTGAGGACAGACCTTTGGATTACCTTGAATATCCCATTAAAACTTTTGGAAAGCAATGGGAAATTGCAAAGTTTTTGGAGCAGGGAATTGATATGATCTAAGCTGCAATTTAGGAAGATTATCTGGCAGCGGTACATGAGTTAGATTGAAAAGAGAAAAAAAGAAGACAAGGAAATAAGAAGGAACCCAATTCAACAACCCAGGGCAGTGGTTTAAGGATCTGAACTTCAACAGGTTGGTGAAAATGGAAAGGCAAGGATGAATAGGAGATATTTCAGAGACAGCAATCAAACCTGCTCTTAAAAATTTACTAATTTGCTTTTGCTTTTCTTCTGTTGGAAATTCTTCACAAGCACTATGGTTTTAACTGGCTGATATAGGGAGACTGGAAGCCAAGTAAATCATTTTGATTTGTACCTTATATATTTTTAAAAAGCCAACTAGTTAATAAGCCTTAGAACATTCTGATCTTGGTACAAATGCCTGATGTGCTCATGTTTTCTAACATTATATTTCATTTCCATTGGTTTTTTTAAATGTGTAGCTGCTATATATCATTGACTACAGACTTTAAAAAGAATTTAATTACGCTTTACTGTTCATCATTTTATCATCCTTGTGAACCAAAGTTATTTTTTAATATAAATAAGAGACAAGCTCATAGCTAACATCATAGTCAGTAGTGAAAAGCTAAAAGCTCTTCTTCTAAATCAGGAATAAGACAAAGATGCCCACTCTTGTCACTTTTTTTCAATGTAGTATTGGAAGTCCTAGCTAGAGCAATTAGGCAAAAAAAAGAAAAGAAAAGAAAAGAAAAATAAAAGGCATTCAAATTGGAAGAAAAGAAGTAAAACCATTACTATTTACAGATGACATGGTACTATACAGAGAAAACCCTGAAGACCCCATCAAAAAAAGTGTTACAACTAAAAAATAAATTCAATAAAGTTTCAGGACACAAACTCAATGCACAAAGGTCTATCGCATTTTTATATATCAATAATGAACTACCAGAAAAAGAAATTAAGAAAATAGTCCCATTTACAAAATAATAAAATACCTAGGAATAAATTTAATCAAGGAGGTGAAATATATCCTTATAAAATAAGTGCGCAAATCTATTGTTTAACCACAATAGTGGCTACATCACTAGTAACACTGACCTCAATCTCTCCCATACTCCCAATCTACCCATCATTCACAACACTGTCTGATAAATATTTCTCCTTAATATTCAATCACTGCTTCAAATTTATGCAGTCGTTCTTTATTTAAAAAAAAAAAAACTTTATTCATTTATAGAGATGCAGAGAGAGAGGGGCAGAAACACAGGCAGAGGGAGAAGCAGGCACCATACAGACAGCCTGACGTGGGACTCGATCCAGGGTCTCCAGGATCACACCCTTGGCTGCAGGCGGTGCTAAACCGCTGCACCACCAGGGCTGCCCTGCAGTTGTTCTTTAATGCCCGCCCTAAAAAAACTAGAAATTGTCTGCTTGACATTCAAGGCCTCCAAGACCTGGTCCCATTCACTTCTGCAGTTTTACTTTCAATGACCTCTAACACTACACCTCCACTCCAACGTAGCTGATCTCTTCATTATACCCTACTCTCAACATGCATATTTGCATTTCAGTGTTTTGCTTTCAGGCTTTTCCTAGCTGGGATTCCTTCCCTGGACATTTTCCTTTATTTAAATTCCTACCTGCCGGGGAATCCCTGGGTGGCTCAGCGGTTCGGCCCCTGCCTTTGACCCAGGGCGTGATCCTGGAGACCCGGGATCGGGTCCTGCGGCAGGCTCCCTGCGTGGAGCCTGCTTCTCCCTCTGCCTGTCTCTATCATGAATAAATAAATAAATCTTTAAAAAATAAATAAATAAATTCCTACCTGCCCTCTAAGATTAAGATTCCACTTTCTCCAGTCTCTTCTCTCCCAGCCAGATACATCAGAGAAAGTTGGATCTTTGCATTTGCTAAAGTTTTGGAGTTTGCGTCATATAACTTGGCATTTAATAATCTTCATTTTTGTGACTCCTTTCCAAGCAGTCTACCATTTTCTGGAGAACAGGTTAATTCTATCATGTACTTCTGATCCCCTCTACCTTTATTCTCTGCATTAGTTATAATTATTTTGGCTGCAAAAGACAGAACCCCAATTGAAATTAGCTAACAAAAAAAAAGATTATTTTGCCTAATGTAAATAAAGAATCTATGGATAGAGTAGGATTTAAAAGCACATTTGAACCTGGGTGTTTGAATAACATCAGGAATAGGTCTCTCACCATCTCTTGATCCTGCTTTCCTCTGAGAGAATGAGTCCAGGCAGATTCTTCACGTGTATTAACACACATGGCCAGTAAAAACTTGGAGCTTACATCTGAACAGCTTGGTAAACTCAGCAGAAAGAATGCATATTATTCTCCATCGTTCTAGAAAAAAACCCAAGGTTGACTCTCATTGGAGAGAGTCACATATTCACCACTGAATCAGTCACAGCACCTCTTATTAATTAAGTCTGGGTCACATGATCAAGCCTTGACCTGGGGAGATGGTCTCCCATGGATGAAGACTACACCCACTGAGAATGGCACTGGGATGCTTTTCCAATAGGAAAATCCAGACATTGTTACCTGAAGAAGGGGAAAGGATTCAGAGCAGGCAAAAAAATAGCCTCTGTCTGCCATACCCGTCCATCTCCCAGGTCACTTATATCATTATAAAAATCTCTTTCAAATACTCAAATAAGATCAACTTTCTTGAGCTGCCAAATTGTATTTTATTTTTGAAGCACTGTGGCAAAGATGCAGATGGGCAAAATGTGGCATCCAGAAGGGTGGAAAGTCGGCTCTTTGTAAACATTGGAAGTCAAGGCAGCCTAATGTGGTAAAGTAGTATCACCAAATGAATCCTCTTCCGTCTTTGATTATGGTGGATTTGAAAGGGGCTGTTAATGCACTATAAAGCATCTTAATTAGGGATGCCTGGGTGGCTCAGCGGTTGAACATCTGCCTACAGCTCAGAGCATGATCCTGGAGTCCTGGGATCAAGTCCCACATCGGGGTCCCTGATGGAGCCTGCTTCTCCTTCTGCCTATGTTAGTCTCTCTCTTTCTCTGTGTCTCTCATGAATAAATAAAATCTTTTTTTTTAAAGCATCTTAATTAAATCGAACATCTTGTTTTCTATGCTCTGTTAGACTCTGATCAGCTTCAATAATACAGCCATTCATATGGCAGAGAATTCCAAATAGAAAACAAATTTAGTGATAAGTCACAATGACTTAGTTATAAAAACTGACAATAATTTAGATTTAATGTTTAACAGAAGCAAACACTATTTTATTTCTGTTCTCCTCAGATGTTACCAGAACCCCTGTCCCCACTATCTCCTCAGGAAATTAGCAGAAATAAGATATGGTTTTAAAAGAGTATATAAACAAATAGTAATGAAATGTTTTTGCAGAACCTGAGTTTGGGAAGGGGAACAGTGAAATAAAGGTTTTGGGAAGGGGAGGAGGATTCTTGAGCCATCCATATCAAAGAGAAACCAATACTTTAAGCCCAGAGCCTGGAATTCTCTTGGGACTCTATACAGACCAGCATCTGCCACCGTAATTACAAAAGGTGTCATCTGACCGAACTCAAGCTATAATGTTAGACTAGTGGTGTGAAACAAAACAAAATTTTACTTTCTTAACATCCTTTAAATAGGTGTTACTTCCCTTAATAGCACTGCTGTGTTTGGTGGGAGGAAGAAGGGAAACCTAAATCCTCATTCAATAGCTTTAATAATGTTCCAACTATTATTTTTAAGCCGGTATGTTTTTTCCTCTAATGTCCTCTAACTTCTTCAAGGCTTATCATTTTGCAAGGATTTTTTTTCCCTTCTTACTTAGATGGAGTATTTTTTATTTCACTGTTATTAGAAACACCAAATAGTTATTAGAAGTTCTTTAGATCTTGCCTATAGAATGAGTGATTTAAAATTCTAAATTTAAAAAAAATAAAAAATAAAAAATAAAATTCTAAATTTAAGTTGTCTTACAATCAGGACAAAATTAATTTCCCTTTAATTTGTGTGGCGCTTAATTTCCAAATGTTTCGTTTTAGTTGAGACTGAATATTACAGCTAATATAATGGGGAAGAAAAGATAAATTTGGTGATCAATCCTAAGTTTAATCTAGACATTTTCCCTGGGGATAAAATAAGGGATAAAAAACTAAGTTAAACATTTCCGTAATTCTGGCCACAATTTAAATGGACAATATTTCAGTCTCCAGTGAAACTTTAATCTAATAACCAATATTTCTTAAATAAATAAATCAAGCCTCCTGAAAAATAACAGAATTTAATAGGAAAGCCCTTCAAATAAAATAATGAATTAACTATTGCTAATCACATATCTGTATGGTAATAGCTGCAGTTGTAAACTGACGTGGTCATCCATTGGTACAGCACGTTATGGGCCTAAAACATGGTCCCCTTATCTCATATGCACTCATCTGTCCTTTGGCATTTAGTCATGTTGTGGTCGTGAGGTGCTACTTGTAGCCTTAACTTCGTAGTTTTCCCTGAGAGTTTGAGTAGAGGACTAATGGCACTTGAGGCTTGTCCAGCTCTTAGAGATCTAGACTCTTCTATTTCACACTATAAAAATAAAACTTTTACCAGATTGCAGCTCTTATATCAATTATCACTACCAGAAGTGGTACTTAATTTCTCAGAGTAATTTTGAGAAATGCTTTGTATGTTTTGTTTGTGTATTTTATTTGTGTATTTTTTTAAATTTTTATTTATTTATGATAGTCACAGAGAGAGAGAGAGAGAGGGGCAGAGACACAGGCAGAGGGAGAAGGCAGGCTCCATGCACCGGGAGCCTGATGTGGGATTCGATCCGGGGTCTCCAGGATCACACCCTGGGCCAAAGGCCGGCGCCAAACCGCTGTGCCACCCAGGGATCCCTGTTTGTGTATTTTAAAAGGCAATCTAGTGAGTATTTTCTGAACTTGTCCACATACGTCCTCCATGTTTCTTTGCATGTTTCTTCTTAAACTAGCAGCTTATTGAAATGGACAGAAAATGCCAAAAATTCAAAATCTCTCAAACACTTGAGGCTTGTAAGATTTCTTTTTTTTGCTTGTAAGATTTTTATGAGATTATCTACTTGAAAATATTTTGGGGAAAAGGCATAAAAAATAGGTTAAAAACAAACAAACAAACAGGGGCACCTGGGTGGCTCTGTGGTTGAACGTCTGCCTTCAGCTCAGGTCATGATCCCAGAGTCCAGGATCCAGTCCCACATCCAGCTCCCCACGGGGAGCCTGCTTCTCCCTCTGCCTGTGTCTCTGTCTCTCTCTCTCTCTGTGTCTCTCATGAATAAATAAATAAAATCTTTTTAAAAACATACATACATACATACATACTTTGAGCCTGGAAAAAACTGGGTTAGTACCTCTACTATAACATCCTAGCTCTGTGAATTTAGATAGGTACTTAACATTACTGACTTCAGTTCTCTCAACTGTAAAACAGGATCATAATACCTTCCTTACAGAGTTGATATAAAGACTAAATAAATTAAATGAGAAACCACAGAAAGTGCCCAATTTAGCAACTGACATAGAGGGTATGTTCAAAAAATGATAAACAATATAATGAAAAACATACTAAGATAGGGAGGAAGTATCTAAGGCGGGACTCCTATTTATAATGTAGGCTACCATACTTTGGACAGTTGTTCTCTATACCCTCAATCCAATGTTGGGGGAAGAATTTTGGAATAAGAATAAAAGGTTTTTTTTTTCTTTTTAGTTTTACACAAATATTGGAAAACAAATTAATTTAAATTTGGAAACAAAATCCTCTATGCATTAATCATGATGCTTAAATATTCTTTTCAGATAGTTATATATGCATTTAATGTTCCTTCTTTGTGCTAAACAGAGAATGAAGGAGGATATTGAATGAAAGAACATGGTGAAAAATAACTAGAAACAGAAGACCCTGAGAGACAAAAGAAAATTGAAGATGATAGAGACGCTTCATTCCAATCCTTTCAAATATGATTCTCAGTCTCTCTGTTAGATCAGGCAATGAAATAACAAATGTTATTTATTTCCAAGCTGAAGGTTGACCTGCTAAATAAGGCTAAAAAAAATTTCCAGGAAAATTTAATAGATTGGCCTGTCCTATAATGTACTTGGTAAATTTTATGGGAGAAATTACCCCTCTTTAAGGAAAGGAATAAAATGTTGCTGTTTCTATCTCAATCACTGTAATGCAGAGGGTTGTTAGATGTTCTCCAACAAAATAAATTGCGAAGAGGCTAAACTGATTAAAATAAAATGAAATTTTCAATTATTTGCAGAAGCTGCATTCACAGTATAACAAAAAGTATTATTGCCATAAGAGAAATACTTTCAAGGCCCAGTGTTCTTTCAGTAGTACAAATAACCCCATTTTGGCAGTTCTGATCATTTAGAATCCAACAAAGAGAAGAACATTGTCAGTAACATCTGCTGTAATAGAAAGACAGCAACATCAAATTCATTTTCCTTGAAACACTGATTTGGATGGCTATGTGATTTTCCTAGGATCACAGTGTGTCATGGTTCTTTTCGGCGTGTGAACTTTTTAAGATTTGCTCAAATTTGTACAAAGTTTTTACCTGAGGTAAAAGAGCCCTTCTTAAGGGCTCTAGGTAGAATATATTTAAAATGGAGTCGGTCTTTCAGCCCTCACAGAATTTAGGGCTCGTAGTGGCTTAACAGCTTGGGCAAAGAAAGCAGAAAGGAAGCTGCCTATTGGTGACAGCCAGTGGCTTGAACCACAGTGGTGGCAGAGGAGATGGAGATACATTTTGGTGGCAGAACCAATAGACTTTGTTAATGATTTGCATATAGAAGAGGGGAGAAAAGGAAAAATCAAGAATGACCACCAAATTTTAGGTTGGAATAATTAGATGGAACTGGAGCCATTTACAAAGCTGATAAACTGGGAGATTGGTTTGAGAAGAAAATAAAAGTTAATATAGGGGTACCTGAGTGGCTCAGTTGTTTCAGTGTCTGCCTTCAGCTCAGGTCATGATCTCAGGATCTTGGGATCAAGACCCATATCTGGCTTCCTGCTCAGTGGAGAGTCTGCTTCTCTCCCTCCCTCTGCTATTCCCCCTGCTTGTGCTCTCTCCCTCTCTCTCTCTCTCTCTCTCTCAAAATAAGTAAATAAAGAAAATATTAAAATAAAGTTCATATAATGTGAGTGTTCCTCTGAATAAGATATATTTTTAAAATAATTTTTAAAAAACCACTATCAACACTTTGCTTTTTAAAGCATGTTCTAAGGGGGCACTGGTTGGCTCTGTGGTTGAGTGTCCACCTTTGGCTGGGGTCATGATCCCAGGGCCTGGGATTGAGTTCAGGTTCCCCACAGGGAGCCTGCTTCTCCCTCTATGTCTCTGCCTCTCTCTGTGTGTCTCTCATGAATAGATAAATTAAAAAAAATTTTTTAAGTAAAGCATGTTCTAAATGTTTTCTTTGAAATGGTATTGTTTTGGTCTATTTCAAACCTCTTTTAAATTATTGAATATTTTGAAGTTTCTGCAGATAATCATAATAAATCAAAATATTTACTACTCTTGTTGTAAAAGGTATGAGTTTATCTTTTGTGAAAGTTAGAAAAAAATGTTAAAATAATTTTTAATCCTTTTCCTAAGTTCCATGTTTTCAAAGATAAAATTAATTACATGCTTTTCAAAATTAATAAATTTCTTTTGATAGTCAGCAAATACTAGCTGGGCAGGCCACACTAAGCTAACTCATAAGAAATTTCTCAGCAGATTTTTAAAAATAAATTAGAATACTTTTTTTTGACATTTAACCATTGTTGAATTTGCAAAAGCCTAAAAAGTTGTTTTAAAAGAAAACTCCAGGGATGCCTGAATGGCTCAGTTGGTTAAGTGTTCACCTTTGGCTCAGATTATGATCCTGAATCAAGTCCCATGTCAGGCTCCCTGCTCAGCAGAGAGCCTGCTTCTCCCTCTCCCTCTCCTGCTCCATCCTGCTCTCAAATAAATAAATGAAATCTTTTAGAAAAGAAAAAAAAAAACATCAGGCTGACAGCATGTTTTTTAAATCCTAAGATTTAACCAGACAAAAGATAATTTTTTAAAAACTGAGTTGAGAGAAAGAAACAGGTGTTCATTTTCTCAAACAAAAGATCAGAGTGACATCTAGTGTTCAATAGGAGAATCTGCAACTGACTGCTATGGGCACATCTTATCAAATCTATCAGCGCCATTTTTCCAACAGTATTTGCTCACTTTCTACCTATGTGTCACAGTTTAACAATTCTAAGAATACTTAAAACCTTTTAATTATTATTATATTTGTTATTATGATCTGTGATCAGTGATCTTTGATGTGACCATGGTAATTGTTTAAGGGCATCACGAACTGCCTCTATAGACGTAGAACCTTAACTGGCAAACGTTGTGTGTGCTCTGACTGCTTAACCTACCTGTTATTTCCTGTCTCTCACCCTCCCCTCAGGCTCTTCTATTCCCTGAGACACAACAATAATGAAATTAAGCCAATTAATAATCTACAATGGTCTCTAAGTGTTCAAGTGAAATGAAGAGCCGCATGTCTCTCATGTGAAACAAGAGTTAGAAATGATTAAGCTTAGTGAGGAAGGCATGTCAAAAGCCATGATAGGCTGAAAGCTAGGCCTCTTGTGCCAAATAGCAAGCCATGTTGTGAATGCAAAGGAAAAGTTCTTGAAGGAATTAAAAGCAGTAACCCAGTGAACACACCGGTGATAAGAAAGCAAAACAGCCTTATGGCTGAGATGGAGAAAGTTTGAGTGGTCTGGATAGAAGATCAAATGAGCCACAACATTCACTTAAGCCAAGCCTGATCCAGAGCAAGCCTCTTCGATTCTATGAAGGCTGAGAGAGGTGAGGATGCTGCAGAAGAAAAGTCTGAAGCTGGCAGAGGGTGGGTCATGAGGTTTGAGGAAAGAAGCCATCGCCATGATATCAAAGTACAAAGTGGAGCAGCAAGTGCTGATGGAGAAGCTGCAGCAAGTGATCCAGAAACTCTAGCTAAGGTCATTAACAAAGGTGCCTACAGTGAACAATGGATTTTTAAAGTAGACGAAACAGCCTTCTGTTGGAAGAAAATGCCATCTTGGCCTTTCACAGCTAGAGAGGAGAAGTCAATGCCTGGCTTCAAAGCTCCAGAGGATAGGCTGGCCCTCTTGTTAGGGGCTAATGCAGCTGGTGACTTTAAGTTGAAGCCATTGCTCCTTTGCCATCTGAAAATCCTAGGGCCCTTAAGAATTATGCTCAATCTACTCTGTCTGTGCTCTATAAATGGAACAACAAAGCCTAGATGGCAGCACATCTGCTTATAAAATGGTTTAGTGGCCATTTTAAGGCTGCTGTTGAGACCTACTGCTGAGAAGAAAAGATTCCTTTCTAAGTATTACTGCTCATTGACAATGCACCTGATCACCCAAGAGCTCTGATGGCGATGTACAATGAGGTGAATGTGGTTTTAATGCCTGCTAACATAACATCCATTCTGCAGCTCATGGATCTAGGGGTAATTTTGACTTTCAACCTTATTTTTTTAAAGATTTCATTTATTTATGTATGAGAGACACACAGAGAGAGAGGCAGAGACATAGGCAGAGGGAGAAGTGGGCTCCCTGCAGGGACCCCAATGTGGGACTCGATCCTGGGACTCTGAGATTACACCCTGAGCCAAAGGCAGACGCTCAACCACTGAGCCACCCAGGAATCCCAAATTTCAGTCTTAATGAAGAAATACATCTCATAAGGCTATAGCTGCCTTAGAGTGATTCCTCTGATGGATCTGGGCAAAGTCCATGGAAACCTTCTGGAAAGGATTCACCATCCTAGATGCCATTAAGAACATTCATGACTCATGAGAAGAAGTCAAAATATCAACATTACCAGGAGTTTGGAAGGAGTCAATTCCGACCCTCATAGATGACTTATACAAGACTTCCATGGAGGAAGTCCCTGCAGATGTGGTGGAAATAGCAAGAGAACTAGAATTAGGAGTGGAGACTGAAGATGTAACTGAATTGCCGCAAGCTCATGATAGAGTTTTCACAGACGAGGAGTTGCTTCTTGTGGATGAGCATAGAGAGTGGTTTCTTAAGATGGAATCTACTCCTGGTGAACATGCCAAGGATTTAGACTATTACATAACTTGAGTTGATAAAGCAGCAGCAGGATTTGAAAAAGATTGACTCCAATTTTGAAAGAAGTTCTACTGTGGGCAAAATACTATCAAACAGCATCACATATTACAGAGAAATCACTCATGAAGGGATTCACTCAACGTGGCAAACTTCATGATTCTATTAAGATTTTGCCACAGCCACCCCAGCCTTCAACCACCACCACCCTGCTTAGTCAGTAGCCATCACCTCCACAGGAGGAAGAGTATGACTCCCTGAAAGCTCAGATGATGGTTAGCACTTTTTAGCAACAAAGTATTATTTAATTAAGCTAAGTACATTTTTTTATACATAATGCTATTACACACTTAATAGACTGCACTTTAATGTAAACATAACTTCCGCATGTGCTGGGAAACCAAACAATTCATTTGACACACTTTATTGTGATTTTTTTTCCTTTATTATGCTAGTTTGGGACCAAACTGACAATATCTCCAAGGTATGCCTATATTTTCATCATTTTATCCTGCATACAAGATATTGAATGCAGCATAAACACAAATGGAAGGGAGACAAATAAAAAAGGTTGCTGTGGTAATAATAATAATAATAATAATAATAATAATAATAATAAGTAATTTCTGAGAGTCTAGAGTCTCTAGTCTCTAATGTGGTTTCAGAGATTCAGGAGTGGCATCCTGAAGTAGCGCCTGCCTGGACTGATATGTAAAGAAAAGGGAATGTCATAGGTGACAAGAACATGGGAAGAGCTCAAAAGACAGCAGCATGGGTTGAGGTAGAAAATCAAACTACAGAATAATATTGTGGGGCAAGTTCAATGGCTCCAGCGTAAAGCAGGGGACACAGAGCATCTGGAAGGGAAGCAGAAAAGAGAGGCAAAATTACAAGAAGTGCTTGTAATTTCTAATAATGGGAAGCTGCCTTAGAGACAGCCTTTTGGTTTGGATAGAGCCATGGCATAAATGGGGGATGCGTAGGGAGGAAGGGCTGAGACTCAAATTGGCGATTACTATAGTAGATGATGGTAGTAGTAAAGAGAAGATAGATTTAATAAATAATTGGGAGACAAAAATCAATAATTGGACTTGATAAAAGATGAAGGGCAGGGTCAAGGATATCACCTTCTTTCAGAGGTCACATAGATTCTATGTTCATTAATTAATACTTTTAAATTATTTTAAAAAGCATGATTAGTGAGAAAGATGATTGATTTCATTTTGATAAGTTAACTTTGAGGTGCATGGGAAATAATGATGCATTCATGACAAAAACCAATTGAGTATCTGGGTCTTAACACTTTAAGGAGAGGACTAAATGAGGTATGTGAAATTAGGATTATCAACACAGAGGTGGTTGCTGAAACAATGGTAGTGAATATGAGTACCTAGGAAGCGTACCCAGTATAAACCAGGAGCATAGATGGAAAAGACATCATTAATGCTTAGTGAAAAAAAATTTATAGTTGTATTTGTCTAAAATATATTAGAAAGAAAAGATAAAATCTCTTTAAAGTCAAAATGCAATTCATGGAAAGGATCAGTATTTCAGAGATTCCCTTTTACAGTCTAGCCATACAAATACTATTGTAGTACCAAATGAATACATGTTATATTTATTAACTATATTAACCAGAGCTCCTTCAGCAAGAAATAGGAACTTACCTAAACTAGTATGAGTAATAGGCTTCATTACCATGTGACCTGATGTCTCTGGGGACAGGCTGTCTCCAAGGACAACTGGATCCAAATGCCATGTCTTCAATGGACTCTCTTCACGTCTAGAAGGTAGTTTATTCCGTATTGACTTCATTTTTATGCAGAGGCAAAAAAAATGATTGTAGTATTAATATGAATATAAAACTTCATGACAACTGAGAAAAGAACAAAACCCTCCTTCCTTCCACTGTCTCATATTGACCTTCCCCAAAGAGTTCTAATTGGCTTTACTTTAATCATGTACCTATCACTTGAGCCAATCATTGTGTCCAGAGGGAGGATATATCCCAATATGTTCTGGATTATGTCACGTCCCAATAGTAGTAAAGTTATAAAAACAGTTCAGAGTGTTTCCTTATATCCTTCATCCAGCTTCTCCTAATGTTAATTAACATCTTACATAACCTCAGTATAATCACTTGACAATTTTTATTCCAAGAAAGGTGGAATCCTTTCTAAAGCATTGTGACATGAATTCCTAGTCAATCAAGATAAGTTGTGACTATCATACCTAATATTGCTTTAGAGTTTTATTTTATTTTATTTTTTTAAGTGGAAGTGACTTTTTTAAAGATTTTGTTTATTTATTCATGAGACCCACACAGAGAGAAAGAAAGAGACACAGGCAGAGGGAGGAAAAGCAGGGTCCATGCAAGGAGCCCAAAGCAGGACTTGATCCCAGGAATCCAGGATCACACTGTGAGCCAAATGCAGATGCTCAACTGCTGAGCCACCACTGAGCCACGCAGGCATCTGCTTTAGAGTTTTAAAAACAGTTTAATTTTTTTCCTTTAGGAACATGTTTATTTTTTTCTGGTTCACATTTCTTTTTTATAGCTTTTGAGATATAATTTATATATAACATAAGTTTAAGGTGTACAACATAATTTTATATATACACATATAGCAAAATTATTACCACAATAAGTTTAGTTGACATCTATCACCTTACATAGTTACAATGTTTTTCTTATGATGGGAACTTTTAAGATCTACTCTTAACAACTTTCAAATACACAATACAGTATTGTTAACTATAGCCACCATGCTATACATTTACAACTTCAGAATTTATTTATCTTATAACTGGAAGTTTGTACCTTCTGACTACCTCCACATATTTGTTTCCACCCCAATCCCTACCTCTGGCAACCACTAATAGGTTCTCTGTTTTCATAACTCTGGGGTTTTTTTTAGATTCCACGTATAAGTGAGATTATACAACATTTATCTTTCTGGGACTTAGTTCACTTAGCATAATGCCCTCAAGCTCCATCTATGTTGTTGCAAATGGCAGGATTTCCTTTTCTTATTTTAATGTCTGAATAATAGTCTATATAATTTATATTATGTGGGCATTAAATATAGTATATATACAATATATATATACATATATATATGGTGTCTGTGTATTTATATATATATATATATACTACTTTTCTTTATCCATTTGTCCACTGATGGGCACTTAGGTGGTTCCTAAGTCTTGGCTATTGTAAGTAATGTTGCAATGAACATAGGGATGCAGATATCTCATCAAGATAGTGATTTTATTTCCTTCAGCTATATATTTGGAAGTAGAATTGCTGGATTAAAATCTTGATGTTCAAAATCAAGCACATGTGACAGATTTGTCCCTTGTATTTTAGACCAAAATTTTGTTTGTCTAGATAACAAATTGGGTTTTTTTTTCCTCTGTTAGGAAATTGATGAAAAGTACTGGAACAATGACTGACTAATAGATGAGGAATGTCATCAGAGAAATGGAAACTATGAAAAAAAGCCAAACATATATTCAATAACTGGAAAGTACAATTTCTTTTCCTTTTTATGTTTTTATTTATTTATTTATTTAAGTAATCTCTCTATCCAGCGTGGTGTTCAAATTCATGACCGCAAGATCAAGGGTAGCTTGCTCTTCTGACTGAGCCAGCCAGGGGCCTCATGGAAAGTGTAATTTCTAAGATAAAAACACCCACTGGTTGGGCTTAACAGTGACTGGAGATAGCAGAAGAAAGGGACAGTGTGTTAACCTGAGAAGTGGCCCCCAAGAAGAGATTAAACATATAAGGCTTGTGTTATAGGAAACACTTGGGAGAGAAAATGCAGAGGCCCCTGGAGAAGGCCAGAGAGCCATCATATTGGATGCAAGTCTGATTCCAAGTGAAGGAGAGACCAAAGGAAGATTTTCTGGATGGACTGTCTGTACAGCCTAAGGGAGGTTTGGAAAGGACAGTGGAGAATCCTTGAGCCAAAGTCGGCCATCAGAGGAGTCCTGTATTTCCTAGAAGTGGGTTTCTCTTGGTTCCTTCCACACATTCATGGCAAGTATACCCTGATGCAAATACAGCAATAGGTTCCAGAACACAGTCTGTATGCATGTCTGTATTATCTTACCTTTCATAACGTTGCTCTCCATTGCTATATTTTCCCAGTTCACCACCAGAAAAACATTCAGTAGTTGAGTTGCTGCCTTCTGTGAGAGAATCTCCTTGTTCCATCTGCCAAGAGTAGCATCCTATTTGCCTGCCAGGTGGTAGGCAACCAGTCTCAAATTCTCATCTTACCTCCTGCTTTCTCAGGCCACTCCTGATTCTACCTGTGTTATTCCAGGTGCCCCCTCAAAGCAGACATTAAGGATGGGTTTGGGGAAATGCTTCTTATAGAAAATGGAAAGGGGACTGAGGAGGCTGTGATAACTATCATAACACACTACAAGTCTGACGTGGAGTGAAGGAGAGAAGGAAGGAATATTAGGTGTCATGTAGTCTAAGGAAAGTTCAGGAAGGCCAATAGGGAGTCCTCAAGCCAACACGAGCCATCAGAGGACTCCTTAGTGTTTGTACAGCAACAACCCATGAGAAGTATGGCCTAAGCACAGACAGTGATGCGTTTTACAATATTTCACGATATAATAGCTCAGACCCTCACTCAATTATGTTCCTGGTAGCTGGTGGCCTGGGAGGCAATTCTCATGACCACTACAATCTGGAAACTTGAAGAAAGATAATTGGAAATTATATATACATTCTGGAAAAAGGAAGGAAATAAGACTACAAATAATGAACATTACAAATAATAAACAAATAATGGGACATTTTAAGTGATCTGATGCAAGTGCAGATTGAGTCTCAGAGTGAGAAGAGAAGGAGAATTGGACCAAAAAAAGAGCTAAAGAAAAAATAGTTGAGATTTCCACAAATTTGTGGAAAAAACTTACTTACCTACCCAAGAAGCTCAACACATTCTAGGCAAGATAAATACAAGAAAAGCACAACTAAGTACATCACAGTCCAACTACCAAAAACAAAAATAAAAATAAAGAGATAGTGAAAGAAAAACATTTCATATAGAGGAGCAATGATACATGATGGCATTCCATCAAGGAAATATTTCACAGGAAACAATAGAGGCCATAAGACAATAGAAATGCATGTTTAAAGATTTATTTACTTGAGAGAGAGAGAGAGAGAGCGCACATGGCAGGGAGAAGCAGAGGGAGAGGGAAAGGGAAATTTAAGTAGACTCCACACTGAACGTGGGAGCCTGATGTGGGAGCCCAATCTGGGGCTTTTCCCATTACCCTGAGATCATGACCTGAGCCTAAACCAAGAGTTGGAGGCCTAACTGACTACACCACCCAGGTACCCCAATGAAAAAACATTTTAAAAGTAATTCTGAAAAGTTCTTGAACACATGCTAAACCATGATACAAATCTTATGAAATTTCAAAAATATTGAAACTTTACAGAGTTTGTTTCCTGGCCACAATGGAATTAAACAGTAGAAAGCAAGAAGTAAAACTGTGTTTATTGGGCAGCCCAGGTGGCTCAATGGTTTAGTGCCACCTTGAGCCCAGGACGTGATCCTGGAGACCTGGAATTGAGTCCCGCGTCGGGCTCCCTGGAGCCTGCTTCTCCCTCTGCCTGTGTCTCTGCCTCTCTCTCTCTCTCTCTGTGCCTCTCATGAATAAATAAAAATAAAATCTTAAAAAAAAACTGTATTTACAAATGATATGATGGTTTTTACAGAAATATCAAAACAAATGTACAAAAAACTAGAAGGTTTAAAATGTGAATTTAACAAGGTGATAGAATATAAGTTTAACATACAAAAATCAATTATATTTTTATTTACTAACAAATGATTAGAAAATGAAATTTTAAAATACCATTTACAATAGCATGGAAAATAAACTACCTAAGATTAAATTTACAAAAATTGTGTAAGACTTCTACAGTGATAAACACAAAACACTGATAAGAGATATTAAAGAAAATCTAAATTAAGTGGTTTATATCATGACCATGGATTAGAAAATATAATTAGATTCATAGTGTTCCAAAAGTGATCTTTAAACTCAACACAATTCCAGTAAAAATCCTAACAGACATTTTTTTTCTAGAAATTGACAAGTTGATTCTAAAATTTTTTCTGGAAATATAAAAGACCTATATCTTAAAAAAGAACAAAGCTAGATGCCATGCACTATGTCATTACAGGATTGATTACCACTGTAGTGTTTAAGATGCTGTGGTAATGATGAATAGATACAGAGAACCAAAACTGAAAGAAACAGACCTGTACTGACATAGTCAGTTGGTATGTGACATAATAGCCAAGGTAATTTGAAATGGAAAGTAAAGACTTTTTTAAAAAATGGTGCTGCACAAATTCACTGTCATCCCTGCCTGCTCAATTCAGTAAGATTTCTGGAATCTGTCTGGATTCCTGCTGCCTGCACAAAGTCTGGAAACTACATCAGGTAACCTGGGACGCAATCTCAGGGTTCACCTGATGCATACACTAGTATGGGCTGCCAGTTGACTAATGCCTGAAAGTAGGTATTAAATATGTTGTGTCCAGTTTTCTGGTTATGGGAGAAGGTAAATCCAGACCCTGTTACTCCCCTGTGGTCGAAACAGAAGTTGATGTGCACTTTTAAAAGGCCTCTGTCTGCTGTGTGAAGAATAGATTGTCATCGAGCAAAAACGGAAGAAAGGAAAGCCAAGTCCATTTGGGAATGATCTGTAGCAGTCCAAGGGTGAAACAAAAGTGCTTAAATCAGTGTGACAGGGGCATCTGGCTGGCTTGGTTGGTTATCGGACTGGTGATTTCAGCTCAGGTCATGATCTCAGGGTTCATGAGGAGTCCCACATCAGGCTCCCTACTTAGCAGAGAGTCAGCCTTGGATCCTCTCTCTCTCTCCCTCTGCCCCTCCCCCCTCTAAAATAAATAAATAAAATCTTTAAGAGTAAAATAAATCAGTGTAGCAGCCATCAGAAAGGGGACCAGTCAGCTGCTCAGTGCATTTCAGAGTTAAAACTGGCAGTACCTAGTGATAGATTGCATTTGGGGCAGCGAGAAGCGAATGGACATAGACATTAAGAATAATAGAACAGGGGGGGAGGGGAAGGAAAAAAAAAAAAAAAGAATAATAGAACAGAAGCAAAAACAAAAACAGAAGAGTAATAGAAGTTTTTGCCCTGCAGAACTGCCTGAATGACATTTACTAAGAGGAGATGATGGGGTACGAGAAGATTCAGGGTTTTTGTTTTTTGTTTTGTTTTGGTTTTGGTGGTGTTGGGAAGTGGGTGGTAAGGAAGCAAAGAGTCCAAAACTTCCATTCTTGGTCTGAAAGTACAAAAAAGAAAATTCAGGTATGAATTCTTAAAATATTTTTTTCTGAGGGAACCTGGCTGGCTCAGTCAGTGGAGCATGTGACTCTTGATCTCAGGGTTGTGAATTCAAGCCCCACATTTAAGTAGGTAGAGTCTACTTTTTAAAAACTTAAAATTTTATTCCTACATCTTTATTGCAAATTATGTATCTCTCTTCTCTAGATCATGAGCTTTTTGAAGAGGGAGTCATTGTCTTATTATTCTGATGTCACATGCAGTGCACACCATAATCCTTTAATGTTTGTATTTGTTTGTTAAACTGGGGGATCTGATCAACTTGGTGTCAGAAGTGGAGAGCTGATCATTCTGGGTTACAGGAGAGGATAATACTGAGTCCCTGGAGAAGATCTAGAATGCTCTGCTATTCATTCCTGGAAACCAGCGTAGCCCAGTAAGGATAAAAAATGTGTATGAAATCATAAATACTGTGTGTTTATATAACCTTAGATGGAAATAATCAGAGAAGATGCTTTGTGATTTTGGTATCATTTGTTTCCATGAAGAATAAAAATTCTTCTTTGAATTGAAAACACAGAGGTGAAGTGGAGAATGGGCTCAAGTATGTGTCTAATAACATGCCAACATATCTAAATACACTGCTTAAAAGCTAGTCTTTCTCGGCTGAGTGCTATAGTTTATAACGTAGCTCCCACAGAGCTTTTCATGGTCATAGATGGCTTTATTTTTATAATCTTTAGCTGCAGCGTTAAAAATGCCAAATTGACGCTGCATTCTGTGGGGGTGGATGGGAAGAGAAAGGTAACCCTAAATGGCCATAAAAAGCCCCACTGCCTAAAACTTTTGCTGTATTTCTAATTTTCACTATTAGATTCACTTTTTAGGTTAAAATATGGACCTAAAAATAGCCATTTAAAATGTGTTAAATGTCTTATTGTGTGAGGTATCACAAAATAGGGAGAATGTATGCAGTGGTTAAAAGCTGCTGTACTGTAGACCTTCCTTGCTTACCAGCCTAGCGATCCTGGATAAGAGAGGCTTAACCTCTCTAAGCCTCACTGTATTAATCTATGAAATGGGACTAATAATGTCCATCACACTGTGTTGTCATAAGGATGAAATTAATAATGAATATAAAGTTCCTCTGGAACAGTTCTTGGTACCTTTAGTTAGCTAAGAAAGAGCAGAGAATAATGAAATAAGACCCTGGACAGGTACATGTCGATGTGATGGAAGGACTGGCAAAGCCTGAAGCATAGGGAGCCACCATAGAAAGAAGGAAAGGGTCTTGGCTGAGAATGTTAGTGAACAGAGGGCATCACAGGGATTCTCAAAGGCACTGGAGACACTCCAAAGGAGGGATAGGACATCATCACCAATGGAAAATTGGAAGCTTGTGCCAAAAAAACCCCATGGCTACTTGACAGTTTTACTTAAGACGGATCCAAGTAAATATTTACCTAATCTTAACATAGGACAAAGAGTTCTTAAGTTTGGAAACAAGGGAAGAAATCATTTACACAAAGTTAATCGTGTTTGACTACAAAAAAAATCTTAACTTTCCTACATCAAAAACATTTCAAGAATTTTCAAATGAATAGAAGTTTCATAAACAGAAATTATTTTTAAAGATACCACTGAAGGCCTTCCAGGTAAGACAGTAATTACAGGCAGGCATCTCCTGTACTTTTTACTCCTTCTCACAACCCTACTAAAACAACAGTGAAGGGATTGTCGTCAAGGTATAAATCCACCAGGTTGGAGAGAAGAGAAAGGAGGTGATAGAAACAAGATTTCGAAACTACAAAACAGATGGAGTGAGAAATGTTTTATCAAACCCCCAAAATAGAATCATAAGTCAGCAGCCCAGAAAGCTAATTTACTGCAGGATCTCAGATGGGTTCAGATAGTGGCAGCCCCTGGCACCTGTGGAGGTAGGGAAGCGGAGTGAGAAGAGCTGGAAATAGGACAGCTGGTTGAGTCTGTTAAGTAATTGGACCCCAGGTCTCCTCCCTACTCCGTAACTGGGCCATCAAGGAGACCTCAGAGACCCTGGGGGTTTACTCTAGGGAGAGATTAGCATAGATGACACCAGGTATAATTGTAAGTGGGGCATAAAGTACTGAAAACAGATCCTGAGACACCTTGGTCTCTTCTCCCAATCAGCAACTGGCAGCTGTGTTGTTATGAAAGGAGATCAGCAAAGTTTTTTTTTTTTAAAGGAATTTGACCAGCTCAAAAAACCAGAACTAAATAGACTGACAATAAAAGTCCCCAACTACCTCATTGTGAAGTGTTCCCTTTCTCCCCCCTGTTCGGAGTCTGCAATCAGCTTTTTAGTTCCTTACTCTTGAGGAAATGAAAACAACCTGACATCCAAGGGAAGTCTCCAAAACGAAAGATAGAAACCAAAGAAATACACAGGGGGGAAAAAGCAACTTGGAGGAAACAAACCATGAGAGAGAAAAGAACACTGTTTTAAAGAAATGCTGTCATTAATATTCTGAGAAAAGATATTGCCCATGAAACAAAAATTGGATACTATTAGAAAGGTGCAGAGGTCCCTCAAAGGAAGAAGAAAATCCCTTAAAACTAAAAACTTGATAGCAAAAATAAAAACTCAATAAAAGAGTTGAGAGAAAAAATTAAGGAAAATTTTCAGCAAACAAGGTAAAAGACAGGCAGATGAAAAATGGTAAAAGTAGACAGAAACATTGGCAGTCCAGCAGAAGTTCTAAAATCCAAATAATAGGAATCCAGAAAAAGAGAACAAAGAAAATGTATAAGACAGTGTTCAAAACAAAAAAATCAATAAAATTTCTCAGAACTGAAGCACATGAGCCTACAGATTAAAAGAGTCCATTGAGAGCATAGTACAATGGATAAAAATAGGCCCACACCAAGACACATGTGATGGTTGATTTTATGTCAACTTGGCTAGGCTGCAGGCTGCCCAAGTGTGGAGTCCCTATTTTATACTCCCGGTTTTCTAAATTTTGCAACTATTTTATTTTATTTTTATATAATTATATTCTGGGATAAATATGGGGTTTGTTCCAATTAAGTTGTTAGTGCTTATATGGGGGAAAAAAGTATGTTTTTTTAAAGAGAGTCATCAATTGAAACTGAAGTATGGAAGCAATAAAATGATTATCATACTTCCTCTTAAAAACAGTTGGTTATCACATCTTTAAAAACTATGAGCCCACTGACTGTCAAAATACATAGGGACCTTTGGCATTTGTTGTACTGAGGAGCTATGCTACCATATGGTGCCTGAGCTGGTGACATAGATTTATATAATCCCGACATCGTTCTTTGTACATGTGTTAAGTATCAAGGTGAAGTGCTATTACTATCAAAGGTAGCCAAGTGAGGAGCGATAAGCAGCTGGAACCAGAGAGAAAGCTGTGATACTTCCATTTTGCATACAAGCTTGTTTTTCTGCGAGTGCCTCTCTTACACGTAGCTACCGCTAGATGGCAGCACAGTGGTGTTCTGGTGGTCTTCAAACTACGCGTCAAATCAGAACCAGGAAACTGGCTTGAGGGGACCCCCTAAGCCTGCAGAAACTTAGAACTGAGACTCGCTGCCATTTCCTTTATCCATCCATCCAGTCATTTGTTCAACAAATACTCATTACCTTTAAGAAAGAACTCTTAATAATGATACAGTTGAAAAAAAAATTTTTTCAGTTGAAAAATTTTTGAAGATTCTATTCATTTGAGACAGTGAGCACAAGGAGGGGGAGGGGCACAGTGAGAGGGAGAAGCAAGCTCCCGGATGAGCAGGGAGCCCAACACAGAGCTCCATCCCAGGACCATGAGATCATGACCTGAACAAAAGGCAGATGCTTAACCGACTGAGCCACCCAGGGACCCCAATACACCTGAATTTGAAACAATATTCCTAAGACCAGTTTTAAATAACTGAAGGGGACAAGAGATAAAAGAAACAGGTTGAAGTACATTGCTCCTGCATGATTGGTGTAGATGGCGAAGTGCAAAAGTAGGCACCATGTGTTTTTTATTTTTTGTGAAAGAGAACTTTTTAAATCATTTTTACATACAGAAAATTCAACAGTGTACGCTTAGAGTAGATAGAGAAGTCCATCTGCATGTTTTTATTTTTTTATTTTTTATTTTGTGAAAGAGAACTTTTTAAAATCACTTTTATATACAGAAAATTCAATAGCGTACCATTAGCCCAGCTTGGTGGCCAGTTCTTTAGCCTTTGCCTTTTCTAGCTTAGTAATGCAAGCCACCAGTTTAGGCCCTCCTCAGATCTCATCATATCTGCCTTTGTAATTGGTTCTGATAGCTCCTACCAGTTTAGCTAGAGCTCCTTTGTCTTCCAAGTTAACCTGTGTGAAGGCCCTAGCGATGCAGGTCTTCCTGTGGACCAGACGCCCCAGCCTGGCCTTCCCTTGATAATGCAGTAGGGAACGCCCATCTTACAATACAGGGCAGGCAGGAGGACAACGACCTCAATGGGCTGCACATCATGTGCAATCACTCCAGCTGAGCCTTATTTTTTACCAAGGTGGTGACATAGTAACCCCAGCTCGAAGGGCAGGCGGCCTTTTAGTGAGGATATCCGGTTTGCAGTTTTCTTCTCAGCCCAGGCCAACAATCTCTGCTTCCTCACTTACTTTGTCTCTGGTCTATGTCTGTGGGTGAGCTTAAGCAGCTGAGTAGCTATTTGGCAGTCCGAGGCCTGGGTGAACTGGTTAATCACAAGAGGCCCTTTTAGATATCTATAGAGAATAGCCCTTTGCTGCCGCAGCCGGATGTAGCAAGACCATTCGACAAAGCAGGTGAGGTTCCTTTGGGGCTGGATATCCTGTCTGATGCCTTGACAAATTCTTGAGCCTTTTCTCCAACAGGGGATTGACCACCTTGTTGGCCTGCTTCTTTATGACAGCAGGAGCCAGGGCTGCCTTCTTCCCTTTCGCCTTCTTTCCTTTTGGCATCTTGGATGGCTGAAGGGGAGGGCAGTGCTACATGGTTTTAAACACAAAGAGTCAAGCATTAGGCTTGACTTAATGAGGGAGCCTTGGGAGCTCTTTCTTGAGATCAGAAATCCCAAATAATTCAAGGTCAAAGCTTTAGAACGGGAAGAAGTGAATAGTCATCAGAGTCAAGAATAAAGTGGTGTTGATTAATTATGGCTGCTATTCCTTGTGGATCTGGGCAGTTTTATAGAGCCGTCTCACAAATACCTGCTGACAGAGACAATTTGATATCATATCGATATTTAACTGCTATAATTTTCCTTCTGCACTATTAAAGAAAAGCAATTTGTTTCTTTGCTCACACATTTGTTCCCTGTGTACTTCCTCCCTGCTCTGTTTTTCTGAACCTAAATTTCATCTACATCTTCCAGGAGTTTTACCTTTACTACTAAGAGATCTTGATATGACTACTCCAACACTAAGGAGAGAAGTGGATTAGGCTCCCAAACCAACTTCTTTAGTTCAAATTGCCTTTTCAATACATAAAGGGCATACAAAATATAATACAAAAAGGCAGGGATCCCTGGGTGGCGCAGTGGTTTGGTGCCTGCCTTTGGCCCAGGGTGCGATCCTGGAGACCCGGGATTGAATCCCACGTCGGGCTCCCGGTGCATGGAGCCCACTTCTCCCTCTGCCTATGTCTCTGCCTCTCTCTCTCTCTCTCTCTCTCTCTGTGACTATCATGAATAAAAAAAAAAAAAGGCAAAATGTGGCATCCTGTAATGGTCAAAAGTGTGATTTTATCGTTCCTGTATATAGAGAGAACACCACAGAGAATAGCTTTGTCCTCTAAAGCAACGACTTTTAAATCTTTTGGAATCTGATCTTCAACCAGAAATATGTTATACTTTATAGCTGGCCCAGCCCTGGGACTGTCTTTTCTCAAATCCATTCCTTCCTTTTTCTCTGGCATGTTTCAAGGATGCTGATCCCAAGAGGCTGTATTTCCAGGCCTCCCAGGTTATGTTAAGTGACTTCTTGCTGAGTGCTACTCATGTGCAGCCCTGCTCTGACACTGGAGGATGAGAACAATGGAAAAGTGGGGATGATTCCCTTCTTTCTCTTCTGGAGGGCATCTTTGACAGTGGCTGGGTCTTCCCTTTAGCTCCAGCTCCAGGCAAAAAGCCCTCCCTGCGATATCAGCTTCTGCTGGATGACCCCAGCTCTGGGACCCAGCAACAGTGCCACCCCTCTTTGTCCCTCCAATCAAAAGGGGTTAGTGGTTTCTGCCATTGCTGATTCCTGGTTGTCTCATCTTTCCCTATTTGGCTTCCCAGCTTTTTTATTATTTATGTAACCAGTTTCCTGTATTAAATTTCCTCCATTAAAAAACACACTGACCATGCTTTCCATTTTCCTGATATTGAATTATAGCACATACATATGCATGAAACAGAAACAAATGCTTCATTAACAATACTCCTTTTACTGTGTGCAAGGACTCTGATATTTCCTATTCTATTCTATTTCACCTTTTTTTTTTTTTTTAATAGGCTCCTTGCTCAATGTGGAGCCCAACATAGGGCTTGAACTCATGTCCCTGAGATCAAAACCTGAGGACCTAGGTCTCCTATTCTGTTTCACTTATTAAAATACTAATCACAAGGCAGCCCCGGTGGCGCGGCAGTTTAGCACTGCCTGCAGCCCAGGACGTGATCCTGGAGACCCTGGATCGAGTCCCACGTCGGGCTCCCTGCATGGAGCCTGCTTCTCCCTCTGCCTGTGTCTCTGCCTCTCTGTTTCTGTCTCTATGAATAAATAAATAAAATCTTTAAAAAAATAAAATAAAATACTAATCACAACCCACTAAACTGAATTTACAACTCGCTGGAAGGTTGTATCCTGCTAATGGAAATTTGAAAAACACTGCTTTAAAGACTGTATTTATTTTTCCTTTTCCTTTTTATTTTTTAAGATTTTATTTATTTATTCGTGAGAGACACACAGAGAGAGAGGCAGAGACATAGGCAGAGGGAGGAGAAACAGGTTCCATGCCGCGAGCCTGATGTGGGATTCGACCCCAGAACTCCAGGATCACACCCTGAGCCAAAGCCAGATGCTTAACCACTGAGCCACCCAGGCGTCCCTATTTTTACTTTTTCAAATTCAGGTTTACTGAGTCATAATTTATGCACAGTAAATTTACCCTTTTAGGTGCACATCATAAGAATTTTGAAAATTATATACAGAATATTTCCATCACCCCTAAAGTTCCCTCGTTCTCTTTTGTAGTTAACCCCTCTCTCCATCCCTAGCCTCTGGTAATCATCGATGTATTTTTTTTTCTTTGTCATAGTAGTTTTATCTTTACCAGAATGCATGTAAATAAAATCATAGTGTATAGTCTCCTGAGTCTGATTTCCTTCATTTACAACAATGCTTTTTAGATTCATTTGTGTTATTATGTGTATAAGTAGTTCATTCCTTTTTATTGCTGAACGATATTCTTACCATGTTAAATCTTAGATAAATCTTTTTTAGCCTAAAATGTATGTTTTAATTCTGCTGTTTGTTTGCAACCTGTGAGTCTGAAGTTATGTAAAACCTTCATCACAGAACAGCCTCAACAATTTTCGTGTTCAAAAGCAAGAAAGTAATAGCCTGTGCTCTGGAGTCTTACTCCTTTGATTGAATTCTTCAATTGAACTCTTGCTACTTTCTGATCTTGAGGAAATTACTTACCGTCCCTTAATAGTTTCCTCATCTGTAAAATAAGATGGTAGGAATGGTATGTGTTTCACTGAATTCTCACAGAGATAAAGTGTGTAAATGAGACAAAGTGTGTAAAACACTTAGTGCAATGACTGGTCCTAGTAAATACAAGTAAATTGGTGTATGTCTTAGGAAAGCTGGCTATAATTTAGCCAGTCGAAGAAGTCAGGATGAACAGTGTTTTCCAAGGCCATCTCACTTCCTGTAAAACCCTACCACTCACTTCTAAGTATCTAGGAGCAGTGCCCTTGCCAAGCAATGATTTGGCCTGATTCAGTCCATGAAGTCAGGAAGAAATGTTAGGCAAGCCCAAATCTGGGGACTACCCATTGACTCTGGCACCTAACATCATTAAATTAGTTGGTCATTGTACTCCAAATCAATAGACATGAAATGGGAATGGGGAGTCTGCATCTCCTCTATAATCTTTTCAAATCATATTATGTTGGGTCTCTAGTGCATGTCTTAAAAAGATGTAGGCAGCATGGTACAGTGGAAGAATTCCAGATTTAAAGCCAGAACATTTTGGTACCCGGTTGGACTTAACCACTTTTTACTGATGTGATCTTGAACAAGTCACTCAGCATTTCTGTGCCTTGATTTCTTCATCTGTAAATGGGTATATAACATATTATTTTCCATAAGTCTTCCTGAATCAACTGTCACTTGAAATGATTTTGAAATTAAAATTTTGAAAAAAAGAAATTAAAATGTTATTATTTTATATGCAAAATATATTTGATCATTCTAATGTGGCCATTCAGATTTGAATTATATGAACTCTGTGATATGATGAGCATGAAGATTATTTCTGTGAAAGCATTTTTATTGCTTCTGTAATAAAGACTGATTGAGTTTATAAAACACTGCTCCACTCAACCCCTGAACATCAGTGTGTAATACTCACCAGGCATGCACATTCTAACAGTCTTTGTGTTCATATAATGGACCAGTGAATTCTATTTGCTGCTGAGGATTCAATCACATCCTACAAACAAAGACAGATTGTTTTGAATTATTGTCTGTTGGAGAAAGATGTTCAATTGTTAAACTACTTTAACTATGTGTGAGTTTTAATTATCTGGAGCATACACTACTACTTTACAAATCATATTTCTCTGTAGAATGAAATCTTCATGAATGAGATAAACTAAATTGTTGATATATTTCTATATATTTAAATCACACTTGCAGCATATATTGTCATTTAAAAAAAAACACATTTCGGGACTTTCAGAAAGCCATTAAAATGTCACTGTCCTAAAAAAGCAAAAAGGTGCAATAACCAAGGCTTAAGCATTTTCTGATAAATTTGTTAAGGGACATAAAAACTGCTAGGTATAACATCCATCCACCTATTCTTTTTTTTTTTTTTTTTGAGAGAGAGAGAGAGTGTGTACGTGTGTGTGTGCGTGCGCGTGTGCACGGGTGCACAAGTAGGTGGAGGTATGGGGGGAGCCAGAGGGGCAGAGGGAGAGGGAGAAAGAGAACCTCAAGCAGGCTTCACACCCAGCAGGGAGCCCCATATGGGGCTCAATCTCAAAACACTGAGATCATGATCTGAGCCAAAATCAAGAGTCAAATGCTCAACTGATTGAGCCACCTAGGTGTCCCATCTGTCTATTCTATTACAGAGTATCTATTATATACTTGGAATTGTGTTGCCTAAGGAATGCTAAGTAAGAGAAGGTCACAATCTATTGAAAAAATAATACAATAATAATTTATAATACAACTGTAATTGAGATGTTAATTCATCAGTAAATATTTTTAAATAAATTTAATGCCAGCATGTGCCAGACCCTATACTAGCTATTAGGAATAAGACTTAAGACTTAAAGAGCTTATAATCTAATAGAGGAGACCAACAAATACAAGAAATTACCAAAGAGTACCCACCTAATCTTGAGGAATGGTGCAGTTTAAACTGAGTATAGAAAAACTCAGGAGGTAAGAGGAAGAAAAGAGCTAAGGATATTGTAGGCAGAGAAGCAACTTTTGCAAATACAGAGATGAGGAAACCTGCAAATTGGTTAGTTGTCTGGGTCCTGGGAAACATATTAGAAAGTGGCAAGAGATGCAGCCGGGATGAGTACGGGCCAGATAATGAGGGGCTGTGTATGCTGTGCTATCCAAATCAGTTGTTGTTGTTGCTGTTGTGTCAGCTTTGTCAGCCTTCAGGTTATTTGATGAGACATTTACTGTCTTTGGAACAGTTATTTCTTTATTTTATTTTTTTAAGATTTTATTTATTTATTCATGACACACACATACACAGGCAGAGACACAGGCAGAGGGAGAAGCAGGCTCCATGCAGGGAGCCTGATGTGGGACTCTATCCCGGGACTCCGGGTGGAAGGCAGGTGCCAAACCACTGAGCCACCCAGGGATCCAAGTTATTTCTTTATTGACAAAGTATTGTTTCTCTTTTTGCTTTGCAGATTTTTTTGTCTTTAGTTTTCAGATATTTGGCTATGATGTATCTTGGTGTGGATTTCTTTGGGTTTATTTCATTGGGGTTTTACTAGCTTCTTGAATCTGTCAGTTTATATCTCTCACCAAATTTGAGAAGTTTTCAGCTAGAACTTCTTTGAATACTTTTTCAGCTCCATGCTTTCTCCTCTTCAGAGACTCTGACAGGAGCTTTAGATCCTTTGCTGTTATCCCATAGGTCCCCCCCAGGCTCCTTTCAATTAAAAAAAAATTATTTATATATTTATTTTAGATTTTATTTATTTATTCATGAGAGACACAGAGAGAGAGGCAAAGACACAGGCAGAGGGAGAAGCGGGATCCCTGCAGGGAGCCCCATGCAGAACTTGATCCCAGGACCCTGGGATCAGGACCTGAGCCAAAGGCAGATGCTTAACACTGAGCCACCCAGGTGCTCTGCGTTTTTTTTTTTTTTTAACAGATATATTTTTTTAAGCAGATATTGTAAGGTTAAAAACAACAACTGTTATCATTGATAAAGTCATGCCAATTGTTAGGTACTGCTTTACATTTCCAAACTACAAGTTTATGTCCTTATTTAGAAAGGGATCTAATTCTTTTTTTTTTTTTATTGGAGTTCAATTTGCCAACATTTAGCATAACACCTAGTGCTCATCCCGCCAAGTGCCCCCTTCAGTACCCATCACCCAGTCACCCCAACCCCTCCCCCCCCGCCCACCTCCTCTTCCACTACCCCTTGTTCGTTTCCCAGAGTTAGGTGTCTCTCATGTTTTGTCACCCTCACTGATATTTTCACTCATCCTCTCTCCTTTCCCTTTATTCCCTTTCATTAATTTTTATATTCCCCAAATGAATGAGACCATATAATGTTTGTCGTTCTCCGATTGACTTATTTCACTCAGCATAACACCCTCCAGTTCCATCCACGTCAAAGGAAATGGTGGGTATTTGTCGTTTCTAATAGCTGAGTAATATTCCATTGTATACACAGACCACATCTTCTTTAAGGGATCTAATTCTTCAAGAAAATTCTTCCGTATTTAGGTTTTGGTATTATTAAGCAATCTGGCACTTTAATACTAGCTACCATGGCCTCAAACAGTATATGTCCTCATAAGATTGTGACCTCTGTGTCAGGGATAAGCCATAGATTCACACGCACACCTGTTAAAGAAACAAACTGTGCAATGCTGGTGTTTCGAAATGTCCTATTCGCCCCTCAGATATTGTTATTTACCACCAATGTGACGATATGTATGAGGATGCAGCCACTGAGTCAAGAAAGACAACGGAAAGAAAACAAGAAATAGATGCTGACTGATCCTGTAGACAGAGTGCAGCTCACCTTGATGAATTACAAAGGGAGAAGTAGTTTTTAGTCCACTGTGCTGAAATGGAGGATTCTCCATCTTATTTAGAATAAGGTTTCAAAGTGCCACATGCTTCTTATTTCAGGTTTTAAGGGCAGATGTTTTCAGTAAAATTAGTAGTGGTTTTTCAGCAGGCGTCAAGGATAAAAAGTGAAATTTTTAAAAGTGTGTCTTTAAAAGTTGAGAAGCAGTTTCACAGCCCCTAAGTTTGGTCAGTGACTAGGACTTAGCAGAAGAATTTCTGAAAGGACAACAAATAATATAAATATTATTTTAATGTGAAGTAACCAGTCACATCACAAAGCTCAAATATCTCAGTTAGGGATCTTTTGTAGAGAGAGCTCCTGATCAGGGTGGCTCTTCTTTTATTTTGAATTCATCTCAGTTGCTTTTTCATCTTCCTTGACCTCTCATCTCCTCAACCTCTTTCTAAATTTTGTTTAGTTTTTACTTTTTTTTTCTGCATAATTCCAAGTTTCTCCCCATTCCACCTAACTTGTAAAACTCTGAACTGAAGAAATTAAATGGAATTCCTGATAACATAGTCCAGTGTTATCTTAATGCTTTTGCTACATGCTTTATGCGCCTAATGTTCTGTGAGAAATGTGTTTTCTTCCCTTCTAACACATGCCCACATGCTTCCATTACTAATGCTAGAGCCACCTCTTCCCAGTGATAACATAGCTCAGATCATTTTTCTAGTGTGTGGATGAGGCTGTTGTATGGAATGGAATCAAAGCTTCAAGGAGCAGGTGCCTAAGTGGTTCAGTTGGTTAAGTGTCTGCCTTCAACTCAGGTCTCAGGCAGGTCATGATCTCAGGATCCTGGGATTGAACCTGCTGAGCAGAGAGCCTGCTTCCCCCTCTCCACTCCCGGGTTTGGGCTCACTTGTGCTCTTGCATGCTCCTGCTCTCTCTCTCTCTCTCAAACAAATAAAATCTTTAAAAAACAAAACGAAGTTTCAAAGAGCAAATTATATTGACTTGTCCTCCCATATAAGACCCAGAAGGAAGTTAAACTGCTTTCATGTGGCTTGCATTCAGATGCACTGTGGCATAATATGCTTTTTTGCCAACGTATTTCCCTTTTTCCCATTTGAATGACTCTAAAAATCTTACTGGGAAAGATAAACAAGCTTTTAAAAATATAAACAGAGGTCAAAATTTTGAAGCAGTAAAATAAGACTTGTAGAATTTTCATAAGGCCAGAAATAATCTGGCCAAATCTTATTCAGGATGTGGAAGGAGCATTCTAGGCAAGAGCTCCATGCCTGGGCTTTCATAGACAAGTGTTTTCATCTCTACCCAACAGAAGAAATGCTGTTCCTCTCAAAAACAGTGCCAGGAAAATTTGTGAGGAAGACAATTTATATTTGACATCAAGAATCTCTCTTTCAATTAGCCTTCATTTCCCCCCTTTTAATTTGGTTTAGTTATTTCCAACCATCTCTTTCTTTCTGTTCTCAGGAATATGTCAGATATATTCCCAAGAAAATATAAATGGCTAATGTGACTTCATATGTTCCTTCCCAGAGGTAATTACAAGGATCAAAGCCTAAACCTAAAGTAGTTGTAATCAAATCACATGTCACAGGAACAGGACAGGTGATGTAAATGAGCAAAGTGGGTGGCATTTCAGGAAAGCAGGGAGATGACGGAGATAGAGCCAAAGAAGAGTACTGGCTTCTCTCAAAGAGGAAGTCCAGCCCCTGTAGACCGTTGCCAAGTGGGCTTGTTGGCTGCCGTATTACTAGATCTTCTGGCATTTATTTGACAACTCAGGTTTTTGTGAGAAATCTCCTGAAGTATCAGAGTGCTTGAGTGCTAAACCTAACATACCTGCAAGTTGCATTCATCTGTGGACTACTCATTTATATTCTTGGATGACAGGAAGACATACTGACCACTGAAAGGCCATATGGACCAGTGGAAAGAGCTTTGTAGTGCCCCACACGTGTTAAAATCTCAGTTTTGTCCCTGACAGTTTCAGGAAGCTTGAGCAAGGTATTTAATGTCACTGAACTTATCTATAAATTGGGAATAAATCATCTCTGTCTTGGGAAATTTGTAGGTTAAATTGTATAATATATAAAAAGCATGCATCAGAGTCTAATACACAGTAGTTGCTTAACATGCGGTCAATAGTACTACAGCTACTACTTACCACTACTTATTATTAATATAGTGGGATTTCAGGTATCAACCAACATGTGATGAAAGCATTCAACAAGGGCTGAGTTTCCTGCAGCCCTTCAAACATCGTGTTTGGGGTCACTTATCTGTATATAATATCATTCCTGTCTATATAGTCTGAATATGGATGTGTTATGGAATTCTGTGATTGTAATTTATTGGAGAGTTGACACAAAACATCATTTACATTTCAGCAAAGGGGCTAAGTTGTTGCTACATACATGGGAATCAACAGAGTAACATCAAAGTAGTTTTTATTTTAATTGGGTTCTAGTTTTTTTTTTTTTTTTTTTTTTTTTTTACCTGTTAGTCACCTGGGTGACTCAGTCCATTCAGTGGCTGACTTTTGATTTCGGCTCAGGTCATGATCTCAGGGTCCTGGGATTGAGCCCTGTGTCAGGCTCCATGTTCAGCCGGGAATCTGCTTCAGGATTCTCTCTCCCTCTGCCCCTTCCCCTACTTGCTCACATTTTCTCTCTCTCTCTCTCTCTCTCTCTCTCTCAAATAAGTAAATAATTCTTTTTTAAAAAGATTTTATTTATTTCTTTAAGAGAGAGAGTAAAACAGCATGAGCAGAGGGAGGGACAGAGGGACAAGCTGACTCCCTGCTGAGCCCTACAGGGGGCTCCATCTCAGGACCCTAAGGTCATGACCTGAACGAAAGTGAGATGTTTAAGGAACTGAGCCACCTAAGTGCCCCAATACATAAATCTTTAATAAAAACCCCAAAACTCTAGTTCCATCCATGTCATTGCAAATGCTAAAATTTCATTCTTTTTGACGGCTAAACAATATTCTATCGTATATATATATTATATATATATATACCACATCTTCTTTAGCCAGAGAAAGACAAATATCATATGATTTCACTCATATGTAGAATTTAAGAAACAAAACAGATGGGGACACCTGGGTGGTTCAGCGGTTGAGCACCTGCCTTTGACTTAGGGCATGATCCTGGGGTCCTGGGATTGAATCCCACATCAGGCTCCCTACAAGGAGCCTGCTTCTCCCTCTGCCTATGTCTCTGCCTCTGTCTGTCTCTGTCTCTCATGAATAAATTAAAAACTTTTAAAAAAAGAAACAAAACAGGTGAACACAGGGGACAGGAAGGAAAAATGAAATAAGACAAAATGAGAGAGAGAGAGAGACAAACCATAAGAGACTCTTAACTAAGGAAACAAGCTGAGAGTTCCTTGAGGGGAGAAGAGTGAGAGGATGGGGTAACTGGGTGATGGACATTAAGGAGGGCACTTGATGGAACGTGCACTGGGTGTTGTATGCAACTGATGAATTACTAAACTCTACCTCTGAAACTAATAATACACCATATGTTAATTAATGGATTTTTAAAAATTTTAAAACCTGTTAGCCTTTAGCTTTTTTCAATTTTGATATATATATATTATGCAAAATTTATTGTAAAACTTTACTTAATTCTATAGAGAAAGAAAAAATGGAATAAAGGCAAACTGATATAAAGTGAATTATGGTATATTCCATATCTCATTATTTTAAGTCACAGTGCATAGCATAATTAAGCCTTTGTAAATGAATGGAAAAACTGATTCAGTTTTAATAAGTAAAATAAGGAACATATAATTCAAACTAACTTCATTAAAATAGGCTAGAATAACCCCAGTTATCCCATTTTTTCCTGAATTTCAATCTGGATCCTGCCAAAACTTGAGCAACTTTACCATGGATTTTCCCCTTAAAAAACCTAACAGAGAAAAAGACTAGAAATTCATAGGCCAGAATAAAGCAAGAAGTCTGATGCCAGCCATGTTTATTCTGTTAGATGGCAAAGGACTGGTAATAAATGTGTGCTGAGTCTGAATACTGAGGACACTGGTACAGAGGCATTGGAATGAGGATTCCTGGCACTCGTGAGTTCAATAGGTAGCACTGTTAAGGCATAAGGTGTTTGAGTCAATTTCAATGAAATAGATCTTCCAGATTTCTTTTGTCGACCTCCCTTTCAATTCTTCTCTCCATCTTGATTAGCTAACATCATTCCTAAAGTTCTGATAATCCTTTTTAACAAGGTTTGTTTATCCTTGAATAGGAGGAAGGGTATAGGGGGGAAGAGAGACAGTAGTGTATCAGGTGCTGTTATGAATTAAAACAAAAGAAAGATGACTGTCAAGGATTTCATGACTATGATATCAAGATACATGGCTGGTGTTCTGTATGAATTTCAAACAATGTTAGTAGCATTTGTGATTCATCTGTTTACTACTTCAGGACAAGAAGTTTGTTTTGTTTTTGGTGGCAGAACTAATTCCATCTATTTCAAAGGGACTTTTGCCCACAATTATACCCTATTTTTTATTTAGTTTACATAGAACAGTCATATTTTCTTGGTTTTACTTTTCCCCCCAAGAATTTTGGGTTACAGCAATACTATATTTGAAGTGGTTTTTGTAAGTTTCTCTGTTTGTTTTGATATCTGATTAGGACAAGGTGTGTCCTTCTGTAGACTTTCTGGTTTCTGGAAAGAATTCCATTTTTTTCTTTTTTTTTTTTCCATATGTCAGATGAATAGGCAGCCTTACTATTTTTCCCCTTGTAGAGTGAACACATCTTATGGAAAAGGGGAGGAATAGTTTCAATAAATATGACAATAAGTATGAAAATGCCACTATCCTCTTCTCTCCTCCCCTTTTTGGCACTGCATTCATTACTTTGGATGCAACTAGAAACACAAATCAGTCCTTGTCTTTTGCTCAGTTTGTTTGTCTCTTCAGGCCCTGCTGGCCAGTGATCAATAACAGGCCTTTATAGTAGAACCATGTAAAAAAAATGTATTTAAGGGCAAATAGCAGTATGCTTTATATCTCTAGTATTTGTGGTAGTAAAATATGGAATGCAGTTAAGTTATGTTAGAAAGGAAGAGCCAAACTAGAAATCCAGGAAGCAAAAAAAAACATGTCCTAAAACACTCAATAAATATGTATCAAACATTTTTTATGTGCAGGAAACCCAGCTAATTACTGGAAAAGTTACAAAGGTATATGAATTGCAGTCCTTATCTTTGATGAATTTAGTCAAATGGAGTCGAGTCACAGGACAAGTTATAAAAGATTTCTGAAGATGATTTCAGTGATACAGGGGTATCCACAGAGTGTATTTGTTTGGTTGGTTGTTAACAGCTCTACTGAGATATAATTACTATGTGATAAAATGCACCACCCATTAAACTCGCTCATTTGAATGGTATTTAGTAAATGTTTGCAATTGTGTAGTCATCACTACAATCTAGTTTTACAACCTTTCTTCCACTCCAAAAAATTTCCTTGTGTGCCCATTTGCAGTAAATCTCCCACTTCTACCCCCAGCCTCAAGTACCCATTGATCTGCTTCATCAAAACAGCCTTGAGTCCAGCGCTAATGTAACCTCACTCCTGAGACACTACCATTCTGAGAACTGCACCCGGCACCATTGGAAACCTGAACTATCCTCAGCCCTGTGAGAATAACCCTATAGGGATTTTTTCTCCTGTCCCATTCCTGTGTTTCTTTCCTCAGCCTCAGTAGTTCCCCCACACTGAGACTAAAATTCAAAAGGACTTCTCAGCAAATTTCTGAGAATTATGACTCTCCCCCCAGTGTAGCTCTCTCTCCTCTGATGCTTTGCCCATAAATGTTAGTAGCTCTGGCTCCTCAACCCAATGAGACTATTGGATTTTGTTTGTGTTCCTCTTCCCTGAATTTGCTGCCTAGAGCTGGGGTATTGTTGGGCTCTCACCTCATTTGTCCCCTTATCTCCCTTATGTGCTGTCCTGTGCTGCCTAATTGCCCAATGTCTGAAAACAAATTGTATCCAAGCTGCTTGAGGTGGGAGGGTAAATCTAGCCTCTGTTACTCCATCATGGCTAGAAGAACAAGTTCTAGTTTTAAGGGCAATTTCCTATTATTCCCATGTTCCACCTACATGGCCAGTTCTATACAATACAATTAATTTTCAATAAGTTGGCAATGGTGAAACCAGTTTGAGATCAAACATAGTAATATAGATGGACATATACAGACATATATGTGTATGTCTATATTTAAAAGTATAAAATGGGTGATCCTGGGTGGCTCAGTTGGTTGAGTGTCCTTCCGACTCTTGGTTTTGGCTCAGCTCATGGTCTCAGGGTCATGAGATCAAGCCCGTTGTCCGGCTCCACACTTGGCGTGGAACCTGCTTCAGATTCTCTCTCCCCCTCCTTTCCCCTCTGGTTCTCCTCCTTTGCTAGCACCACCACCCCCAAAAATTATTATAAATAAACCGCAAAACATAAAATGATGATGAATCAGTGAAAACTTTTATATATTGTTATAAACTACAATGCTTGCTACATTATGTCAACCTAATAATAACACTTTCCTTTCCAATTATGTGTAGGTAAATGTGGTCTTGAACTTCGTAGGGGGGGTCAAATGATTCATTTGGATTTGGATTTTAAAAAGTGAATTTAGGGGCACCTGAGTGGCTCAGTGGTTGAATGTCTGCCTTTGGCTCAAGGAGTGATCCTAGGGTCCTGGGATTGAGTCCCACATCAGGCCCCCCACAGGAAGCCTGCTTCTCCCTCTGCCTATGTCTCTACCTCTCTCTGTGTTACTCATGAATAAATTTTTTTGAGTGAATTTATTTTGTAACCTCTTGTATGATGTTGCAAGTTTGCTTAGTGGAGAAGAGAATGATAATAACAAAAGAATGGAAGGACTAAGCACCACAGCCAGCAGCCAGCATGATGTCCTGGTATGCTCTCTTGCAGACAAGGGTATTTGTATTCTTGTCATACTTTTGAAATACATTTACAGACTGATCAATGTGTTCTTTTATCAGGATTTTATGGTTCCCAATGTCAGAAACACTCACCCAAACTAGTTTAAAAAAAAAAAAAAGAATTAAATGGCTAGCTAACCTTAAAGTCCATAGTTAGCTCTAGTTTCAGATGTGGTGGGATATAAAGAACCAAATGATGTTATTTATTTTCTGTTTTTCTCTCTCTAATTTGGCTCCTCTTCCTTTATTCTGATTCCATTCTCAGATGGCTTCTCCCATCCTGGTTGCAAGATGGTTGCATGGGGCTACATATTTCCACTTTGTATTTCCAAGTATTCCAAGCAAAGGTCTCAAGATTCACTCCAGAAAAAAAAAAAAAAAAAGAAAAAAGAAAAGATTCACTCCAGAACAGCCCAGGTCATATGTGCACCCTGACCACTTTGGCAAAGGAGATGTAATACACTAATTGGCTTAAGCCAAAGTCATGTACTTCGCTATAGACTGAGGTCAGAGCTACTCTCAGATCATGTGACTGGAACTCGGGCAGTGCTTAAAAGATGCTCCTGGAAAGGCAAGTATTAAAGTGCTCACTGTACATCAGATATAATTGCAAGCAAGTAAGCTTACCCTACCTATTCTGTGACAGCCTATATTATCTCCTCCTCTACTCTTGCCCCCAACACATGTGGTCTTGTTACCCTAATTAGCTAAGGACTGATTATGCCTGAGCTATATCATCAAACACAAGAACAGATGGGAATACACAAAAAATCAAGTCTTTTGAAATCTCAAAAGACTTCATAGAAAGGGGTTGGCTTTAGTATCAAGAGATGGAAGGAGAAGGACATGGCAGGGAAAGAGAGCAGAACAAAGAAAATGGGCAGGAAAATGTAGAACAATAAATAGATCAGTGGAAGTACAGGTTGGGGTCAAGGGTGAGATTATAAAAGGGGTTTTGAGCCTCAGGTTACAGGATTGAGAATTACTCTAAATGTGCTAAGGCACAGGTCAACAACCTTTTTCTATAAAGATCCAGATAGGAAATACTTTAGGCTTTGCAGGCCAAATGCCAAAATCAAGGGTATTGTGTAAGTACTTATACAACAAGAGAGAAAACAAATTTTCACAGTGAAATTCAAATATAATGATAACGATGATAATGGTAATAATAATAGAGTACTTTTTGTAATATAGGGATATAGTAAAAATTCTTTTGGGGATCACATTTTGTTTAATTGGGGTTCAAAGTTAGTGTGCTCTAAACAAATGCATTACAAATATTCACATGTAAAAACCATTCTTAGTTCACATGCTGTACAAAAACAGGCAGCCAGATTTGATTCACAGGCTATACTTTGTTGACCTCTGTACTAGGGAATCATTTCATGTTTTCAAGAAGGGGGAGGCAATCCGATATTATGTTGGTTGCATCCGAATGAGACAAACTAAAGGCAGTAAGAATAGGCAAGAGATAATGAGAACCTGACTTACAATGCCATGGACTTGGGTGGTCACGTTCAAGAAAGCAACTAAAGTGGGTGGAGCAAGAAAGAATCTTGGATCCAGTCAAAATCAGATGGAGTGGCATTAACTACTCAGATGGGTAAACCTGAATCATAAGAAAGGTTTATTCCCTTTTCTATACCTGCCATATGTGGGATCTCTTACTTGAACTAGCAAAAGGGTCCAGATGCCTTTAGGCAAGTCTTGTGTCTGATTGAAGCAGAGTATAAAAAGGCTAAGAGAACCTCCAGAATAAAACATTTGAAAGACAAACTTACTGGGCAAGGAGGGAAGTCCTTCAAACTATTTTTAGGCACTGCAGAGACCCTTTGAGAGCAGAAGAATGATCACTCTCTATGAAGTGGTTTTGTAGCTATAGTGAGTCATCGTATCTTTGCAATTCATTGTGCTTGGTTATATAATCTTGTCAACTGTGTCACACTCTCAGTTATCCAACAGATATACTAATAATAGCTTTTAATACTGCATTATGGCGATATGGTATCAGGGGAACATGCTTTCCAAAGAACAGAAATTATGTGCTGTTGAAGTTTCATCTTGAACCTGAACCTTATTCACCTAGAATCCAAAGTGAATATGGATGCATGTTTTAAGGAGCAGTGTTTGGGCTTTAGAAATCTCTTTACATGAAGAACCAAGTATCCTCCTTGGACAGTCAGTGTTGGAAGAGAGGGATAGTTATGAATAAGGTAGTGTCTGTCAATTAAATTGTTCTCCAGCCCAGTTGCCACAGACTTATGCTTTAGTCTTACGGTACTGGGGACACAATGAAGGAGGGTGTGAAACTGAGCTGAGAGATTAAGAACTCTTGGAATTAGTAATTTCAGAGACTTGCTCTGGACACAGATCTTGGCACGCTTGACTCAGGTATTTACCACCTCTGTGTAGATGTTGGCAGCAGAGTACTTGCATGCCCTTGAAAATGGGGGCCTCCTTAATTTTCGTGCATAGGTAACCTAGTTCCAGTCCTGGTTAACAATCATAGACATCAGTGGTATCAATTTTGAGGCAATTAGATGCAAGTAGTAGGGGAGAAATGGTGAACGAAGCCATCATGTATAGCTTGAAAAACTCATAAAAAAAGACAGTCACCCCATATGCACTTACAGAATAGATCTTGGGGTGGCTTCAAAAGAATGTGCATTGTTGCCTCATATCCTCTGTGGCACATGGTGGACTATAAATATAAAAATGATTCAAACAATCACATAAACATTTTATTACATATGAAGACTTAGATATTGTATGGGTATGTGAATTCCCCTTCCACAAATCAAATTATTATATATGGTGTATTCTATTCCTTCTAGAACGCTACAGAGAAGTTGCAGATATGCAGCTATGTTATTTCCTACTCGGTGTTTGCTTTATAATGAAGGAAAGCAAGCTATTTCTTAAGGAACAGGTGTAGTGCTAGTCAGTTGAGAGAATAGCAAACAGCAATGGGCTGCTGCCCTGGAAACTGCCTGGTATCCTAGCAACAAGCCCATTCATTGCCCGGTCTGCCCTGCGGAGTTCTGTCAACACAGGTAAAGGGCTTACCCTCCAGCACTTAAGTGACAGCCTTTCTGTTTCAGAGAAAAGTGAGGCCCATATATATAAACCTGGAAGTGAAGGAGAAAACATGATTCTGCTAAGCAGCCAGTGATTTGGAAGGTAAAAGGACAGCAATGTAGGAGTTAAATTTATTCACATTTATTTTTCTTCTAGGTGGGCTGGAAATAAGTGTCTTTAACTGTTGGTTCTCCTAAAGGAAAGATCAAAACTTTGGTGGAAGTAGCTAATGCTATGACCTATGGCTCTGCTCCCACTGCCTTCTTTGGGTTAAGAAGTGCAGTATTTTCCCAAAACTTTAGTTGACCTCTGCTTCCATGAGTAGCCACAAGGAGTAGGAGAAAGAGGACAGAACATATCCTGGTGGTGATTTGAAAGTTACAGCTTCCGTTTTTCCATATATTTTAATTGTACTCCCTAAATTCTATGAGAATACTTGAGATTTTTTATTTCAAAAATGTTCAAAATATCTCCTGAGACCCATAGGAAATCTCAAATGATTGGAACTAGCTATGGTATAGAATAGAGAGTGAATTTTCTGAGGGCAGAGCAGAAACTTGATAGGATCTGAGCCCTTAACCTCTTTTAAAAGATTCATTCCAATCTGTCTCTCTTTTTCCATTTTTTCCATGTTTCCACATTTATTTCATATGTGCCAGAAATTATTCTAATCATAATGAATCATCGTTGCCTTCTCTATAACTCTAGGGATATAAAAAAAATAGTAGGTACCACATAAGCAAGTGGTGAATTTCAATTCAGGAGTGGTAAATTCAACATTAGATCAGATATCTAATCTCTCTTCAGAGACCTAGATGAATTGGAAATTTCAGTGTTGCCAGTTGAAAAATTATGACTTTTCTTTTTTTTTTTAATTTTTTTTTAAATTTATGATAGTCACACACACACACACACACAGAGGCAGAGACATAGGCAGAGGGAGAAGTGGGCTCCATGCACCGGGAGCCCGATGTGGGATTCGATCCCGGGTCTCCAGGATCCTGCCCTGGGCCAAAGGCAGGCGCCAAACCGCTGTCCCACCCAGGGATCCCAAAATTATGACTTTTCAATGCATTCTCAATAAAACTGAACCTCAAAGAGATTTCTCCTAAAAGAACATCTACATCTATCTTCAAAATTGGGAATAGAGTATATTGAGGAATAGTATTTTTTTCTCCTGATTTGTGTGTGAATGTATATAATTTTAATGTTTGCATAACAAGAAATCAAATACTTTTTTAAATGATTTTATTTCTTGGGTGCCTGAATGGCTCAGTCAGTTAAACATCTGCCTTTGGCTCAGGTCATGATCCCAGGGTCCTGGGATGGAGCCCCAAGACAGGCTCCCTGCTCATCAGGGGGTCTCTCCCCCCCCACTCATGCTCACTCTCTCTTGCTCTCTCTCTCTCTCTCTCTCCCTTCCTTCTCCTTCTCATTTTTAAAAATTTATTTATCTGAGACAGAGGGAGAGAGTACAAGTGTGCACAAGCCAAGGAAGGGGCAAAGGGAGAAAGAGAGAATCTCAAGCAGACTCTGCACTGAGCACAGAGCCTTATGTGGGGCTCAATCCCATGATCCTGGGGTGATGACCTAAAGAGAAATCAAGAGTTGGACCTCCATCGACTGAGCCACCCATGTGCCCCAAGAAATCAAATACTTAAGTAAAACTTCTATTCCTTTAGAATGGCTCGACCCTTGTATTAGCTGGTGTCATAGTCTAGTAAGTCATATACATACATACACAAAATGTTTTTAAGTTTTTCATAACTAAATCACCAGGAGCAAAAAAAAAATTATTTTAATAATGAATCTCAGCTCTTAGTTTAATTTCTAAAGGAGGTTCAGCTTTTCATTTTGACTTAAAATGATGATACAAAGTTCTAGGAATTGATAAAAACTAACAGGAGAGTAATGAAACAAATCAGAAAATTAGTTTAAAAATTCAAGTGGTTGCCTGAAAAATGTCTTTGGTAACTGTGGAGATAAATGTTTGTAACAAAGAACATGTTGAGTAACTATATTGTTATCATTATGACAACATAGGCTTTTAGGATGAAGTCTTACACAGAGGGAAATAATTTCCTACTTCCAAGCTGGTGACCAACCAACCAATTTAGAGATTAAAACTACAAATGAATTGTATTTTAGCTGATTACATTTAATTAATTAGTAAAAGTAAAGCACAGATGAAAGACCTTTTGTAGTAGGATTGACAAGGAAATAACAAATGATGCTGAGTGATGGTATGAGGCAACTTCCAGCAGAGCACATGGCAGAAGGAGGAAATAATAATCACAGATAAAGCCAATCAATATAAAGACAGTGTTGAAGAAGACAAGAACATTTTTGCTAAAAGTGAATACAGGTGTGTCTCTCATGAATAAATAAATAATCTTTAAAAAAAGTGAATACAAAAAAGTGAATACAGGTATGTTTACACCTGAAATTAATATAAGATTATACACTTCAATAAAAAAGTGACTATAGAGAGTCATATATGTGCATGTGTATGTTGCTGATGGCTTAAAGAAACATCCAAATATATTTTATTTTAGCAGTGCCTTTGATTAAGCATAAACAGCAAATTCAGTACTTATGTCAACTTCTATTTTAGTAACATGTTTAAAGCAGATTACAAATCTCCTAGTAACCATGTAGTCACAGTTCTTCGTGAAAAAAAAAAAATCGTTTCTCTGCAGCAGTTGGTTCTGAAAGGCAAATGTATTTGTGGAAACAAACTTTAACACCAGGAGGTATTATTTTGTAGGCAAAGTATGTGAATTTCAACTTGCGGTATGCTCGATTGAAGTGCATTTAGTTTTCCAAAGGATGGTCCTGCATAAAGTTAAACAAAAGGTTTAACAAGAGTTTTAAAGTCCTGTTAAAGATTTCCTAAGAGCTCTCATCTCACTTGCTTCCATTTTACTTCTGCTTCTCTGTGGTCACTATTGCTGCGCAAGAAGCAATTTTGCAAGCATTTATATGGCTGTGAGCCATGTATGAGTCAATTAGATTGCCTATTTTTTAAATCTCTCTAACAGTTTATAGAACAGACTAACCCCTTCTCTCACACTGCATCAGGCCTGGATTCTGCCCTTTTGAGGAAGAATACATTAGACCAAAAAAAAAAAAAAAAAAAAGGCATCTCAATGAGATCAGAGCAGAAAGACTATCAAACTCTTCTCTCCTCCTTTTAAAAATGATATACTCCTCTTGAGATCTATTTGACACACACGTGCAATGCTCAGAAAAAAGTAATTCGTTAGTAACAGGGTCCAACAGGTTCCCCCATCCCCAAATATGCCCACCCCAGTCCCTTATTCTTCTATATTTGTTTGTTTTAGCTTCACTAAGCCATGTTGTTTACCAAAATTGCAAATAACTTCCCATGAGAAACCCACTTTTTGTGAATACAGATCTCTATAGATAGAAGAGAAAGTCAGCAATGTGAAACATAGTCTTTTCAATACCACTCTAGGCCAGTATTCAACTGAGCTAAACATCATGGACTAATAAGAGTAGCATGGATAATACATATGAAAACCAAGCGTAGGGGAAAACATATTTTTAATTGCCTCTGGAGGCAGATGACTTGCCTTCCTTCCTCTTTTCTTCCTTCTGCCCTTCATTCTTACATCTGATGAAGCTAATATTAACATTTGCTTGCATTGCCTGAGCACAGGGCAGATGCCTAGGCCATGAGTGATGAGCAGTGGGCTAACAGTGTGCTGAAAATCCAACCTGGGAAGTTCTCTTCACATGTTTACATCTTTTTAAAAAGATTTTATTTATTTATTTGAGAGAGACAGAGATAGTGACAGAGAGCACAAGAGGGGAGGAGAGGGAGAAGCAAGTTCCCCATGGATCAGGGAGCCCGATTCAGTGTTCTATCCCAGGCCCCTGGAATCATGATCTGAGCTGACGGAAGACACTTAACCCACTGAGCCACCCAGGCACCCCTCATGTGTTTGCATCTTAAGAACTACTTGGCCTTCCTTGCTAAGATAATTGGATGCTACTTTATTCTACTATACATTCCGTATCAGACAATACAGCACTTGATATTGGCCATTAGCTACATAGGAACAGGGGATTGGATCTCTTTGTGCTCATCATTACAGCCCAAGTATCTAGCACAGCATGGAACAGAATAGGTACTCAATAAATATTGAGGGGTAAAGTGGATTTGGTTTATTTTTCCTAAACATTTACAAATGCTAAAACTATTTGCACTTACCCAAACACACCATGTTTTCCACATCTCCCTATATTTTGACCCGTCAATAATTCCGTGTAGAGTTTCTTTTTAATTAACCTTTTATCTATAGATTCCTACCTACCCTTCAAGTTTTAGGTGGAAGAATAATGCTCCTGTGATGCTTGGGTGGACTCCTCTGTTTTGTGATGTTTCTTCCTACACACAGCACACAGCATCTTGTACATACTGCTCTCTTCTGGCATTAGGATTGCTTATGGGCTTAATCATGGCTGCTCTGTAGGCTATGAATTCCTTAATCTTTTCATCATTGTAACCTCTACCCTAGCATAGGTCTGATTTGTTGGGATTCCGGCAATGTTGATTCAATGAAAACTATTTCCTTTCACATCCCAAAAGTCAGACACCTAATCAAGTAGTTGGGATATAATCTGAAGCATCTCAAAGCAGAAACATGATACATTAAGGCCTATAGGAGCACAAAGGAGGGAATAGTTATTCTTTCCTGGATACTGGGATTAGGTTCTACAGAGAAGGTAACATTGACCTGTCCTGGGGATAATGAGAAGGAATTCACAAACTGGGTGATCTTGAAGACAGAATACTATGAGCAAATACATTAAGATTTAAAAGTGTAGCATTAGGGGAGCCTGGGTGGCTCAGCGGTTTAGCGCCGCCTTCAGCCCTGGGTGTGATCCTGGAGACCCGGGATTGAGTCCTGCATCAGGCTCCATGCATGGAGCCTGCTTCTCCCTCTGCCTGTGTCGCTGCCTCTCTCTCTGTGTCTCTCATGAATAAATAAATAAAATCTTTTTTTAAAAAAGTGTAGCATTAGAATTAAATATGTTAAGATTTAAAAGTGTAGCATTAGAATTCTGCTTTTCAGCTAAGATGGGGTAACAGGAACCAGATTTACCCTCTCACCTGCACCAACTGTATAACCAGATAAAATATAAGAAATTATGCTTTCAAGATATTATACATAGGTATCAAAGGGCAATAACTGAGGCAAGGTGGAAAATAAGTAAAATGGCCCCTATGGTTGTCCCAACTTACCCAAGAGGGAGTTTCCAGGCCACTGTTGTAGTAGAAGGAAGGAATGGAGGCAGGACCTGCTTCTCTCCCTGACCCAGAAGTCTTGGGAAACTAGGATTCCTGTTGTCCACAAGGAAAAGTACTGGAGCTACAAAGAGAACTCCAGAGACTGAAGAGATTGCCTCCTAGAGTCTTCAGCTGAGTACTGATTAACATTTATATGTGAAGAAACTACGTGCAGCTGGGAAAAGAACAATGAAATGCCTTGAAAGAAATAATCCCTGGAGTTAGTCCATTGATGGAAATAGTTCCTGTTCTGTATCCAGAGTGGAAATCTGCATAATTAGCAGAATATTGGCCAGAAAGGTTTTGCCTTAGTAATGGGACAAAATTAGCCAGAGACTCAAAGCTGCTCTAGTCTCAACTGCCCCATCTCAAAAGCAATAACTATGTATTAGTTTTCTATTGCTGTGTAATAGATTGCCAAATGTAGAAGTTTAAAGCAACACTAAATTTATCTCACAGTTCCCATGGGTCAGGAGTCCTGGTACAGGTTCGGTGGTTCCTCTGTTCTGGGCCTCCACAGGGAGAAATGAGGTGCGGTATTGACTGGGGCTGTGCTTCTCATCTGAGGCTTAGAGTTCTTTCAAGATCATTCAAATTGTTGGCAGAATTCAGTTTCTTGCAGTTGTAAGACAGAGATCCCTGTTTTCTTGCTAGATGTTGGTACAAAGACCACTTTCAGCTCCCAAGAGCCCTCATAGGCAACAGACCAGTGGGAATGTGGTCTCTTAATGTTTTATCATCTGTATCTTTTAAAGTCTCCTCTGATTTGGTCACCTACCTGGATGATATCTCAATGCCTGGTGGCGTTTTAAATGCCAAAAGAAATATTTAAGACTATTACATTAACAATGGGAGGGTAAAGGGATATAAAGACAAGCACAGTTTCTTTATTTTAACTGGTAAATTGTCAACACAGTAAACTGATAAGTTGTACGTATATAAGTCGTACATAATAACTAGAATGATCACTAAAACTTTAATTTTTAAAAAATATTTATTTATTCATGAGAGACACACACACACACACACACAGAGAGAGAGAGAGAGAGGCAGAGACACAGGCAAAGGGAGAAGCAGGCTCCCCGAGGGGAGCCCAACGTAGGACTCGATCCTGGAACTGATCATGCCCTGAGCTGAAGGCAGATGCTCAACTGCTAAGCCACCCAGGCGTCCCTCTTTGTTTGTTTTTTTTTTTTAATATTTTATTTATTCATTAGAGACACAGAGAGAGGCAGAGATACAGGCAGAGGGAGAAGCAGGCTCCCCACGGGGAGCCCGGTGTGGGACTCAATCCCAGGACCTCAGGATCATGACCTGAGCTGAAGGCAGATGCTCAACTACTGAGCCACTGATCACTAAAAATCTATACAAAGAAATATATGCAAATATACCCATATATATGTAAAAATGGAATTATAAAAATTGTTCAGGTAACCCATTAGAAAGCCATTAGAAAGCAAAAAAAAAGAACACAAAAGCAAAAAAAAAAACAAACACAAAACAAAAAATAAAATGGCACATTTAAGTCCTAAAATAACAATAGTTACATTGAGTGTGAGTGATCTAAAACACTAATCAAAACTTTAAAGAGCTAATATAATCAGGTATTTTAGTATTGGTAGAAGAATAGACAAATGGATTGATGGAACAGAATAGAAAGCCCAGAAACAGACTTACCTAACTAAATATAGTCAACAGATCTTTGACAAGGGAGCAAAAGCAATAAAATGGAGCAATGAGAGTCTTTTCAACAAATGGTACTGAACATACACACACAAAAATAAATCTGGAAAAACCTTACACCCTAAACAAAAATGAACTCAAAAAGATCTCATGTAAATATAAAATGTGTAACGATAATTATAAAATTCCTAGAAGAGAACATAAGAGAAAATGCATGATCTTGGTATGGTGTTGAGTTTTTAGATACAGCACCAAAGGCATGATCCATGAAATGAATAATTAACAAGCTGGGCCTCATTGAAATTAAAAACTTCAACTCTGAAAAATACAATGACAACAGAATGAGCATACATGTCACAGAATGGGAGAAAATATTTGCAAATGATTTGCACAATATCTGATAAAGAACTCTTATCCAAAGTATACGAAGAAGTCTTGAAGCTCAACAGTAAGAAAGTGAACAATCTAATTAAAAAGTGAGCAAAAGACCCAGACACCTCACCAAAGAAGATACACAACTGGCAAATAAGTATATGAAAAGATGCCCAGCAGCACATGTCATTAGGAAACTGAAAATTGAAGAAATGATGAGATACCACCACATACCTGTAAGAATGGCAGAAATGTGAAACACCGACAACATCAAATGCTGATAAGAATATAGATCAAGGAATGCCTGAGTGGCTCAGTGGTTGAGTGTCTGCCTTAGGCTCAGGACGTGATCCCGGGGTCCTGGAACTGAGTCCCACATCGGGCTCCCTGCAGGGAGCCGGCTTTTCCCTCTGCTTGGGTCTCTGCCTCTCTCTCTCTGTCTTTCATGAATAAATGGAAAAAAATCTTTAAAAATATAGAGAGAGATCAAAAGAGTCTCCCATTCACTGCTGGTGAAGACAATTTGGCAATTTCTTATAAAATTAAACAAACCCTTAACATATAATCCAGTAATTGTATTCCTTGGTATTTACCCAAAGGAGTTGAAAACCAATGTCCAAACAAAAACCTGAATGTAGATGTTTATACCAGATTTATGTATAATTGTCAAAACTTGGAAGCAGCCAAATGTCTTTTAGAGGGTAAATAGGTAAGCTGTAGTACATGCAGACAATGGAATATTAATGAGCACTTAAAAAAAAAAAAAGCTACATGGGGCACCTGGGTGGCTCAGCCTGTTCATGAGATCAAGTCCCACATGAGGCTCTGGGCTTGGGATTCTTTCCCTCTTCTAATCTCTCTCCTCTTTTGTCCCTCCCACCACACCCATGAAGCATGCACATGCACTGGTTCTCCCTCCCCCCCCCCCCCCCCCCCCCCCCCCGTCAAACAAATAAATAAATAAAATCTAAAAAAAAAAAACAAAAAACAAAAAAGGGCAGCCCTGGTGGCTCAGCGGTTCAGCGCAGCCTTCAGCCCAAGGCGTGATCCTGGAGACTCAGGATCGAGTCCCTCGTCGGGCTCCCTGCATGGAGCCTGCTTCTCCCTCTGCCTGTGTCTCTGCCTCTCTCTGTCTCTCTGTGTCTCTAATAGATAAATAAAATCTTTAAAAATTTTTAAAAGAAAAGAGCTATTAAGCTGTGGAAAGATATGGAAGAAGATTAAGTACATGTTACTAAGAGAAAGAAGACAATCCAAAAGGCTATACATTACATGATTCCAGCCATATGACATTCTGGAAAAGGCAAAACTATGGAGACAGTAAAAATGTCAGTGATTCAGTGGTTATGGAGAGAAAGGCATGAATAGGCACAGCACAGAGGATTTTGAGGGCAATGAAACTACTCTGCATGACACTATTATGGTAAATACATGTCATTAAACATTTGTCCATACCCATAGCATGTAAGACACCAAGACTAAACCCTACTGTAAATTATGAACTTTGGATGATAATGATGCGTCACTGTTGGTTCATCCACTATAAAAAATGTGTCACTTAGGTATGGGATGTTAAGTAGAAGAGCCTTTGCATTTTAGAGGCAGGGGTATATGGAAACCTTCTCTACTTTCCACTCAGTTTTGCTGAACCTACAACAGTTCTAAAAAAATAAAATCCATTAAATTTTTTTCAAAAATGGAGATATTTAGGGGCAGCTGGGTGACTCAGTCAGTTAAGCATCTGCCTTCAGCTCAGGTCATGATTTTGGAGTCCTAGGACTGAGTCCCGTGTAGGCTCCCTGCTCAGCCGGAAGTCTGCTCTCCCTCTACTTCTGCCCCTCCTCCCTTCACAGGCATATACTCTCTCTCCCTTTCAAATAAGTAAAATCATTTTATTTATTTATTATTATTTTTTTTTAGTAAAATCATTTTTAAAAATGAAGATATTTAAAACTGCTCTTTGTGAGTTATTTAGGATGTTTTACAGCATGTCTAAACTTGATTTCTCAGCCACTCAAATGGTTTGGATTTTCAAATTATTTCATATATTTATAATGTTAGAGGATACCATACTTTCTTTATATCAAATAAGAATATTCCTTCAAGGAGGCAAAAGAACTATAAAAACATAAATACATAAATATACTCATGAGATATGTGATGTAATTATACACAACATATGTTTTTGAAAACCCTTAAAAATTATATAAATATTTAGTTCTTCATACTAGATACTAGAGAAAGGAAAATTTTTTGTTTCCTCTTTTAATACAACTGAAAATAGTACAGAGTCTTTACTTGTATATTAAGACAGACACACATACACAAATACACTTAACACATGCAAATTCACAGACTATGAAGTCAGAGACCTTGTTCAAATTATGTTTCTGTCATCTACTGGCTTCCTGACATGTATACATTAACTCCTATTCTGAGGCTTAATGTCTTTATCTATAAAATGGAGATATGTCAGAAGGTTATGATAATTAAAATGAAATAATAAGATAAAAGTCTAGAAATACAGAAGGCACATAGTAGGGGCCTAATAAACATTGATAAATATAACAAATATTCATTAAAATTATAAATATTAACTGTTATTACATTCACCCATCACCTTTCTGAAATTTCATTCATGTAATTTATAAAGGTGTTTTTTATAATTTATAAAGTTTTAAAATAAATAATATATCTTAGTGAAAAAGAAAATTCATCTCTTTATGAAAAATTGTTTTAAATACTTAGATTTAAATTTTTAATATTTTGGAATGTTTCTATTTAGAAATCTGATCATTACATATTAATAGTGAGAAACAGAATAATGAAATGAACAATCCACTTATAAATAATTGTGTTTTTATCTTTCACAAATGCCAATTTTTGGTCATTATGAATGCATTTTTCCTTTCCCAATTGCCTATTCAATGAAAAATGCATAAAACTCCAGTTTATTTAGAGTACAAGCAGTTGAGACAAATAATTGAAAAAATTTTACACTTCATATTTGCAAAGAAAATCCCAACAAAATTAATTCAAAATAGGCAAGCTGATTTGGAGAACTTTTTAAAAAATTATTTTTTTAGTTTTGTAACTATATTTTTTAAGGTTATATTTATTTGAATTTTTATTTTATTTTTTAATTTAAATTTGAGTTAATCAACATGTAGTGTAATGTTGGTTTGAGGAGTAAAATTTAGTTATCACTCACATATATAACACCCAGTCTCATCATGAGTTAAGAAAGTTTTTTTTAGATTATCCTTTCAATAGTGTTTCTTATAGCTTCTATGAACAGAGTTCATGTCAATACATGCTGTTCAAAAACATGATGTTGAACCCACTAAAATCCTTAAATTATTCTGAACAGTGTAAGCAATTCATTATAATTTGTGCTAAATAAAATTATTTTAAAATGTAATTTTTTGTACTTTAATTCTTTTTGTCAACCTTACATATTTCAAAAACAACATATACTCTATGTACAGACTTCAAAACTATGCTTTGCAAGGGGGCACCCAAGTGCCTCAGTTGATTAAATGACATACTCTTGATTTCAGGTCAGGTCATGATCTCAGGTTCCTGGGATTAAGCCCCACGTGGAGTTCAGTGCTCAGCAAGGAGTCTGCTTAAGGATTCTCTCTCCCTCTCCTTTTGCCCTTCTCTCATGTCCACTAGCACATTTCTTCTCTCTCTTTCTCTCAAACAAATCTTAAAACAACACCACCAACAACTACACTTTGCAGGGTAAAATAGGTGAAGAGGATTAAAAGGTACAAACTTCCAGTAATAAAATAAGGAAGTCCTGGGGATGTAATATACAGCATAGGGAATATAGTCAATACTATTTCAATACTTTTGTATGGTGATGGATAATAACCATTCATGGGGATCATTTTGCAATGTATAAAAATATTGAATCACTATGTTGTACACTTGAAATTAATGGGATATTGTATGTCAATTATGCTTCAATTAAAAAAATTCTAAGCTTTACGTAGACTAGAAAGCTGGATTACACAGTAAGACTATGTTCCATCTGGCCTTATCTGAAACAGAAGATATGTATATATATCATATATTATGATATATATATCTTGACCTGTAGTGATGATTGAATATGAATTCTGAGAACTTGAAGACTGGTATTTAGGGGTAATATATTTTAGAAATAGCTGCGGATTATTAGCTTTTCAAATTTAGTCTTTAAAAGATAAGATGTACCATGTATATTCACAGAAATATTATGTTTTCTTAAAATACCTTTAAGTGAGTGTGGGTTCATTGAAAATAGTATGGACAGGTTGAATCATCTTGTTCATCTTGAAAATAGAAAGCAGAGGAATTAATATAAAGGAGAAAGGACATTTAAACATAATTTTCTTGTAGGGTGCCTGGGTGGCCCAGTTGATTAAATATGGGACTCTTGGTTTTGGCTCAGGTCCTGATCTCAGGGTTGTGAGACTGAGCCCCACGTTGGGCTCCACACTCAGTGCTAAGACTGCTTTAGATTCTTTCTCCCTTTCCCTCTGCCTCTTCGACTGGTGCTCTCTCTCTCAAATAAACAAATAAATCTTAAAAATATAGAAGGATAATCATGATATGGTTTCACTCAAATGTGGAATATAAGAAATAGTGAAAGGGATTATAAAGGAAAGGAGGGGAACTGAGTAGGGAAAAATTAGAGAGGAAGACAAACCATAATAGACTCCTAACTCTGGGAAACAAACAAAGGCAGGGAGGAGGGTAGGGAGATGGGGTAACTGGGTAACTGGCACTAAGGAGGGTACATGATGAGATGAGCACTGGGTGTTATATGTTGGTAAATTGAATTTAAATAAAATATTTTTTAAAATCTTAAATTATTTACTTGCAATACATGTAAGTCAAATCATTATTCTATATGCTTACACATACATAGTGCTGCATATCAATTATATGTCAATAAAACTGAAAGAAAAAAATTTGCTGAAATGCCAACTCCTTCTCTCCACAAAGCAAAAAAGGAACTTGAAAGAAATACAAGCAAAAAAAAAAAAAAAAGAAAAGAAAAGAAATACAAGCTAAATAAAGTCATCATCTTCCCCAGCTAAAACTAAATTATTAAGGGGATAAATCTTATTGGTATTATAAAAGCAGAATTAACAACTAATATTAGAGGTTTACAGTTTATTAAATTATTTTCTATCAATTATCTTATTTGTTTCTCACAGCAACAGCTGATGTAGGCACTATCATAATTCTCATATTCCAGGTGAAAAATCTTAGATTCAGAAGGATACTCCCCATTTTAATCATTTAACTTTTCTACCAAATCACAACAAAGATAGTTTCCCCTTTCTCTAGGCAGTAAGAGTTGTTTTCTGGTTTGTAGTGATTGTTTTAAAAGTCCCATCCTGGGGAAATAACAGTCATGTATAGGTGGCAAGAGGATACTATTTCCTTTACCATTGACACAGCAAGCTACGATGGCCAATGTTGCCTTGTTAGGACTAAAAACAACCTAACAAAACTCTCCACTATTTTGAGATCCAGAAATAGATATCAAGTCAATCCTAGCTCCCTCAGGAATTTAGGTTGGCATTTAGGGAGTGGGAGTGTGTATACTCTGGCATTAGGGGTCACTCTGATGCTCAGTCCCTCTAATGTTTACTTGAACACTAGTTTTGGGGAAAAACAGGATAAGGAAACAGGCTAGAAGTCCCAAAAGGGATGAAAAAAATAAAGTGTTCCATACAGAATTTCAGTTCATTGAAGATATTATTTCAAATAACCATCATAGAATGCTCTCTAAAATTTTTCTCTTTTGCTAATGTAAGATTGCTTTGTATTTGGAGGGTATATATTTCAGTCACTACACAGTTTTCAACTTGTTCTGTAAGCCAAACAGTTCTCTTTTTAGAAACTCGTAAACTGCATAGTTATCTGGCAAAATTAGATTAAGGTATGTGACTGGGGAGTGTGAGATGGAGTAGTTCCAGTTTACAAATCTGGAGAGCTTATCTTGAAAAATATTGGAAAAAGAAGTATTAGCATGGATAAAGAGAGACATTACATAATTATAAATGGGTAACTCATCAAAAAGATGTAACAATCCTAAATGTATATGAACCTAACAATAGGGCTTTAAAATATATGAAGGAAAAATGAATAGATCGACAGGAGAAACCCACATTTATACATGGAGTCATCAGTACTTCTTTCTCAGAAATCAATAGAACAATTTAATAAAAAAAGCCAATAGAGTATGAAAGAACAATACTTTCAATCAACTTGATCATATTTACTTGTATAAAATATTCTACCATTGGCAGAACACATATTTTTTTCTTTTTTTTTAAGATTTTATTTATTAATGAGAAACACACACACACACACACACACACACACACAGAGTGACAGAGACACAGGCAGAGGGAGAAGCAGGCTCCATGCAGGGAGCCTGAGGTGGGACTCGATCCCAAGTCTCCAGGATCAGGCCCTGGGCTGAAGGCCGCGCTAAACCGCTGAGCCACCTGGGCTGCCCTACATACTTTTTTCAAATGCACATGGGAATATTTACTAAGATAGACCAAAGTCTGGACCATAAAGCAGATCTTAACAAATTTAAAGAATTAAAACTCTACAAGAATAGGGAAATTTATAGAGACGAAGTAAAATACAATTGTGAGGGGTTGGGGGTAAAGAAGACTTTTTGCTCAAAAAGTGCAGAGTTTCAAAAAAAAAAAGTGCAGAGTTTCTACCTGAAATAATAAAAAAGTTCTAGAAATAGATGTGGTGATAGTTACACTGCATTGTGAGGATGTGGAAAGCCACTGAATTGTACAGCTAAAAATGATTAAAATGGAAGATTTCATATTATGTATCTTTTACTACAGTAGAAAAAGTCAATTGGAGAAAAAAGTCATATACACAGTATGTTATGTAACGGAACAAAATTAAACAAGAAAACAATAGAAAGGTATCAGGAAAATCCTCAAATATTTGTAAATTAAACAACACATTTCTTTTTTTTTAAGATTTTATTTATTTATTCATGAGAGAGAGAGAGAGGCAGAGACACAAGCAGAGAGAGAAGCAGGCTCCAAGCAGGGAGCCCCATGTGGGACTCGATCCTGGGACTCCAGGATCACACCCGGGCTGCAGGCATCGCTAAACCGCTGCACCACCGGGGCTGCCCAACAACACATTTCTAAATAAACCAGGTGCCAAAGAGGAAAGTTCAAGAGGAGTTAGAAAATATTTTGAACTGAATGAAAATAGAGCATATAAAAATTTGTGGAATGTAACCAGTACTTAAAGGGAAATTTACAGAAGAAATGCCTCTATTAGAAAAAAAAAAAAAAGGTCTAAAAATCAACAGCTTTCAGCTTAAGAATCTAGGGAAAAGTAGGGGGTGCCTGGATAGCTCAGTCAGTTAAGATCTGACTGGATTTTGGCACAGGTCATGATTTCATGGTTGTGGGATCAAGTCTCACATCAGGCTCCACACTTTTAAAATTTTAGCAAATGAATCCAGCAATATATAGAAAGGAAAACACTTCATGATAGATTTGGGGTTTATCCAAGGAATAGAATGCTAGTTTAACATTTAAAAATCCCTGTAATTTACCATACCACCAGAATACAAAAGAAAAACCACACAATCATCTCAAGAGATACAGAAAAAAAAAAACATCTATACTTGAATTTTTAGAAAGCTTATGAAACTAAGAATAAAAAGTAACTTCCCCATTTTATTAGGAAACACCTATAACTAACCTAACAGTGAAAGACTGAATGCTTTTCTTTATGATCAGGCACAAGAGAAGGATGTCCACCCTCACTGTTTTTAGCTAACACTGCACTAGAGGGCCAACCCAGTGCAATAAGACAAGAAAAAGAAATCTTATAAATACAGATTGAAAAGAAATAAATCTCTCTCTCTGTTGACTGACAACAAATAGAAAATCCTAAATAATATATAACAGCTACTGGAACTAATAAGTGACTTCAGGAAAGTCTTAAGATTCAAGGTCAATATATAAACATCAATTCTACTTCTATAAAGTAGCAAAAACTATTAGAAAGTGAAATGTGAAAACTATACAATAGTGGGATGCCTGGGTTGCTCAGTTGGTTAAGCATCTGACTTCAGCTCAGTTGCAATCTCAGGGTCTTGGAATTGAGGCCCATGTTGGGCTCACTGCTCAGAGAGGAGTCTGCTTGTTCCTCTCCCTCTGTCCCTCCCTTCTGCTAATGCTCACATTCATATCTCTCTCAAGTAAATAAATAAAATCTTAAAAAACAGATAATTATGTGATAGTATAAGAATATGAAATATTAAAAAAAGAATATGAAATATTTAAGTATAATCTACATATGCTAAAAATTATAAATTATTGATATAAGAAATAAAAGACAACCTAAATAAATGGAGAGTATATGATATTCATGAATTGGAAGGCTTTTTAGAATATCAATTCTCCCAATTAATCTACAGTTTTAATGTAATCTCCATTGAAATCTCAGCAGAGTATTTTGCAGAAATTAACAAGTCAATTCTAAAATTTCATAAATAAGCAAAGGACCTACAATAGCCAAACAACTTTGAAATGGGAAAACACCTACACTACTTGATTCAAACTTACTATACATTTATGGTTATCAAGACAGTGTAGTACTAGAAAAGGATAAACATACAGAACCATTGAATAAAACAGAATTTAGTTTTATACAAACTAAATTGGTTTTGACAGAGTTGTCAAAGAACTCAGTGGTGAAAAAAACGTTTTTCAGCAACTGGTGACTAAACAATTTGGTAACTATATGCAAAACTAAAAGAATTATCTTTTTGTTGTTGATTTATAATATTTTCTTATTGTCAATTAGTATACTTTGTGTTATTTTAATTTATTTAAATTTGTCAAGATTTTTTTTTTGCTTCATGTATTTTATTTTATTTTTTAAAGATTTTATTTATTTGAGAAAGAGAGCATGTGACAGAGAGAGAGAGAGAGAGAGAGAGAGAGAGAGAAAGTGTGTGCACTTGAGGGCACAAGCAGAGGTAAAGGCAGAGGGAGAATGAGAGAGAGAAGCAGACTCCCTGCTGAGCAGGCAGCCTCTCTTGAGGCTTGATCCTGAGACCTAGGAATCATGACCTGAGCCAAGGGCAGACACTCAATGGACTGAGCCACCCAGGGGGCCCTGCTTCTTGTATTTTATGTAAAGTCTCATTATTAGGTGTGTACCCACTTAGGATTGTTCTTGGTAAGTGACCATATTATAAATCTCTAATGTCCTTTTTTGTCCTAACAATATTCTTTGTTCTGAATCTTAATTAGATATTAAAATAGCCACTCTAGGGGTACCAGAGTGACTCAGGTGGTTAAGAGTGCACCTTTAGCTCAGGTCATGATCTCAGGATAATGGGATGGAGACTTGCATTAGGCTCCTTGCTTAGCGGGGAGTCTGCTTCTCTCTCTCTCTCTGCCTCTCCCCCAGTTCATGGTCTCTCTCACTCTCTATCTCTCAAATAATAATACATAAAATCTTTTTTTAAAAAAATAGCCACTCTGGGGGTGCCTCAGTGGCTCAATGGTTGAGTGTCTGCCTTTGGCTCAGGGCGTGATCCTGGGGTCCTGGGATCGAGTCCCACATCAGGCTCTCTGCAGGGATCCTGCTGCTCCCTCTGCCTATGTCTCTGCCTCTCTCTCTGTGTCTCTCATGAATAAATAAATAAAATCTTTTTTTAAAGCCACTTTGGCTTCCTTTTGATTATTGTTTACATAATACGTCTTTTCCATCCTTTTATTTTTAACGTGTTCTTATATTTAAACTATGTTTCTTGAGCATGTAGATTTTTTAATTCTTTTTTTTAAATTTTTATTTATTTATTCATGAGAGACACACACACACACAGAGGCAGAAACACAGGCAGAGGGAGAAGCAGGCTCCATGCAGGGAGCCTGATGTGGGACTCGATCCCGAGACTCCAGAATTATGCCCTAGGCTGAAGGCAGGCGCCAAACTTCTGAGCCTCCTGGGTTGCCCAGATTTTTAATTCTTATATGACCATTTTGATCTTTTAATTGGTGTGTTTACCATATAGATTTAATATAATTATTTAACATTATTATGATCCATGTGTTTGGTTTTAGGTCTATTATTTTGCCACATATTTTTTTGTTCCCCTTTCCCTTCTTTCCTGCCTTCTTTTGGATAGTTAAATAGTTTTAGCATTATGCTGTATTTTATATATTACATTTTGTTATTCTATTTCTGTCTCTCTCATTTTATGGAAGAGTTTCTCTACATCAAAACTATTGGTATTTTGGACTAGATAATTCTTTATTCTGGACAACTACTCTGTGCATTGTAGGATGATTAGCAACATTTCTAACTTCTATCCACTAGATGCCAGTTACACCCTTTCCCACAGTTATGGCTGTCTCTATGATGCCTTTTGTCCCCTGATGGGCAAAACTACTGCAAATTGAGAACAACTGGTTTTTTTTTTTTATTTTCTTTATTTATTCATGAGACACACAGACAGAGATAGAGAGGCAGAGACACAGGTAGAGGGAGAAGCAGGCTCCATGCAGGGAGCCTGATGTGGGACTCGATCCCGGGACTCCAGGACCACACCCTGGGCCAAAGGCAGGCGCTAAACTGCTGAGCCACCCAGGGATCCCCCATTGTTCTTGATAATACAGTAATTTTTAAGTAATATGTAGAAATTTACAACCACATAAATCCCTTACTCTCTCCCCTTATGTTATAGTTGTCATGTGTTTTACACTAACAGGCATTATTTTTTAATTTATTTTTTTAAAGATCTGAGAGAGAGAAGGGGAGCATATAAGCAGGGGAGGGACAGAGAGAGAGGGAGAAAGAGAATCTCTAGCAGACTTGCTGCTGAGTATGGAGCCTAACTCTAGGCTCCATCCCACAGCACTGAGATCATGACCTGAGACAAAATCAAGGATTGGATGCTTAACTGACCAAGCCACCCAATTGCCTCTAAATTGACATGCATTTAAAACCTTATCAGACAATGTGAAATTTTTCCCTTCAATAATTTTACGTATTTTGGGGGTTCCTGATTGGCTCAGTTAGGATAGTGCACAATTCTTGATCTCAGGGTCATGAGTTCAAGCCCATGGTGGGTGTGGAGCCTACTTTAAAAATATATCAAAAAATAATAATTACATATATTTTGAGGAACTTTAAAAAAAGGATTCACTATTTACCCAGATATTACTGTTTTTATTCTTCTTTCATTCTTAAATTTCTAGGTTTCATCTGGTATTGTTTTCCTTCAGTCTGAAGAGCTTCCTGTATCATTTCTTTTAGTCGGCCATGGGTTCTTTTAGATTGTCTTCATCTGAGAATATCTTTATGTCTCCTTTATTCCTGAAGGATAGTTTTGCTGGGTATAGAATGCTGGGTTAACATTATTTCCTATCATTTTAAAAATGCTGTTCTACTGTCTTTTGGCCTTCATGGTTTCTGATGAGCAGTCCATCATCATTAACATCATTGTTCTCCTATAATTGTCATTTTTCCTTAGCTACCTTTAAGATTTTTTTCTTTACATTTAATTTTCAGTAGTTAGATTATAATGTGTCTGGGTGTGGTTTTCTTTGAGTTTATTCTGTTTATGATCATTAAACTTCTTGAATACGCAAGTTAATTCTCATCAAATTGAGGAACTTTTCAGCCATTGTTTCCTCAAATTCTTTTTCTGCATCAATTAATTTATAGGACTCCATTGTTATAAATGTTAGACCTTTGATATAGTTCCATGACTCTCTGAAGTTCTATTCATTTTTTTCCAATGTATTTTCCTCTTCGTTCTTAAGACTGAATGATTTCTATTAATCTAGCTTCAAGTTCACTGACCCTTTCCTCTGTCATCTTCACTCTGCTATTGAGGTCAGCCAGCAAAATTTAAACTTCACAGATTGTATGCTTTAAAATGATTTTGTTCTTTTTCTAGAATTTAATTTTTTTTGCTGAGTGCTTTTATATTTCTATATGTTTTATTTAATGTATATTTACCTTATGGAGCTTATTATTATTACAATCCATTGTTTTAAAGTCTTTGTCTTATAATTTCAGCATCTGTGTCACCTTAGGGTTTGCACCTATTCATTATCTTTTCCCTTAAGAATTGGCCACATTTTGGGCAGCGCTGGTGGCGCAGCGGTTTAGCACCTCCTGCAGCCTGGAGTGTGATCCAAGTCCCACGTCAGGCTCCCTGCATGGATCCTGCTTCTCCCTCTGCCTGTGTCTCTGCCTCTCTCTCTCTTCCTAAATAAATAAATAAATAAATAATAGAAAGAATCAGCCACATTTTTTGGTTCTTTGTTTATCAGGTAATTTTGGATTGTATTCTGGACTTTAAGAATATTAAGTTGTGTAGATATGAATCCTGTTAAAAATCTCTAAGGTATTTTATTATTATTATTATTATTATTATTATTATTATTATCATAATCATCATAATTACTGTTTTAGCAGGTGGTCAACCAAGTCAACTTCAGATTGCAAGTTTTTAAAACTACTTTTTAGAAGGCAAAACGGCTGGGTGTGCAGCATTCTGGAACCCTCCATCAAGGCTGTAGATCATATGTGCCTCCAGGAACTCCAGGCCTCATCATGGTGGAGGCTGAGCACCTCTCAGCCCGTGGCTGCTGGACTGTCTTCACCAACTTCTTATGCTCCAGAAAAGGAACTCTATTGTGTGCTGAGATGATATTGTGCCTGGTGATTCTAATCTGGTTCAGCCTCTCAACACCAGCATACTCCTCTCTGTCAGTAGTTGAGATGATTCTTGCTGAGATCTTCTTTGTCATCTACATGTGTGACCTAGCCTCCAAGATACAATACTGGTCTTGGATTGATTTCTTCCGAACCCTCATTGCAGCCACCCTCTACCTCATCACCTCCATTGTTGTCCTTGTTGAGGGAGGAAATCACTCCATAATCATTGCAGGAGTACTGGGCCTCATTGCTGTGTTCCTCTTTGGCTATGATGCCTTCATCACCTACCCCTCAAGGTAATAAAGACATAGAGCAGCACTGACTGTGTTGGTGGATTCCCTTTTTTCCCTGAGACCTGGTTGATGGTTTGATTCTTAATTCAATTCTCAAAGTTTTGCTAGGCAACTTTGGATCTGTCCTATGCATATACAGCTCAAGAGTAGACTAGGCACTGGTATAGTTTCTTACACAGCATTAGGGCAGCCTCTTCTTGACCTCACTTCCTTCCAGGTTTCCTCCTATGCCCCTTGTCTCACAGAGGCCCTTTTTCCCAGTTCTTTGTGCAGAAAAGTGAGATTTCTTTTTAGAGTTTTACCTGCTCCTATTATTGCTGCTGAGCAGTTCTGCATACAGGGCCTGTCCATGGGGCAAAGCCACAAACCAAAAGAGGGGAAAAAAATGGAACACTCATTCTTAAATGTGTTGCTTCTTCAAGTTTTGACTCCATTCCACAAACTGCCTGATTTTGTTTACTTTTAAGAGTCCTTGTGTCATTGTTTTTGTGTATTTTGTCGAGAGTTTTTAGTTGTAATCAGAGAGATAGGCCATAATGGATGTACTCTAACTTCATCAGAAATCAAAGTCACATTTCAACAGTAGATTTAAGAAAAAAATTTTGAGGATGTTTGTAAAGATATATAAAATTAATATAATGGAAGACTAAGGTCTTAGTGATCACACAGCCCAATGGAACTCCTTCTCAGTAGTTGCCTGGGGTAGGAAGGGGGTAAGTGTGCTAAGTATAGCCAATACCAATCAAGTGTATTCTTAAAATAACTGACCAAACACAGACCTCAAGCATTCTAGTTATGCTGAGACATCTTGATGCCCTTTCTCATACTCTTCTTCAGTGGGTAGCTTGCACAAACATCCTTTAGTGATGTCTAGAATAGTGATTTAGAAATTATGCTATTCAGAGCTATAGGCATTCCATGGAGCCCATTTAGGAACAAAAGTAGTGCAGAGAGGGCATACTGTTTGATGCCCACTCCCTGCTTCAATTAGAGAAGTCTACTTTTTTTTTTAAGATTTTATTTATTTATTTGAGAGAGCAGAGTGAGAGAGCATGAGTGAGGGCAGGGAAGGGATTGAGGGAGAGATAGAAGCAGGCTCCCCACTGAGCACGGAGCCCGATATGAGGCTCGATCCCAGGACCCCAGGATCATGACCTACACCGAAGGTAGACACTTAACCAACTGAGCCACTCTAGCATCCCTAGAGCAGTCCACTTTGAACTGTTTTTTGTACTGGACTGTGCAATAATGTGTCATAACAACTAAGATTTACATTGGTAAAAATAAAAATAAAAAAGAATCATGGAAATCCACCAGTTTGTAGTAAAGATCCTGGGATTGATCAGCAGTTGTGATGATGCTTTCCAATTCTTCTCTGATGCTTATAAACTAGTTGAGATACTTTAGATAGGAAGTACTGAGGACTTGTCAGGGATTGCCTGGAACACAAGGGATGGTTCAGAGCAGTTAAAATGTTTCTGCTTCCCTAATTTAAAGTGGTAGTCTGAATCCTGGAAAAAACATCAGCTGTCATGAGCTTTTGTGCTTCACTCCCTCACTGCCAGAGCAAACTAGCTTTGCTTGATGATTTAAAGTTATCAAACCAGGATAACTGACCTATTTTATCCCTTTGGAGAATATTTGCATTTCATGAGGCTCCTGACAATGTCAAGTACTTCACACAAATAAATTGTTTTAACACTTGCATTTAAAGTATCAGGCTATGGAGGACATCGAGAAAGTCAACAGGGCTTCAGCATAGAGAACATCCACTACCTGAACGATGGGCTGTGGCACATGAAGACGTACAAATAGCGTGGGGAGCGGTGCCAGGGGACTGAACTGGAGAACTGGACCTGTGCTGTGTCTGTGTGTGTGCATCTGTGTGTGCGCTGGTGTGTCTTGTGCGACACGAGGTCTGCATGTCCTGTGCCCAAGAGAATATGAGTACAACAGATGCTGAAAGAAGCACCCCCCCCCCAAAAAAAACCCCAACACCGAGTAAAAGATTTGGAAGGAGAAAAAAAAAAGTATCAGGCTAATGGAGGAAGAGACTCTTCCTTGAATGTCTTATAATACCCAGATTATATAAAGTAAGTTAAACAAACTTGGACCCACTATTTAAGACTAGGATGATGGCTGAGTAATTAAAGCATTTGATAGTTCTTCTCCTAATTTCTATTAAATATTCACCAAGTACTACCAAAAGATGAAAATGCACAACAAACTTCAAAAGAAAGAATAAAAGTCAATCTTAAAAGAGATTCTAGAAATATTTCTATTATTAAGTTTTCAACAGTGACAAATTAACAAATAGAATTGATGTCCCAGGCACACAGCATCTTTTGAATCAGAAAGCACAGCCAGAAAACAGGCAGAAAAAATCCTATGTCATACTTCCCCAGGATTCACCTCAGCACTGCCCTAAGTTTGGAAACACAGAGCTTCATGAATGAGAAAGGGAGACAACCATAGCCTTCATTGTGTAGAAACAGACTTCTGAAGAATCAGAGTGTCCCTTTCATATCAGTCATTCTTTTTTTTTAAAGATTTTATTTATTCATGAAAGACACACACACACACACAGAGAGAGAGAGAGAGAGAGAGAGAGAGAGAGAGAGAGAGGCAGAGACACAGGCAGAGGGAGAAGCAGGCTCCATGCAGGGAGCCCGATGTGGGACTCAATCCCAGGACTCCAGGATAACGCCCTGGGCCAAAGGCAGGCGCTAAATCGCTGAGCCACCCAGGGATTCCCCATATTAGTCATTCTTAATTCAGTTTCTATAATGCCTGGCACATAAGGCTAGGATAAATAGGAGAGATCTTGGTGTATGTAGTCCTCTGAAAGGTGAAGAATTTCAGGTAGGGTAGAGGAACACTAAAAGTAGGGAAACCTGGGAGACGGGTAAAATTGTCATGCACCACTCAATGTCATTAAGGAAAAGTAAATACAGTTAAATTCTGTAGGTTATACATCCTTTTTCAAATAGAGAATCAGGAAGTGATTCTATTTCATTTCAAAGGAACTACACAAAATAAATGCCTATTAAGCAACAAAAAACTGGAATTGGCCTCTGCCTGTCAAATCACAGAATTAGAGGAGAGTCAGTACCTAAGTTAGATGGTGAGGGAAGTAAACATTAAAACTCTGCACCTTACCTTTTTTTCAAACTCTGGGCCAGGATATTTTTCTCCCAATTCCAAGTTGAAAAAATAGGGAGAGAAAAAAAAAAAAAAAAAAAGACTTAGTATGCAGTCTAAGACAAGAGAGGCCAGGATATTTTTCTCCCAATTCCAAGTTGAAAAAATAGGGAGAGAAAAAAAAAAGACTTAGTATGCAGTCCAAGACAAGAGACATAATCTTTTTTTTTTACTTTAAGATTTTATTTTATCCATGACATACAGATAGAGGGGGGCAGAGAGAGACACAGGCAGAGGGAGAAGCAGGCTCCACGCAGGGAGCCTGACGTGGGACCCGATCCCGGGTCTCCAGGATCATAACCTGAGCTAAAGGCAGATGCTCAACCACTGAGCCACCCAGGTGCCCCAAAGACTTGAGTCTTTTATAGTTCCCTTTTTTAGAGAAAAAAAAAAATGACAACAAATCTACCTCTAGGATTGTCCCAGTGAAGTTTTTAAATTTCAGAAATACACGAAGAATCCAACAAGAGCTAAGCAAGAAAATGTTGCCGATAAAGCAGTAAGACAGAGGTTGGTCTTTTCATTTCCTCAGTAGCACTAAGTCTAAAAAAGATAACAGAACAAATTTAATGGGCAAAAATTTGTGGAATCAAAAAAGTATGCCTATTCATGTTTTCATTGATGTATGAGGACAACAGATGTTTTTTTTTTTTTTTTTTTGTTTTTTTTGAGCAGAGCAGGGAGGAGCAGTGAGGGAGAGGGAGATGTAGACTCTCTACGGAGTGAGGAGCTTCACTTGGGACTTGATCCCAGGATCCTGAGATGGTGACCTGAGCCAAAGGCAGACGCTTAACTTACTGAGCCACACAGGCTCCCCAACAGATGTTCTTAGAGATATGCTAGATCTCACCTAAGTGTCCTTTATCTTAAAATTATTTAAAGTTTTACTTTAGACCACTAAAAAATGAGTAAAAATTAAAATTCGAGAAAACATTCTCTACAAGGACTGGAAGCAAATATAGAAATTAGACATACAGAAAGAAATCTAATTGCTAGTTGTAATTTAGTTACAAAACTGAAGATAGTATTGTCAAACTTGAAATAAAAGATTGTAGTGTTTTTTAAAAAGAAGGGGGAAGGGATCCCTGGGTGGCGCAGCGGTTTAGCGCCTGCCTTTGGCCCAGGGCGCGATCCTGGAGATCCGGGATCGAATCCCACGTCGGGCTCCCGGTGCATGGAGCCTGCTTCTCCCTCTGCCTATGTCTCTGCCTCTCTCTCTCTCTCTCTGTGTGACTATCATAAATAAATAAAAATTAAAAAAAAATAAATAAAAAGAAGGGGAAAGATAAAGTTGGGCAGAAAATGTGCTAAGTTTCCTGTCCAAATAGAATTCTCAAAAGTTGCAGTTTTATTCTTGGAGCACATGGTTGACTTAGTCTATTAAGTACCTGCCTTCAGCCTCAGATCATGACCTCAGAGTCCTGAGATTGAGCCCTGAGTTGGGCGCCCTGCTCAGTGGGGAGTCTGCTTTTCCCCTCTCCCTCTGCCCTTCCTCCCCACTTGTGCTCTTTCCCACTCTCTCTCTCAAATAAATAAATAAAATCTTAAAAAAGTTACAGCTTTCTTCATAAAATTTATAATAATAAAAATGCATATTTGACATTGTTTATGTTTAAGGATAACTATTTGTAGGCTAAAAATAAGGAATCTTTATTCCAAAATCCAAATCATTGCAGAGGCAAAAGGAAAAATAAGCTCAAGGTTATATAGAAAAATATAAGAAGCGAAGACTAAGACTAAGCAGGAATTTAAAAAAAGAAAAAAACTAACAAAACCTACAGTACCTATGAGACCTCTTTTTAAAAACAAATATTGAATGAAGAAACCACTTAACTGAAAGCAAAACCAAAATACATAACTCAGGAGAGACTTGTGCATGAAAGTATTCATTGCAGCATTGTTTGGAATAGCAAAAGGTTGGAACCAATTTAAATGTCCATTAGTAAGGTATTGGTTAAATAAATTGTTGTGCAACTAAAAAGCAAATTACTCTATAGTTAAAAAGAATGAAACAGTTCTATCTTTACTGATACAGAGCAATCTCCAAGGTACCTTGTCAAGATAGGGAGGAAAAGCATGGTAGAGAGAAAAGTCTGTGAAACAAATATAAAATGATTGTGTACTTCTGGAATGAATACAAACAACTGAACAACCATTCCCTTTTGTGTTGAGGAACTAGTGGCTTGTGGACAGAGGTGGGAGGAAGAATTACTTTTCATTTTGTATCATATTATATCTTTTGAATTTTTATGTCATATGCATGTATTGACTGTACAAAAGATAATTATGGGATCCCTGGGTGGCTCAGCGGTTTAGCGTCTGCCTTTGCCCAGGGCGTGATCCTGGAGACCCAGGATCAAGTTCCTCATCAGGCTCCCTGCATGAAGCCTGCTTCTCCCTCTGCCTATGTCTCTGCCTCTCTCTCTCTCTCTGTCTCTCATGAATAAATAAAATCTTTAAAAAAATAATTATGTAAAATTTACAGAATATGGACAGAAACAAGAACTACTTCTTGAGCTCTGTAAGTACTTAAATTCACTGTGTGCGTATGATGCTAAAGTTGCTATATTTGGCTTATGTACAGGGAGAAGTAGAAATAATCAGGTCATGGATAGAGGAAAAGAGTAAATTAGATCCACAAGAAGCAGAGATGAGAACCATTTTGGCCTGGCAAGACTGAGAGTGTATCATTGCTCCCTCAGAGTTTCTCAACTCTTTTGTTCTATTTTATTTTTTCATATTTTCCAAAATTTTAAAAATAAGTATGTACTATTTTTATAATGAAAAGAAAAACATGATTATTGCTTTTAAAGTCCTAGCCTATGCCCTAGGGAGTGCATAAAACAGCAGTGACAAGAACACATAAACAAAAACAAATGTATAAACTCAACTAGCAGAGTATTTACACTGTCTGCAAAAAAAAAAAAAAAAGAAAAAGAAAAAGAGGGGGATAAAGTACATAAAGTGTCATGGTTATTAAAAAAGAATATATAGAGTATATATGGGTGATATTTATATGTTGATGGGTGAGTATGAGGAATCAATGTTTCTCTTCCAGTTACAGAGATTTTAGGGAAGGTGTTATATTTCAGGGGGTCTTTGAGTGATGGAAGGGGGATCAAAATAGTGAAATGTTAAAAACAGATATTTTTCTCTTTCCAGGTGTTTGGTATGGATGTCTTTTTTTTTTTTTTAACCATATCATTATTTTCAATGTCCAACGTTTATAATATGAGGGCCAGGGCTTTCTCCTCAACTTAAGTTTATAAATTTTCTATTGGCTTGTGAGGCCAATAGGGATACTTCTTCTTGTCTAATTTGGTTTCTGGGAAGACTTCATTCTCAATGGTCATCTGATCAAATGGAATTATGTTCTTCATCTTCTCCAGCTCTTTTTCATATTCTTCAATCCTGGCCTTTGAGATAGACAAAAACTCAGCACAGCTTTTCACATCTTCTTTTTTCTGAGCATCCACTCGGACAGTGTATTTATCCTCTGGCACAGGAGGAACCTTCAGGGCATTAAACCTCTTCTCAAAGTCATCTACCAAGCCAGCCTTTGCCACATTGGCCTTGTAGTAAGCCCAGTTGATAGCAGGTGGTTTCTCAGGAAGAATAGCCAACCTGGAGGTAAGCACCTCATTCCAGGATTTCAGGGAGTTGGCAATGGTCTTCTGGTTTTGGGTAGCTCCCCAAAAGCTACCCAGTCAATGGTTTTTATTTTATTTATTTTTTTCAGTCAATGGTTTTTAGAGCAAGTTTTTCCCCAGCCATCTTGAGATCCTTCACCAACCTCAGCGGCCCACAGTCCACAGCAGCAAGGGCCGGAAGTCGGTATGGATATCTTAAAGTTGGAACTGAGATGAGTGATGAAAGTTGTGATGAATAAAAACGGGAAGTAGATATTGGGTGATGAGCCTGTTGCTGCCAAAAAAGGCAGTTCTTCAATTTAAAGGCCCTAAAGAGGAAGATGTAAGAACCTAAAAAGCAGTGGGTAGAAAGCACTGAGTCTTGGGACTCAGTGGAGTGGTGCTGGGTAGGAGGAAATTTGGATGGGAGGCTGTTGCAAAAAATGGGAAAGAGTAGGTCTGTGGGGGGGAAAAATGTACTCTCAGTGATTTGCATGCTTGGGTTTGTGAGTGTAGCATCAGTACCGTCCCCAAATGGCAATAACATAGAGCAAGAAAGTAATTGTTTTACAGAAATCTGTTTCTCTCTATGTCTCCATTCTGTTTTTAGGGTCAGTGCAAGTATTTTTGCAGTTGAATGGAATAGCAGCTTCTAAGAAATAAAAAACAGATGTTGGAGGAAGGCATTCAGGGTGAGTCAGGAGAAGCCCTTAAGGCACTCTGTGCTCATGGCTTGCCCTACACTTTTCCCTGCTTTAATCTTGATAGATGCTGAAATTCCCAACTATGCTTAGGCAGCACCAGGGCTGTAGTGGATCGAAAAAGGACAAACTACACTGACTCCCAAGCCTGACTGTCCTGTGGAAAGAAAGGAGTAGCTTGGCTGATCTCATAAGGAGTACTCTTAGGTAAAGGAACATATTCTTCTTGATTCACTTCTCAGATCTAGAAAAATATGTGCTTATATACTATTTTGGGATAAATATTAATCATATAAAGTCAAGCTCTTAAAACTGAACCTAAATTTTCACAACTGTTCATTTAAGTTGTTCATAATCAGGTGAAGTGTTCTACATTAAAAAACATTTTAATGCCCTCTTGGAAAGTTGTGTTAAATATAATAAGTATCATACTTTCTTGGAAATGTTAGCTAAAGTTTCTATAGGAACTTAGCCACATCACATTGTTAACACATTTGCGGCATGCATTTTTGAAATTACATGCAATTTATGGTACTGAATTACAATTGATATGCAATTTGCAGTATGTACCTGAATTTCTGGTATATTTTTTAGACAGAATAGACATGGTTATGCACTAAATTGAGAAAATATAAAAATACAGGTAAAAATGTGTTTTTTTAAACTTTATTTTTTTCTAAAGATTTTATTTACTTGAGAGAGAGAGAGAGAGAGAGAGAGAGAGGCAAGTGAGGGAGAGAGTACCAGCTGGTGGGGAGGGAGAGGGAGAAGCAGACTTCCTGCTGAGCAAGGAGCCCTGATGTTATGCAGGACTCATGCGGATTCTATCCCAGGACCCCAGGATCATGACCTGAGCTGAAGACAGAAGCTTAACCAACTGAGCCACCCAGGTGTCCTGAAAAAGTGTTTATATGGGAATATAACTTCATAAGACTTTTTAAAATCTGGAAGAATTCCTTAATTTGTTAAAAAAGCTTTTACATTTCTTTTGAATAAAGGTTTTGTTGAAGATAGTAAACATGAATTAATTCATCATTCTTTTACTGTTGCCATTGTGGACAGCTTCTTGTATAGTGGGTAATACCAAAAAGTATGAAAAGGTACTCCCAATATATATATATATATATATACATATTTATGAATGATTCTTTTCCTGAGATCCAACTGTTTGGGTTATTTATTGCTGAGAAACTACCCCAAAACTTAGTGGTTCAAAGTAGTGATCATTTTATTATTTCTTCATGATTCTACTCTGTGGGCAGTCTTTGGAGGGATTAACTTGTTTCTGCTCCATGTGGCATCCTTTGGGCATTTCAGATGGCTGGGGGCTGATGGAATGGCTTCACTTGGGTCACAAGTCTGGAGTCTCTGTTCTCAGGGTCTGCTGGATTCCTCAGTTGTCCTCCATGTGATCTCTTCATGTGGTTAGTAAGTGTGGGTTTCCTCACACCATGGTGACCTCATGGTTTAGTTCAGTTTAGTTGGATATCCCAGAGCACTAAACTGTTGGTTGCCAGGCAAACTGTCAAAGTTGGGCCCGATATTGGCACAGTGCCATTTTTGCTGCATTCTATTGGTTAGAATAGCTCACAAAGCCCCAGTCCAGATTCAGTGTAGGAGGGAACTCCAGGAGGCCATGCATACTGGAAGACACGGTTCACTGGGGGGCCATCTTTGGGAAGCTAGCTACCACATCAATATTTATGAAAGAAATTCCATAAACATTAAACTGAGTCTATTTCCTACCAAAAACCCCAAAGCAAAGGAATGCTAAACTTAATTGTCTTTCACTATTCACAAGTCTACACCCAAATCTTTCTGATTTTTCCATGATCTTTCCCAAATATGCCTCATTCAAATTCTTTCAGCACTGCAGTCTCTTCATTGGTTCCTAGCATGAGTCTCATCTAAATTAAATGTTTCCAGATGTTTGAATTCCCAAAGCCAGAAAAATTAAGATATAACTAACTTAATCTATGTATTTGCATAGAGTTGCTAACTCTGTAAGTTTTAAATATCCAAGTGAGAACATTAAAAGCTGTGCCATCTACTATTACTCTTGCTTCTAAAAGGACAGTGCATTTAATTTTTTTAAAAAGTTAGTAAAGAGAATTTCAGACTGAATGATAGTCTTAAATTAAAACTGCTTACTTTATGAAAACATGTAATAATATGCCTTTATTCTCATTTTGCTGCAGGTCAAGGAGACTCCACCAAGGAGTACCACTGGTTCTTGGACCCAGTGTTTGGAAACCTCTAGTTAAGCCATTGTTATTGAACATTGTCAAGGTCCTTTTTATTCTGAATCTTGGTAAAAATCATTTCATATCTCTCCCTAGGGGCCATAATCATATTGATCATGATGAAAAATTTAAAATTCCTTCTTTTACATAGAATCATTTAAATTTGTGCTAATGCAAATAATACAGTTGTGAAATACTTATTATTGTACTAAGATTGGATAATGTTGGCATACTCAGCTGTTAGGAATGGGGACTCTGGAGTCTGACTTCCTCTGTTCCAATCTGGATCTGTCATGATCTTGAGCAAGGAACATATCTTTCTGTATCTCAGTTTCTCCATCTATGATGTAGGTATTATCATAGCAGAATTCTTTTGATGTTTTAATTGAATTCCATGTACAAAATGCAATATTAAAATGCCTAGCACATGGTAAACACTCAGTATGTATAATTAATATTATATTCTTATTTATACAAATCAGTATTTTGCAATTGCACTTAAGATCTTAATATATACTTTAAGGGTGATCCCAAATATCCACAATGCTGTTGAAGAGAGTAGCCATTAGACAATAGAATTTTAAAGTTGCAAAGGAACTTCAATGTCATATGATTCTACCTTATGACAGGTGAGGACTTTTGTATTTAAAACAAACTGACATAGAGTCCATCCATCTTATGGTAAAAGATAAATAGTTGAGGGTTACAATAATCAGATTAACCTTGTAGAGAAGTAAAATATATAGCCCCCCCCCATATATTTCCAGTAGCTTTGCCAGATTGGTTTTCAATTCCACTTATATTTATCAGTGCCACTCATGTATTGTCTTAGCTACCTGCACTTTTTTTTTTTGCACGTGTCCAATGAAAAGCAACATAATGCTCACAGTACTCTGAGAAACAAAATTCCGAAGAATACCTAAAAATGGTAATAAAAAAGGACAAGCAGAGTTTAGGAAATTTATTTTAGGGCAACTGCCAGATTTATTTTAAGCCCTATGCTTAAAAATAAATGTAATTCACATGACCAGCTTAAAATACTGGAGCCAAGAAAAGTCACTGCAAAAGCATTTAATAAAATACCTGAATTTTGTCTAGTTGTCATCTTTGTTATGATTTTTGTGAAGACTTACTTCCTATCTTGATTTATACAGTGGTTTTTACATCTAAATATTTCTTGTATATAATAAGGTGAAAATAGAATAGACATTTTTCAAACAATATAACATTTTCCTAACCTCTGACTCACACCACAAAGTTAGTGGACTGTTCAGATGCTATGCAATGTTTTTTACATAGAAAGTCAATTGGTTCATCTGTAGCATTTTCCAGTGTGGGGTAAAACATCCACGTTTTTTATTTCTAGCAATCTTTAATCTGACCTATGAGCAAAACTAAAGATTGATTAGAAATAAGGTAGATTTCCCGCTGATAGCCGTGAAGAACATGAGCAGACTGAGCAACAAGTCTTTACCTTCTCACACCACAGTCAATGAAGCAATTGACTTAAGAGGAAATGCTCATAATTTTCATATTCTACATTGGTTCTGTTAAAAATCACAATTTTAAGTTTCACTGAACTTGCAGGATCACACATCAAGAAGAGAACTACAGGGGATCCCTGGGTGGCTTAGCGGTTAAGCGCCTGCCTTCGGCCCAGGGCGTGATCCTGGATACCCGGGATCGAGACCCTAGTGGGGCTCCCTGCATGGAGCCTGCTTCTGTCTGGCCCCCCTTCTCTGTGTCTCTCATGAATAAATAAAATCTTAAAAAAAAAAAAAAAAAGGAAGAGAACTACAATGGGAATGAATAATGGTGCGGAAGAACTAGTAGGAGTAACTTAAAATATTGATTCTGAGATTTAAAAAAAAAAAAAAGCAAACTGAACTTGATTTCTACGGACTATTTCTTCCGGAGTCCGTATTTAGTGCTCCCCTGATACACACGCTCGGCTCAGGAGGCTTGAGTACTGCATGGCTTCGTCATTTTCCCATGGAATCGCAGACGGTTTAAACGTGGTGGTGTTCCCGGAGGGCCGACGGTGAAATACTACAGAAAACCAGCTCATTAGCTGATGCTAAAATGCTGCCTTGTCGGTGAAAAGGCATCTTGCCTAAAAAAGAACCTATTTGCAAAATAATAACAAGCACCCTCTCTTTCCGGTCAGAGAGCTCTGGACCGCAGCCGCCCAGAGGAAGGGCAGTGGAGGCAGCTGCCAGGATACGACCAGAGACCGAAAGAGCTCGGCGCCCCTACCCGCCCCACCCTCGCCTAGCCCGCCTCGACCTCTGCTACAGCTCCAGAGCTCCCCTCGGCTCTTCAGAACCGGCCGGGGTGAGGGCGGTGCCTCCCGCCGCACCCCGTGGGCTCCTCCCTGCTTACCAGCCCTCCCCGTCCGCCCGCTAGGCCCCGGGCGCGCCCCGCCCCCTGGCCCGGCCCCGCCCCCTGGCCCGGCCCGGCCCCGCCCCGCCCTGCGGAGGCGCCGGCGTGCTCGCGCGCGCGGCGCGAGACCGATTCTCCTTCCGAGCGTCCGCGCCCCGCATGCGCAGTCCGCGCCGGCGGTCTCCGTTTGTTTGAACAGGAAGGCGGACATATTAGTCCCTCACGGCCCCCCTCGCCCCACCCCCCCAGGCATTCGCTGCCGCGACTCGCCCTCTCCAGAGCTGGGGACGCAGCCCCTCCCAGAAGTTCCCCCATCAGCAGCCGCCGGGACCCGAGCCTCGTCTTCCTCCGCCGCCCGCTCTCCAGCCTTTCCTCTCCTAAGTCTCCATCGGGCACCGACCTCGCCCTGCCCCGCCGGACAGCGCGGCAGCAGCCCCAGCAGCGACGGTACAAAATGGGAGAGTGAGGCTGTCCCGCGGGGAGCAGCTCTTGGCAGGGTCGGATCCGGGCGTCGGGCCGCGCCGAGGAGAGCCGGGGATGCGGGGCTAGACCGCCTACAGCGCCTCTGAGCGGAGCGGGTCGGGCCCCGTGGCCCAAGAGGCGGCAGCAGCTGGCACAGCTCCGCACCCGCCCTTCGCTTTCGCCTTTCCTCTTCTCCCTCCCCTGCTGCCGGAGGAGTCTCCACCCTGCTGCTCTTTCTCTCCCACCGCCTGCCCACTTCGGGACGGGGAACTCTCCATGGCGAAGACGGCTGGGGCCCGCTAGGCTGAAGCGCCAGCCGGAGCAACGAGGCTGGTGGCGACGGCGCTGTCGGCTGTCGTTAAGGGGCTGCCGGGTGGGATGCGACTTTGGGCGTCGGAGCGGCTGTGGGTCGCCGTTGCCCCCGGCCCGGGGTCTGGCGAGCGGAGATCCCCTCAGTGAGGGGAGGAGGGGGAACCGGGCGCACCTGGTGACCCTGAGGTTCCGGCTTCTCCGCCCCGCGGTCGCGAACCCACCGCCGGAGGAAGTTGGTTGAAACTGCTTTCCGCTGCTGGTGCTGCTGGTACGAGGGTATTGTCACAGTAGCAGCAACATGTCGACTGGGGACAGTTTTGAGGCTCGGTTTGAAAAAATCGACAACCTGCTGCGGGATCCGAAATCAGAAGTGAATTCGGATTGTTTGCTGGTGAGTAGCACTGTCGTCTTTTGCCAGTCTGGGGTTCTGCGTGTATTTGCCTTCCTCTTGCTTTCAATCTAGTTATTTGCAGAAGAGAGTTTCAGGTGTGCATACTCTCGGAAAAACACCAAAATCTGCTGTTTTTCCTGAACCGTCTTTGGAGCACCACTAAAATCTCATGCCGTGGCCTTATTTATCGTTGGAGTGGCTCTGTACTAACTACTCTGAACTTTTAGCTCGAACTCAGTTCATCATTCCACAAAAGGTACTTAGGCATCACGTAAAAAGTTACACTGTCAGTTATTTCCGCAGTTTGTTGAATGACGATCTTAGTAATAATCTTTTTGATCGGTTTGACAGCAATGCTGGAAAGACGCTTTCCACTTAACAGCGATTCAGCTCCTAAGGGTTTAGTTTTTAGACGTGGAAGTGACAATGGAGAATCAATATTGAGAAAGCGATTTTTGAGCCAAGATGTCATAGGTGATTTGAATCTGGAGGAACTTTTTTCTGGACTGTTAAGTGTAAAGATCTAAGATAACTGAAGATAGGTCATCACATTATTAACTCTTTTACAGTATTGGTGATTACAAAAGTACCGCACAGATATTTTATCATAACTGCCTTTTTTGGTGGTGGTGTGCTTACCATTGTCACTTTTAAAAGGTTCTGAAGAAGTTTTTATGAAATGAAAGGCCAAGTTCTTAAAGATCCTTCAGTGGTTACAATTATCTGTAAGTAATTAGTGTTTGTAAGTTTTGTCTATTTTCCCTGATACTAATAGTTGCAAACTCTGTAAGGGAGTTTCTCCTTTTACTTTACTGAACAACTAAAAGTTATATAATAATTCTGTTTTAGTTCAAACAAAACCACAATCTCTAAAATTGCAGGGAGTATGTATACGAAGTTATTTAGAGCCCCCTCAGAAAATTAAATGTTAGATATATACGGTATTTGGGATTAAGATTAAGTGAACACAATAATGCCATTTAGAGAAATAATTTAAAAATCTCATGTTGATTCTGGAAAGTTATGTAGATCATCTTAAATTAGCATGTATTTCAGTTATTCTGAATATCTGGGTGTATTTTTAAGTGTATAATGTTATACAAGAAAATTTCTCCCCAAACTTTCAAAATTACTCTAAACATCCTTTACTATGAAAGTAGAGTCTTGTGGGTTGTATATTTGAAACATGTCACATTATGGATGCGCTTCATATTGAGAAACAGGATGATGGATGCCTGATACGATTTAAAACACTTTATTGAATGACAGAAATGGAAGGAATTAGAACACATCTTTCTACTAAGAATTTGTCATTTTTAAAGCCCAATTCTTTTAATATTTACCCAATTTCCATGTATCTTTGATTCTATTTTACTTTTTGATCTTACTCCATGAAACAGCAGTATGGGGTGTTTAGGAGCTTTTTTTTTTTTTTTTTTCTTAAGTTGTCATGTAACATCTTGCCTTAGTTGCCTATTGAAATGTGGAAGATAGGAATATAGGTCATGGACTCTTTTTTTAAATTTTTATTTATTTTTTAAGATTTTATTTATTTATTGGTGACTGACACAGAGAGAGGCAGAGATACAGGCAGAGGGAGAAGCAGGCTCCATGCAGGGAGCCTGACATGGGACCCGATCCCAGGTCTCCAGGATCACGCCCTGGGCTGAAGGCAGCACTAAACCGCTGAGCCACCCGGGCTGCCCAGGTCATGGACTCTTTACTTGGAAGTCCAATCTATTTAGGAAAACAAGACCTAATCTTAAATATGCACACAGAAACAAAGGAAAACACTTTACACACTGAAAAAATGTGTGATAGATTTCAAATGATTGGTGTAGGTGATGCATGTTCTTGGTTATTGAAAAGAAGAAATTGCTGTGTGTTCAGAGGGCGGGAGTATGCTTTATGATGAGTGGATAGGTTTAGAGGATGTTCAGAGGAGGAGTAGAGGATAACATGAATGGAGGGTGAGGATGTGATTGGCTATGACATGTTTAGGGGAACAAGATAAAGTTGGAAACATAGATTGGGGTTAGAATGTGGAAGATTTGATTGTTGGTTATGGGAGTTTAGATTTTCTTCAGTATATTGTAGCTATTAAATATTTGTAAACAGCACTGTGCCAGGATGAGTGAAGGTGAATCTGGTAGTTATATGTAGGATAGGGTGTGTGAAAAGAGATTGGAGATGGGATGAGACTGGGGACTTCTTAACAGATTAATAGTCCAGGAATTATTGAAGCCCCAAACTGGCACATTAAAATGGGAAAGGAAGAATTGATGGAACTTGATTGGCAGGGCTGGGGAGAAGGGGGAACCAAAGTGAGAGAAGATAGATGATGCTAAAAAATTTGAGGCTAGCTTATAGGGAGACTGTTGAAAAGCAAAATCAGGTTTGGAAATCTCTTGGGAAGAACAAGCAACAGAGAAGTTCAATTTCAGGTTGTATTTTAGAGGATAGTGGGACAACCACAAAGAAATGACCAGTAGACTATTGGAGATAGGAAACTGAGCTCATAAAGATAACAATTTGGAAATCATTTGCACAGAAGTGCAAGTTGAAACTGATAAAACGATAAAGGGTAAGAGATGAAAGTTGAACAAAGAGGAAGAGTCAAGAAAGTTGGCAATCAGGGCCTTTTCAGGGTTAGGACAGCCAGGTATCTTGGAGTCCAAGAGTTGTGAAAGAACATTTTGAGAAATAGTCAACAGATTTTTTGCCCCATGTAATCTTAAAGTCTTGGCCCTCTTTTCTATTTGGTTCCATAATTGTTTACTGATAGCTGTTGAAATTTTATTACCATATTAATCTGAACTTGATAAGGATTGAATTTTTTCTTTGGAGATAAAAGGTTTTTTTTGGTTTTGTAGTGTCTAGCCTGATTTTTTTTTGCATGGTATTTTATGTTTATCATTAACCATTCATTCTACCATTCAGAATGACCCATCGGGCAACTTCACCTTTTTTTCAGTGAGTCTCTTACACTTTCCTGTCTGAACTTTGGATATCTCTTGTAGGCATGATACTCCTTTTAAATTGATTGCTTTTCTTTATTATTTTGGCCATTGATGATTTACTTAATTGATACATACTGAGTATGTATTATGTACCATGTGCAGCAGTCAAGTTCTAGGTTTTTTTTGGTAATATCAAAAGATAAAGTTTGTCCTGCACTTACTTAAGTAGATCTACTCTTCAGAAATGAAAGTTCCAGAAACTTTTGGTTTCAGAAGAGTCTGCTGTCAGTCGGCTGTACATCCTCTCTCTCTTTTTTTTTTAAAAAAGATTTTATTTATTTATTCGTGAGAGACATAGAGGGAGAATCAGGCCTCCCACGTTGGGGGGAGCCTGGCATGGGACTTGATCCAAGGAGCCTGGGATCATGACCTGAGTCAAAGGCAGATGCTCAACCACTGAGCCACCCAGGTGCCCCTCTCTCTTTTTAAAAGATTTTATTTATTTGAGAGGGAGAGTGAGAACATGTGAGCAGGGCAAGGGGCAGAGGGAGAGAGCATGGAAGGAACCCAATGTAGGGTTCCCCCTTATGACCCTAAGATTATGACCTGACTGGCAGATCTTTTTTAAACCATCTTTCCACAAAAGAATCTTTTGTGTTGAGATCCTAAGATAAATATTAGTAGTTATAAAATAATGTAGCTGGAAGAAGCCCTGATAGTGGCTTTCTAACCTTTTCTCATATAATTTAAGAACTAGATAAGTGTATTTTTCATATTGCAAATATAATGCTAAAAGAGTCTGCAGATACTAATATTATGGTAACTATACACTTACTGTCTGTATCATCCATATCACTCAACCTTGGTTTTCTATAAGTCACATTGTTTTCAGTGTCTAAATGGTTCCCTTATTGTCCATGTTACAGTTTATAGTGATTATCATGAGCTGTTTTCCTTTTCACTGCCTTTCTTTTTAAGCTTAAAATTATTTTATCTAGGACCTACTAACAATTTCTCAATACTGAATACAGTAAGGTCTAGAGTTTAATTAATTCTAAATTTCCAGAAGAAAAAATGCATATGATTTGTAAATTATTATTTTTAAAGATTTTATTTATTCATGAGAGACAGAGAGAGAGAGAGAGAGAGAGAGAGAGAGAGGCAGAGACACAGGCAGAGGAAGAAGCAGGCTCCATGCAGGGAGCCTGACGTGAGACTCGAACCCGGGTCTCTAGGATCATGCCCTGGGCCGAAGGCGGGCGCTGAACCACTGAACCACCCGGGCTGCCCTGATTTGTAATTTAAAAAAGAAAAACAAAGATAGCTGGGTGGGAACATTAGATGTGTATTTGTCTTGAAGGGTGAGGTACATTTCTTAAAAATATAGCTATCTTGCCTTTAGCATGTTGAGCATACTACTGCAGGATGCCAGTTTAGAGCATAACATTTTTTTCTAGTTTTTGTTTAGCTGTTAGAGATGTAACAGTAGTGGGTAGAATGGAGGGAAGAAGGGAACCAGTGTTAGTTGAACAGTGCATATTGAATTCTGACACTGCTGTCATTTTTCATATTTGTTAACTATCATTTTTCATCAGTCAATTTTTCAGAATGTAGGAGGCATATGTAAGTAATTTTCAGGTGTCTGTTTTTGGGTTTTTCTTCCTCTAAATTTTCTTTTGGACTTCCTAACCCCACTGCTTTCCTATCTTGTTGCTGACTTCTTTTTCTCTCAGTCTCAGTCTTTGGTTTTGTAATACTTACTTTTTCTTTACTCTCATGGAAATCCATTTTTATAGCTTCAACTAATGTCATCTCTATGCCCATGACATCCATGTCTTTATTTTTTAGTATTTTTTTCTGGTTTTATTTTACTTTATTATTTTTTAAGATTTTATTTATTCATTCATGAGAGACCAAGAGAGAGAGAGAGAGAGAGGCAGAGACACAGGCAGAGGGAGAAGCAGGCTCCATGCAGGGAGCCGGACATGGGACTCGATCCTGGGTCTACAGGATTAGGCCCTGGGCCAAAGGCGGTGCTAAACCGCTAAGCCATCAGGGCTGCCCTTTTTTTCTGGTTTTAAATCCTAAATATCTGACCGCCCACCAGGCATCTCTACTTGGATGTCATGTTATCATTAAAATTTCTCATATTTTAAAATAAGCTTTCTTCCATATACTTCCTTATCATTGACACCACTACTTTCCCTTTCACTCACCTGGAATTTTTGTCGTGAACTTTTAACAATTCTATGCCACATGTTAGATTATTTCAACAGATTTTGGCTAGCAGTTCAGATTCTAGATTATGGCTATACAATCCCTCTATACATCCTGCTAGTTGAGTTGATCACATTTGGAGTTATATTAGTGAAATGAAAAGACCTGAGGTCACTAAATCTTTGAGCCTAAAGTTGTATACCTGCCAGTATTCATAATTTACGAGTTTATGAGTGTTACCAGTATCAATTGCATATCTGGTTAGTTTGGACCAGACTGTTTTGATGTCAGTATGTTGCAGAATTTTTTTTTAAAAAACAAATTATTACGTTCATTCATACAATGAATATTTGTGTAGGCTCTAAACTTGGATTCAAATGTAGGCTCTGCCAGGTACTTGCTAGATGATTTTAGGCGAGTTATTTTAACCTGTCAGAGTTTATTTCATTTTCAGGAAAGTGGGGGGATAATAGTACTAGATTGTTTTAAGGGTTAAATAATATAGACAAAACAATTATCACAGCCTATGACATTTAGTAAGCATTTTTTAATGGGTAATTATTATCTTTTTCATATTTATAGTATTCCTGTTATATGCTAGTCAGTGTGCTTAGGCTGGAAGTTGATATTTATTATCTTATGTAAATGCAGAATAATGATGGCACCTCAAGCTATTCCCATAAATTCATAATCCAGCTATATTTTATTGAACTGTCCAAACCAATTGTAACTGAAAATGGTGACGTTTAGATGGGATTGAGTAGAATGGGGAGGCACTTTTGGAGACTGTTTAGTCCGGTTTATAAATACCTACTTTGTGCCAAGGGTTATATTTAAAAGAAAGGCAATTGGGAGCTGGTTTGTGGAGATTTAGTTGTTGTCGTGTCTTCTTTCTGTGTGTGTCTTTTGTACTTTCAGTATGCGTTCTGTAAATAGGCCCTCTTGCACTACAAGTATCCTGTGGGTGTATAGAGAGGTGGCTCAGAGTAACAGCTGAGACATGAATTGGGCCATTCATTAATCTCTTGAGTCAGAAATGTTTTTAATCCAGAAGAAGGAACCACATAAAAAAATTTATAATAAAGAATAAATTCTCAGTTTTAGATTTGTTTTTGCATAACTTTAGAGTTTAATTTCCCAGGTTTTGCTATGTGTATGTATGATAAAAGCTAGAGATTTTGTTTGTATTGTGGCCGAAGGCCCTACATGTCAGGAAATATTACATATGGAGTTCTGTTGCTGAAGATAAATAGCTCTGTTTCCCTGTTCCCATCCTCACTAAAAAAGAGGTACACCATTTAGTTTAAGTTCAGAGCATAGCTGGTAGATGCCACACTCGTGTGTACAAGATGAACAGATAGTGCTGCATTTCACAATGGAAAATATTTTTTGACATATGCCATTTGCATGGTATAGTAAAAAAAAAAAAAAAACCAAACCTCTGGATTGAAAATTGAGAGCATTGGCATAAACTTGTTTTGCTATTAGTTTCTTTATTTGACCAGGTAAATCTTTTTTCTTATCTGGGCTTCACTCTCCCCGTTTGTAGAATGAAGAGTTGGGCCATATAGTTGCCGATGTCCATTGTGTATGAGTCTTTGCTTATTATATTTCTGTAAATATTTAAAAAGTTGTGTCATTGATTCATTATTTAAGAAATAGAATTTAAAAGTTAAACGGTGTTAGATTAGAAATATAAGAATAGGGACCATCTTTGGTAAGCACTGTTTTTGGAACTAGTTCTACATAGCCTCGGAAGATCATCCTAAACTAATTGTTGTTACGATTGACACTTTTTTATTTTTGCATTTATGACTTGTGTTCATAACTGTAGAGTTTTGTACTTTTTAAACAGAGAAGGTAGTAATTGAGTTACTCATTTGCATATCCATTAAAATGTATAACATGTAGTTTACTTTTCTAATACATCTGCTCTCCCTGTTTGGGACTGTGAAATATAGGAGTACATTTTTAATATAGTGCCTAGACAGTTAGTGGACATTAGATGTTCAAATTAATGTCCAAAGGTGATGTCTCAGAAGGTGAGAAGTTGTCTTATATTTGTGTCTTATTTTAAAAGGTATGCTAACCTGTACCCTCTCTTTATTCTTAGTTTATTTTTGTTTTATTCCCGTACTTTATAGTCTTTATGCCATACTCCGATATTGACTTTTAGAAAGTAATTGAAATTTTATCTTAGAGGAACTAATTTTGAAATAGTAGACCTCATGTAACTCTTCCTTTTTCTAGTTATTCATTCATTCAACAAATGTTCATTTGGTGTGTACTAGGCACTCTGATAGGCACTGGGGACACCATGTTGAGTACAAACAAACAGGGGTCTTACTTTTGTAGAATTGGTAGTCTCAGGAAAAGGGTAAATTTTGAGCAGTTAGGAGTGGGGTAAGGTTTGAAGGGAGGTAAGAGATACGATCATGCCTTTCCTTTAAGGTTTGGGATATATTTAAAGACTCGTGGTAAAATACTCTAAGTGTATAATTTTTAGCTATGTGTCTGTAGATTCTCTGTATCAGATTCACTTGAGGACTTGTTAAAAATGGAATCTGGGCCCATGCCCAGACAAACAAAATCAGAATTTTTTGGGATGAGTCCTAGGATTCTGCATGAGTTGTGGATTTTTAGACATATACAAGTTTGGAAACTAAAGGAAAGAACATTTATTTTTGTTCTGTTTGATAATTTTGTAAATGAAAAATTTCAAACATATATAGAAGTAGGATAATAGTATCGGCAACTTCCATTACCCAGATTCTGCAATTTTCAAAATTTTATCTCACTTGCTTCATTCATCACCCTTTTGCCTGCCAAAATATTTTAAACTCCAGATATTCTCTCATTTCACCCCTGCATACGTCAGTAAGTATCTCTAAAAAAAAATAAAGAACATTTTCTTCTTTACCACCATGGCCATTATCATGTCTAACAAAATAAAAAGCTTCTTGGTACCATTAATTCCCATTGTTATTCATATTCACCTGGTTGTATAAGACAATGTGTTTTTTTACAGTTTTTTTTTTCTTTTAGAATATGGATCCAGACAAAGTCTACATATTGCTTTTGTTTGTTGGGTCTTTCAAGTCTCTTTTTAGTATAGTGCAGTCCTGTCCCTGTGTCTTGTCTACCCTCTCCTAACTTCCACATTATCTTGTTGAAAAAACTAGGTCATTGGTACTGTACAGTGTTTCACATTCTGGATTTTTGTTGTTATTTCCTTGTGATGTCATTTAATTTGCTCATGTATCTTCCATATTTCCTGTAAACTGGTAATTAGATCTAAAAGCTTGATTTAGGTATTTCAGATTTGTAGTCCTAGATTGTGTGTTCTTTTGCCTCACATCAAGAGGCATATAATACCTGACTGGCTCACCCTTAGTGATGGTTGATCAGTGTGTTCAGGTGGTAATTGTCTATAATAATTTCCTTTGTAAAATTGATCATCATCCTTTCACAGTGGTTCCATCCATTTATAATCTTTATTTAATCAATTATTTCATTAGAGATAGCAAAATAATTACTTCCTAATTCTGTCATTCCTTTCACATTTATTAACTATAATTCTTCTGTTACGAGAACTTAAGAATTTAAGAACTTTCAGTCATCATCTGTAGGGCTGTTTGCTTACCTTGAAATACAGTTTATAAAATACATGTTTCAGTCTTTAATTGCAGCTTTTCCGAATAAGATGATAGATGTAGCACAAACTGGGTATTTGAGAGAACTTTAAGAAAGGGACTGTTTACAAAGGTATAGACAGTATTTAAGGAAATCAGTAGGGATAGCACAGTACCCTAGGATAGTAGCAGTGGGGAAGAAAGCTGCTACCAATTCTAGGCCTGAAGGGACACAATAAGAGAGCATTTGAGGAGGGTAGATCTCTGAAGATGCTTATAGGGGCTGTGGTTTCAAGTACAGAGAAGCATGTTGATCTGGCAGTGAGAGAACCAGGTGGACCATATCCCCTGCCTTTATTGGCCTCCCACCTTGCAGTCTCTTACTGTGGTCTCCCATTGTCTGGAAAGCTAGTATGCAAAAGGACTTATTGAGCCAGTCTGTACGGGTCAGTAAACAAGATAAACCCAGCATTTATTCATTCATTCATTCATTCCTTTCTCTGTTTTGTTTTTTATTTTTAGGATCCTTATGGAAAACATTAAAAAAAATAAATTTGATGTGTTTCAGTCAATTATTGTAATCCTTGCTGTTGTTTAGTTTGTCCTATCTTTGGCTAATGAGCCTCTGTATGTTGGCTCCCATCTCATTTGTATATGACTTTAATAATCTTTGATAGAGCTTCCTTGTTTTTTTGTATAATAAGATGCCTAGGCTTATCTTGTACATTTCTTGCCCCAGACTTGGAAGTTAGCCATTGTTTTCCATTTGTTTGTTTGTTTGTTTGTTTTTAAAGATTTTATTTATTTATGAGAGACACAGAGGCAGAGATGATCTCAGATCTCCAGGATCACGCCTTGGACTGAAGACAGCACTAAACCACTGAGCCACCCAGGCTTCCCTGCTTTCCCTTTAGTACAGAATGGTACCCGGAGACCACAATATGGATTCTAGGGGTATTCATTGCTACTGGTTTGAAATTGCTTCTTGTTCTTGTTTAATGAATGGAACTATGAAATTTTATTTTTGGAAAGAAGAAAAAATATACTGGTAATTTCAATTTCAGTTTATCATCACTTTGAGTTTGTATTTTTTTTACATGAAGAAACTTAGCTCTGACAACACTAACAGTTACAATTTTGTTTGACTTCTAAGAATGTGGGTATGATATAGTGAAAGAAAAACTGAGCTGAATAGGATAGGGTTGGCGGTTCTGAAGCCTTGAATGTACTCATCTAATTGACTGTAAGTTGTAAATTGAAAAATTATGTGGCTTTGTCCAGATAACACCCTCTCTCAGAACTTTGGCTTTCTTCAGAAGCATAATACAAAATTCACTAATTGAAACCATCATCAAAAAAATTTGTCTTTATTTATTTATTTTTTAAAAATTTTATTTATTTATGATAGTCACACACAGAGAGAGAGAGAGGCAGAGACATAGGCAGAGGGAGAAGCAGGCTTCATGCACCAGGAGCCCGACGTGGGATTCGATCCCGGGTCTCCAGGATTGCGCCCTGGGCCAAAGGCAGGCGTTAAACCGCTGCGCCACCCAGGGTTCCCATAATTTGTCTTTATATACAATGTATTTAAATTTCCAACCTTATCAAGAAATTCTGTTTTAGGGACTTCTGGTTGGCTATGTCTTTGACTCAGGTCACTGCCTTTGGCTCAGGTTGTGATCCTGGGGTCCTGGGATCGAGTCCCACATTGGGCTCCCCACAAGGAGCCTGCTTCTCCTTCTGCCTATGTCTCTGCCTCTCTCTCTGTGTCTCATGAGTAAATAAATAAAACCTTAAAAAAAAAAAAGAAATTCGGGCAGCCCAGCGCTTTAGCGCCTGCCTTCAGTCCAGGGCGTGACCTTGGAGACCCGGGATCGAGTCCCATGTCAGGCTCCCTTCATGGAGCCTGCTTCTCCCTCTGCCTGTTGTCTGTCTCTCTCTCCTCTCTGTGTCTCTCATGAATAAATAAATAAAATCTTTGGGAAAAAAAATTCTGTTTTAGATATACATCTTCTATTTGTTCTTTCACTAATTGCTTAAATTTTACTACTTCTTTAGCAGTAGGACAAAAAAATGTTTCTCTGATATTCATCATCCACTCTAAAAGTGTTTACTCCTCTCAGCCTAATTGTATTTCCTTTGCTTATTTCTAGTAATTTGTAATCAGAGAGGCAGTATAGCATAGTAGTTAAGAGCATGTTCTGGAGTCATACTGTCTGATTTTGAATCTTACCCAGGTCAGCCATTTATTAGTCTTGTGACTTTTTTTTTAAATTTGAGCGTAGCTGACACACTATGTTACATTACTTTCAGGTGTACAACTTAGTGATTATTAGGTAAAGTTTTTAGTTTTTTTAAGACTCAAACACATCATCCTCGAATAAGATTAATCATAGACTCTTATAGGGCTATTAGGAGTATTAAATATGATAATGCATGTAACATGCTTTGCATAGTTCCCAGCATTTATTAGATGTTAGCTATCATTATCATCATCATTGTCATCATTATATATCTTTGTAATTTGTCCTGGGAAAAAGGACTTTTGTGCTGACCAAGTGTATTATTATCCACCTCCCCACACCACAGGCCAGCTTTTTATTTAGTTGTGTCATCTTGGACAAGTTATCTAACTTCTTGGCCCTGAATATATTTAATTTGCAAAATGAGAATCATGATAATATTTACTTCATAGGTTTCAATTATGAGGATTGAATGAAATAATTTATATGTAGGTGCCACATTTTCATCTGGGTATTAATAGTTACTTTTTTCTTTACCTTCTTACTACAGATTTGATGAAGGTTCCACTGTAGTTAGCAATAATGCTTAGAAACTTAGAAGAAGAGTAGAATGAGATTCTTCTTTTGAAATATTTTAAAAAATCTTATCTTTGGTTTCTATTATTGCTGCCCTACCCCTGTCCAAATTTTTAACCCAGCATTCTTGGATTAGTGGAACACCCTAGCAGTTTGCCAATATAATCCATACTGTATGTTTCTTTTCCTTAACGTTAGTGCTTTTTGTCATGTGGTCTTAGCTTACCTATTTACGTAGCCTTACTTCCTGTTATTCTCTAAAGTAGCCTGGGCCAGGTGATTTTCTCACTTATACGGCAAGTTGCCCGTTTTTCCCTAACTTTGCTCTTACAGTCCCAGGCCCTTTCTTTTTCTCTCCTTTTGAGTTTTCCTCTATATTCTCCTCACTAGTTTCCTTTCTCATCTTTATATTCTAAGATAAGTCACAATGATGTTATATTGTTACTTTCTTCTTTGACCTCCTACGGTATTTATAATTGTCTCATGTACAATTATCATTGTACTCATTGATCACTGCTATCTAGTATGAGTCTTGAGTGTTGTTTTACCTCTAATGAGAATTCCTTGAGGGCTTAGTATAATTCTGGATATTATTGTTCAATTAATACTTGTCAATTGTTGTGAATGATTATCCCCTTATCCTATACCCTGTTCTTTCTCTCTGAATTAATTAGGACTTTTGACAGTTACATATGGTAGAACTCGAATTTTCCTAGGCAAAAAGAATTTATAGATTCAGGGAAACCTGATTGCAGAGATTCAGTTGAGTTTTAATAAGAACTAGAACTTGGGCTTCCAATGCAAGCAGGCCTCTCCCTTCATTTTCTTATTCTTTCTTTGTGTTGTCATTCTAATTGTAGACTGGTTTTAGTCACTTGTGGAAGATATGGCTATTCAGCACTAGCCTTATATCTAACAGCTTCAGCCACTGATTTCAAGTTTTTGAGTCTCAAATCCAGAGAGCTCTGGAGCAAAAGATTCATTAGTTAGGCTTGGGTGAGGGGCCCATCCCTAGACTAATCACTTGTGATAAGGAGGGTAGGATTACTTGAGAATTATGAGAATAGGGAGGCAAGGGCAGTGGGACAGGGCAAACAATAACAGATGTTCATTTTTTCCACCCCTTCTTCCTTTCTTTTTTTCTTTGACCTTGCGTAAGTCACTTAAACTCTTTTACAACAGCCGTTTCCTCAAACTATAAAACAGTCGTTAATAACTTACTTCATAAGGTAGTGGTGAGCATTAAATGTGATGATCTATAAAGCAGAGTTTGAAATCTCACAAAAACAATACTGTAAGCTGATGATAAGTGGATGCCCCTTGGTCCCTTTTGCCCTCATGCCCTATGCTCATCTGGCTTGGCCCCAAAGCTTTTTTGTCTGTAGGTGCTTATCTTGCCACTCCAGGTTGTTAACTGGATTTTTGGCATTACCCTATTCAGGTGCATCTCCTATAGCTTCTACCATCTTTCTAAGTAGAAGGAGGAGGAAGTTATTAGCCTTACATAGATTTTCGTGGATAGTTTTAGAATAAGATATAACCAAATAACTTATAATCTAATTAAAGGCAGTGGGCTTATTTTGCAATTGAAGCGTTCAAGCTCAGTCCCTGCCCTTTTCTTCCTTCTTTTAATAGTTGGGGAGTAGTCACTAGATTTAGTGAGTTGAAGGCTAAGGGCCTATAGAGATTTCTATTCCTTTTTATCTGTTTTAACTAGAAATCTTTTGATTGTAAAGGATGAAAACCCAAACCAAATTAGCTTAAGTGATAAAGAACATTTATTGCCTCTGAATACTTTATAGGTAGACTCTAGCTTCAGGAAAGGTTTTTTTTTTTTTTTTTTTTTTTTTTTTTTTTTTTTTTGGGGGGGGGGGGGCTTAAATGATGTGACTGACTTACTGGTTTTCCACATCTACTTCCATAACTGTCTTCCTTTTCAGACAGATAACTTACTGTGATTTTAGGATGATTGCTTGTAGCTTCCAATTCTACTTGTTCATGTAAGTAGAAAGAAAAAGATTTTTTCTTCTAATAAAGTTTCTAACTGATTTGGACAGCTTAGGTCAGGTGCCCGTACTTGAACCAATCACAATAGTTAGAAGAGTGGTATATTGATAAGCTTAGGCCTTCATCATGTACTCCAGTCTCAATATTGGAGGTGAGACAGCTTATACCAAGATATATTAGAGTTGCATGAGGGAGAAGTAGAAATTGGAGTTCATTTACCACAAGAAAGGGAAATGACATGCCGGACAGTCCCAAACAAGTATCTACTACAGTAGGTAGAGATTCCTCATCAGGAGAATAGCAAGTAATGATAGTTTATTCTTTATATTTTTTGGAAATGAATTTTTTACTGAATTGTTAAATTACATAATACCAGAATTAGAATATTGCCAGCTATTTTCCAAAGACTGCCAGCTTAAGACTATAGCTGGGATAACATCTGATCCATTAATGGAGGGATGCCTGTATAGTGCTTTGCCTTTAATGATCAATCTTGGGTGACACATTCAAAATTTTCCAAATGGCTGTTCATGGGTCAGACACATTAAAACAAAATACAGATTTTTGAGGGTTTCACCACAGCCCTACTGTATGAGAATTGGAGTTAGGAGATGTAAGTATGCTGAAATTTGTATTCTTAACAGGGCCTAGGTGATTGTATAGCTGGGTTTGGGAAGGACTGAGTAATTGCCAAGCAGCTAGACATTATGCCTCCTGAGTATATCTCATTTTGGAATCTGCTGTGAGGAAACCAAAATAAATCAAAGTAGGATTAGATAGAAAAACTTACCTCTCATTTAGGAAATCATTTTCTCTCTCTCTCTCTTTTTAAAGATTTTATTTATTTATTTATTTGAGGTGGGGGTGCGTGCACATGAGTGGAGGAGGGGGTAGCAGAGGGTAGAGGGAAAAGCAGACTCCTGGAGCCCAGCCCGGGGTTCTATCCCTGGACCCTTAAGATAATGACCTGAGCTGAAGGCGACACTTAACCAAGTGAGCTACCCAGGTGCCCCTGTTTCCTCTTTTTTTTTTAATCTTAAGATTTTATTTATTTATTCATGAGAGACACAGAGACAGAGGCAGGCTCCATGCAGGGAGCCCAATGTGGGACTCGATCTTGGGACTCCAGGATCATGCTCTGGGCCAAAGTCAGATGCTCAACAGTTGAGCCACCCAGGCATCCCTATTTCCTCTCTTTTTAAAAATAAGGTTTAAGAAAAAATAGGTTATATGAAAGAGCGTGAGCATTTTCCGAAAAACCTGGTTTTTTTTTATTTTGTTTGAGCTGATTTGGGGGAGAGAATCAAATTTGATAAAGAAACGAAGTGTTACCCTCAGTCATCATTGTAATTCCCTAGTACTTTGTTCCTTTGCCGGCCAAAAGGAAAGGACCTGCTATTTTCTTAGGAATCTATGAAGAGATTGTTTAGATGTACAGAGGCTATAGAAGAATAATTACTATATAAAATTTTTTTTTACAAATTCAAAAGAGATTGTAAGTTTATATTCATATTAATTTTTTTTCCTAAATGAAAACATATTTTGATTTGTGAAAACATATTTTCTTAAGTAGCTCTTGGGCTTCTGAGCTATTTTATTTTGAGAGATTGATGTTCAGCATGTGAGCTCCATGAGAGCAGGTATCTGATTGTCTTGTTTGCTGATGTGTCACTAGTTTTTGGAACAGTGCTTACTAAGTTTTCAATAAATATTTATTTGTTGAATTACTAGAAAATGTTTGTTTCTGTGACAAAAGCCAAAAATACTGACATGATGTTAAGAGATATGCTATAATTGATAATTTATTTAAATCTAAGCTATATATCTGTTCTGGGAGATAACATCTTAAAACTAAAAGTGGTCTGTATAAAGGTATTGATAGGTTTACCCCCCTTGATGTATACATTTTGAATGAAGGACCAAAAGACTATAATAGTTATTTTTATAGGACTTTACACATTCATTATTTAATGTTTACAACAATCCCATGTGCTGGGTGAGGCATATTACTATTTTATTATTTCCACTTTGTAAATGAAATTAAATCTTAGAAAAGGTAAATGAATTCACTTAACAGTAAGTGGCAGCCTTTCTGATACTTAGTTTGTAGTATAGTGGAAACACTATAGAGTTGTAGATACCATGCCATAAACAGAAGTGTTTCCATAGCCTTAAGAGGCTGCTTTTTTTTTTTTTTTGGAGGCTGCTTTGTACACAGAATATACTAAATGAAAAATATATAAATTGACCAAAAAGTATGGGGATTGGTAAATAATGAAATGGGGAAGATGAGATACGAAGTAGTAGGGAAAAGACCTAGTATTTAGTGACTGGGTTAGATGGGAAAGTAAGCCCTATAATATTTTATCTTAGAAGCAGTGATCTGGAACTTGACTGAATGAGCGATGGGAGCCAGTTCTTTGATAGAACCTGTAATGGATTGCAAGATTCAGATAGCTGCCTGCCAAAACATATCTTTGTGGGATTTGACATGTCTGGAAAATGAGTATTGGTAGGCAGTCTAAGCTTTGAAATATTGGTGATCTGATGTAGAATAAAATGCATAGTTACAAATAACACCATCATGCACATGGTTGACAGGCAATAGTAATGTTTTCCTGAACTGGTTTGAAATAACATAGTGACTTTGGGAAAACGTTAAAAAGATTAATAACCCTGTATTTGGATTATTGCAGAACCTAACTGTCTTATTGCAGAACTGAACATTTTTCAGGGGCCAGGGATGGAATGGAGTGGATATGAGAGAATATTTAGAGTGATGAAAGTGTTCTATATCTTGATTGTGGTGATGGTGGTGGTGGTTACACAACTGTGTTTGTCAAGATTCATAGAACTGTAAGCCTGAAAAGGATGAATTTTACTTTACATAAATTATATCTTGACAAAACTGTGACTTTTAAAAAAGGAAAAAAATACTGATTTGGTGAAGGGATTAATCCATGACAGAACTGAACATTTACATGATGCTTTCAGTAATATGGCCTTTGAATGTGAAGGTTGTGTCTGTGTGTGGCTTTACTTATGTATATGTATGTGTCATTGGGGAGGAATCTGTACTAACTGGATTTTGAAGTATAATGAACAGATATTTTCTTATTTTAGATTTTTGGTTCTTTATTTGAGATAGAGAGTGAAAGAGAGCATGAGCCAAGGGACAGAGAGGGAGGGAGAAGCAGGCTCAACCACTGAGCAGGGAGCCCAGTACCGCGCTTGATCCTAGGACCCTGGGATCATGACCTGAGCTGAAGGCAGATGCTTAATCGACAGAGCCTCCCAGGCGCCCCGAGCCAGTATTTTTCTAAATGACCAACGCATGATGTTATAAGATCATCCATGAGTTGGGCAGCCTGGGTGGCTCAGTGGTTGAGTCCCTGCCTTTGGCCCAGGGTGCAATCCTGGAGACCTGGGATCAAGTCCCACGTTGGGCTCCCTGCATGGGGCCTGCATCTCCCTCTGCCTGTGTCTCTGCCTCTCTCTCTCTCTCTCTCTCTCTCTCTCTCTCTCTCTCTTTTTCTGTCTCTCATGAATAGATAAATAAAATCTTAAAAAAAAAAAGTCATCCACGAGAAAAGGTCTACTCAAAGTGCAGGATAGACTGATACATTTTAATGTTGCAAAGTGAGCACAAAAGATTCCATATTGCAGCTAACCTTTAAGAAACACCACTTGTCAAATTTGGTGTTGTAGCAAAAAATTTCCACAATTATCTGAAAGTGCTATTAAAATATCTTGGGGAGCCTGGCTGGTTCAGTTGGTAGAGCATGACTCTTGATCTCAGGGTTGTGAGTTTAAGCCCCATGTTGGTTATGGAAATTACTTAAAAATAAAATCTTAAAATACTCTGTTCTAGCTCATAGCTACATAGGTCAGATTTTCATACTTCAACCAAGACAATGTATTGCAACATATTAAATGCAGAAGTAGATGAGAGCTTTTTTCTAGTAAACCAAACAGATTTGTAAAAATGTAAAATAATGCTACTTTTTTTTTTAATCAATTAAAGAGGTTTTCATAAGATGTTATGTATACTAATGTATAATGGGATTACTTTAAAAAAATCCGTTCTGGTAATCTTCTTTTAATGCATGTTAAGTGTGTTAAGAATACTCCTATTTAATGTAATTATTAATATGTTGGGGCTTAAGTCTTTCATTTTATAATTTGTTTTGTGCTTCCTTCCTTTGTTTCTGTTCCTGTTTTCTCCTTCTTGCCTTCTTTGGGTTATTTATACATCTTTAAGTATTCCATTTTATCTTTTGTGTTTTTGATTATATCTTTTGTGTAGTTTTTTTTATAGTGGCTGCTGTTCTAGGGATTTCAACATGTATATTTAACTTTTCAGTCTACCTGGGTCAGTATGCTACCACTTCTTTTATAATGTAAAAACCTTACCACTATATAGGCCCCTTTACTCTCCTTTTTTGTTGTAGTTGTCCTATGTTACTGCGGCTATAAACATTGAAAACTCCAACAGAAAATGTTATAATTTTTGCTTTCAGCAGTCAAACATTTTAAATAAATAGCTCAATAGGAGAACAGATAACCTATCATTTCTGTTGCTTTCTTTCTTGCTTCCTGTTTCAAGTTTCCTTCTATCATTTTTCTTCTATCTAAAGAACTTCCTTTAGGACTTCGTTTGTTTGTTTTTTCCCTCCAAATAGCTCTTTTACAGCAGGCAGGTCAGCTGTGTGAATTCTCTTATTTTTTTTCCTATTAGAATATTACTTCATTTTCATTCCTATGGTATTTTTTCTATGCTTATAGAATTCTGGGTTCACGGTTCTTTCAACACTTAAATTGGTGTTCAACTTTTGTTTTTGTTAGAGTTTTCGCATAGTTTCTCTTGGCAAATCTAGTTATCTAGTTCAGTCTTCTCCTGTAAGTAACGTGCCATTTTTCACTGGTTGTTCTCAAGGTATTTTGTCTTTAGTTTTCAGCAGTTTGATTATAAGGTATCTAGAAGTGGATTCATTTGAGTTTATTCTGTTGTGGTTTGTTGAGCTTCCCAAATTAGTAGTTTTATGTCTTTTTGCAAAAGACATAAAACTTTTTGGAAGTTTTCAACCTTTGTTTCTTCATATATTTTTCCTGCACTGTATACTTTCTATTCTTTTGGGACTGTGATGACACAAATGTTCCCCTTTTGGTGTCATTCCCTCAGGTTCTTAAGGCTTTGTTCATTTAAAACATTTCTTTTTTTCTTAAAGATTGGATCGCATATCGTCAAGTAGAGGGAGTCATCTCCATGCTGCCAAATTTATCAGATGTATGTTTTATTTTGCTTATTTTTCCATTCTAAAATTACTATTTAGTTCTTTATTGACTTCACTGTCCATCTTTTCATTAATTCCAAGAGTGTTTGCCCTTATTTTTTGAAGTATCTTAATAGTTCCTTTAAAAACCTTTGTGAGATAATTTCAACCTGTGTGTTTTTTTGGCATTGGCAGCTGTTACTTGTCTTTCTTTTTAACTTTTTATTTTGAAATAATTACAGATTCATAGGAAGTTGCAGAGAGGTCTAGCACACCCTTCACCTAGTTTCCCCTAGTGGTTACATTTTACATAACTGTAATACACTGTCAAAGCCAGGACATTGCAATTGATTTAATGTGTATGTATAGTTCTGTGTCATTTTTCCACATGTTTAGCTTTGTATAGCCACTACTAAAATTAAGGTAATAGAACTATTCCATTACTGCAAAGATTTCCTTTTTGTTACCACATGTAGTCATTACACCACCACCCCCTGCCCATACACACAAATCCCTAAACCGTAGCAACCATTAATCTGTTAGTATAGACATGAGGATCTCTAATTTCATTCTTTGATGAATGTTATTAGGACAAATTCATACAGTATGTGACCTTTGGAAATTGTTTTTTTTTCACTCATCATAATGCCCCTGACATACATTCAAGCTGTTGCATCTTTTAGTAGTTCATTATTTTTAATAATAGTATTATTCCATGGTATGGCTAGACTATGGTTGTTCAGTTATTCACCTATTGAAAATATTTTTGTTGTTTGTCTTCTTTGGCTATTAGAGATACTGCTTGTATGAGTATTCATGTACAAATTTTTGCATGCAATGTTTTCTTTAGGATAAATGCCCATGAATGCAGATGTTAGGTCATATAATACTTGCTGCAAAACAACTTGAGTTAGTTTTTGTATGAGGTATGAAATTTAGGTTGAGGTTCATTTTTATGGATATCCAATTCTTCAGCAATATTTGTTGAAAAGTCTACCTTCTTCCATTGAATTGCTGTTGTACTTTGCCAAAATTCATTTGGCTATACTTGTGTGGACCTATTTCTGGATTGTCTGTTCTGTTCCATTGATCTGTATGTCTTTCTTTCTATGAACAGCATATTGTATTATTGGTATATAAGTCTTAAACTTAGGTGTGGTTGTTCTTCCATATTATTCTTTCTAAAAATTGTTTTAGCTTTTTTTTTTTTTAGCTTTTCTAATAAAAAGAAAAAGTATAGAAAAATTTGCCTATATTAACAGAAACTTGCTGGGATCTGACAGAAATTGTATTAAACTTATGTGTCAATTTGGGGGAGTTGATGTCTTACCATACTGAATCTTCAATCCATGAACACCATGTCTCTCCCTTTATTTAGATCTTTTTTGATTTCTTTCATCAGTGTTTTTTGGTTTTCAACAAAAGACCTATACATGTTTTGTTAGATTTATATGTAAGTACTCTTTTATTTACATGAATTTAAATGGAAATGTATTTTTAACTTTTATTTCTTCATGTTCACTGTTAATGGATAGAAATGTAATTGATTTTTGTATGTTGATCTTATGCCTTATGACCTTATAGAACTTACTTAGTTCTAGGTGTTTTGTTTGTTTGTTTTTGTTTTGTAATGTCTTGGGACTTTCTGCATAGATAAACATATCATTTGTAAATATTGACAATTTTATTTTTTTCCTTTCTGATCCATATGCCTTTTATTTCCCTTACTTGCTTTATTGAACTGACTCTGAGTTTGAGTGGTATGTTGAATAAGAGTGGTAAGATGGGACATCCTTGCCTTGTTCTTAATTTTTGAGGGGAAACATAGTGTTTCACTATTAAGTATGATATTAGTTTTATGGAGTTTTTTTGTAGATTTTTTTTTTTATAACTTGAGGAATTTACTATTATTCCTAGTTTTCTGAGAGTTTTTCTCATGAACAGGTATTGGATTTTCTCAAATACTTTTTCTGCATCTGTTGATAGTAGGTTTTTATTCTTTAGCCTGTTCATGTAGTGAATTATATTGATTAAAATTTTTTTAAAAAATGTTTTATTTGTTTATTCATGAGAGACAGAGAGGCAGAGACATAGGCAGAGGGAGAGGCAGGCTCCTCGCGGTGAGCCCAATGTGGGACTCACCCTGAACTGGAGGCAGATGTTCAACCTCTGAGCCACCCAGGCATCCCGATTTAAAATTTTTTTTAATTTTATAATTTACATATAACATATTACTTTCAAGTGTATAATATAGTAATTCCATATTTATCCAAATCATGAAATGATCACATTAAGTCCAGTTAACATTCACTACCATACATAGAATTTTTCTTATGATTAGGACTTTTTTTTTTTTTTTTAGATTTTATTTATTTGAGAGAGAGAGTGAGTGTATGCACACAAGCAGGGACATGGGGAAGGCCAGAGGGAGGAGGGAGAAGCAGACTCCCCACCAAGCAGGAAACGTGACGTGAGGCTCAGTCCCAGGACCCTGGGATCATTACCTCAGCCAAAGCAAAGGCAGATGCTTAACTGACTGAACCCTTATAAGGAGAACATTTAATTAAGATTTAGTCTCTTAGCAACTTTCAAATATACAATACAGTATTAATTGTGGTTACCATGCTGCATATTGTGGTCACCATGCTATATATTACATCCCCATGACTTATTTCATAACTGGAATTTGTATTTTTTTTTTTTTTGCCATCATCACCCATTTTCTCTGTGGCAGCCACTAATCTATTTTCTGTATCTGTGGGTTTTGTTTTTTAGATTCCACACTATGTGAGACCATGTGGTATTTGTCTTTCATTGAACTTATTTGACTTAGCATAATGCCCTCAAGGTCCATCTGTGTTATCACAAATGGCAAGATTCCATTCTTTTTTATGACTGAATAATACTCCTGTGTGTGTGTGTGTGTGTGTGTGTATACACACAATACCACATTTTCTTTATCCACTCATTCACTGGTGGATGCTTAGTATGCTTCCGTGTCTTGGCTATTGTAAATAATGCTGGTCCATTTTTGAATATTGAATAATTCTTGTATCTTTGAAGTAAACCTTTGTTGGTTATGGTATATAGTTGTTTTTATATATTGTTGAATTCCATTTGCTAATATTTTAAGAACTTTTGTATCTATATTCATAAAAGATATTGGTCTGTGGTTTTTTCCTTCATACTAACATTGTCTTAGTTGGCATCAGGGTATTACTATTAGCTGCATAAAATGAGTTTGAAAGTGTTCCCTCCTGGGACACCTGGGTGGCTCAGCAGTTGAGCGTATGCCTTTGGCCCAGGGCATGATTCTGGGATCCGGGATTGAGTCCCACATTGGGCTCCTTGAAGGGAGCCTGCTTCTCCCTCTATCTGTATCTCTGCTTCTCTCTCTCTCTCTCTCTCTCTCTCTCTGTGTGTGTGTGTGTGTCATGAGTAAATAAGTAAAATCTTAAAAAAGAAAAGAAAAGAAAAGAAAGTGTTCCCTCCTTTTCTGTGTTCTGGAGGAGACTGCATAGAATTGTTGTTAATTACTTTTTAAACATTAGCTAGACTTCTCCAGTGAAACCATCTGGCTCTGGAGATTTCTTTTTTGGTTGGCATTACGTTATTAGAATTGATAGTATTATTTAAATTATCTTACTGATAGTGGGTTAGTTGAGGTAATTTGTGCTTTTTAAGGAATTGTCCATTTTATTGAAGTCAAACATGTAGTGCTGGTCATAATATTTCCTTATTACCCTTTGTATAACTGCAGGATCTGTATGATAGTGCCTATTTCATTTTTAATATTGGTATTTTGTCTTCTTTTTCAGTCTTGCTAGGGGGTTGTCAATTTGATCTTGTCAAAGACCTGGGTTTTGGGGATCCCTGGGTGGTTCAGCGGTTTAGTGCCTGCCTTCAGCCCAGGGCGTGATCTTGGAGTCCCAGGATCAAGTCCCACATCAGGCTCCCTGCATAGAGCCTGCTTCTCCCTCTGCCTGTGTGTGTCTCTCATGAATAAATAAATAAATCTTTAAAAAAAATCCTTTTAAAAAAAAGACCTGGGTTTTTGTTTTATTGAATTTTTACTTTTGTTTTTCTGTGTTCAGTTTATTGATTTTTATCCTTATTGCTTCCTTTCTTGTGTTTGCTTTAGTTTTTTTGTGCTCTTCCAGTTTTTTGAGAAAGGAGCTCCTGTTATTCAAAATCATTCTTCTCTAATATGAGTATTTAATGCTATACATTTCTTTTTCAGCACTGCTTTAGCTATGTTCCACACATTTTGATATGTTTGTGTGTGTGTGTGTGTGTGTGTGTGTGTGCAGTTTAATGTGTATTTTTATTTCCCTTCAGACTTTTTCTTTGTGGATTATTTAGAAATATGTTATTTAGTTTGCAAGTGCTTTGGGATTTCCCTACTATCTTTTTATTGTTTGCTTTAGTTGATTACATTTTAGAAAACACACTGTTTGATTTTAATTCTTATAAATTTGTTGAGGATTGAGGTTTGGCACAAGATTTGGCCTATCATGTTAAGTTTTCTGTGAGCACTTACAAGGAATGTGTATTTTGCTGTTGTTGGGTGGAATATTCTATGAATGTTGTTTCTAGATCCTGTTGGTTGATTGGTGTTGAGTTCTTGCTGATTTTCTGTCTAGTATCGACAATTGCTGAGAGAGGAGTGTGGAAGTCTTCAACTAAAATTGTGTATTTGTATATTTCTTTTCATTTCGATCCATTTTTACTTCACATATTTTGTAGCTCTCTTATTTAGAAAATATACATTTAAGATTGTTATGCCTTCTTCATAGATTGACTCTTTTATCATCATGTAATTTTCCATTCTGTTCCCAGTAATTCTCTTTGCTCTGAAGTCTACTTTGTTTCACAGTAATATATCCACCCCAGCTTTCTTTTGATTACTGTTTTGAGTGGCATATTGTTTCTTACTCTTTTACTTTTATTCTACCTATATTGTTACATTTGAAGTAAGTTTCATGTCTGTAGTTTGGTCATGTTTTGTTTATCAGCTTTGGTAATCTGTCTTTTAACTTGAATTATTGCTTCAGACTATTTACATTTAATATAATTGTTATTTTAGGGTTTACCTGTGCTTTTATTTTTTGTTTTGTTTAACCTCCCGATTTTTTGTCTTTCTGGTTCCCTTTATCACCTTCCTATGTGCTACTTGACCATTTACTATTCTATTTTGATTTACTTATAGGGCTTTTGTGTGTATTTCTCTATAATAGCTTTCTTATTGGTTACTCTAGGTATTAAATTAGACATACATAACATCACAGTTGATTGGTCTTGACATTTTACTAGTTTGAGTGAAGAGTAGGAATCTTACTTATACTTTATGTTCCTTTATTTTCCCTGTTTGTAATCTTTAATATCACCTTATACACATTGAGAAACTAGGTAATATTATAATACTTCAGCTTTTAAGAAAGTGAAAGTGTATTCTATTTTCCCAACTTTATACTTTTTTCATTTATTTTTCCTTCCTGATATCCCAAGATTATTTCCTTTATCATTTTCACTTAGAGAATTTCCTTTAACCATTATCTTCGGTCTTCTCATAACACATATCTCAGTTTTCTGTCATCTGAAAATTTTTTTTTAAAGATTTTATTTATTTGAGAAAGAATGTATGTGCACAAGAAGTGGGGTAGGGGGCAGAGGGGAGAGGGAGAAGCAGGCTCCCTGTTGAGCAGGGACCGCTACCTGGGGCTTAATTCCAGGACCCCGGGAAACAACCTGAGCCGAAGGCAGACACTTAACGCCCCCCCCCCCCCCCGAGCCACCCAGGTACCCGTCTTTTTTCTTTTTTTAAAAGATTTTAATTTATTTTTGAGTGTGTGTGTACATGAGTGTGTGCAAGCTGGTGAGGGGGGCAGAGGGAGAGGAAGAGGGAGAGAAAGAGACTTCTTGCTATAACCCCGACATGGAGCTCAGTCCCAGGATCCTAAGATCATGACCTGAGCTGAAATCAAGAGTTGGATGCTTAACTGACTGAGCCACCCAGGCGCCCCTGACAATATCTTTTTTAATGCATTTTATTAATTGAGGTATAGTTGACCACACAATGTTATATTCATTTCAGGTGTATAGCCTAAATGATTCAACAGCTCTATATGTTAGCCCACCACAAGTGTAGCTACCATTTTTCATCATGGAGCCTACTTAAAAGAAAAATCTGGTCTTAATGAAATTTTTTTTTTAAGATTATTTATTTATTTATTCATGAGAGACACACAGAGAGAGGCAAAGACACAGGCAGAGGGAGAAGCAGGCTCCTTGCAGGGAGCCCAGTGTGGGACTCAATCCCGGGACTCCAGGATCACACCCTGAGCTAAAGGCAGGCGCTCAACGGAAGAGCCACCCAGGCATCCCAGTAACTGGAATTCTTATACATTGCTGGTGAGAATGCAGACTAGGACAATCAATTTGGGGAACTCTTTGGCAGTTTCTTTTATTTTTTTTATTTTTTTATTTTTTTGTTTTTTGTTTGTTTTTTTTTGTTTTTTTTTTTTTTGGCAGTTTCTTTTAAACATATACTTAGCATATTTATCTAAAGGTAATGAAAATCTATGTTCACACAAAAAAACTATGTGAATGTTTAAAGCAGCTTTATTCATAATTCTTAATGAAAATTTTTATAGGAACTTTAAGAAGATAACATTAGCTATTTTTTTTTAAGGTTGTTATACTACTGCCAACTAAAGAATATACGACATCTATTTAAAAAAATGTGGTCTTAACAAAAATTTTTATAGGAACTTTAAGAAGATAACATTAGTTATTTTTTTTTAAGTTGTTATACTACTGCTAACTAAAGAATATATGACAACTATTTTTCCTGGAGGAAAAAAAAAAAATCAATCACTTGAAAAAGAGTACTTTGAAAAACAACAGATACTCTTTCCCAGAGCAAGATCAAATTATATGAACTTTTTCATTTATTTGTATGAAGATAAAGTCTTGCTTGTGTTCATCAATACCTATACACCTATAAAGTGATAGGGGGGAGAATCCTCTTCGAAATTATCCTCGAGTATGTTTCTGTGACTTACTAGGATATATCAGGTTCTTATTAACAGCTCTGTGTAGTAGTTACTGTAGTTATCTTTGCTTCACAGATGTGAGCATTGAGGCTATGAGGGGCTAATAACTTGCTAAGATCATGAGACTATTAAGTGTTTTAGATTAGGATATGATTCCATGTCCTTTTGAGAGGATACCATTTATGTACACATATTTTTCTTTTTCTTACAAGGTTGATGTCTCAACTTTGTATCTTCATTCTGTACCCCCTAACATTTCTTGGACCCACACCTAATCATTTATCTTCTGTAAAACTGTGTCTCTTCTACCTACCAGTATTCCATCAAGTTTAGGTTCTAATCCTGCAGGCTTCTAATCTTTGTCATTTCTTTTTGCCATTATTTGTTCATTTTCCATTAACTTTTTTTTTTTTTAATAAGGGAGAGTGTGTGTATGTGCAAGCAGGGATGGGGGGTGTGGGGAGGGAGAGAAAATCTTGAGTAGGCTCCATACCCAGCATGGAGTCCCATGGGGGGCTCAGTCTAACAACCCTGAGATCATGACCTGAGCTGAAATGAACAGTAAGAGGCCTGAGTGAGCCACCCAGGTACCCCTCCATTAATTTTTCTATCTACTGTAAGCTGAAGGTGGCGCTAAACCGCTGAGCCACCCAGGCTGCTCATCTTAATTTTCCAGAGTCTCATCCCAGTTTCTCTTCTGGGCCTAGATGGTCAATTTACATATCTACTATAATCTTCGGCCTCAGGTGTCTATGGGTATTGTAGTTATTTTGCAGCTTTTATGAACAATGCCCACTGCTTTTTCTGCCTACGTTCTAAGTGTTCTAAAACAGATGAAGTCCTTGCTTTAGTCTTTCACGCAATCCCCAGACAGTTTGGAACAGATATATACAATAATTTACCAATATGGTTTTACTCTGGTTCAAGAAGGGGAAAGTGGGAACCAATCTGCTACCTGCTTAAGACTAGCTTGCCCCAACTTGGAGGAAGTGGGATAAGAGTGAGTAAAAATGTCACAAAACATCCTACCATTTAAAGATGGCTTTTACTTAATTGGGCATTTTGTTTGACTTTTCTAAACATTTGATTGTTTTTCTAAGCTACTCCAAAGTTGGTTCAGAGAGCTTCTGGGATTTTTTGTTGCTGTTCTGTTTTGTTTTACTAGGGAATGAGAGCTTGGAGCTTCCTAATCCACTGTTTTGTTTTGTTTTCCTGTTCTTCTATCCCATACTCATTGGGTAATTGCATCTATTTTCATGGGTTTAAGGGTGTTCTCACGATATACAAACCTGTATCACAGTCCAGTCACTCTGTTGAACTCACACTCATATTTTCTTTCTTTCTTTCTTTCTTTCTTTCTTTCTTTCTTTCTTTCTTTCTTTCTTTCTTTCTTCTTTTCTTTTCTTTCTTTCTTTCTTTCTTTCTTTCTTTCTTTCTTTCTTTCTTTCTTTCTTTCTTTCTTTCTTTTAAATTTTATTCATTCATTCATGAGAGACACAGAGAAAGAGAGAGGCAGAGACACAGGCAGAGGGAGAAGCAGCTCCATGTAGGAAGCCTGATGTGGGACTCAATCTGGGGACACCAGGATCACATCCCAGGTGCTAAACCACTGAGCCACCCAGGGATCCCCACACTCATATTTTCAACTCCCATCTCATTATCCATGAAATGGTATAGGGACCTAAAATTTAAGCATCTAAAATGTTTATCTTTCCAAAATATATTATCTGCTTTGGTTAATTAAATTGCTACTCACCTAAAATAGAAGATATATAATTATTTTTCTAATCACATAATCATACTTAACCCTTCCTGTCTCTCTTTTTGTCACTGATCAGGTTCTCCTGTTTCTCATGCCCCTTTCTTATTGCTCCAATTTATTTTTTTATATTTTACTTTTAAAGATTTTATTTATTTATATGAGAGAGAGAGAGAGTGTGCATGTGCACACTAGCAGGGAGGAGGGGCAGAGGGAGAGAGAGAGAAGCAGGCTCCACTGAGTGGGGAGCTTGTTGTGGGGCTAGATATCAGGACTCTGGTATCTGAGCCGAAAGGCAGACACTTAACCAACTGAGCCACCCACATTCTCCCTTGTTGCTCCAATTTAATTTAGACTTTTACCGTCTTGTGTTTTTATTACCATAGTATCCTCCTAATTAATTGCTCTTTTCTGTACCTGTCTCTTCCTATTCAAATTTATCATTTTTATCATTGCCAGGCTTTAGTAATGTCACTCACTCTCTTTCCCCCCAAAATTCCTGTGGTTCCAAATCGATATCAGAAGATAAATAATCAGATTCTTAGCCTGGTATGTTATACCTTTAATGCACATTGTATAACCCATCGTCACAGCTTTGTCTGCCGCATCTCATTCTTCTCACCCTTCTAGGACCAGAGTGTTCTACTCTCAAATTCTCCTTGCCTTTCCTCTTTCCTAGATTGCCTTGTCCGCCTCTATCTTAGTCTTCCTAAATTCTGTTTTTAAGGATTAGCTCAAATTTCATATCCTCCCTGAAACCCAATTTGGTTAAACTATCCTTTCTCTGTACATGTAGTAGCTAGTTATCACACTGAGGATCCTATAATATTTACTTTTCTACCTAACCAATGAACTCTCAGATACAGGAAGTATTTATTATTATTACTATTATTTCTGTGTTTTACTATAGAGGAGGAGGGAGACCTATAAATAATAACAACACAACAAATTCCTGTAATAGGGAGCACATATGAGGTCATTATTAACATTTTCTCAGGGTGTTGGGGGGAAAGCAGCACAAAGTAAGCAACATTTGAGGCAGTTTGAATATAAGTACTGTTCACATTCCAGCCAAAGAAAAGGGCAGTTGTAAAGGCAGTGGGGTAGAATGAGCATGACCTATTGGGGAGTATCTGCAGCACACTGTGGCCCAAGCCTAGATACTTCCATATAGAGAAAATGAGGTTGGAAAGGTATAGCTGAAGACTGATTGGAAAGAGCCATTGTATGTTTTACTAAATATTTAGAATACATAATTTTTTGGTACTGTAATTGTCCTAGGGAGCGTTGGCATGTATGTTGTAATGTCACACTAATTAAACAGATTTTAAGTATTTTTATATATATATATATGTATATATATATATATATTTTAAGATTTTTTTATTTATTCATGAGAGACACACAGAGAGAGAGGCAGAGACACAGGCAGAGGGAGAAGCAGGCGACATGCAGAGAGCCTGATGTGAGACTCGATCCTGGGACTCCAGGATCATGCCCTGGGCCGAAGGCAGGTACTAAACCACTGAGCCACCCAGGGATCCCCAGATTTTAAGTATATTTATTTTATTTTTTTTTAATTTTTTAATTTTTTTAAATTTATTTATGATAGTCACACAGAGAGAGAGAGAGAGGCAGAGACATAGGCAGAGTGAGAAGCAGGCTCCATGCACCGGGAGCCCGACGTGGGAGTCAATCCCGGGTCTCCAGGATTGCGCCCTGGGCCAAAGGCAGGCGCTAAACCGCTGCGCCACCCAGGGTTCCCTTAAGTATATTTAATATCAGAAGTTGTTAAAATTTCCTGAGGAAATTCTGTTTTCATTTTCATATCAGTGCTCAGTTTTGAGAAATTCCTTCTGTCTTTACGTAGTAAAGAGATAGAAATATACCCATTTTATTTTTTTTTAAAGATTTATTTATTTATTCATGAGAGACACACACAGAGGCAGAAGGAGAAGCAGGCTCCATGCAGGGAGCCCGATGTGGGACTCAATCCCAGGACCATGGGATCACGCCCTGAGCTGAAGGTTGATGCTCAACCGCTGAGCCATCCAGGCGTCCCTGCCCATTTTCTTTAAATGGTATATTGTCTGTTATCAAAATATCCTTTCCATCAAGCAAATGGAAAGATATACCATGTTTATGGATTGGAAGAATGAGTATCGTTAAAGTGTTCACACTACCCAAAACAGTCTGTAGCTTCAATACAATCCCTTTCAGAATACTAATAACAGTTTTTTTTTTTTGTAGAACTAGAAGAAATAAACCAAAAATGTATATGGAACCACAAAAAACCTCTAATAACCACAGCAATCTTTTTTTTTTTTTTTAAGATTTTATTTATTTATTCATGAGAGACGACGGGGGTGGGGGGGAGCAGAGACACAGGCAGAGGGAGAAGCAGGCTCCACGCAGGGAGCCAGGCCTGGGACTTGATCCCGAGTCCCCAGGATCAGGCCCTAGGCTGAAGGGGATGCTAAACTGCTGAGCCACCCAGGCTGCCCTAACCACAACAATCTTAAGGAAGAACAAAGCTGGAGGTGTTATAATCCTAAATTGTAAGATACATACTACAAAGTTGTAGTAATCAAAACATATGGTACTGGAACAAAAATATAAAGATCAGTGGAACAAAATTGAGAACTCAGAAGTAAGGCCATGCCTGTATGGCCAATTAATCAACAGCCGAGGAGGCAAGAATATACAATGGGGAAAAGAGTCTTTTCAATAAATGTTGCTGGGAAAACTGGACAGTTACATGCAAAAGAATTAAACTGGACTGTTTCCTTACACTATACACAAAAGTGAACTCAAAATGGATTAAAGACCTAAAGGTGAGATTTGAAACTATAAAACTCCTAAAAGAAAATATGGGCAGTGATCTCTTGGACATTGACCTCTGCAGCATATTTATGGATATGTCTCCTCAGGCAGGGAAAATAAAAGTAAAAATAAACTGTTGAGACTACACATGCATGTGCATGCGTGCGCGCACACACAGGAGAAAGGAAACCATCAACAAAAGAAAAAGGCAAGCTAGTCAATGGGAGGAGATGTTTTGCAAATGATATATCCAATAAGGGGTTAGTATCCAGAGTATATAAAGAACGTTAAAACCAATCTGATTTACAAAGGAGCTATAGATAGAATAGATATTTTTCCAAAGAAGACATGCAGATGATCAACAGTCATTATCAGGGAAATGCAAAGCAAAACCACAATGAGAATCACCTCACACCAGTCAGAATAGCTAGTCTCAAATAAACAAGAAAGAATAAGTGTTGGTGAGGATGTGGAGAAAAGAGAACCCTGCTGTTGCACTGTTGGTAGGAGTATAAATTGGCACAGCCACTGTGGAAAACAGTAAGGAGATTCCTCAGAAAATTAAAAATTCAATTACCGTATGATCCAGTAATTCTACTACGAGGTATTTACCTAAAGAAAATGAGTGTCATCTGGGTGGCACAGTCAGTTGAGCATCTGACTCTTGATCTCAACTTAGGTCTTGATCTCAGAGTCAAATTCAAGTCTCGTGTTGGGCTCCATGCTGGGCATGGAGCCTACTTAAAAAAGAAAAAAGAAAATGAAAAAAGTTTTGAAAAGATAAATTTACTCCTATGTTTATTGCATCGTTACTTGTAATAGGCATGATATGGAAGCAACCTATGTGTCCATTGGTGGATGAATAGGTAAAGAAGATGTGATTCTCCTACATACACATACACACTGGTGCATTACTCAGCCATTAAAAAGAATGAGATCTTGCCATGTGTGACAACATGGTTGGACTTAGAGGGCATGATACTAAGCAAAATATGTCAAAGACAAACACCTATGATTCACTTGGATGTGAAATCTGAAAAACAAAGTAAGTGAAAAAACAGACTCAAATATAGAGAACAAACTATTGGTTGCCAGAGGGGAAGTGGTTGGGGGAAAGGATGAATTAGATGAAGGTGATTAAGAGGCACAGATTTCCAGTTATAAAACAAATCACAGAGCTAAAAAGTACAGCATAGGGAATTAAGAAAAAAAAAAAAAGCGTTTGACATCAGTCTTTTAGTACCAAGTGTAGCCTGTTTTAGAAATAGTTTGGTTTTCAGAGACCCTGGTTTAGTAAAGACCATAGTTTTAATGGTGTTTTTGGTAGTTTCAAAACAAAAAAAAGTCTAGGTTTAGATTAGTAACCAGTTAGATTCTGAAATTTACTTAAAAATGAATGTTTTTACACATAGTATATCTTGCTTTCCTCCTGCCTGATATTCTCCTGTCTTATAACAAATGTATTATTACTAAAGATTTTGATCCTAAATGATATTTTACATAGATATCTTTTATAATTCAAAATTATCCATAGGACTAGTTTGTAACAGTGTTTAGTTGAATAGTTTTTTCTTGCTGCCTCTTTTGTGAGATCTTTTCATCACAATAACAACAGTGCTTCTTAGGAAATGTGAAATGTTCGTTCCTTAGATATTGTAAAATGTTATATTTGTATTGAATTATACCTTCCTTTATGTGTTTATAGGAAAGCACTTCTGTGACTAGCTTCTTTCAAAATATACTGCTGTTACTAGGCTCCTATCATTGTTCAACTAGAAGTAGTAAAGAATTTAATTATTGTAATTCTTTGACATTGGTTCCTTTCTTAACATTACGTGTCCTCTCCTCTTGAGTTCTTAAATTGATAATTAAACTAAATGATGGGCATGTTGTGAAAGTAGAGGGTGGCTTTTCTTCATGCCTAAATAATAAAGTTAAGTGAAGGAACAATAGATCTATATGCTTTGTCTATTATTCTTTGTAAATTGTCTTTCCACTTGGAGGAATGTTCATTTCTTTAAGGTCCTGACTTCTGGTACTAGAATATGGACTTTAGGAAGTGAGGAAGTCTTTTTTTTTTTTTTTTTAAGATTTTATTTATTTATTCATGAGAGACACAGGCAGAGGGAGGAGAAGCAGGCTCCATGCAGGAGCCCAATGTGGAACTCGATTCTGGAACTATGGGATCACGTCCTGAGCCAAAGGCAGAGACGCTCAACCGCTGAGCCATTCTGGCTTTCCGGAAGTGGGGAAGTCTTTATTCATTATTTACAGATCCTTAGAGTGTTGAATAAAAGTCAGAATTCCTTGCCCCAATTTATGGTTGGAAATAGACATTACTTGTGTAACTTATCCACTGCATGAAAGTAGAAGCCTGTGTTCCTCTCTTCCACTACAGTGCCCTGCTCCCTTTGGCCTCTGTTTTGTATATGCTTTAGATAACACTTAGATACCTTCTTGTTCTTCTTTTTTCTCTGATAAAGGGTATATAAATTTTGCTTATGGATGATCCTGAAAAGCCATACACCAGCTCATACTACTATAAAATTAAAAGTGTATAGTTATAGGTCCAGACACCTTCTCACCATATACAATTAATGGAGGCATCTACTTTTCCACTTACAGATGTATGGTTGAATTCTGTGGCCAAGCAAAAGTAAGATTTCCTATATTAAAAAAGAAAATCCTAAATGGGGATTACTGTATTGGAGAAGAGTTTTATAACAGTGATCTAAGATTTACTTTTAGAGTTTTATGACCACATGACTAAAGTGTCTTTTTTTTCTCTTTGTGTCATTAATAGCAGTAGTGAGAATAATTTGTAAAACTTTCAAATATCAGAGAAATAAAGGAAAGAAAGGAAGTGAGACGATTTAGGGTCATTTTACATACTTCACTCATTTAATTCTCACAAATCCATCGTGAGTTGTAGGTAGTTATTATCCCCATTTTACAAAAGAGAAAACCTCAGGAAGGTTGACTTGTCCTCCCAGAGTTACATGCAAATATAGTATGTTTTTTTCCTTTAAAATGCTTTCACTTTACATCTTCATGGTGAATTCTTTTAACCCATCTGGAGTTCATTTTATTATTAAGCATGACTCAAAAATCATTCATCTCCAAAGTTCTGTCCAGTTATACAAACAACATTTACCAAATTTTTGTCAGCCCCATCTTGCCACATCCGTACTACTGAATGAGCCCTTGCTGTGTATTTCAGATGCTTTAAGTTATAAGATACAGAAAATGAAAAAAAAAATTAAAAAAAAAAAAAGATACAGAAAATGCCAGTGCAGTTGAATCAGACAGTTCACGATCTCAGGCATGGGTAGAGTGACTCCAGAGTAGGTTAATTCAGTGATTGAACAAGCATCAGCAGGGACCCAGGTTCCTTCCATTCCTGGCTTTATTATACTCAGTGTGTTTGGTTGTTTTTACCAGCTTCTTTGAGGTTACAAGTTGGCCGCTGTTGTTTTAGGTGTCGCATGCAGACATGGCAGTTTCTCTTGAAAGGAAGATATTTTTTCTATGTATCACTTTTAAGAGAGAAGAAACTTACCCCACAATCCTTCTGTAGGTTTTCCCTCATGTCTCATGTGACATATTATTACCATGTTCCTGCACTTAAAGTGAACGCTGGCAAGAGTAATGGGCCACCATAGTTGGTTTATGGACTATATTTAGAAACAACTTCCTGAAGCTGAGGAAGGTCTTCCCACACCTTGGAAGCTGATAGTCTCATTGAGGAAGGTGGGGAGGCATCCTGCCATCAACACTGCGGCTGGAAACGCACGGACACTGGATCTCTTTCTTATTCACTTTTGGGGAAAAAAAAACAAAACAAAAACAAAAAACCAAAAAAAAAGTGGCTTGAACAAAATCACAGTTAAATAAGGAAGGTAGAAAGGGGGAAATAATGGTCAAGTTAAGAGCGCCAGCAGTCTTATACTATATATGAGTAAAATGTGATGCTCAGGTCTGGGGCTTAGCTTACTCAAGGCATTTGAAACCTAGCTTGACGACTGAAGTAAAAAAATAGTTCAAAGATAAGGGGAACAGTTAGTTTTTATAGGTAGTTTAAGGAAGGTCATCAGAAGAGAGAGTAGGGGTATAATAGAGAAAACAGGTTTGAGTCCTAACCAGTGTCCTTTCTAGTTATAATTAGAAGAATGACTGGTGGTTTTCTATTAATTTTTGGACAGTACATCTTGAATTTAAATAGACATTTATTCTCAGTTCATAACTTCACTTTTAAGAGATTCAAGATTTTATCAATCATGTTTTTAACATGGTCATGTTACATTTATACAAAACTAAAAGAGTTAGCATTTTGATTTTGATACAGCTAGCTAGCTAGTATTGGGACAAGTCAGTATTTCTCATTGGTATTTGATGAAGTTGTTCAACAAGGTAACTTTTGAGGTGGTTTTATGCCTAACATTTAATAAGTAAATAAAAAAAATTTACGTGGACTAAGATTGGAAGCAGTTATTTTCAATATATTTGCCAAAGAGAGCATAAGAGTGAAATATAATGTACATACCTTTTACTTTTTTTTTCATACCTTTTACTTTTTAATGTTTTATTTGATATTAGAAAACAGTTTAAGCTATTATAATTTAGTTCTGAATCTTTTAAAATTTGCAAGTGTGTTTAGAAGTAGATGTTTACCAGGAACTCTTAAAATAATAGTTATTATAAAATATAATAATATATTGAGATTATTCTCCAGACAACTTTAAGGTACGAAACCAAGTTTTGCCTAAAATTTTTCTTGTGTCATCGGTAGTACTTGGACTACTCTGTAGTCTAATTTTGGGGAGTGACTCGGTGCATGAAACTTAATATCTAATCTGAGAAAAATATTTCTTGAATAATGTAATGCCATTGCTGGTAAGCATAAAAATCACTGGCTTAGTGTACATTTTATGTCTACTTGTTCAGTCATTCTGTCTGCAAGGTGCTTTGGAAAAAAATGAGAGATTAACTGTGGTTTCTGCCTTAAAGAACCTAAAGGTCTTTTTTTAAAAACACATCTTATTTATCTTTACCTAGAAAATGGTGAATTCAAATATTTATTGGTTTGGTTTTCCAATTTAGAATAGACCGAGCATTAGCTGGTCTTCCTAAAAATCGTATTTTCATAGAAAGGTTCTCATCTCTTTTTCTGTAAAAAGAATTACCATAAATGTTCAGATTGCTTAGAAGACTCTAGGAAATGTGTCTTAAAGATAGATAAATTTTCAGTAGGAAATGGAGGAGCTTTTTCTTCAGAGCTGCACAAATTGTAAATTTTGAAAAGTCAGTATTAGGTGGGTTGGTCTCTTCAAGCAGTCAGCAGTATTGGTGTTATTACCTGTTTTTCCATGTTCACTTTCCAACTCTGCAATGGTATATTTTAAAGCCTGTTTAAATTTGACTCTGCTTTTTGGCTTCCTAGGGAAATATTTTAAGTACTTGTATTCTAAAATAGCTGAGTGATCACACTTGTGGCTTAACACAAAGTATAAAGTATATCCTCCGGCTTTAATTTTTCCTTCACCCTTTGGTGAACATGACTGTACAGGGTCTGCAGAAGGTGCATCTTTCTCTGCTGCTTCTGTTTTTATTTTTGGGCTCTACTAAATTTCCCCAGCTAAATAAAATGAAGATTACTTGGGATTATCTGAATGTTTCTCTTGCTTCTGCCACAAGACAGGATATAAACTGAGTAGACCCATTCCTACTTCAACACTATTAGGTACACCTTCATGTTGCCCTCTCCTTGCTTAGATAAAATTTAAAAATCTACTTAAAAGGTAAAAGCTCATGTTTGTCCTTTACTAATGGTTGCCTTATAAAGTACTTCAAAGGAAGAAAGAACCTTTCTGAAAACCCAGTGTGTTTTTGTAATTAAAAACGTATCATCTAAATGTAGAATTTATTTTATACTAAACATCACATTTTAGAAACTAACGGTTAGCTACTACCTTTTAAAATATTTATAGTCACAAATACAGGACATTTGTTTTTGCTGAGTGTCTGTAAAATAAGGATAAATGTAGTAGTCAGGCAGAAGGAAAGTAAAATTTCATGCCCTTAGGAGGGGAAGGGCATGAGTTGAAGTCATGTGTAGCCAAATTGTGGTGGTTTTGCTGCTTCTCAGACTGGGTGACTTAGAAGTTGAAAAATCTATATGAAATAAATAAAAACAAATTTTCTCTTTTCCTGGCACCCATGTAACCTTGTAGAAGGTGTTAAATGAATGCAAGAAATAGGAGAGGACAAATTAAATGTTAAAGCAATGTGTTTTATTCTTTACTCCTAAAAAAGGAAAGTGTTCATAGTATGATCCAAAAAACTAACTGTTTGTTTGTTTGTTTGTTTAGGATGGATTGGATGCTTTGGTATATGATTTGGATTTTCCTGCCTTAAGAAAAAACAAAAATATTGACAACTTTTTAAGCAGATGTAAGTAATTTTTTGTGGAGGTTAATGACAGACTGTATACTGAACAAAATCTTCACTTAGATCATTCAAGCCCCTCTTTTTTTTCTTCTTTCTACTCTTTGGTTATTTTATCCAAAAATCCTACATAAAATGAGCAGGAAATAGGAAAGAAACTTTATTAATTAGTTTATTAATTTGAGTGTCTAGCAGGAGAATGTTTTATAAAATATTTCGCAGAAAAGGAAATGAAAAATAAATGGCTAAAATAAGTATGTTAAATAATAATATACACACATGCACATTGAATTTCAGTAGTATTGTATTTATCTTCTATTTTTCTTTTGTAAATTATTATTTTGTAAGTTATTAGTTATTGTATTTTAATAACCTGCAGGTAAGAACAGATTGCATGTGAAAAGCCCACTATCCCTGAGATAATGAGAATTTTCTCCATAAAGGCTGGCTTATATTAAGGTTTTACGGATTTTCTTTTCTAAAACTTTTTATATTTTGATACTTAGATTTTATCACTTAATATTTGCTTAAAGAATTTATTAAGATAGTTTCAAACTTTTACTCTTTAAAAAATGATAATAAAATTTAGATCATAAAATCTTTCCCATTCCATTTCTTTATTTCCATTCCTCAATCCTTCATAGTGATACATTGGGTTGGGATGGTTTTAATGTTATCCTTCAATTTTGGTTACATATGTTTTGTTAGAAAAGTACTTTTTTAAGTAGTTAAATCTTTTTACTTTGTTGTATTTATCATTTTTACAGTTTGAAATCTTGCCTCAGAATTTTACCTGTCAATTTTTTTAAGTTTCTTTGCTTTTTATAAAAATATTTATTCAACCTAATTTTACTTTGGAATTGGTGCCAGAGCCTGAATTGGGAACTTTTTAACTATAAATTTTATTAGTTTCTCACATCTTACTGAAATTACAGGAAAATTTTATTACTGTTTATATGTTTACCAACCAACTTAAAAATAGAGCAAAAGAACTAAAAAGGTGGAGGGTCATGACCATTTCTTATTTGATGGGAGGCAAGGAGAGGCTATGTGATTTTGTAAAGCAGGCTAGCAAGTTTTGAAACACTTGCTTCTTAGTTTGTTACTCATTTTACTATGCAACATTACTGTTTTCATAATATGAATATGGCTTTATATACATTTTATAAATAGAAATATCAATAGCCACAATTAGAAATAAGTAAAATAAAATGAAAGTATACTATAAATAAATAAAGTAAACTTTTAACTGACAAACCTATATAGTTTAGTCTAGTTTTTAAATTGGTGCAAAGTACAGAGAGTAACATAACAAAATTTTAGTAAATTATATCTAGCATTATGTAAAAATTGTGACAAAGGAGGGTTTATACCAGGATTGCATTATAAAGTTAGTTCACGGTTCAAAAATCAACTAGTGTAATTTACCATATTAACATATTTAAAAAATCCATAATATCATCTCAGGAGATAAAAAAAAGCATTGATACAATTCAGTATCTATTTTTGACTAAAAAATATGTCTCTACCTACTAGGGATTGAACAAAACTTCCTGTAATAAAGAGAATCTACAAAAAACCTACAGTTAGATTGTATTTATTGTGTAGTACTAAATGCTTTCCCCCTAATATCGGGAAAAGGCAAGTCTGTCTTCTTTTATTACCACTTTCATCCATAATTGTCCTGGAAGTTCTAGATAGTACAGTAAGGTAAAATAAAGAAAAATTATATGGATTAAAAAGGAAGAAGTAAAATTTTTTTTATTCAGACAGCATGCTTTTGTATATACAGAAATCTCAAGATTTTTTTTTTTTTAATTTATGATAGTCACACACAGAGAGAGAGAGAGAGAGACAGGCAGAGACACAGACAGAGGGAGAAGCAGGCTCCATGCACTGGGAGCCCGACGTGGGATTCGATCCCGGGTCTCCAGGATCGCGCCCTGGGCCAAAGGCAGGCGCCAAACCGCTGCGCCACCCAGGGATCCCAGAAATCTCAAGATTATACCAGAAAAGCTTACAAGAACTAATTAAGTTCAACAAGAATGCAAATTAGAAGATTAATATGTAAATAGCAATTGTATCTCTCTATATTAGTAATAACCAATTTGAAGTTGATGTAACAAATATAGCATCACTTACAATAGAAGCAAAAACATGACAAATTTAGGAATAAATTTGACAAAATATGTATAAGACTTATATATTGAAAACTATATAATATTACTGAGAAATTACAGAAGACCTAAAAAAAAAGAATAAATATTCAGTGTTCATGGATTGGACAATTCAGTAATAAAATATTAAGAGTCCCTATATTAAATTATAAATGGAATCCATGTATTCTCAGAACCTAAGCAAGTTTATTTTTTGTATAAAGTGGCAATTCTAAAATTCATATAAAAATGTGGAGGATCTGTAATAGCCAAAGTAATTTTGGAAAGTAAGAGCAGAGCTGACAAACTAACACTATATGATTTTCAAGATCAAGACAGTATAATATTAATGAAAAAAGAAATATACATAAATGGAACAAAATAGAGAATTCAGAAATGGACCCATATGTACATGGTCAGCTTATTTTCAACAAAGGTAACATGGTAATTCAGAATTTGAACCTTACTTCGCACACTGTATACAAAAGGTGATTCAAAATTTTTCATAGACTAAGGAGCTACAATAGCACTTCTAGAAGAAAACACAGAAAATATTTTTGACTGGTTGGGCAAGACTTTCTTAGATGGGACACAGATAACACAAACCACTTTTAAGAGAAGATAGATTAGACTTCATCAAATCTGAAACTTTTTCTTTTCAGAAAGTACTGCTAGGAAAATGAAAATGTGATTCATAGACTGAGAGAAAATAATTGCGAAACATGTGAAAGGGAAAAGAATAGTCTTTTCAACAAATGGTGCTCAGACAATTGGATATTCATATATGAAGGACTGAAGTTGAATCCCTACCTTACACCATATACAAAATTAATTAAGAATGGAAGGACCAAACTATAAAACTCCTAGAAGAAAATGTTGGCATAAATCTTCGTGATCTCAAAATTAGCCACTTTCTTAAATATAATACCTAAAGAACAAGCAACAAAAGAAAAATAAAATGAACATCAAAATTAAAAACTTTTATGCTTCAAAGGACACTATTGAGAGTGAATGGGAGAAAATGCTAGCGTATTCATATACCTGATAAAGAATTGGTATCTAAAATATAAAGTCTTACAAGTCAACAATAAAAAGCTAACCCAATTTAAAAATGAACAAGTGATTTGAACATACGTTTCTCCAAAGAAGATGCACAGTTGGCCAATATGCAGCATGTGTAGTTGTCATTCAGTAGTTTCAAATTATGACCACAGTGAGATACAATTACACATTTTTATAATAACTAAATTTTTAAAAAACTAATAACATCAGATATATGTGAAACTGTGGAGCAACTGAACTCTGGCACATTGCTGGGTAGTTTGTAAAATGGTAAAGCACTCTGGAAAACAGTTTGGTATTTTCCTTATAAAGTTACACGTGCATTTACCTTATGACCCAGGAATCCCACTTCTGGGTATTTATCCAAGAGAAACAAAAAGCATGTGTCTACAACAAAGACCTCCATGAGAATGTTTAAGGTGGTTTTATTCGAAATTGCTGTAAACTGTAAGTTTACATGCCCATTAGTCAGTAAGTGGATAAACAAATTGTGATACATTTAATGGAAAACGTAACAGTAAAAAAGAGTAATTAACTGATAGGTGCAACAATATCAGTACATGTCAAAAGCACTGTAGTTAGTGGAAAAAGCCAGGCACAAAAGGCTATATACTGTATGATTCAGTTTATATGATGTAACATTTCCCTTCAGCTAAATTATGTTTATGTTAATACTTCACACAGAATAATAGATCTTCATAGAATGATAGGATTTTTTTTATTCTGCTTAAGTTATATGAAAACATATAGCTTTCATTAGTAAGTATATGAAAGTTTTTTTTACTGAAGGTGAATGCTTGCTTCAAATTGCTTTTTGCAGACAGATAGATGTAGTGATCTAAGGGATATACCTGGAATATGGGATAAAATCTTTCTCTTTAGTAATGCAGCTGAACTCTCCCTCGAGTATAACATCTTTAAAATATAGCAGTTTGGGGGCACCTGGATGACTCAGTGGTTGAGCATCTGCCTTTGGCTCAGGATGTGATCCTGGAGTTCTGGGATCGAATACTGCATCGGGCTTCTGCATGGACTGCTCCTCCTTCTGCCTGTGTCTCTGCTTCTTTCTGTGTCTCTCATGAATAAATAAATAAAACCTTAAAAAAAAAAAGTATAGCAATTTGAAGTATTTTGAACTTTAGGCCTAACAATATTACAAGTTGTTAATTTTCATCTCATGTTGAAGAATGTTTACAGATTGAAAGAGAAATGAGAATCTGTGACCATTTAACTGAATAACTAGTTAAGTATAAAGATTTGCTTTTCTGGACTCTGATGTATGATGCCTGAATAATTAGGACTACAAAGGAAATGTTTATCATCCTAATATAACTAGTAAAGATTTTAAGGTGAATTTTAAGTAGGCATTAGAGATCCAGATAAAATGGTGGGAGTTAGTCACATTTTAGAAGACATGTTTGGGGGAGTACATTGGAAGGAGGAGAAATGGAAAATTTGGGAACAGTGATTATGACTGTGTATGTTTATAAACTGTTATCAGTGTCACTGAGATTTTGGGTACAAGAGTCATAATATTATGTAAGTAAAAAAGCAAACTTACTAAACAAATCTAACCAGTCTAAAAGAAGATAATGGAGGGAAGAGCATTGTGTGAAAAATTCCATAAACTTGAGAGTAAATATATGGTAGAGAGCATTTGTTTGGATAACAAACAAACCCAGAAATGATATTTTATGGTAGCGTACTATAGCATTCCTTAGAGATTACAAAGGTGTCATATTAGGTTTGGGAGTGATGGTCTAGCAGCTGTGTACTTATAAAAGCATACAGAACAGTTGACAAACTCTTTATTTGCTTTGCCAGTAATTTATTTATTAAGAAAATTGGAGTAATGGCTGTTCTGAGTTTAATTGTAACCAAAAAGCCTGAACTGGTTAGCATTTGGGATATGACAGAGACCTTGAGACAAAGCATTCAGTTCATTTTAGACAAAGTTTTCTCAAAAGTGGCACTGTTGACATTTTGAGTCGGATAACTCTGTTGTGAGGAGGGACTGTCCTTTGCATTGTAGTATATTTAGTAGCATCCCTGGCCTCTACCTTTTAGATGCCAATACCATACTCTTCTCCATCCCTCAGTTGTGGCAACCAAAAATGTCTCAAGAATGCCAAATGTCCTCTGGGCATCAAAATTGCTCTCAGTTGAGAATTATTGCCTAAGACTATATTAATGAGGAAAGAAATGCTGGGCAGAGTCAGGTATGTGCTCCAAGCTTAGGAAATTTAATCAAATTTATTGAAAAGATAAATTCTATTAGTGATTCCAGGTGAAGGATGGATTTCAAAAAGGGGTAAATATAAGAAAGTTTTATTAGCTCAAGAAACCGGGGTAATTCCACAGAAATTCTTAGCCCAGATTGGAAAGGATATGAACAACCATATCAAGTATGAGTACATATCCAGAGATAAATGTGAAAGAATAGCATAAATCTATAAAAATTCAGTTAGGCCAAAAGGCTGTGTGATGAGCCAAGATTTGTGAAAAGTTCTTAAGACAACAAAAGTAATTTCCCCCACTCATCCTTCTCTGTTTAAAGTAATGGGTTGAAGATGTATGAGAAAGTGATACATTTACTACATAATACCATTTATCTATCTATCTATCTATCTATCTATCTATCTATCTATCTATCTATCTATCTATATCAGCACGAATTGGGGGTGGAGGGCATGGAGAGGGGCAGAAGAGAGGGAGAATTTCATCCAGGCTCCACACTCATTATGGATCCCAAAGTGGGGCTCAATTCCTCAACTCTATGATCATGACCAGAGTGGAAACCAAGAATTGGACACCTAACTGACTGAGCCACCCAGGCACCTCTGAGAGACCATTTATTCTTGAAAAACTTTTTGAATGTCTAGTCAATAAAGACATGAAGAATAAGACAGTGTTTTTTCTTTTCTTTTCTTTTCTTTTCTTTTCTTTTCTTTTCTTTTCTTTTCTTTTCTTTTCTTTTCTTTATTCAGGAGAGATACAGAGAGAGAGGCAGAAACATAGGCAGAGGGAGAAGCAGGCTCCCTCTGGGGAGCCTAATGCAGGACTTGATCCTAGGACCCTGGGATCATGACCAGAGCTGAAGGCAGATGCTCAAACACTGAGCCACCCAGGTACCCTGACAGTGTTTTTCTTTAAAACTGTAGATCTTAACATCTTATGAAGGGAAATACAGGAGCAAACAGTAACTTTTACATATATATACTTTTATAATTGAACTTTTAGAGAATGTAATGATACACAGATCTTGAGGTAGTAAAAAAAAGGCTTATGAAGGAAAATAATATTTGAATTGAGTCTTAAAGGACCAGGCTAGGGGATCCCTGGGTGGCTCAGCAGTTTAGCACCTGCCTTTGGCCCAGGGCGTGATCCTGGAGTCCTGGGATCAAGTACCGCATTGGGCTCCCTGCATGGAGCCTGCTTCTCCCTCTGCCTATGTCTCTGCCTCTCCCTCTCTGTCTGTGTCTTTCATTAATAAATAAATAAAATCTTAAAAAAAAAAAAGGACCAGGCTAGTTTTTTTTTTTTTTAAAGATTTATGCATTTTAGAGTACACACATGAATGGGGGGAGGGGCAGAGGGAGAGAATCTTCAAGACTGCTGAGCCCAGAGTCCCACTTGGGGCTCAGTCCCATAACCCATGAGATCAGGAGCCGAGCCAAACCAAGAGCCTGCCACCCAACCAACTGAGCCTCCTGGGTACCCCCAGCTTAGATGTCTTAATTAAGGAAGAATGATTCAGACAGAGAAGGAATAGCATTTGTTAAGTCAGAGAGCCATCTAAAAGTATGGTAGCTGAATAAACAGGAATTTTGTATAAGTTGAACTTGGTTGTTGATGAGTGGGAAGGGGTAAGGAGGACAAGTGGCAGAAAAGACCAAAATAGTATGTTGGGGCTTTTGGATTAATGAATGGGATGAAAAAGAACTACTTAATAAAAATAAGACTTTTGTTTTCATTTTTCTCATTTTTAAAAACTTAAAGGAATTGAAGTTCAAGGGAAAAGATAAAATTTGAGCTCTTCAAATTATTTTACATTCCCAGATCTAGGCAGATTATACCTAGAATATTGAATGAACATGCTGATTGATGTGTTGAGGATCTTTAGGAAACCTTTGGAGAATAGTGGAGCTGCCAGAAAATTAAAGATAAGCAAATGATCTTATAAACTGAAGACAAGACCCAAGAATGTAGATTTTGGTCGGCAGCAGTCTTTAGACAGAGGCTTGAACTTTGTTTTCTGTTACAACTATTCTTGTTCAGGTTTCATCTTCTCACTTGACTGATCTCAGTAAGTCTTCTATCTAGTCTCAGTTTATCTGCTTTTCCTTGTACAGTTAGTACATTGCTGCCAGAGGATTCTTTTTTTTTTTTTTCCAAAGATTTTATTTATTTGTTCATGAGAGACACACAGAGAGAGGCAGAGACATAGGCAGAGGGAGAATCAGGCTCCATGCAGGGAGCCCGACCTGGGACTCGATCCCGGGACTCCAGGATCACGCCCTGGGCCAAAGGCAGATCTCAACCTCAGCCCCTCAACTCTGAGCCACCCAGGCATCCTGAGGATTCTTTTTTTTAACTGCAAATTGCTTAAGTCAAATCTCACTCCCAACTTTTCATACAGTCTGCTGTATGACCTTTCAACTTACATTCTTATATGTACTGCTACTCTTTTGTTTCCTTATACCTCCGCCATATGACTTACTCTTTCTTGATAGAAAGTGCTTTGATACCTTCTCCACAATACTTTTAGGAGTTTCCCTCTTTCTAAAATTCCTTCTAACCCCATCTAATTTAAAGGAATCACCTTTCAATTTCAAATAAGCATTTACTTTAGTTTCCTAGCCCCTTGAGCTAAGTCAGATATACTACCGCTGGGTATGTACTTTCATGACATCTTGTGCACTGACCATAGTTATTTATTTGTGTGATTATTTGATTGGTATCCATTCCTTTTCTCCTTCCTCCCTTATCACTAGAATGGAAGTGTCATGAGACCAGGGGCACTTGTATTTGTATTGCAAAACCTGGCTAAATATTAGGTACACATTAAATATTTGTTAAATATATTAGAGGTTAGATGCTGACTTGTTTGGGATGTAACGATGATCTACAAAGTATTCTTTTGTTAGTAGAGTTTGGATATGATCATTGTCATTTTAAATTGTTTTTTATTACCACATATTTTAGATGAATTGATGTAACACATATCTGTGTATCCATGATCACAGTTAAATTAGTAGTTAACATTTTGCTGTATTTGCTCCTGGTCTTTTGTTCAAAATAAGCTGTTAAGTTACAACTTAGGCCTTGGGCCTTATATCTTCTTCTTGCAGATGTAATTGCTAGCCTAGAGTTGATGATATTTGGTTATTGTTAAACTGTCTTGGAATAGTGATTTCTAAAAAGATAGCCGCCATGTAAAATAATCAAATCAAGAACAAGCATACAGATAAATCAACGAATACGCTGCACTTGAAAGAACAAAATAATTTTGGTTGAGATAGAAAGTAAATTTCTTTCCGAAGTTCCTTTTATCATTTTAAAGGGCAAATCATTGTATCATCATAGTAAATCATTCTATTAAAAGATTACATTACTTTTATCATTGTAAAAGGGTTACATCTAAAGTTTTTGTTTATTTTTCCAAGTAATTACATTTAGTAACCAATACAATACAATATTTTAATGTTTCATAAAATGGAATTTAACCTTTTCTCTAGTGGTTACTTTCTTAGTCTCCTTCCCAAAATGAGTTTTCATGAATTGCAAACATTTATTTAGATATTTATTTACTTGTAAAAAGACAGTAATGGTCATTAGAAAGTTTTTTCTTCTTTCCACTGTCTTGAAGTTTTAATATTTTGTTACTCTGGCAGGTTTCAAAACAAAATACTTCTCCGTACTTTTAAAATTTGTAAAATCATGGAACCTTATTACTTATTCAATGATTATTATGATTGTTGAATGTTACTGTTATCTTTAGCTATTCATTGGTTGGTGATTAAAATCAGTAATCAGTTATCTTGTGTTAAAAAATGTGAAGGAGAAATAAATTATTTTCACTTCAGCATATTCTGTTGATATCATCAAAGAATCCATTGTTCATCCAAGAAAGTAAAAGCAACTTGACTCTGTTTACCTCAGCTCCTTGTAGACTTACACAAAAAGTAGAAATTGCTCAATAGAAAAGAGAAAACTTTTTCTCACTTTAAGGTCATAAAAAAATAATAAATTAAGGTCATAATAATAATTCAAACAAAACATCACAAGATTTTATGTGATGTTTGTAGAAAAACCCTAATTTTAATGTTTGTGACCACTTTCTCCTAAGAGTATCTTATTACATACTGTAATATTGAAGATGAATATTACATTATCTCTAATAAAATTAAAAATAGTTGTCACCTACTTGGAATATAAAGTTTGATGTAGTTAGAGGTCTATACTTCTCAGGAATTCTGAGGAGCAACAATTCTGAAGACAGATTTTATGTACTACCTAAACATACTGTTCTACATTATAAAAGGATAAATTTCGGGTGCCTGGGTGGCACAGTTGAGTCTGACTCTTGGTTTCAGCTCAGCTCACAATCTAGGGTCATGTAATCAATCCCTGTGTTGGGCTTCACCCTCAGCAGAAGGTCAGGTTGAAGATTCTCTGCCTCTTCCCCTCCCCCGTCCTGTGGATGCTTGTGCATGTGCTCGCACTCTCTCTCTCACTCTTGCTCTCAAATAAAGAAATAACTCTTAAAAAAAAAAAAAAACCTTCACAGCTAAATATTTAAGGTACACATAGGAGTCTACATTAATGTGGGACATACTCGAGCCAGAAAGCACTGAAATGTAATAAGGTTTTGGCAAGTTTGATTTTTTTGCATATTAAGTATATAAATGGCTTGCATGGTTTGGTAACTAGCACCTAAACAGTGAATAGTATTTCTATTTCTAGGAGGTGGGGACAGGATTGTAACTGAAAATATATTGGGATTGGGATCCCTGGGTGGCGCAGCAGTTTAGCGCCTGCCTTTGGCCCAGGGCGCGATTCTGGAGACCCGGGATCGAGTCCCACGTCGGGCTCCCGGTGCATGGAGCCTGCTTCTCTCTCTACCTGTGTCTCTGCCTCTCTCTCTCTCTCACTGTGTGCCTATCATAAATTAAAAAAAATAAAGTTGTTTAAAAAAAAAAAAGAAAATATATTGGGATTAATTCTTGAACCGTACACTGAAGTATTAAAAAAATAGTACTTTCTTGAAGGACATGAAGATCATTAGATTATCAGAGAGTGTGAATAAGCATACTTTTTTGTTATATGAAAATTTGATTTAAGCTTAACATGACATGTCATTGGGTAGATTATTCAGTAATTTGTATTGGATGTCCATCTGAAGAGAAAATGATTTTCAAGTCTCCACTTCCTAACATACTAGAAATGTAAAGACATAAGGGACTAGATGAAATTATATAGTTTTCAAGTAGGGAATGTATTTTTTTTAAAGCAGGACTCTAGGACTAGTAACTGTAAAGGAAACAATGACAGATTTTTGCCTTTTCAAAACTATATATAAGGAAAGACAAATATATAAAGAACATTGGCAAACTCAAAAAAAATTACAATATATTTAATAAAATGATATTTCTAATGGGGAAGAGACCCTTCTAATAAGAAAAACACAATTTTTAAAAATAGCCAAAATAGCCAAATATGTAGTATAAAGGAGAAAAGATATAAATGACCATTGAATAGTTAATAGTTGAACAAATGCATTAATATTTTCAACAAATATAGATTAAAATAAGAAAAAGACATACCCTCCGCATCTGAATGAGAAAGATAAGAATCTCATGTAGAATTGGTGACTATTAAATGAAATGAAATATGGTAGAGCCATTTTGAAGGGCAGTTGGACAATGTATTTTATTATTTTTTTTAATTTATTTACTCATGAGAGACACACAGAGGGGCAGAGACATAGGCAGAGGGAGAAGCAGGCTCCCTGCAGAGAGCCTGATGCAAGACTCAATCCCAGGACCCCAGGATCATGACCTGAGCCAAAGGCGCTCAACCACTGAGCCACCCAGGTGCCCTGGACAGTGTATTTTAAAGCTAATAACATTCATGAGCTTAACCTAATCTTTTGCTTAAAGAAGTGTGTCCTGCAAAGCAGCTCTGAATGTATATAGGAATGTTCATCATAACAAATATATATTATTAGATCAAAAAGTTAGAACACAAATATAACTCAATAGGAGAAATTTGTCCACTGTCAACAGTGACTTCCATGAAAAGTAAGTTGCAAAATGTCTTTTTATGTCAATAAGTATAGATAATATATTTTTAAAAATGAATATATTCCATGTAATGTATCTTAATTAAAAAACTTTTTGTGGGGATCCCTGGGTAGCTCGGCGGTTTGGCACCTGCCTTTGGCCCAGGGAGCAATCCTGGAGTCCCAGGATCGAGTCCCGCGTCTGGCTCCCAGCATGGGACCTGCTTCTTGCTCTGCCTGTGTGTCTGCCTCTCTCTCTCTCTTTCTATGTCTATCATAAATAAATAAATAAATCTTTAAAAACAAAAACTTTCTGTAATGGTAGACACTTAGGTTCCTTCCAGTTTTCCACTAGTGTAAATGAGGTTGTGATGAATATTCTTATACATACAATTTGATGAATACTTGCTGCTTCTTTCTTTGGAGTGAATCCAGGAACTGCTGAGTCAAAAGTTGTATCCAGTTTACATTTTGATACATAGTACCAAATGCAGTTTTATACCAGAAGGTGGTATAAAAGTTGGAATTTTAAAATGAAGCCATAACATTGAATAAATTAATGCAATATGACCTAGGATATTACATAAGCTTGTTTGAAGTTATTACAAATAAAATGCCATTAAATTCAATTTTTTAAAAAGAAATGTTAAATATTCTCTTTATTTACTTTTAAAATAAGTTGCATTATAGTAAACTCATGGTAAATTTGCTAGGGATTCCTGTATGCCCTTTACCCAGTTTTCCCTAATGTTAACATCTTTTATAACATGGCACATTAACAGAACTAATGTATTAAAATTAACATATTACTGTTAACTCATTACAGGCTTTGTTCAGATAACAATTTTTCCACCAATCTCTTGGTTTTGATTCTAGAATCCACTGTAGGATACTGCATTGTTTTCAGTTGCCATTTCTCCTTGGTCTGTGATAGTTTCTCCATTTTTTGCTTATTTTTTTTAATGACCTTGACAGTTTTGAAGATTACTGATCAAGTACTTTGTAGAACGTCCCATAGTTTGTGTTTGATGTTAGACTGGGGTTATAGGTGATATCATGATTTATTAATGGTAATGTTAACTTTTATCACTTGGTTTATTAAAACAGTGTCTGCCAGGCTTCTTTCCTAGAAAGTTACTGTTTTCCCTCTCCATATCCTGTTGTTTGGAATCTGATCACTAACTAGTTCAGCCTACCTTATGAGGAGGGGATCAATAAACTCCACTTCTAGATTCAAAAGGTTGTATATACTGTCTTTCACACAGTAGAAGTAATATTTTATTTTGATAGTCTCATTTATTAGTTATTTCTGTTATGGATTATGCTTTTAGTGTTGTATATAAAAATCATTGCCGGGCAGCCCAGGTGGCTCAGTGGTTTAGCGCCTGCCTTCAGCCCAGGGCGTGATCCTGGAGATCCGGGATCGAGTCCCACATTGGGCTCCCTGCATGGAGCCTGCTTCTCCCTCTGCCTGTGTCTCTGCCTCTCTCGCTCTCGCTCTCGCTCTCGCTCTGTGTCTCTCATGAATAAATAAATAAATTTTTAAAAAATCATTGCCAAACCCAAGATTGATTTGTTAAATAACTTTGTTGAGGTATAACTTATAAAACTCACCAGTTTAACGTATACAGGTCATTGTGTTTTTTATGTGTATTTTTAGAGTTGTTCAACCATTAGCAGTCATTTTTAGAACATTTCATCACCTCATGAAGAAACCCCATATACATTAGCAGTCACTCCCATTTTTCCCTAAGTTCCCCAGCCCTAGGCAATGATTAATCTATTTTATATCAGTATAAATTTCCCACAAATAATGTACATAACCTATAGATGGAATTATATATGTGGTCTTTTATGACTGATTTTTTGAACTTAGTGTGATACATTCAAGGTTTATCTATGTTGTATCATGTATTTTTTAATTGCCAAATAATATTCCATTGTGTAGATACACCTAACACATTTTGTTTATCCATTCATCTGTTGATGAACATTTGAAATTTTTTAAAAGATTTTATTAATTTATTCATGAGAGACACAGAGAGAGAGGCAGAGACACAGGCAGAAGGAGAAGCAGGCTCCATGCAGGGAGCCTGATGTGGGACTCAATCCCGGAACTCCCAAGATCATGCCCTGGGCTGAAGGCAGGCGCTAAATTGCTGAGCCACCCAGGGATCCCCGATGAACATTTGTATTGTTTCTACTTTCTGGCTATCATGAATACTGCTATGAATATTTGTGTGCAAGTTTTTGTGTGGACATTTTCATTTCTCTTGGATAAATATCTAGAAATTGAATTGCTTGGTCATATGGTAATTCTGTGTTTAACATTTTGAGAAATCCAAGATTGATTTTTAAAAACACACTTCCACTATTTTGTAGTAAATAAAAGCGATGGCTTTTCTGTTGTTCCTGAGTAGGTAAGAGCTGCATGAAGTTGATTTGTCTCCATTTATAAAATCATTAAATGTTTTTAATGTTTCAGTAAGTATCACTGAGCGTGTATGTACATCAAGGACATATCCATGAATGAAATGTGGTCTCTAGCCTTACGGAAATGGGAATGTACTATATAATAGAAGAAACATAGTTATATAAACAATTTCAGTACAGATTGATAGGTGAAATAACGGAGAAATTGTGGTGCCTCAGAGGAGAGGGAGTTACTAATCTACTTGAGGGAATCAGCAGTGACTGAAGCAGAGATACAGGATTAGATCTTGTTTGATAGTAAATTGGTCAAATAACATGGGGCAAGTCATTTTAGGTTGATGATCAGTATCTGCAAAGGTATGGAGATTTGAAGCAATATGGTAATGTGAGCAACTGCAAGTAACTGGGCATTGGTAGAGTATGTTAGGGAGAGTATCTAGAAATAAAAGACTGGAGAACTGGACAGTAACAAGGTCTTTATGTTAAGAATTTGGATTCCTCCCCTTCCTTTATCTGTTTCTCAAACCGGATTACTCTGTGTGTGTGTGTATGTGTAGTTTGAATTTTATTTGAAGATTGGACATAAAATAATTTTTCATTAAAGCAGATTTTTATGGAATTGAATATTGTAGATTTTCTGATAAGTTTTATTATATAACTTCAGAGGTTTTTAGGGATACTTTGACTACTCTAAAAGTACAAGGTATAGTAGTTTCTTTAGGCAAACGGAGCAGTGTTTTAGTCAAACAGCGTATTGTACATAGCTTTTATTACCATATTTCATCCTAACATTAAAAAAAACTTACTTAACAATTGGGATGTGTCTTACAGTCTATAGTGGTACATAAAATTGTGGTGCACTTTATAATCTCGGATCTTAGATTAGGCAGATACATCTTTTTCTCATTAGAAATCAATAGTCCTAGAAAATTTGAAATCTGTAGATGTGAAGAATAAAATATCTGAAATTCTACTGCCCTTGGAAATTATTGCAAGTATTGTTTTGGTATGTTTCCTTCTAGCCTTTTTTTCTGTTCACGTGTACCAAATACATATTTGTGCACTTTATACTGTTTATTTAACATTATATGTTGAATATCATTCTATGTGATTATTCTTTAACAACACAATTTTAAATGTCGCCTAATACTCCATTATATGTATGTAAAATTATTCAATCTTTACATTGTAAAAAACATTTTATTGTTAAAAATCTTGGTTCCACATTATATATAACTTCTTTAGGATAAATTTCTAGAATTAGAATTTACTGGGTATGAAGTGTGACTTTTTTTTAAGATTCTAGAAATAAACAAACAAAACATTCTTTAAAAAATCATCCATTCAATTTCTAGAAAGTTAGATTGAAGAGTCTGTGTGTGATTGAAATCTTTTTGAATTGTTGGTAACCTTGAAACTATAAATTATCAGTCTTTCTGCCTATTTTGCTAATTTGTGATTAGAGACTGATTAGCTAGTTAGTGGCCTGTCAAAACTTATGGTGTCTATTTGTGACTCAATTTGCCTATTTCATTTTTTGCTTACTGTGCTGTGAAGTAATATCTCACTTCTCGGAATCTTAGCTTTCTGTCAGCATCACTTGGCTCAACAAAATAATCAGAAGTTAGTAAAAGTATCTAATGGTTACATAATCCTATTTATTGGTTTTAGGATTAATGGGGACTTACCAAATGTATAATTTTGCATGAAATAAATTCTGTAAATAACAAATAAATTAATAATATGGGAAAAACATAGAATGCTCTAAGAAGGATTAGAAGTTTTGAGAATTTTGCAGTTTTAGATAAGGTGACTAGCTTGGGACTCACTATAAAATGACATTTGAGAAAATTATTGAAATACTTGAATTAGTCAAGCAGATGTTTGAGGGAGGGGAATGTTATACAGAGGAACAGCCAGTGTGAAGAGTCTGGGAGGAATATACCTGGTGTGTGTGAGAGGCAGCAAGGAAGAAGCCATTGTGGCTGGATAGGATTGAGCAAGAAGGAGAATAGTAGGATGATGTCAGAGAAGTAAGGAAATAGGCTAGGTCATGTAGAGTCTTGTACGCCATTATAAGATCTTTGACTTTTGATCCGGCTTAGATGGCAAGACATTAGAGAGTTTTGAGCAGAGGAGTGACATGCTCTGACTTGTATTTTTAAGAATACCACCTAGGGTTAAGAATAAACTATGGAGAGTCAAGGATAAACATAGGGAAATCAGTAATGAACTGATTGTAATAATCTGAAGGAGAGGTGACAATGGCTTGGTCCAGCATGTTAGCAGTATAAAGAGTGAAAGTTATTAGATTGGAGATAATATTTCAAAGGTAGAGCAATCATGTTTTCCTGAATGACAGGATGTGGTGTGTAAGGAACAAAAGGAGTCAAGAATGCTCCCTAGGTTTTAGAAAAATTGAACTGTCAACAGAAATATGGAATTCATAGAAGTTTTGGGTAAAAACATGTCTTCGATTTCATACACATTAAATTTGAGAGATCTGTTACCCAAGTAGATATATTTTGTTTTGTGGGTTTTTTTTGTGGGTTTTTTTTGTGTGTGTGTTTTTTATTTTTTTTTAATTTTTTAAAATTTTTTATTTATTTTATTTTATTTTTTAATTTATGATAGTCACAGAGAGAGAGAGAGAGAGAGAGAGAGAGAGGCAGAGACATAGGCAGAGGGAGAAGCAGGATCCATGCACCGGGACCCCGATGTGGGATTTGATCCCGGGTCTCCAGGATCACGCCCTGGGCCAAAGGCAGGCGCCAAACCGCTGCACGACCCAGGGATCCCCTTTTTTGTGTTTTTTAAAAAGATTTTATTTATTGATTCATGAGAGACACACAGAGAGGCAGAGACATAGGGAGAGAGAGAAGCAGCCTCCCTATGGGGAACCCGATGTGGGACTCGATTCCAGGACTGTGGGATTACGCCCTGAGCCGAAGGCAGAAGCTCAACTCCTGAGCCATCCAGGGGTCCCTCAAGTATATATATTTTGTAAACAATTGAATATATAAAGCTGAAACTTAAGGGACTAACCATAAAAATTTATTGACATGTAGATGGCTTTTAAAGCCCACCAAAGAAATAAAAATAAACAGAAAAGAAAACAATATGAAAGATTAAACCTCAAGATGTTCAGTGTTAAGAACTCTGGGAGAGGAGGAAGAGCCAGCAAAGGCAACTGAGAAGTAACTATTAAGGTTTTAAAAATACCCTTAGCATTGTTGGAAGAAGCATGTGGAAGTCAAGTAAAGAAATTAAACTAGCAGAGAGAGACCAGACTGTCAAAAGCTGCTGATATGTCAAGATAAGAACTGAGAATTTGTTACTGGATTTAGCAACATGGTAATCCATGACTTTGACAAGCAGCTTTGATAGAAAGGTAGTGGCCAAGTCCCACCTAAATGGATTTAAAAGCAAATATGAAGAAAGATTTAGAAACTGAAAGGACAGATAACATTTGAGGGATTTTGCTGTAGTGAAGTTGAGTAATGGGGCAGAAGCTGGTGAGAGAAATGGAACAAAGAGATTTATTTAAGATGGGAATGAAATTAGCATGATAGGATCTGGTTTGGAAAGGGGAAACTTAATGATACAAAAGAGAGAGGATAGTACTGCTGGAGGATTATCCTTGAAGTAATGAAAAAGGATGTGATATTGGTGGAAAGATTGGTATAAAATAGCACTATTCTCCTCCAGTAAAAAATGACCAAATATATGCATGCACATGCTGGCAGTTTAATATACATGTGTATGGTGGTAAATCTGTGATAGTTTTCTTGTGATTGTTATTTGCTTCAGGGTGGTAGCCAAAAACATCTTAGCTATGAATGAGGATCAGTGGGAAAGCTGTGTAAGATTTGAGAAGAGGGAAGAAAATGTAAAATATGGTGTGTAGCAGTGGGAAAGTGAACAGTCTAGTGAAATATGCAAGCAGAATTAGGGACCAGCCTTATGTTTATGATTATGAATTTAAAGTGAGTTCAGTCAGTATGATTTTATGTATTTATCAAGACTTATTTAACTGTGTGGGTGCTTAACAGAGTTAGTTGGAGAATTGGATTTAACTAGGATTATGATTTTGCCAAACTAAGTATAATGAAGCAGAAGAGAGCCGAGGCATTGAAGGTGTATGCAAGAGAGGAATTCTAATGATTGACCATGTAATTTAATCTGGGGAGGTAAGAAAGCAATGAGGTGGGGTAAAATGGGATAGGATCAGTGGATTAGAGGTTTTGGTGGGGCTGGGGATTGTTCGTGTTGAGTTATTGGAGGACGTGAGTGTGAGATTTGAAATCAAATTTGTGGAAGGATTATAATTATTGATAATACAAGGTCTAGTATGTGAACATGGAAATGAGTGGCTAAGATAAGGTATAGGACAAGATCATTGAAGGAGAGAAGTTAAAGGTATTGAGAGGCCAGGTTATTAAAGTGTCGTCTATGGATATAATAAAATCTCTAAGAATTAAAACGGGTGAATATTGGAGAGGTCAACAGACCAGGAACTAAAATTGTCTGACAGTGAAATTTGATGACCTGAGAGTCAGTAGATTACAGCAATAATGAGAGGTAGTGAGAAATACGACTTAATAACATGAAAATCAAAACTGACAGATTTAGGGTAGGAGTATAGAGATAGCAGTGGAATTCAGCTACCCCACTTTCAGGGTCAGTGGTATAAGTCATGTGGGAGGGTAAAGGTCACCACTTGAGAGCTTCAAAGGAAGCAGTGTCCTTTGTGGGAAGCTGGGTTTCTATTAGTAGAGGTTGGCAAATTACAGTCCAGAGGCTAAATCTGGCCCACCACCTCTTTCTGTGTTTTATGAAGAATGTTTTTTATATTTTAAAAATAATTGATAAAAGATCGAAAGAGGAAAAATGTGACATGTGAAAATTATATAAAATTCAGATTTCCATAAATAAAGTTTTATTGGGACATAGCCACATTCATTCTTATGTGTTTTCTGTCACTCACTGGTTTTGTGCTACAGTAGCCAAATTGAATAGTTGGGGCAGAAATCATACATGATACTGTTAATTACTTTACACTGCCACTCAGCTAAATCACAGTGGTACAATTGTAATGGAATAGCATTTCATGTCAATATCACCATATTACAACATTATATTATTTTTTTTGCCAGTGTATGCCCTTTGTGTAAAAACAAAAATGAGAAAAGTGAACTTCGAATGTTGTCATTTTGAGGCACAGTGGATTGTGGATTATTCTGTGAAGTTAAATGGCAAAAGGATCGTGTTTATTTTGCAGTGACATTATAGCTGTGCTAAAATAATATATATTGATGTTATCAGAGTGAGTCCCTATCATATTCCCAACTCACAGGAAAGCAACAGTCAGAAAAAATAGAAGACTTGAAATGGAATATCTCCTCACAGAATTTTCTTCACAAAAATAAGAAAGGAATCAGACTGCGACCTTACATTAGTTTATGAGTGGCTTGTTAGCCAAACAGGGAAAGCTGTTCACTATTGTTGAGTGTTTGCAGCAGGAAAGAAAGAAAGAGAGAAAAGAAAAAAGAAAAGAAAAGAAAAAAGAAAAATTTCCTTAAGAAGACTGTTAGCTTATTGGCAAGAATAATTGCTCAAAGAGTTGAGGTCATTGAAAGCAACATCAATAGTCAATTAAAAATAAGACAAACAGGGCAGCCCGGGTGGCTCAGTGGTTTAGCACCTGCCTTTGGCCCGGGGCATGATCCCGGGGACCTGGGATTGAGTCCCACATCGGGCTCCTTGCGTGGAGCCTGCTTCTCTCTCTGCCTGTGTCTCTGTCTGTCTCTGTCAAATAAGTAAAATCTTTAAAAAAAAAAAATGACAAACAACTTTGAGTGATTTTTCTTGACTTATTTGAGGAGTCAATGCTGAGTTTAAAGTATAGGCAAGAGTATTTTTAAAGAAGTTGAGAAAATACTAAGTACAGCTTGAAGAGGAGTCTGCTGAGGTGTGTTACAAGTGATAGTAGTAAAAATTAGATAATAGAAAAAGGCTTAGTTGGACAAACTGATAAAGCTTATGAAAACACAGGCATATAAAGCCTATAGTTATGTATTGTATTATATACACTGACAGATACTTTGTGAAAAATATTTGAATCTATCGTGTTATTGAACCACAGTGTCAGTGGTACACACATCATTCACTGTCATGGACTTACATCATCAATTCTGTAAAATTTTGTGAGAAATTGGAACTAAACTAAACATTCAGTTTATCTTAGTATAAAATAAGTTGATGTCTTAGTGGTGATGTTTGTGTTTTTTTGTTTTTTTTTTTTAAGGACTGTTATGGATTAAATTGTGTTCCTGCCATTCCCGATTTATATGTTGAAGCCTTAACCCCCAATTACTGTATTTGGAGATAGGGCCAATAAGGAGGCAATTAAGGTTAAATGAGGTCGTAAAGGTGGGGCTCTGGTAGGATAGGATCAATGTCTTTACCTTGGGTTGTACACTCGAAAGAGGTCATGTGAACACAGAGATGGCACCTGTCAACAAACCAAGAAGAGAGCCCTTGAGAGTCCTTACCAGAATCAAATATGCTAGTCCCCTGATCTTGGACTTCCAGCCTCTAGAACTGTAATAAAATGAATGAATGTTGTTTAACCATCCAGTCTGTGGTATTTTGTATGGTAATATGAGCTAAGACAGAGACCAAGATGAAGGTTTTTTTAAGTGAAAAGAGCCACTCCCAACTGTCATTGAGTTTTCATTAAATACTGATTGACTTTGAAGTTAGTTTTTTGCTCCAGACTTGATGTTTCTTAATGAATGGAACAGAACCTAAAATAAAAAGGCAAAACACCACTTTTATGCCATATATGAATGTAATAAAATCATTCTGACAGTAAATGTTGTTTGAATCACATATCAAGCTGCTTTATACACTTCCTGTGCTGTTAGAAATTAAAACAGGAAGCAAGGTCATTCCCACATAGATTTGTAGCGGATATGTTTTCTGAGCTCAAACAACAGACTTTTCAGCCTATTTATGGCTGTAAATCTCATAGAACCAGAGCTAGGGATCTTTTCTCAACCTCACAGGCTATTATATAACACATCCTGGTTCAGGACTTTGTTAACTCTCATCTGGAATATTACAGTACTCTTAAAATTCTCCCAACCCCCAGTCTTGTCCTTATTGAGCTCATCTTTTTACATATTTCCCAGAGTGGTTTAGCTGAAATGTAAATTTGACTGTGTTATTTATCTGCCTTATTTCTTTTCGTGGTGTTTCTCAGTTCCCAACAGATCCCACAGGACTCTCAGGGACTGCTTTCTGGAAGAGTGTAAAGTAGATGAAACTTCAGCCCCTCTCTGATATCCCCACTACAGTACCACTACCATCCTGAAGCAGAGTACTTTCTATTATCCATTTGACATATTGAGTTGCTTTAAATTATATTGTGAGAAAAGATTTTTTATGATTAAATAATAGTTTTATAAATACGGTCCTATAGGTAAAGTTCAAACTCCTAAACCAGTTTGGGGCTTTCCAGCATCTTCTTTGAACCCTTATCACAAACTTGATACTTTAGCATCACAGACCGTCTTGTATGTAGTTCCTCTATGCCTTTGCTTATATTGCCCATCTGCCAATAGTATTCTCTGTTTTCTTCTCCCCACCTGACTAACTGCTGTGCTTCATTTAAGATTTGTTTCAGGTGTTACCATTTTCAGAAAGCATTTTCTAACTACCTCCTTTCCAGGCAGGTTTTGGGTTAGGTATCTTACTTAGTGTTCTGCAAACTCTGTGCTTAGCTATATAGCTTGCCTTTCTTCCTTGCCTTTCATTGTGTTTCGTTGCGTTTCGTTGCCTTGCCTTTCCTTGCCTTTCCATTCCATTTGTTTTTCATTGTTTGTTTCTGTTTAACTTGCTAGAGTTTGAACTCCTTAAGTGGAGGAACTATGTTTTAAAGTTATCTATAACTACAGTGATTCTATAAAGCCTGCATGGTACACAAATAATTGTGCAGTATATTGATTGTTGCTGTATCTTTGTGATGTATCTTGCAATAGATATGTAACCTAAAATTAAATATATTATCTCTGTGTAAAGATTTACTTTCTTTTGCATGTGTTCATTGGTTATAATGTATACAAACACTTGAGTCGAAATAGGCATTTAAAAAGAAAGACAAGAATATAATACAGAGTTTTTATTAAGCCTAGAACTTAAGTTTAATAGCTGTTCTGTATTTTGTGCACTCGAAACGTGAAGCTTTTCCATGTAATCTCATGCCAGTGTTGACCCATGTGGATTAAAATAGCCCTATTTTAATCTATGACCAAATTAGGAATTAGAAGATCTACCCAGTGGGGATTTGTAAATTATTGTAGTTTGTAGTGTGACAGGTTTATATAAATAATTGCAGTGATTTCCACTGTGTGTTTTAAGTTAAAATCTAGGTTCAAATCCAGAAACATATTGATACAAGTATGTGATTTTTTTCAGCATTGGTTATCTTCAAATATTTATATCTTCTTGGAGGGATCATCAAAATTGACTTCTTGGAGGGATCATCAAAATAAAATTGATAAAATTTTATTTCACTAATCTAAAATATATATCCATGATCCCTCAATTCAGATTTGCTCAGTACTCAATTAATTGTCCTCAGTGTGTGTAATTAGTATATTTATTTTCTGAGATAACTATCAAGTTATATTTTAATGAAAAATTTTTATTTTTTAAAAAATTTTTTTTAAATTTTTATTTATTTATGATAGTCACAGAGAGATAGAGAGAGAGGCAGAGACACAGGCAGAGGGAGAAGCAGGCTCCATGCACCGGGAGCCCGACGTGGGATTCGATCCCGGGTCTCCAGGATCACGCCCTGGGCCAAAGGCAGGCGCCAAACCGCTGCGCCACCCAGGGATCCCTGAAAAATTTTTAATAGCTAGTGAAGTCATTCCAGAATTTATTTAAAACCATTCTTAACACATTGAACAGTTCTCTTTTATAACTAAATTCACTACAAAATAATTCTTAATATTTTTGTTTTCTTTCAAGAACTTGAACGTAAAATAAAGTGTTAGTTGTAATATTTCAATGATTTAAAATTATAAACGTTTCTTTTCATACAGATAAAGACACAATAAATAAAATTAGAGATTTACGAATGAAAGCTGAAGATTATGAAGTAGTGAAGGTGATTGGTCGAGGTGCATTTGGAGAAGTTCAATTGGTAGGTTATTTTAATGAGATTAAAAACAATAAAATTTAAAAATCCATCTGTGTTTACCATATGTTATTTGGTTGGGATGGTATTATTTTTTATAAAATTGTAAAGCTTTAAGTCATCCTCGATAGTCTTGCCAAAGGATATGAAAGCCTAGAGTCAGATTCAGCAGTAGTATGAGATATTTTCCCCAAGCATCCATGGGTAGAGAAGAGGTTTCAAGTATCAGAAGAAAAATCTTTACTCCTTATCTTAGACTTCTAAAATGTAATGGAATCCTAAGTTTTATAAATAGAAAGCAGCATGCATAATGGTGGAGAAGGGGGAGTGTGCTATAGTATCGAAATAACGGTATTTTTCTTTTTTTTTTTTTAACTAAATAAAGGTGTTTTTCTAACATCACTTGCCTTATGGTAATTGAAGACTTGACATTATCTAATTGAAATAATTCAACAGAAGAGATGAAAGAAAAGTGGCTAGAATAGTAGTGTTATGTTATTTGACAAGGTGTTAAAATCATTTAGTAAATTGTTCTGGTAAACACTGAGCTTTAAATGTTCATTATTTTCTGTTTTCAATTTTAAAGGTAAGGCATAAATCCACCAGGAAGGTATATGCTATGAAGCTTCTCAGTAAATTTGAAATGATTAAGAGATCCGATTCTGCTTTTTTCTGGGAAGAAAGGGACATCATGGCTTTTGCTAATAGCCCTTGGGTCGTCCAGGTATGATTTTGCTACTGTTTTTTTGTTTTTTTTTTGTTTTTTGTTTTTTGTATTGCTGTGCTAGTTTGTAACTAAACATATCAGAGAAGCTGCGTTTGTATTTTATAACAGTAATAGAGAATTTACTGGCAATTACAAAATTATCTAATGTATTGTTATTTTTTTAATCATAAAATTTAATTTTATTGAATTGTCTCTAGGAGGAAAATAAGACCAAAGCAAAGTAATTATGTCTCTGTAGACTTTAAATATTAGAAAAATTAAATAATCTACTTTGATTTGGGAGATATCATATACTATCATCTTCTAAGTAGATACTTTTATGTAATATTGAAATCTAAGTTTTTTTCCAAATATGAGATCCTTTTATTCTGTTTAGTTTACCATTTATTCATCTATTTGTGTCTCTCATTTTGTGGAGAGGAAGGAATGGGAAAATGAAGGAAGAGGTGGGAGGTAAGGTAGGCCTTCAAGTAATACTGTGTTAGCTGTAGGTTTTACAGTGGGAAGAATACACTTGAAGTCAGTAGTTGTAAGTTCTAGTTTTAACTGTCAAAAACCTATCTGTGAAGCTCTGGCCAAGTTTATTTGTATCTTTGGGCCTCAATTTCCTTGCTCAGAAATGTGGAAGTTGGCTTAGATTGGTTATTTTCATCTGTGGAGAATGCCTCAGGTGAAGTCATAGGGACAAGCAGGAATTTGGAGAGGTTATAATTCTGGGTTTTCTGTTTCTAGCTCAACTAGAGCAGCTCCATAGTTTATGTGTCCTATATAATGAAATTATATAAGAATGCATATGGGGAAATAGTCTTCTGGTTTAAAAAAAAAAAACTGCTGGGTGGACTAGACCATTTCTAAATTCTTAACATGAATTTTGTGACTTATTAATGTACAATATGTAATGAACAGTATCCTAAATAAGCATACTAGTATTTGGAACAAAAGGAAATGGAAAATGTTTAAGAGTTCCGTATGCCTTTTTATACTTGAAATGTCTGCTCTGTTTTTATCAGCTGTGTGGAGCAGGGATTTTCAGGCTTGATATTATTGACATTTTGGGCCAGTTAGTCCTTTGTTGTTATGGCTGTCCTGTGTATTATTAGATTTTCAGCAGCAACTCTGGCTTCTACGCAGGTGCCAGTAGCACCCCTTCACAGTGTGCATACCATTTATAACAAACCAAAATTGTGTCTAGACATTGTTGAATATTTTACTTGGTGGTAGTGAGGGTGATGGTGGTCGGGGACAATTCTTGCCTCTGGGACTGAGAACCAGTGACACAGAAAATATTCAGTGTTCTGTAGATAATTAAAAGCCATAGGACATAATTTTTAAATTTACACTTGAAGCTTTGATTTTCTTGCTTTTTTTGATACATTGTCTATAAATTTGGTAAATTGCCACCAAATCAACATTATTTAATTGTAGTGCCCAAATGATAAATTGTATACTTTAATATGGGATAGCCATGAGATGCCACTTAGTTTCTTATCCTTCCCTAAAATATCTTTTTAAAATAACTAAATCTGTAACTAAAATCATTAAACACTACTTAGAAAATCAAACAAAAAGTTTTTAAGACAAATGTCTGCATAAATAAGGTATCATTTTCTCTAGGGCCTTATTTTATTTTAGCTTGATTCTGATTTCATGTTTACTTGAAATGTTCTTTTGTAAATTTGCTCTTTTTTTTTTTTTTTTTTACTTCAGCCCTGGTCATATAATAAATACATTTATGCCTGTTATTCTTGCCAGTTTCCTATCAGTAGATTTCACTCTTCCTGCTTGACTCTAGCTGTTGTGCTCTCCCTGCCTGCTAGTTGTTATTGCTCCTCCTCCTGTTGACTGCTGTTACTGAGCATCTGTTGTACCAGGTGCTTTCTACATTCACTAATCTTTTTAATTCTAAAAGGCAGTTAATCCTTATGGGTGTATCTTCAATTTATAGATTAATTTATGTTTCTATCGATTTGACTTTTTTATATAAATTTATTTTTTATTGGTGTTCAATTTGCCAACATATAGAATAACACCCAGTGCTCATCCCATCAAGTGCCCACCTCAGTGCCTGTCACCCAGTCACCCCCACCCCCCGCCCACCTCCCCTTCCACCACCCCTAGTTCGTTTCCCAGAGTTAGCAGTTTCTCATGTTCTGTCTCCCTTTCTGATATTTCCCACTCATTTTTTCTCCTTTCCCCTTTATTTCCTTTCACCATTTTTGTATTCCCCAAATGAATGAGACCATATGTTTGTCCTTCTCCAATTGACTTGTTTCACTCAGCATAATACCCTCCAGTTCCATCCACTTCGAAGCAAATGGTGGGTATTCTTCGTTTCTAATGGCTGAGTAATATCCCATTGTATACATAAACCAAATCTTCCTTATCCATTCATCTTTCGATGGACACTGAGGCTCCTTCCACAGTTTGGCTATTGTGGACATTGCTGCTATAAACATCGGGGTGCGGGTGTCCTGGCGTTTCATTGCATCTGTATCTTTGGGGTAAATCCCCAGTAGTGCAATTGCTGGGTCGTAGGGCAGATCTATTTTTAACTCTTTGAGGAGCCTCCACACAGTTTTCCAGAGTGGCTGCACCAGTTCACATTCCCACCAACAGTGCAGGAGGGTTCCCCTTTCTCCACATCCTCCAATATAGAAAGAATATGTGACCACCAAACCAGCTCTGCAAGAAATTTTAAGGGGGACTCTTAAAATTCCTCAATTTGACATTTTTAAGCATTTGCAAACTGGCACTACTACGTCCAGACTTTGACTTAGCAGCAGGTATAAAAGTCAAACAAGGTATAGTCCCTTACATTTTTCTGGAAGGGATTTTAGTGATCGGGATTTAGGGAGGTTAAATAAATTACCCAGTCACATGGCTATTGGACAGCTGAGCCTATAGTCCAGTTTTTCAGACTTCTTGAGAATTGTGGTATTGATAAAATTTAACAGTAGACCTCACAAAAGCACATTGAATCAGAATCATGATATTTCTTTGCTTAGGAGATTTGTATATTCTTTATTGAAACTATTGTAATTTAAAAAAATTCTCACTGTAAAAATTGAATTAGTATAGCAACACATAGAGAAAAAAGTTCCATCTAACTCCTTGGAAATAACCATCGTTCCTTTGTATATGCAAAGGCCTTTGTAGTATTTATGTTTGTGTGTTTTAAGAGTACTGTATTTACTGCAATTTCATTAATTTAATAAAATCTTATGTTAGTATTTTTGTCATTTTTTAAATGAAGCAATGTTGCTTAATGTTAATGATTTCTTATGTGTCTTTGTATAGCTTTTTTATGCATTCCAAGATGATCGTTATCTCTACATGGTGATGGAATACATGCCTGGTGGAGATCTTGTAAATTTAATGAGCAACTATGATGTGCCTGAAAAATGGGCACGATTCTATACTGCAGAAGTAGTACTTGCGTTGGATGCAATCCATTCCATGGGTTTCATTCATAGGTAAAGATAAAAATGTTTTAAATGTTTTCATTTATTGAAGGGGGAAGCTGAAAAGTACTTAAGCTTTATTTGATTGGTATCCTACTCAAAATCCACCTATTCTTCTTCATGTGACATAAGTGGTATTTTAGAATTTAGAACTTTGAAATTCATAGTTTTATTATTTCAGTTTAATGTTGATATAAATGTATTCTTTAATGTCTCTTAATCCGATTACATAGCTTTAATTTGGTGTTCTGAAAAATAAAAATTGTAAGTTGGTTTTCTGAAGTATGTTCATTTTTTAATAAACTAATTTGCTTTTGATTAGTTTTTGTATGCAAAATTTTTTTAATATACAGATCAGTTTGCTTTTAGTTAGTGAATAGATCATATTTATTTGTTAGGACAACAGTTTCATCTGTTTTGCCAATACCACTTGAATCCCATGCAGTTGCTGTGCTAAGTGCTTGGGATACAAAAATGAAAGTGATTTAGAACCCTGTTTTGGGGTTATTTATGTACTTAAGTTGAAAAGTGTGTTTCAATTACTTTTTATGTCTGAGTATTACATTTTTTATAGTTATCCTCTCTTAAATGGTTTGCTTTCCCCCTTGGAAGGATTAAACTCTATTTAAAAGAAAAAGAGAGGGATCCCTGGGTGGCGCAGCGGTTTGGCACCTGCCTTTGGCCCAGGGCGCGATCCTGGAGACCCGGGATCCAATCCCACATCGGGCTCCCAGTGCATGGAGCCTGCTTCTTCCTCTGCCTATGTCTCTGCCTCTCTCTCTCTCTCTCTCTCTCTCTCTCTCTGTGTGACTATCATAAATAAATAAAAATTTAAAAAAAAGAAAAGAAAAAGAGATATTAAATGTCTTTTTCTGAGGCACTAATATATAAAGGAGTTTCCCTGCTGAACTACAATTTACAGATATGGATAGAGCACATATGAATAAAAAATGGCTTTATCTACAGTGAGTGAGGATATAGGGCCTAAAATAACTGCCTCATAGAATTTTTATCAGTGTCTGACTGGTTTTAGAAACACTCTACTTTTTTCCCCCCCTCCAGAGATGTGAAGCCTGATAACATGCTGCTGGATAAATCTGGACATTTGAAGTTAGCAGATTTTGGTACTTGTATGAAGATGAATAAGGTTAAATAATTTTGTTAATTCAAGAAAGATGCTTTTTAGAAAATGCTGTAAGAATGTACTAACCATAACTGGACTTGTATAGAATTGATGTGATCTGTTACTTGTTGAAATAGATGCCATGGTTTCAATGTTTTATTAGTAACTTGTAAGTGATTTATGTTTTCCTCTCTACTTAAAGGTAGGTATTAATTTCCAGCTTTGTTAAATCCTTTATAACAACTCTGTAATATATAGTACTACTAGCGACTAGAAATGAAAGACTAGTGTTAAAATTAGACTTTCATAAAATTACATTTCAGAGATATGTGTATTTTTTAGTGTTTTAGTTAGCCTTCTGTTAACATGTAAAAGATCTTACTGCTTATTTTGGGAGTTAATCTTAAAACATACCATCGGTCCTCATTATTTACAAAATAAATAACTGTTATCTATGGCTGAAGTGGCAAGTATGCTACTTGCTTAAGTTGAAACAGTTTATATTCTTGGAAACTTACCACACAACAATAGCCAAAAAGTTGTATTTATTATTTTTAAAAGAAAATTATTGAGTAGAAGAAAACACTACATGAGAACTTTTGTGTGAACATTTAATTATGATTCTGTTGTGTTAATGCCAGCTTAAATAAGTAACAGCTATGCATAGTTTTTGCATTTAGTTTTGGGGATATTTTTGGAGTGAGTTAAAATGCATATTAAATAGATATTCAGTGTGCTTAGTACCATTATATCCTTTTCCATTGCACCTACTTCCCCATTTTATATTTATACAGTTAATTCTTGTTTAAGTTTCAAGCATGGTTAAATTGAATGGCTATTTTAATAAAAATAAAAAGACAATAATTAAATCAGCATTTATATATTATTACCGAATGATTCATCCTATCAGTCCCTCAATCTGTTTGCATTGGCTTATATACTTGTTCTCTGCAATTATGATGTCATATTGGTACAACTGGATGACACTGTGTCTTTCTAGTGAGTAATATTACAAAGTAAAAATCACTGATGCATCCATACACACAAGTACACACACATATTTCAAATATACTGTGTATATAATGTATATATGTGATTAGACTATATGTTCATTTTTGTCAAGTTTGCACAAGGTTTTGATATATTTTATAGTCCAAAGATTTAGAGTCCTACAGGTTTTATTAGGAAAGACCTTTTAAGTAATTCAGAATTTATATTTGTATCCTAATTCAAAAGTTCACCCGCTACTCTTTTTTAGGAAGGTATGGTACGATGTGATACAGCAGTTGGAACACCTGATTACATTTCCCCTGAAGTATTAAAATCTCAAGGTGGTGATGGCTATTATGGACGAGAATGTGACTGGTGGTCAGTTGGGGTATTTTTATATGAAATGCTTGTAGGTGAGTAAAGGGGAGTTTTGTGTATCTCTAACATAGTTGTTCATCCCATTTGGCTTTTTCTAATAAAATATTTATTACAGTAAGCAATACTAGTTTTGTTTGTAGAAAACAAACTGATCCAAACCTGCTTTGTGTGTTTTTAAAAGCTGTTTAGAAGCTTAAAGCAATTTTGTGATGTATTACTTCTTTTTTATATATTAAGCATATGTCTTTAACGCATATGTAGTAATCTTTACACATATAACATTGACTCTTTTCCTTTGAAACTGATTTTTTTAATGTACTTTATTTGCTTTTGTTTTCCCTATCAATTTTCCAGGTGATACACCTTTTTATGCAGATTCTCTGGTAGGAACTTACAGTAAGATTATGAACCATAAAAATTCACTTACTTTCCCTGATGATAATGATATATCAAAAGAAGCAAAAAATCTTATTTGTGCCTTCCTTACTGACAGGTAAATAATCTTAACATTGAACTTTATTCTAAGGAAATTCTCATTTTGCTGCTCAATATTTGAGGACTATATCTAAGCTCCTGTATTTGAACTTTCGGAATAAAAATATTGCCATTCCTCAAATCAGTGATGATAGTGAAGTCTAATATTTTGTGATATCTGGATGGCTTTCTGGATCTCAAATCACTTGCCTTACCTAAGAAAATGGGGTAATGGCCAGATCAGATGGTTTTTAAAAATTTAATTGTCGAATATTTAACTTGGTTAAAAATAAAAATTATATTTTCTTGAGTCTGAGGGTTTTTTTTTAAGATGTAGCATCTCTGAAAATTAGAGTGCATCTTACAGTCAATGGCATGTATTAATTTAATTGGAAGCATTTTTGTCCTAGTGATGGAAAAATGATGTATCTTCTAATCTATGCAATTAAAGATAATTCAGTATTGTATAATTGAAATTTGCTAAGAGTAGAATTTAAATGTTCTTACCAAAAAGAAAGGTAAATAGGTGAGGTGTGATAGATGTGTTACGTTAATTAACTCAGTGGGAGAATCTTTTCACAGTGTGTACATATGTCACAGTATCACTTTATACACTTTGTGTATCTTAAGATTTTATCCTCAATAGAACTGGAAAAAAGATTTAATTATATATGATTATATATTTGATGAAATTAAGTTACTAGTGCAATGCTATAAAGACATATGTATTTTCTACCTCCTTCCCTCTAGAGATGGTCATTGGTATGATGTCTTTCAGATTCAGTAAGCATTTTTATAAATGTATACTCATGTATGTGTTTTAGAAACAAAAATATATGTACCCTTATGGTTTACTTCTTAAATTTAAATATGAACCAAATGATGTAAGATTATGTTTAATATTTATGTTTGTATATTGTTAATTTAAATATTAGAGAGGCCTCATACTTTTAGATCTGTTTCAATTTCAGATTCACTCAATTAATTTAAATTTAGTGCCCTTCATATGTCCTTTGGAGACTGAAATGTAGTCTTTGAAATTTTTACATTTCGATATATGTACTCTAAATATAAATGCTATGCTGTGTGTTAGGTGCTAGGGATATAGAAATGAAAAAGATATACAGTCACTGTTCTCCACTACCTCATAGCTCTTTGACGGAAATAGACAAGTGAATGAGATGTTTACTGTACAGAGATAAGTACTCTGAGTTAAGTACTGTCTGCCAGAGGACCATAGATAGGTTCCTTGATCCAGTCTGGGAAAGTCAATAAAAGCTTCTTCAGAAAGTGTCACATTTTATCAAAAGCAATTTCTCTTTTAACTCATGAAAAACTTTGGAATTCAGGATATTCTTTTATAACCACTCTAAGTTTATAAGCACTCTAGTAGAAAACAGAAGTTGCTAAGTTCCCCTTTCTAAATCCACTAAAAGCAGATTTTTAAACATTTATCTCCCTGCTCACCTAAGTGGCCAGGAATCAGTAATTTGTTCCATTAAAACTCTCAGTTTTGTAGTAATGTCAAGAATTAGTTGTCATTGGTTTTTGATAGATCAGTAATATTTATAGTAGTGTATAAAATGGAAATTTTAAATTTAAGATGTCTTTCTGAGTTTTTATTAGCTGTTGGTGTGAAATAAAGTCATTGGTTGCAAAAAATGTGTAACTATCACAGTATTTAAGAGCTGTCAAGAAAATTCACTGTGTTTTATTCATTATGCTCATGAGGCAAAGTGAGTGATCTATCAGGATTTTTGTTGTCAACAGGAAAATCAAAATCAAGTCTGTTTTTCATATATATATTTTTAAATTCTTCAGTATTCTGTCTTCAACTTATTTTTTATTTAAGCTGAAAATTATAGTGACAACCAATATAATATCAAAGTGACATAGAACTATTTTTATTATTAGGCAGTGATTTAGGATTATTCCCACAAATATATCCGGACATATTATAATATCTAAAATGATTAATAACGTTTTTCTTTCCCTCTCTATTTAGAGAGGTGAGATTAGGGCGAAATGGTGTAGAAGAAATCAAACGACATCTCTTCTTCAAAAATGATCAGTGGGCTTGGGAGACACTCCGAGACAGTAAGTTCTTTTTCTTGCACATTATAGTAGATATTTGAAAGTAGTTGTGGTAAATATGGTTTGTTGAAACTGCCTTGCTACTATATGTGTATATTTGATGAAAATTAAAATACACAGATGTGGTTATGGATATTATTCTACTCTAAAGAGAGAATGTTTGATAATGTTGGGAAAATTGTACTGCTTTTTCTCTGATATCTTATTTGAGATACCAAGGTGAAATACAATATACATGAGAGAGAATTGGGCTCAGCAGTCATAATTTGATAGTTGATCTTTGTTGAATTGCCTTTTGTCTTAGATTTTAATATCATTATGAGGAAAGTCAATAAATAAAGGGTAATTAAAATATATGGTAATTAAAATATATTTCCTGTGAAAGACAAGTTATTATCTTGTTTATACTAAACTTAAAATATAAAATATAAGGTTCTATTATTGATAAATAATTTAATTTGTATGAAAATATAGGAAATTACAGTATACTTGATTCCATCAGACTTGCAGCTTGCAATTCAGAAATGAAAATATGTAGTGTATAAGAAGTTATTTTCAGTCAATTTAGAACATTTCCCTATTTCAAAAAAAGTTAATAAGATGATTCATAGAAAACTTTGCTTAACATAGCTGAATCAAAATTACAATGGTACCAAATGTGCCCAACACCTTTGTGGATTTGGAAGGCCAAGAATTCATCTTTCTCCTGTTGAAATCTTAGGAATTTTTTTCTGTTTTCACAGAAAGGATAATGTATACCAGTTCCTAACTTTCTGCTGTAGCAACAGTAGTAAACCTTAATGGTAGAAATGAACTCAGCTGTGTGGTTTTAGAAATCGTTATAAATTAAGTATGTAGTATTTGTTTTCTTTGTTTTTAATTTTTTTTAGTATTTGTTTTAAGGACTAAGTTGAGACTGTGGGAAAATTCAGGGGAAAAGAATCTTGTTAATTTTGAAGAAACAGATCATAGTTTTGCCAATATTAGGGAAGTATCCTAGTTATCAAATATTTTTAAAGGAACAGTTAAACTGCCTTCAGGTAGGCACATATACTGTATACAAGCTATATAATTGAGAAGGGAAAAGAGGAAATAAATTCTTGGGGAAATTAAGAAATTATACAATCACAAAGAATGACATTGAGTGACCTGCTATCTGGAAAAACTACAGGAGCAGTTTGACCTGGAGATACTTTATTAAGTTATATACTGGAAAAAAGAGAACTTCCTCCTCCCTATAAATAAATGTGACATGATTGTTTTCACACTCAATGAGAAACTTGCAAAGACAGAGATGAGTAGAGTGAGATGATGAATGGTTGCATTGAAAAACTGGGGTTTTTTTCAAGCTGTGCTCTTAGAAGTTGAAGAAAGCTAAAAACGTAAAAATATGATTATAATCTTTAGAAAATTTAAAAGATGACTGAAGAAAATGCAAAGTATCTTCTGTATTGGTTTAAATTCTTTCTTAAAGTGAAACAATGTATAAATAACTCTAAAGAATAACCATGGAGTAAATTGCTCTAAAAGTAGGGAGGACGCATTTCCTTTGGTGTATTGAAAACCTGATATCAATAAGTAGAGCAGGTAACCTGGTCAACAAATACTGAACACCTGCTTATATGCTGAGCACTGTTCTATTTCAGGCACTAGGAAAATATCAGTGATCAAACCAATGAAAGTTCTTTACCTGTGGAGCTTATAGTCCAGTGGAATTGGGGAGTCTAAATCAGTGGCATTTTATGATATTGTTATACCTCCTTAATATAACTTTATAGTAACTTAAAAACAGGTAAAGTGAATTACTTCATTGATTTAAATCAAACAGACTTTATATTTAGAGAATCTTTATAGTTAGATAATTTTATTAGTATTATTGATATTTCTGTATCTCTTAAAAATCTGTATTATCTATGACTTTGCTGTACTGTACTTAGATTTAACATAGTTATAAATATTTTGATATTTTTTCCTAATCCCAGTAGCTCTTATCTTGTGGTTATTGTTAAAAAAAGAAGAAAAGAAAAAATTGAAGTCTGTAGAACTTACTGTTTTCTTCTTCCCGTTCCCTCTTCCTACCCTTTCTTCACTTCCCACCCCTAAAATACCAAGAATACTTTTATTGTGAATTGACCTCTCTGACCTGCTAAGCTTTTAAAAATTAAGTAACAGTTACAATTCTTAATTTTTTTAACTTCTCTAATTTTATTTGGCAGAATTGCTTACCTTTTCCAAATAGCGATTCTTTTAGTAGCTTTACCACTTACATGTCTCTAAGTTACAATGGCAGTTAATATTTACCATCTGTTCCTTGGTGGTGTGGGGGCAGGGTACAAAATAGCTTGATTTGTGGCAGAATTTCCATGCACTTCCTGATCTTATTCACTCTCAATTTAGAGACACAGAGAATTAAGATTGTAAAATTACTTTTTCCCTCATTTGAGATAGAATTGAAAGAAATGGCAGGAATGAGATTAAAGAAAGAAGATGGAAGAAATGAAAAGACCTAACTAACCTGCTACAGGTCACCCTACTTGCAGATGACAGTGTCAGGATTCAGATCTTCCTGACTCAAAAGCTTTAGATCTTCTGGAATACCATGTGCCCTTTAAGTAAAACCAACCAATATTAATACAAAGTGGAAATGTAGGGAATCAACATTCTTCGCAGTTAAATTTTGGAGAAAATAAAATGGTAACTTTTATTACATATAACAAATATATTATTAACAATACTATGTTAAATATAATAATGTAATTTGCAAAACACTGTGCCATTCATGATCTCATCTGAGATAAGATATTGTGATTACCTAATCCACTATAGCTGGTGGGAAAAGACACAAGATGATAATAGGAGTAACTGCCAGCTCATGTGATAAGTTTTCCATTCATTTAAAAACAAACAAAATTAATTGTAAGCACATATATGGTATTCCAGGTTCTTTGCATTAATTAAGTCTAGTATCCTCCCTTTTAGAGTTGTACATTCTCATGGGAGGGATTATCAGTGTAGGCTTCATAGATAAAGAATTTGAGGTCTCACAAGTTTCAGGGACATAGAAGTTTAGACTTTCTCAGTATTGTGGTAGGTTCATGTGTTAAAAACATTAAGAAAAATTATCTTCTTTTGTGGCAAAGTATATATAACATAAAATTTACCATTTTAACCATTTTTAACTGTATAGCTCAGTGGCATTAAGCATCTTCACATTGTTGTGCAACCATCACTACCATCCATCTCCATCAACTGACTGAGCTACCCAGATGCCCCTGTACTTTTTTCTTTTATTATTATTATTTTTTTATATTTATTTATTTATGATAGTCACAGAGAGAGAGAGAGAGAGAGAGAGAGAGAGGCAGAGACACAGGCAGAGGGAGAAGCAGGCTCCATGCACTGGGAGCCCGACGTGGGATTCAATCCTGGGTCTCCAGGATCAGGCCCTGGGCCAAAGGCAGGCGCTAAACCGCTGCGCCACCCAGGGATCCCTCTTTTATTATTTTTATTTGTAAAAGGTCAGTAGTTATATCCTCACTTTCATTTCTGGTTTATTTGTATCCTCTCTTTTTTCCCCTTAGTCTAGTAAAAGATTTATCAATTTTGTTGATCTTTTAAAAGAACTATTGGTTTTGTTAATTTCACTGTTACTTTTCTTTTCTTTTCTTTTTTTTTTTTACTGTTACTTTTCAATTCTATATTTTATCTGCACTCTAATCTCTACTGTTTCTTTCCTTACTATAGCTCTGGGCTTAGTTTGCTCTTCTTTTTTTAGTTCCTTAGGGTGTCTGCTGGGTTATTGATTTGAGATTTCTCTCTCTTTTTTTAGGCAGGCATTTATTTACAACTAAAATTTTTCTGAGTATTACTTTTGCTGGATCCTGTAAGTTTTGGTTGTTGCTTTCATTTGTCTCAAAGTATTTTTCTCTAATCTCCCTTGTGATCTCTTCTTTGATTCATTGGTTTTTTTGAGTATGTTGTTTTCACCTTTTTGACATTGGCTGTAGCAACTTTTTACTAGATACATCTCCAGAGGCAAGGGAAACAAAACCAAAAATGCACTATTGGGACTTCAAGATAAAACCTTCTGCACAGTGAATGATACAGTCAACAAAACTAAAAGGCAACCTTCAGAATGGGAGAAGATGTTTGCAAATGACATATCTGATAAAGTGTTAGTATCCAAAATCCATAAAGAACTTATCAAACTTAACACCCTAAAAATAAATAATCCGGCTAAGAAATGGACAGAAGACATGAATAGGCATTTTTCCAAAGAAGACATCTGGATGGCTAACAAACACATGAAAAGATGCTCAATATCACTCATCATCAGGGAAATACAAATCAAAACTATAATGACACCACCTGACACCTATCAGAATGGCTAAAATTAACAACACAGGAAACAGCAGATGTTGGCAAGGGTGTGGAAAAAGGGAAACCCTCTTACGTTGTTGGTGGGAACGCAAGCTGGTACAGCCACTCTGGAAAACAGTATGGAGTTTCCTCAAAAAGTTAAAAATAGAACTGTCCTATGATTCAGCAGTTGCTCTAGTAGGTATTTACCAAAGGATACAAAAATAGTGAATTGAAGGGATACATACACCCTGATGTTGGTAGCAACATTATCAATGCTAGCCAAATTATGGAAACTGCTGAAATGTCCATCAACTGGTGAATGGATAAAGGAAGATGTGGTATATATATGCAATGAAATATTACTTAGCCGTAACAAGGAATGAAATCTTGCCATTTGCAATGACATGGATGGAGCTAGAGAGTATAATGCTAAGCTAAATAAGTCAGAGAAAGACAGATACTGTGTGATTTCACTCATGTGGAATTTAAGAAACAAAACAAATAGAAGAAAAAAGAGATAAACCAAGAAACAGACTGTTAACTATGGAGAACAAATTGACAGTTGCTGGAGGGGAGGAGGGTGGGTAGGTCAGAAATTAAATGGGTGATGGGCACTTATTGTGATGAGCATTGGGTGTTATGTGTAAGTGATGAATCATTAAATTCTCCTTCTGCAACTAATACTACATTATATGTTAAATAACAGCATAAAACTAACATTTTAGAAATATATATATATATATATATGTTTATGCAGATTATTTTAACCTGAACAGTCTCTTAAATCATATTCCCATGTGTCCAGTGCCAAGGTTAACAAATAGAACCTTACACCTGAGGGATGCCTGGGTGGCTCAGTGTTTGAGAATCTGCCTTCAGCTCAGGTTGTGATCCCCGGGTCTTGGGATTGAGTCCCACATCGGGCTCCCTGAATGGAACCTGCTTCTCCCTCTGCCTGTGTCTCTGTCTCTTTCTCTCTCATGAATAAACAAATAAAATTTTTTTTTAAAGAACTTTAAAAAAATACTGGAATTTAAGTAAAAATTTGAAACCAAAGACTGTGTTTTTTTCCAGGTATCTGTGAAACTTCCTATTTTCCTTCTATTGTTGAAATCTTGTTTCATTCCATCATGGCTGGAGAAGATATGTAGTTTGATTTCAGTATCTTTAAATTTATTAAGTTGTTTTTTGGCCTAACATATAGTTTGTCCTGGAGAATGTCTCATGTACAATGTGTATTCTGCTGTTGGTGGTGGAGTGAGTTTTATATGTCTATTATATCTAGTTGGTTTAGGATATTGTTCACATCCTGCATTTTCTTATTCCATCTTTTGTTTGTTCTGTTCATTTATTGAAAATGGGTTATTGAAAACTCCATTGTTTTAGAACTGTTTGTCCACTTGTGTCATTTTTATTACATATATATTGGGGCTGTGTTGTAAATGCATATATGTTTATAATTGTTTCAACTTGATGAGTTGACTCTTTTTATCAGTAGTATCATCCATATCTCTTGTATTGTGTTGTCTCTTTTAACCATTTAACTTTAAAAAAAAAAACATTTTACTTAAAGTCCGTTTTGTCTGATATTAGTATAGATCCCAGCTCTTTTTTCTAAGGAATATCTTTCATTCTTTTAGCCTATTTGTCTGTAGATCTAAAGTGAATCTCTGTATACTCCATGTAATTAGTTTTATTAATCTGTTCTTCCTGTTTTTACTTTTTTAATAAGTGACTTTAATTCATTTAAATTTAAAATGAGCACTAAATATAAACACTTCTGCCATTGTTCTGTTTTCTATATGTTGTCTTTCTGTCCACAATTCCTGCATTATTACCTTCTTTTGTGTTGAGTGGATTGTTTTATAGCATACTGTTTTGATTCCCTCTCCAGTTTCTTTCTATATATTATTTAGTCATTTTCTTACAGTGACTATCCTGGGGACTACATTTAACATCCTAAACTGATAACAATCTAGGTTGAATTAATACAATTTATGTCAAAAGCATACAAAAACTGCTTCTATACTGATCCATTTTCTTCCTTTGTTATCATTACAGATTACATCCTTATATATTCTGTGCTCATTAACAAATTATAATTTTATGCATATTTCTTTTAAGTCATATAGGGGAAAAAGTGGATTTATAAAACAAAAATACATAATGCTGGCTCATATATTTATGTGTGTAGTTACCTTTATTTCTTCACAAAGCTTTAAGTTAGTGTCTGGTGTTCTGTCATTTCAACCTTAAAACTAACAGTTCTTGTAGGACAGGTTTATTAGCAACAGTCTCTAGTCTTTCCTTTACCTGGGAATCTCTTAATTTGTCCTTCATTTTTGAAAAATAATTTTGCTAGATATAGAATTCTTGGTGAACCATTGTTTCAGCACTTTAAATATGTTGTTCCATTGCCTTCTGGCCTTCAAAGTTTCTCCTTAGAAATGCACTTAAAGGGAGCCTGGGTTGCTCGTCAGTTAAGCATCTAACTTGATCTCAGTACAGGTCTTGATCTCAGGGTCATGAGTTCATGTCCTGTGTTGGACTCCACACTGGGTGCATATCCTACCTAAAAAAGAAAGAAAGAAATGGATTCTTAATCTTATCAAGAATTCCTTGTATATGACAAGTCACTTTTCTATTGCTCTCAAGATTCTTTGTCTTTTCAAAGTTCATTATAATGTGTCATAGTGTGGACCTGAATTTTTCTTACTTGGAGTTCATTGTGCTTCTTGGATGACTGAAGCCCACAACAAGCAATACTAGTAAACCTGGGAAGGGGGAAATCTGATTTCCAGAATTACATTTCCAAAAAAAATTACAAAGCATATAAAGAGACAGAAAAAGTATGGACTATTCACTGAAAACAAAGGAAATGTCAGAAAACACCACTGAGGAAATCCAGATATTAGATTTATTAAACAGACTTTAAATAAAGAGACATAAATGTGCTCAAAGAGCTAAAGGAAACTATGGACAAAGAACTAAAGGAAGCCAGAGTACATCTTAAAAAAATACAATGTATCAATAAAGAGAACAATGAACAAAATAGAAATTCTGGCACTGAAAAGTACAATAGCTGAAACTACAAATGTACTAGAAGGGTTCAATAGCAGATCTGAGCAGGCAGAGAAATGAGTGAACTTAAATAAGACCACCAGTATTATCAAGTGGAGGAAAAGAAAGAAAACAACCTGAAAAAGTGAACTCTTGGGACATCATAAAGCATCCAGCATACACATTATGAAAGTCCCAGGAAAGTAGAGTAAGAGGCAGAAAGAATATTTAAAGAAATAATAGCTCCAAACTAACCAATCTGATGAAACATATGAATCTACACATCCATTTGTTTAGTGACTTTTTCAAATTATTTTTACAAAGTCTGTATTCCTTGTCATGTGTGATCACTAATGTCTGTTTTCCATTATTATGTCATTGGTCAGCCAGTGACAATTCCCAAAATGCCAAAATTTACTAGCTTCTTTTTTCATTAAATATTCCCGTTTGGGATGCCTGGGTGGCTCAGTGGTTAAGCATGTCTGCCCTCGGCTCAGGGCATGATCCTGGAGTACTAGGATTGAGTCCCACATTGAGCTCCCTACATGGAGCCTGCTTCTCCCTCTGCCTATGTCTCTGCCTCTCTCTTTCTGTGTCTCTCATGAATAAATAAAATCTTCAAAAAGTATATTCCCCTGCTTATTTTAAGGTTTTTCTTAGATCTCAGAGTTCTGAAAAGGTTATTTTTGATAGTTTTTGCCAGCATAATGGTTACTTCAGTGAAAGAGTGGCTTCTTAGAGCTGTCTGCCATTTTTTATGACATCAGCTGGATTCTTTTTTATGGAACATGATTCCTATATTACCAGTTACTTATGGAAAGGTAAATTTTTATAAATGGACTAGTCTGTATATCAGTCGTAATTCTGTAAAGCTATTTTTATCCTTATTTATTAGTTCTGATGTGATTATATGGTATCCCGTAAAACCTATATGTCTTACTGTAAATATAGAAGTATTACTTTTATAATTCTCCTAGGATTTCCCCTACTTGTATCTCAGAATTTAGACAGAGTTTGTATCATTTTAAAACTCCTCTGAAATGGTGTGTAATCTATTAAAAAAACTAGATTAATCTTAAACAGCAAAAAATTCATCAGACTTGCTTTGCTTTCTTTTAAAATCGATCTTATAAGATAATTTTAAAGAATGTTTTTTAGCCTGAACACTAAACCAGATAAATCTTTTTTGTGTGGCTTGTCCTGAACTTTCTTGGATGATTAGTTGTCTCCCTGGTCTTTACCCACTAGGTGCCACTAGCACACATCCCCCAGATATGACAGCTGAAAATGTATTCAGTCATTGTCAGATGTCCCCCCAGGGAGGCAAAATTGTTTTAAAATTGAGAAGCACTGTTTAAAAGTAAAATTTAGGGATCCCTGGGTGGCGCAGCGGTTTGGCGCCTGCCTTTGGCCCAGGGCGCGATCCTGGAGACCCGGGATCGAATCCCACGTCGGGCTCCCGGTGCATGGAGCCTGCTTCTCCCTCTGCCTGTGTCTCTGCCTCTCTCTCTCTCTCTCTGTGACTATCATAAATAAATAAAAAATTAAAAAAAAAAAAAATTTAAAAAAAAAAAAATAAAAAAAAAAAATAAAAGTAAAATTTATGCCAAGATCACAATTGATTTATTTATTTCACAAGGAGAGACAAACCTCCCCCCTGCCACACCACTCATTTTACAAATTAGGCAGTTAGTATTATTAGGAAGCTAAAACTGTCTAGTCAGGCAGTTCTCTTGGTCATTAAGAAAAGAGAATGATGGAAAATTTCAGTACCAAAATGTTCTCTCCATAGCTACAAAAAAGTAACCTTGATTTCTAGTTTGCTATATAGCAGATTAACAAACAAAATATTATATTTTAAATCAATCAACTTTGAATACAGTTTAGTATGCTATGGTTTCTGAAAAGTCTTTTCTGTAGTCCTAACCGCTTGTGCATATTTGACATATTCCAAAACAAACCTTAATACTTTTAATATCCAAATTAAACTTGATGTATACGTGATACTTAGAGGTGATTTTGAAGGTAATTGTTTCATAGAATTATAATTATCAATATCAGTTGATAATCCTGATAAAACCAACTAAAATAGGATTCAACCCATATGAAATTTGTGGTTTGCAACTTACTTATATGTAAGAAATTTAGTGTTGGTATGGAATCTTTGTTTCCCTTAATTTTCCTATTAAATTTGAAGTGAACTATTAATTTTGTTTCCATTTTTAGCTGTAGCACCAGTTGTACCTGATTTAAGTAGTGACATTGATACAAGTAATTTTGATGACTTGGAAGAAGATAAAGGAGATGAAGAAACGTTTCCCATACCTAAAGCTTTTGTTGGCAATCAGTTACCCTTTGTAGGATTTACATATTATAGCAATCGTAGGTAAGTATGCTAAACATTGATTTTAGGGGTAGGTACTGATTTTGTTGAGGTCTATTATTTTCTTAGGGATATCTCAAAATGACTTTAAGAACATTTAATGGTATATGAAGAGATGTTAATATACCATTTTTCAGTGATGCATGATATTTGTAGTATTCCATATTTCATTTCTTTTAAACTCATCCATTATCAAGATACCGTGTTTCAGAAATTATTTGCTGAGTAATGAGTTATATATGTTCAGGTTACAGCAACTAATAAATTCTAATAATACTAATATCTTGGTTAAGCTCATTATCCAAAAAGTTCTGATTTTGTAATACGTTTGTTGTTTTTTTTTTTAAGATTATTTATTTAGGGCAGCCTGGATGGCTCAGCAGTTTACTGCCGCCTTCAACTCAGGGCATGATCCTGGAGACCCAGGATTGAGGCCCATGTCAGGCTCCCTGCATGGAGCCTGCTTCTCCCTCTGCCTGTGTCTCTGCCTCTCTCTCTCTCTCTCTCTCTGTCTCTCATGAATAAATAAATTTTTTAAAAAGATTATTTATTTATTTATTCATGATAGAGAGAGAGAGAGAGAGGCAGAGGGAGAAGCAGGCTCCATGCAGGGAGCCCAATGCGGGACTCAATCCTGGGACCCTAGGATCACTCCCCGGGCCAAAGGCAGGCGCCAAACCATGAGCCACCCAGGGATCCCCTGTAATATGTTTTGGAACAACAAATAGTTTTCTAGCATTATCATCATTATATTGATGTTACAAAGGCCTATAGTTTTTAGTAATGCAAAAATTGATTCCTCCCCAGAAAATCGCTAAATGAATTTACGTGTCTTATAGCATGTAAGACCTTGTGATCTTGGACAAATAACTTTAAACTTTTATGCCTCCATTTCCTCAACAATAGGGATGATGATGGTGATGATACTTGTCTCATAGGACTATTATAAGGGTTAATTAAATCAAAACAGTAGAACACTGAACATTAATATTCAGTTAGTGTTAGCTGTTATTTGTATGAACTGATGTTAACTTTAGTCTTCAAATGGGCTTGAGATATAAACATTTAACATTTCAATATGCTGAGCATTCATTCATTCATTCAACAAACATGTTTGCCAGACAGCCTGGGTGGCTCAGAGGTTTAGCGCTGCCTTCAGCCCAGGACATGATCCTGGAGACCATGGATCGAGCCCCACGTCAGGCTCCCTGCATGGAACCTGCTTCTCCCTCTGCCTGTGTCTCTGCCTCTCTCTCTGTGTCTCTCATTAATAAATAAATAAAATCTTAAAAAAAAAATCATGTTTGCCAACTTATTTTTTTGTCAGGTATATGCTAAGCACCAAGGTACAGGGAGAAAGATGAATAAGATATGGTTAGTACCTTCTCTTAAGATGCTCATATCCTAGTGAGGGAATGGATATATTTTAAATTAAGCAAAAAGTGAACTTTTTTTTATAAGAGCCTGTTCAGGTCAAGTTTAGAAAACAGGAATGCAATTTAATCCTGCCTTATGAAATCTCTCCAGTAATCCAGTTGTAAGTCAGTACTGGATACTTTTTGTTGCATCAAGTACTACAGATAGTACTTGACTTTTGACTCTTAGAAAAGTCCAGTATTTTAATCCTTCCCCTCCCCAACACCCATGAATATAATATTGTGGCTATTTTATATTGAAGTATATATATATATATATATATATATATATATATATATATAGACAAGTTTCCTAGTGGTTTTTGCTTAAAAAAAAAAAAACTTCCTTCTTTCTTTCTTTCTTTCTTTCTTTCTTTCTTTCTTTCTTTCTTTTTCTTCTTTTTTTCTATTATCAATTATTCTTTGGCTTGGTTTCTGAAACACTTGAAATGTTGATATAAAAAACCTCCAGTGTTTTTGGATTTTCTGTTGTTCATAGAAGTTAATGACTTTATTTAGGGTTATCTAAATAAAAGTAATCTTGAATTAAATAAACATTATATATACTATTTGTAGTACATTGTCATGTACATGATTATGTTCTCTGGGTTTTCCTTGCATCCATATGATGCATATCCCAAACGAATTTCCAGGTTTCTCAAAAGTAAAAATTGTATTCTGTTCTTTTTTTTAAAAAAATCTTTTGGTAATTTTTTTTTTTGAAAGATTCTATTTATTCATGGGAGACACACACACAGAGAGAGAGGCAGGCAGAGACACAGGCAGAGGGAGAAGCAGGCTCCACGCAGGTAGCCCAATGCAGGACTCAGTCCCGGGAGTCCAGGATCACACCCTGGGCCAAAGGCAAGCTCTAAACCACTGAGCCACCAAGGGAATCCCTGTATTCTGTTCTAAAATACCACCACCTTATTGAATAACATAGTGTTGTTTTATAATTGCTTATTACATGAATGGTTGAAGGTGTGGTTATCTTAAAGAATCAGCAAAATACTGATTAGCCTTATGGTAATGTGTAAGTATAATTTTGAGTTACTGTCATGAAATAGAAAACTTCTGAAATTCTTACTCCTGAAATCCAAACATACTTTTAGAGATCTTTATTGCTGAAATATAGCTAAATGAAGAATGATTTATAATGGTTTAAAGGTTAAACCTTATTATTTTTATTTATTTGTAATAATCTAAAACCTCTCAAAAAGTTACCTAAATGACCAGATTCTATATGAAAGCAGCAATATCATATATACAGTAACTTTGAAAGAAAAAAGAAGATAAAAAGTGGAAGAATGAATGTGTACAAATGATGTCCTTATATTTTCAGTGCTGCATTCAAGAGAGTTATATTATTAACTTTGCAGAAGTCAAATATTAACCTCAGTTATATAGCATATTAAAATTTAGAAGAGGGCGGACACCTGGGTGGCTCAGCGGTTGGGCACTTGCCTTCAGCTCGAGTTGTGATCCGGGGATCCGGGATTGAGTCCTGCATCAGGCTCCCTGTGAGGAGCCTGCTTCTCCCTCTGCCTGTGTCTCTGCCTCTCTCTCTCTCTCTCAGTCTGTGTTTCTCATGAATAAATAAATAAATCTTTAAAAAAAATAAAAATAAAATTTAGAAGAGGGACGCGTGGGTGGCTCAGCAGTTTGGTGCCTGCCTTTGGCCCAGGGCATGATTCTGGAGTCCCAGGATTGAGTACCATGTCAGGCCCCTGCATGGAGCCTGCTTCTCCCTCTGCCTATGTCTCTGCCTCTCTCTGTGTGTGTCTCTCATGAATAAATAAATAAAATCTTTAAAAATAAAATAAAATTTAGAGGAAATCTTGGAGACCAAATGGTCTGATTTCTTATCTAATTCAGATTCCACTGGTATTGCTATATGATTTTATTTACATTACATGATGTGGAATTTCACACTGAATTTCTGAGACACTCAGTAGTTAATGGATTGAAGTTGTACTAAATCTAGATTTTGTGATTTGTTACATGGGACCTTTTCTCTACAACCCTGTTACATAGTGTGTATTACTGTCTCCTGATTATTTGATTCTCTACTGAATCTGAATAGCTTTCCATGGAAAACAAAAATTAACATTTTCCTGGGTTTTTTTTTTTTTAGAACACTGTTATATATTTTTAATGGTAATTAAAGGAACTTGTCTTCTTTAAAAAAAAACTATTAATGAATACGTAGTGCATTATCAGCTGCCTATAATAGCTATGAACTATATAGTAGCTATTTGACATCTTTTTGAAGATGTTCTCCTGATGAACCAAGGTGGTGACTATAGTGATGGTGATGATAGAGGTATTAATGGTGGAATGGTGGTAGTTGTAGCATGTTAGGGGAAGTAGCAAGATCAGTAGCAGAGGTTACTACCTCTACCTCTAGCTAATACCCTTACCTTTATATAACATTTGAGAATTTGGAAAAATTTTTTTCATATGATCTGTTTAGTTGTGTTTGATAATCTCATAAGATGTCCATAAAAAGATTTCTGTAAGTCACTACTATCTTATATGTAATTCTGACTGTACTGAATTTAAAGAGCCCTGTAAGCCTTGGAATCTCAAAATATTAGCAGGACACCACCAGAACTTTAGGTTATATTAACTGAACTTAAGGCAAAAGCTCTTTTTTTTTTTTGGTCCAGAAAGGCAGTATCAGTCTTGGCTAAAGAATAATTGGGGCAGAGAGAGAAGTTGTGCCCATGTCTTTAGAAGTTAACAAATCCTTATCCCCAATCCCTAATCCAGAAAGCTCCATAAACTAGGGCACCTGGATGGTTCAATTGGTTAAGTGTCCAACTCTTGCTTTCAGCTCAGGTCGTGATGTCAGGGTTGTGAGTTCAAGCGCCGTGTTGGGCTCCATGCTTGGAGTGGAACTTACTTACTTAATAAATAAAACCAAAAAAGCTCTAAAAACTGGAACGTTTTAGAGGTTTGTTTGGTGACAAAAGCTGCCATAATCTGCTCTCATGGCCAAAAACCTAATCTGAACTAATTTGAGACTATTAGTGGGTTTTATTTATCCTACTTGGTATGAATATTCATATGTTTGCTGCAGGAATAGTAAGGTATATGATTATAGAGTGCCACTTCTGACCTAAATGGGTGTTTTATTTAACATATATATCACTTTTATACTATGTTTCTAAAATAAAAAATTATGATCTTGTATTCAATTTTTAAAAAGCATAGCAAAGTACAATACTGAACATAAAAAAGACACGTAGTATATATGGTTGTTATTAAATACTGAAGAGTTTTTTGGTTTTTTTACTTTTAAAACTTCCTCTCAGATACTTATCTTCAGCAAATCCTAATGATAACCGAAGTAGCCCCAATGTGGATAAAAGCTTGGTAGGTATTCTCTTATTATTTTTTTAAAAAGTTGTTTTGTAAATGGTTTATTTTGTGTATGTGATAGTAAATAAATATATGTTACTTCTGAATGTGTGGTAGTGGACTTAAATTTTGATAGCACTTTTTACCTATTGTCTTCTTCCAACTTGATTTCTTGCCTGAGTATCAAATGGGATATTTTATGTTGAGATAATTAGTAAACTATAAATTGCTACATATATTGTCAGTGGCAGTCTTCTAATCTTTGGAATTATGAGTTTATGATAAATCAATGTACCAGTAAGGATCTTGACAGGAAAACAAATAACACATTCAAAAGGCTTAACTAAAGTTTTGTGTGTATGTGATAAAACATACATAACATAAAATCTACCATTTTAGCTATTTTTAAGTGTACAGTTCAGTGGAATTAATATTCTTCACATTATGTAATGACCACCATCTGTCTCCAGAACTTTTTCTTCATCCCAGACTAAAGTTTTGTGTACATTAAACTCTTTATTCCACTCTCTGTAGTCCTGAGTTACTATCCTACTTTTTCTGTCTCTACAAATTTGATTATTCTAAGTACCTCATGTAAATGGAATTATACAATTTGACTTTTTGTGATTGGCTTATTTCACTGAGCCTTAATATCCTCAGGGTTTCTCCATGTTGTAACATATATTAGAATTTGATTCCTTTTTAAGACTGAATGTATTCTATTGTATGAATATACCATATTTTGTTCATTTATTAAGAGAGTTTACCTAAAGGACTATTTACCTTGCTATGAGCAGGGTCAAGGGGAGTAATAAATAAAGGGTGCAATGATTAACAACATGGGGGAAAACTCTTGTCCCCAGTCTGAGGGACAAGGAGAGACAAGTATTGTTACCACAGCTCAGAAAAGCTGTCCTCATCAAAGAGGAAGATAGAATATAGAACATTGCCACAGTACGGCAATAAAAGGGTGGGGAGAATGAATACTTTCTTTCTCCCACTTTCTAATTTCCTGCTGGTGTCTCCCATATGGTATAACTAACCCTAAAATCACAGGCAATAGAACTCAGGTAATGCAGTCTGTAGATTGCAACGTAAAGTAGGGCAGAGGATGGATTTCATGGCTCTAAAATAGAGGGAGCAAATGGAAGAATAACCAGTACAGTCAGCATTATCTAATTTGTCCACTGAAAATTATTGTTGTAAGTAAATATTAGAGACAGGAGTCCTTTCTATTGTCTGTATAGCTCATGTTCATGAGACAGAAGTTTAAAAAAATCTTACTTTGATTTGAGGAGGTCTTTTTCAGTTGACCATGGCTTTTCCTAGAAATATTAGACACAATTAGGGTGCTTAGCTGGCTCAATTGGTAGAGCATGAGACTTTCAGTCTTGGGGTTTTGAATTCAAGCCCCATGTTGGGCATAGAGCTTATTACTTAAAGAAAATATTAGAATAATTATTTGTCCATCCTTGGAGCATTTTTTGAACTCTGTGTACTGTAGCCTACATATTAGGGGGAGGGGAGTAGGTAGCAATCATTTTTTAAAAGCTGATGTAATTCTTCTCTTTCTTGACACATTTACTCTTAAATTAAGAGAACATGCAATTTGAAGGGAGAGTGGGGAAAAAGATAGTGGACTGTGTGAGGACTCATTAGCTGTTTTGATCATCTCTTTCAAATTCTCATCTCCTTAGAGCTATCTGTGTGCCAAGTTATATAGCAGGGGCTCAGAAATCTTTGAAGAACCTTTAACCTAGGGAAGATGACAATAGGAGCTGCAATAACCCAGTTCTCACTGTCTTACTTATCTGTAGGATTAGAAGTACATAGGACTTTAAAAAATATGTAGTGGAGTCATGTTTTCTTTGGGCTGATCTTGTTCAGTGGTGATTGTCAGAAGTTTCTGTCACTGGCTGCTGCTGCTACCTTTTATATTTTGCTCTGGTAAGATCACAGGGGAAGTAGAGTACTTTGATGTCCCTACTCTTTCTGTTAACATAGAGATAAATAGGAAAGTCGAGTCTCCAGCAGAGATGCTAATGAACAGCTTTGCAATTTCCAAACAAAATGAATAATTTTCATTCCTATCTTATTTTTTTTTCCTACAAATAACACTGATTAATCCCTCTTCCTTGGAACTTTTATAACTCTTTCATGTTCCCATTATTTCCTTGTTTTTCTTCCCATCACTTTAGATTTTATTTTCAGTCTCCTTTGCAAGACAAAATCTCTTTCCCCTTCCTCATCTTCTCTCCCCTTCTTCCCTTCTTCCCCTTTAGTTGTTAAATGTTTCTCAAGATAATTCTGATCTTGGCTGTCTGCTCATTTTCTATGAGTAATCTGACGTATGTGCAGCTTGCTCCTCTGAGCTCCAGACCTTGCATCTCTCCTCTGACTAGATTTCTCTTCTGTGCTTCTTTCGGCACCTCAGCCTAGGGCAGAGCTAAGGTCATAGTTACCTTCTCTCTACCACCTCCCCCAGCAGTTCTTATTGTGTTCTCTATTTTATTGTATGGTATTGTTCCTCTCTTCCTTTTTCCCCCTCTTTTCTTTTCTGATCTTTAAAAAAATTGTATTGAAGTATAGTTGACATATAATGATACATTAATTATTTCAGGTATACAACATAATGACTTGACAATTCTATGTATTACTCGATGCTCACTATAAGTGCAGTTACCAACTGTCACCATACATTGTTATTATAATATTATTGACTATATTCCCTATGCTGCACTGTTTCATCTCTTTCTAAAATCCCAATACTATGTTGTTTCCCTTTTTGAAATGCTTATGAGTTGAATGAAGTATCTGCTTACTGTTTTTTGCATACAAGAAACGTGGTCTCAGATTTTATGAAATTCATTATATTATATTCTGCTCTCTGCCTGTACTTGATTTCTTCCCTTTTCCAAAATGTATTTTCTTCTGCTTCTCTACTTTTGGACTCATTCATTCTGGCTAAAATGCCTTTTTTCTACCGCCTTCTCCATTTAGTAAATATCTTCATCTTGTAGGTCTGATCTCAAACATTACATTTTCTTGACAGAATTAGATGTGACCCCTTCCGTCCTTCAGAATACCTCCTATATAACTTTATCCATCACCACATTATTCTGTAATAGTGTGTATGTTTTTGGGTTATTGTAGGTTCTTTTCACCCTCTTATTCTCTATACTCCTCTGTTTAATTCTTAGCTTCATGAGCACAGAGACCAAATCTTAATTTTTTATGTTACTATTGCCTACCACAGTGCCTGACATATTTCTAGGTGTTGAAAAAATGTTACTAAGTTAATAGTAGTTTCAGATAGAAAGGAAAAGGTTAAGATTGAACCAAATAACTCCTTCTTGAACAAGTTTAGAATGGTAACACAAACTTGTTATTTTTAAGTTCTATATGAATATTCTTAGTAGGATGAGTTTTGTTTTGTTTTTAATTAAAGCAGGAAAATTTGCAAAAAACAATTTATAAGCTGGAAGAACAGCTGCATAATGAAATGCAATTAAAAGATGAAATGGAGCAGAAATGCAGGTGAGAATATATTTTATGTGTTTTTAACATTTAAAGTTGTATAGCACATACTTATTTTAAAACTTGCAATCTATAAAACACTTGAAAAGAAACTGGAAATGAGGTGGAGATACAGAGGTTGCTGCTTATATACAATAAAGAATGTCTTGGCTAGAACTGGAAAGTAGTATTTATGTAGGCATTAATTATAGACATATTATCCTCAGAATATTTAAAGTGCATTTGCTCCTGGTGGTCTTTATTAAAAAACTATAGTGCTGATTCGCTTAATGGCTGATTTATTACTTTTCTCTGCCATTTTAATTAGCTGACTGAAAGTGCAAATTAGTTTACATTAAATAAGGTGTTTTCTAAAATGTAAATGTTATTAAATATTAAATAAATATTAAAATTGTTAAATCTAATAAGAATCTGTATTTGTGAAATATCTAATGATCAAGATTATTTGAAGTAACTTGGCATGATGTTGAGTTACTTATTAACTACAAACAATAACTTTATATACATTTATATTTTTGTGAGTGGTATTGAATAAATGAAATACAGATGTAACACAGAGATTTAGTATTCAACAAATGGAATTAGGAAAACTGGCAATTTTTTGATTGAGCCAAAGAAGAAATAGGTAAAAATAGGTAAAATTCTCATTGCATACCATTCCTGTTAGGTTAAATACATAAATATATAGTACAAACTTTTTTCAGAAAAATACTTACATATAAAGCAAATAATTAACTGATCCCAGGATTTGGAAAGAATTTCTAAGTATAAAATATGGAAATAAAGGAAGGAAATGGAAATAAATATGTTAAGTTTCTTCATGCAAAATTAAACTAGTGACAGTGGTAGTGGAGGGGATTAATTTGAGGAAGAAATAGGAATGGCCCAAAAGGCCTACAATGATAGGAAAGTGTTGGAGAAGAAGGGCAGCCTAAGATGGGGGTGAGAAGGTTGACACAACTAGATCATAGAGAACTTTGGTTCTGACAAGCTAAGGAATTTGGAATTTATCCTAAAGATGATGGAAAAACATTGAAAGTTATTAAACTAAATTAAAAAAAACTGATCAAATTTGCTTTTTAAAAAGAACTATCTGGTTAAGCTGGCAGCACTTGACATTTGTTCAGCTAAATGGGAATGAGGGAGGATGATGAGCCAAGGATGATTCCTACGTTGTGTTCTCTCCTGGGGACACCTACAATAAAAACAAATTGGTATTATGGGTAAGGATGTAGAGAAGAGGGAATAACATTTTTGTGTCGAGTGAGGTATTTGATGAAGCATCCATGTGAAACATTGCACATACAGATTTGAAGCTTAGGGTTATGTTCAGAGCCAAAGAAAACAAATTGTAATGGAGATAATACACTTTTAATTTATCTCAACTTTTTGACTAGGTTGTTATGTGGTACATTTACTAAATTATATATGCTACCTTACCTTTCATTATTTAATGTTGTATAAAGGCTAACTTTTGTTTATTAGTGAGTATTACATGAAGGAGTTCAGGGATCTTAACCTGGATCTCCTGGTGATAATGGACCTCCCCCCAAAAGGTCCATAGATAGAATTCAAGATTCTTAAATTTGGATGAGAATAAGTGAGTATTTTCCATAACTTATAACTAAAATTGAGCAATTCCTTCCACTATGAACAAAAGCAGTAATCTACATTAGCAGTAGCTGTGATTTTTTTTTACTAATAGATTCCATAAATATTTTCATATATTATAATTATCTCTAAATATCATTTGTGCTCATCACCACTTTGAAATTACTGCCACTAGATCTTGTGATTTAATGTATTAATAAAGAAGCACACATATTACTGAAACATACGTTTATGTATTTTAAGGAGAAAGGGTGTGGAAGAGGGAATCTTAAGCAGACTCCATGCCCAGTGTGGAACCCGACAGAGGAGTTGATCTCGTGACCCTGTGAGGTCATGGCCTGAGCTAAAATCAAAAGTTGAATGCTTAACTGACTGAGCCATCTAGGTGCCCCCATATATTTTAAAATTTAAGACTGAATTTTAATATATTGTTGGCTTTTTTAAATCCTGTATTTTATTTTATTCTCTAAAATCTATTATTCTGGGAAAAGGTCACAAGCTTCACCAGACTGCTAAAGGAATCCATAGCAAAAAAATGTAAAGACATCTTAGATGGAAGAGTAAGGATTGTGGTATTCCCCCACTGGGCAATAAAAAATAAACATATTTCTAATCTATATTGCTTTTGTTTTTGCAGAACTTCAAACATAAAACTAGACAAGATAATGAAAGAATTGGATGAAGAGGTACTTTTTGTTTTCTAATCAGAAGCTTTCCTTTTTGAGAATTTTTTCATCTTTTAGATTGTTTTGTTTTCTAAGAAAATTGCATTTGAACTTTTTATAGACTAAAATACAGAACAGAGTCAAAGATCTATAATGAAAGCCTCCCTTAGGACCTGCAGGTGTAAGTGATACAGATTAGATTATACTTTAGTTTCCTTTGTGTATATCCTTTTATTCTAAAACCATGTTGAAATATTAGTACATAAATTTTATTTCACTGGTTCTTAACATTTGAAAAGTGAGAAGCGAGAGAATCAAATGAGATCTGGAACTACAGCAGAAAGAGACAAAGAGGAAAGAGGAATATATTAAATTGTAAAAAAAAAAAAGTCCTTTTTAAAGGACTGACATTAACATAATTTTATGTAATCAAATGGGAAATGATTGATTTTAGAATTACTCATGTTTTCCGTGGTCACCTAGCCGGAGGCTTTTATTATCAGGGAAACATTTATGATTCAGATGTTTATTTGCAAATATATAGTACATCGTCTTCATTTTGATCAAGTTTATAATATCTTTCTACTGTGTGTATGAAGAGTACCCTAAAAAGAAACATACTTTCTATAGCCTTATTGAATACTTCCTTTGTTTCTTTTTTCTTTGTTTTTTTTTTTACATTTAATCTTTCTAGTGGTTTTTGTTCTGTCTTAAAATTCTCTTCCCTTAAGGAATAGTATTTGTCAATAGTTTTTTGTTTTTTTTCATTTGTAGCTTTTGATATGCATACACATATAATACATACATTTACATACATACCCATGTAATACAAATATATATAATAGTTCATCAACTTGCCGTTGGTCATTGTGTACTTAGCAATATTTATTTAGCTCTAAGTATATAAGAAATCCATCTTGCAAATCCTCAGCTTTGGATATTTCATTTCTAAAACATAGATGAAATTCTGGTATGCTAGATTTTTTTTTTTTTTTTTTTTTTAATTTATGATAGTCACACACACAGAGAGAGAGAGAGAGGCAGAGACACAGGCAGAGGGAGGAGCAGGCTCCATGCACCGGGAGCCCGACGTGGGATTCGATCCCGGGTCTCCAGGATCACGCCCTGGGCCAAAGGCAGGCGCCAAACCGCTGCGCCACCCAGGGATCCCAAGATTTTAAGTTAAGATCAATCCAGTAAGAAGACATCGCATTCATAAATTTGTATCTACCAAGTAGCAGAGTTACAAAATATGTGAAGTAAAAGCTGATAAAACTGAAAAGATAGAGAAATCCACAATTATTGTTAGAAACTTCAATATCACTCTATAGACAGAAAATCAGCAAATGGAACCCAATCACACCATCAACCAACAAGATCTGTTTAACAATTCTAGAACCTTCAACCCCCAAAAAACCTAGCAAAATGAACATTTTTCTTAAGCACTCAAGTAATACATACCAACACAGACTATGTCCTGAGCAAACTTCTACCAAAAAGAAAAAATTAAAAACATAGAGTGTGTTCTCTGACCAAAATGTCATCAAACTAGAATGACTAACAGATATTGGGCAAATCTGCAAATATATGGAAACTAAACAACAGAGTTCTAAATAATCCATAGGTCAAAGAGAAGTCTTAAGGGGACTAAAAGAATATGTTGGAATGTTAATTATGTTTCATAAAGTTATGGGTTTTTTTAAGGGTTGTTAATTTGAGAGGGAAAGTATGAGCAGGGGGAGAGTCAGAGGGAGAGGGAGAGAAGCAGACTGAGCTACCCAGGCGCCCCCTCAAAGTTATGTTAAAGAGTTATGGCATATAAAAAAGAATGAAATCTTGCCATTTGCAGCAACATACATAGTCCCAGAAGGTTTTATGCTAAGTGAAATAAGGCAGACAGAGAAACACAGATACTATATAATTTCAGTTATATATGGAATCTACAAAACAAACAAAAAAATGGGCTCTTATATACAGAGAACAAACTAATGGTTGCGGGGATATAGGTGAAGTAAGCGAAAGGATTAAGAGGTACAAACTTCAGTTATAAAATAAATAAGTCCTGAAGATAAAATGTATGCTGTTGGATATTGGAGTACATGGTGAGCTTTTAGCAATGTATGAAACTGTTGAATTGCTGTGTTATTTACCTAAAACTAACATAACATTGTGTGTCGACTATACCTCAATAATAAAATAAGTTGTGGTTCTTAATCTTTAAAAAAAAAACTTGAACAGTGAAAGTAAAACATAAAAATTTGTGGGATGCAGCTGACATAGTGGCTCTAAGGGAAATTTATACATTAAAGACACACATTATAAAAATAAAACATGAAAAATCTCAAATCAATCATCTAAGCTCCTACCTCAAGAACTCAGAAGAGCAATATAAACCCAAAGCAAGAAGGGGGAAGGGAAAATAAAGATAAAAGCAGATATCAATGGAATTGAAAACAAAAGCAATAGAAGAAAATCAATGAAAACAAAAAGCCAGGTGTTTAGAAAATTGACAGACCTCTAGCAAAATTGATAAAAAAGAGGACACAAATGTTCAGTATCAAGAATAAAACAAGGCAGGCATATCACTAAAATCCCTATAGATAATCAAAAGGATCATAAAGGAATACCACAAACAACCCTTAACATGTAAATGTGAAATTTAGGTGAAATGGACTAGTTCTTCCAAAAGTAAGAACTACCACAATTCACACAATGTGAAATTAGATTATTTGAATAGTCCTATATAACTATTAAAATGAATGCATATTTAAAGTTTCCCCAAAATAGCGGTGCCTGGGTAGTTCAGTCAGTTAAGCATCTGACTCTTCGTTTCAATTCAGGTTATGATCTCATGGGTCATGGGATTGAACCCCCACATGGGACTCTGTGCTCAATGGGGAGGGAGTCTGCTTGAAGATTCTCTCCTGCCTCTCCCCTGCACTCGCACGCACGCATGCGTACTTTCTTTTTCTCGAATAAATAAATCTTATAAAAAAATAAAAGCTTCCCAAAAAGTAATCTCCAGGACCAGGTGGTTTTACTAGAGTGTTACCAAGCGTTTTAAGGCGAATTCATACTAATCTACACTATCTCTTCCAGTTTATATAAAAGAAGGGAACACTTCCCACTGAGTTTTATAAGACTAGAATTATCCAGATAACCAAATCTAACCGAGAGAGTACTACAAAGAAAACCATAGATCAGTACCCTTCATTTATGAAAATGTTTGGTACTTAACAGCTTGGGTTTTGAAAAGTTCTTAGACATGACATACAAACATGATGCACATAAGGAAAATAATACAACAAATGAGATTTTTTCAGAATTAACAGTGTTTGTTCTGTGAAAGACGCTGATAAAATGACAAAATACAAACTGGAAAAAAATTATTTGCAAAGTACATATCTCACAAAGGACTCTATTTAGATTATTTAAAGAACTCTAAAGCTCATCAGTAAGTAAATAATCCTATGTGAAAACTGCAGAGGACATGTACTGTTCATCAGAGTGGATAACAAGCACTGAAAAGATGATCAACAACATTAACCATGAGGGAAATGCAAATTAAAACCACAGTGAGATATCACTTTATAATCATTAGAGCAAGTAGAATAAAAAATAGCATCAGTACCAAAACTGGCAAGAATATAGGGAAACTGGGTCACTCATACATTATAGATGGGAATGTAAAATTGTACAGTCAGTCTGGAAAAGATTTTGGCAGTTTCCTGAAATATTAAGCATGCAGCTACCAGGTGACCCAGTAATTGTACTATTGGGCATTTATCCCAGAAAAAAATGAAAACTTATATCCTCAAAAAACCTATATACTACTGTTCACAGTAGCCTTATTTGTAAGAGCCAAAAACTAGAAATAATCAAAATGTCCTACAATAGGTGAATGGTTGAACCAAGTTTGATATATCTATACCATGGAGTTAATACTACTCCACAACAAAAAGGCACGAACTATTGATAACACACAACTTGGATGGATCTCATCAGCATTATATTGAGTATTAAAAGCCAATCCTAAAAGGCATGCTGTGTTATTCCATTTATATGTTTTCCAAAAATGACAAAATTATACAGATGAAGGACATATCATTGGTTGCCAGGGATATGGGTGATGGGAGAAGGGTGATGTGTGCAGCTATAAGTAGTGGCTGGCTGGAAGGTGATCATTGTGCTGATGGAAGAGTTCTGTATTTTTTTTTTTTTAAGATTTTATTTATTCATGAGAGACACACAGAGAGAGAGGCAGAGACACAGGCAGAGGGAGAAGCAGACTCCATACAAGGGTCCCCATGTGGGACTTGATCCCGGGTCCCCAGGATCATGCCCTGGGCTTAAGGTGGTGCTAAACCACTGAATCACCCAGGCTGCCCACAGTTCTGTATCTTGACTGTAGTGGTGGTGGTTATGTAAATCTACCCATGAGATAAAATAACATTACTACATACACCTAGCAATATCAATTTTCTGATTTTGTTACTGTACTATTGTTACATAAAAATGTATCTAATAGGGGAAACTGGAAAAAACATGAAACCTCTTAGTACTGTCTTTGCAGCCTCCTGAAATGTATAATTATTCCAATTTTAAAAATGAAAAAAATTAAAGTTAGAATGATAAAATCTTAGAATTGGAAAGATCTTGGATGATCTCTGTAAGTTTTACTGAATATAACAGCATCTTATTTAAAACAAGAGTTCCACTTAGTGATGGGAAAGCCCAGAAAAATACTATACAGGAGATTTTCCTAGTGTGGAATCTTAAAGATAAAAATGAAGCATCAAAAGCAAGGTATGTGGGAAGTGATAACTCAGAAACAATATAAATTTTTAAGTTGTGAAGATTTGGTTGGGTATTTTTTTTCTTTAACTCTCCCCTCTCGTGTGATTTCATTCTCTAAAGTAAGTATTTCCTTCATTATTTTTTAATATGCATTAGTAGAGAGATACACAGAACATTTTAGAAAAGGTAGGTTGTTGAGACAAGAAGAGGATTAAGGGAGACACGGGGCAACCAGGCAAGATGGCGGCGACCAAGAGGAAGCTTTGTGGAGGCTTGGCGGTTCAGGTGAAAAAACCAAGAAGGAATGAAAAAGATTCCAAGGAGCCAGCTAAGCTGTGCAACATGGCAGAAGAGGCGGAGGAAGAGGAGAAAGACCATATCCCAGGCCCCGTTTGCAAGGGCAAGTGGAAAAATGGAACAGATTCTCATCTTTTCTTCCAGAGGAATAAATTTCAGAACAAGGCATTTAATGCAAGATTTGAGAATGTTGATGCCTCATTCTAAAGCAGATACAAAAATGGATCATAAAGACATTGTCATTAATGAGGTTTGTGAAACGAAAAACTGCAATAAATGTATCTATTTCGAAGCTAAGAAAAAACAGGATCTCTATATGTGGCTTTCAAATTCACCTCATGGACCATCTGCTAAATTCCTTGTTCAAAACATTGATACCCTAGCTGAGCTAAAGATGACTGGAAACTGAAAGGTTCTTGGCCCCTTTTGTCATTTGACCCTGCTTTTGATGAATTACCACATTATGCTTTATTAAAAGAACTCTTAATTCAGATCTTTAGTACATCACGGTATCATCCCAAAAGCCAACCATTTGTGGACCACGTGTTTACTTTCACCATTTTGGATAATAGGATATGGTTTCGGAACTCTCAGATCATAGAAGAAGATGCTGCTCTTGTAGAAATAGGACCTCGTTTTGTCTTAAATCTCATAAAGATTTTCCAGGGAAGTTTTGGAGGACCAACTTTATATGAAAATCCTCACTACCAGTCACCAAACATGCATCGGTGTGTCATAAGATCCATCACAGCTGCAAAATACAAAGAGAAGCAACAAGTGAAAGATGCACAGAAAATGAAAAAGAAAGGACCAGAGACTATTCTTCCACATGATCCTACTGCAGATGTTTTTGTTATACCAGCTGAGGAAAAGCCAATAGAAATAAAGTGGGTAAAACCGGAGCTGAAAGGGGATTTGAAGGCAAGGAAGAAAGGGATTTTCAAAAGGCAAAGAAAAATGAAACAGAAGATGAAGAGTGGCAATGCAAAATGAATCAGTGGATAACTAACTTCTCAGTAATTTTATATTTATTTTGTATTCAGTGTGTAAATACTTTTTTATTATCCAGGACTACCTTACATCTCATTAGTGTGGTATTTAAGACAGAGAAAAACCAAAATAAAATTCGTGGCTTCAAAAAAAGGGCGAGGAGACACAGGGACTAGTGAACTTACTACACACACTAGCATTTGGTACCATTTGAGTTTATACCATTTAATTGTCAAATGTGTAATAATTATCTTTCATATTTATATATTTAATTTAGGATTATAAATAAACCAAAATATTGGTAATATAATGCAATCTGGTCATCTTAAACTAATAAAGCAGCTCTCTAATAAGATTCATAGGGTTTTTTATATTCATGGATTTAAAAATCTGAAAATTTTCCATCTCTAGTTTGAATACGGGGATTCTATCTTCTTAAAAGGCATGCTAATTCTATTCTTAGAAATTGTCATTAGCAGGTACTTTCTGATTTTAAAACAAAAAAATCCATCCTAAGTTTCTGTGTATTTTATTTTTAAAGAACACAGTATTCCTCTAAATACATGAAGAGTTTAATTGCAGTGGTAACTTATATCATTATGTTTTCAGGGGAATCAAAGAAGAAACCTAGAATCTACAGTGTCTCAGATTGAAAAGGAGAAAATGTTGCTACAGCATAGAATTAATGAGTACCAGAGAAAAGCAGAACAGGAAAATGAGAAAAGAAGGAATGTAGAAAACGAAGGTAAATTGTTACTACTTTTGAAGAGCACTGGAATTTCTGTCTTAACACTATCCTTGAGGTTTTTGTCATGAAGTTGTCTTAAATTTAGGGTCTATGGGGATCCCTGGGTGGCGCAGCGGTTTGGCGCCTGCCTTTGGCCCGGGGCGCGATCCTGGAGACCCGGGATCGAATCCCACGTCGGGCTCCCGGTGCATGGAGCCTGCTTCTCCCTCTGCCTGTGTCTCTGCTTCTCTCTCTCTCACTGTGTGCCTATCATAAATAAATAAAATTAAAAAAAAAAAAATTTAGGGTCTATGAAGTCAGTAGTAATGTTTTAGCTAAAAAGTGATTTTCATCCCTGTGTGCATATTGAAATCTCTTGGGAAGCTTTAGAGACTACTAATGCCTAAGGCCCGGAAATTCTAATTTTAATGATCTAGACATGTGGCCTGGGCCTTGGTATTTTCTATAAGCTCTCTAGGTACTTCTATCTTACAGGCAACCATTTGAGAACTATTAACTAAAATTTCATGTGTTTTAATACTAGTGTTAGAAATATATTTAAAATAGCTTTCTATACCCTTTGATCTAATGATTTCATTTCTAGGAATTTATTTTATGTATGCACCTGTGCACATGCTCACTGTTAAAAAAACAAGATATTTGTAGCATTATGTTTAAGATGAATCTTTAAGTGAAATAAAACTACAAATTGTTGTGGGTTTTTTTTAAGATTTTATTTATTTATTCATGAGAGACACAGAGAAAGAGACAGGCAGAGACACAGGCAGAGGGAGAAGCAGGCTCCATGCAGGAAGCCTGATGTGGGACCCAATCCCGGGACTCTAGAATCACGCCCTGGGCCAAAGGCAGGAGCTAATCCATTGAGCCACCCAGGGATCCCCAAAAGTACAAATTGTTTAAAACAAGGGTGCTTGTCTAGATATGCTTAAGAATGTGTATATGTATGTGTATGTGTATATAAATGTGCTGGTGAAAACATTTATCTATTAATATTTGTGTTTTTATGTGTTGGGTATACACTATCTTAGGAAGGTTATATAAGAATTAAGTTATAATTGTTGCTTGGAGAGGAGACCCAGAGAGACTCACAGACCCTAGAGAAAGGAAGGCTTATTCTATACCACAGACCATTTGGTACCTTTTGAATTTTGACCCATTTTTCACATATTGAACTATGCAAAGATTTGTGCTATTCAAAATAAATACTGCTAATAAAACTGGCTTTATAGCGTTTTCACCTTATTAAGGGAATAAAAGGATTTGAAATATTACAACACTGGAAACCTTTTATATTCTGTATTATAAAATAACGCTGTACTTTTTGTTGAATTTAAATGTATGTACTTCCATGATGAAATTTGGCTTTGGGAGTGGACCTAATATAGCTGACTGCGGTCTAAGACTAAATTTCATTTTTTAATAGAGATTTATATGTTTATATATAACTTTCTCTCTATTATAATTTTCTCTAATTTCTACATTCTTCCTTTCATTTTCTAGTTTCTACATTAAAGGATCAGTTGGAAGACTTAAAAAAAGTAAGTCAGAATTCACAGCTTGCTAATGAGAAACTTGCACAATTACAAAAACAGGTAAGTTTTTGGAATAAGATTTTCTTTAACTATGATTTATTAAAATAAGTTTGTATTTTGGCCCAAAACCTGTTTTCTTGCTCTTTAATTTATTTTTTATTATTATTTTTTTAAATAGCTAGAAGAAGCCAATGACTTACTTAGGACAGAATCAGACACAGCTGTAAGATTAAGGAAGAGCCACACAGAAATGAGTAAGTCAGTTAGTCAGCTAGAGTCTCTGAACAGAGAATTGCAAGAGAGAAACAGAATTTTAGAGAATTCCAAGACACAGATGGACAAGGACTATTACCAGCTGCAGGCTGTATTAGAAGCTGAACGAAGAGACAGAGGTCATGATTCTGAGATGATTGGAGACCTTCAAGGTAATATTTTTTTGTTATTGTGAGTAAAATATATATAACATAAAATTTACTGTTTTAGCTATTTTTAAGTGTACAGTTTAATGGCATAAAGTCCAATCACATTTTTATGTAACCATCACTATCCATATCCAGAACTTTTTTTTATCATTCCACATTAAAACTATACCTAGTAAATAAAAACTCCTATTCTCCATTCCTTCCAGACCCTTATAACCACCATTCTACTCTATTAATTTGACTGTATCATAAAAAAGGATTCATACAATAGTTATCCTTTTTTTTTTTTTTTAAGATTTTACTTATTTATTCATGAGAGACACAGAGAGAGAGAGAGAGACAAAGACATAGGCAGAGTGAGAAGCAGGCTCTCCACAAGGAGCCAGATGTGGGACTCCATCCCAGATCCCAAGATCACGCCCTGGGCCAAAGGCAGACAGACACTCAACCACTGAGCCACCAAGGCGTCCCAATATTTATCCTTTTGTATCTGTGTTATTCCTCTTAGCATAACGTCTTCAAGATTCATCCATGTTGTAGCAGGTATCAGAATTTTCTTCTTTTTTAGATGTGGAGATAAAGGATTCCTCCTGCACCTCCCACCTTTGGTGGGAATGCAAATTGGTGCAGCCACTGTGGAAAGCATTATGGAGATTCCTCAAAAAATTAAACATAGAATTACTAGGGGCACCTGGGTGCTCAGCCAGTTAAGCATCTGCCTCTTGATTTTGGCTCAGGTCATGATCTCAGACTCATAGGACCGAGCCCTGAGTCAGGCACACACTTAGCACGGAGTCTTCTTGGGATTCTCTTTCTCCATCTCCTCTATCCTTCCCCCTCCCTTTGCCCATCCTCCTCCCCTGTGCTTGCTCACTCGCTCTCTCTCTAAAATAAATAAATCTTAAAAAGAAGAAGAGAAAAAAATAAAATTACTATATGATCCAATAATTTTACTACTGGGTATTTACCCATAGAATATAAAAACACTAATTTGAAACAGATGTATGTGCCCCTATATTTATTGCAACATTTAGAATAGCCAAAGTGTGGAAGTAACTAACCCAAGACCCTCCATAGATGAATGGTGTATGTATACAAACACACACACACACACAGGAATAATGACTCAGCCATAAAAAAGAATGGGATCTTGCTATTCGGGACAAGATGAATAGACCTAGAGAGTATAACACTAATTGAAGTAAGTCAGTCAGAGAAAGACAAATACCATATGATTACATTCATGTGTGGGATTTAAGAAACAAACGAAAAAACAAAAAAGAGACAAAAAATAGGCACTTAAATACAGAGAACAAACTGTTGGTTGCCAGGAAGAGATGGGTACTGTAGGTGAGGGGATTAAAAGCACTTAACCAATGAGCACATTAGTAATGTATAGTGTTGTAGAATCATTGTATTGTATACCTGCCACTATTGTAACACTATAATTATACTTCAGTTTAAAAAATCCAAATTTAAAAAAGAAATGAATTTTTCTTCCTTTTTAAGGATGAATAATATTCCATTGTGTGTGTATACCAAATTTTGTTTATCACTGGAAGACAGTTTTTAAAAGTTTATTTTTAATTGTGGCTAAAAATATTTACCATATTAATCATTTTTAAGTGTAAAGTAATATATTTTTGATCATACTGTTCAAAGAAAATGATCTTGGGCACCTGCATGACTCAGTCAGTTAAGCCTCTGCCTCTTGATTTTCACTCATGTTACAGTTTCGGGGTCATCAGATCAAGTCCTGTGTTGGGCTCTGCACTGGGCCTGGAGCCTGCTTGAGATTCTCTCTTTATTTCTGCTCCTTCCCCTCACGTATGTGCACTCTCTCTCTCTGAGAAAAGAAAGAAAGAAAATGACCTGGGTGAAACTGGAAGTGGTTTTTCTCTCTTCCAGAATAATGCCTGTTTTCTGTCATGTTGTAATTTCTTCACTCTGACAGGCACCCTTATGAGGTCAGTAATGTGGTATTTCCAATTTTACAGCTGGATTACTGAAAACTTAATTTTAAAACATGCCTAATTCACAAAAGTCTTGCTCAAAGTAGTACTAATCCAGAGAAAAGATTATCACTATTAAAACCTGGGAATTCTTTGTACATTGTTGGCAGAAATAGAAACTCAATTACAGAAATAGTAGAATCCCATTACAAATAAAGAATTAGGTACGTGGGAAGGTTTGAACTACAGATATCAGCAGTCTTTATGAATCTAAAAGGAAAAAGATTGAATGTAACTAATAGTGAAGGAACAGTTTTGGTAATGGTAATACAAATAATTTGTTTTCAAGAAGATGCCTTCCTTTGCCAGCTTCTCACGTATTTTTCTGTTTTCTATTCCTATTAGCAACAGCATCCATACTACCTAATCAAAACAGATATACAGGGAAGTTGCCAGATCTCTCAGGGGAAAGTTGGGGGAGGGGTAGTCCTTTTAACCTTAGTCACAGGATGGGAACATAGTTTAGGGCCTCATGGGGCTTGATGATTAGCTATAATACTGTGGAGAGAGGTTAGGGTCAGTTTTTGTGACTATGGAAACAGAAATTAGGATCTCCCGTTGGTTTTTAGCTAAGGAGTGTTGTGCAATCTTATTTCTCAGGGAGTAGGCTTAAAATAGATCTGAATATAATCAAGAAAGTAACCTCCTATATACTTTAAAAGCTGCATATTTGACTTCTTAGATTGCTTCTCTAGGCTTTTTTTTTTTTTTTTAAAGATTTATTTATTTGTTTGAGAGAGAAACCGTGTAGGGGGAGTGACAGTGAGAGAGTCCCAAGCAGACTCTGTGCTGATCACAGAGCCCAAGGCAGTCTGGGTCCTAAGACCCTGAGACCATGACCCCCGTGGAAACCAAGAATTGGATGTTTAACTGACTGCACTACCCAGGAAGGCACCCCTTTAGGCTGTTTTATGTAAAGCTTATTACCTATGTGAAAGTCATTTCATCTGCCTTCTGTATCTATAAACCAAGAAGATTAGAATAGGTGACTCTTACTTATTATTCCAATTTTAAAATTAAGTCTGTGATCTTCTGGATATGACTGCGCTTTGAAGTGCTTTTACTTTTAAGGAAGAAAACATCATCCATATGTTCATCAATAGTGGTTTTAACTGAATCTGATTTTTAGATATTGGTGAAGTTAGGAAAATTTATAGCATGCTTTATTGATGTTTATTCAGTGCTCCCTTTAAGGTTTAGTTTTTAATTGTGCATCAAAACTCATGCATTTAAAAATGCATGCAGCTTATATGAGGTTCAACATGCATACAAAGATGCATCATAGTAAAAAAAGAACTTAGTTTCTACATTAATCTTTTATGGTTCATAAGGAGTTTCAGGGGAGCAGCGGGAGAGACAAGCCAACTCAGCCCGTGGAGCCTATCTTGGGGTTCAGTCTCATGACCCTGAGATCATGATCTGAACCAATACCAAGAGTCTGATACTTAACCAACTGAGCTATCCAAGTGCCCCTAAAACTTCTTTACCTTAATGATCATGCTGAAAAAAGGAAAACAGACTTTTCTTTGGATAACTTTGTGACTTGAACATTCTTCTCACTTGATAGCTCGAATTACATCCTTACAAGAGGAGGTGAAGCATCTCAAACATAATCTTGAAAGAGTGGAAGGAGAAAGGAAAGAAGCTCAGGACTTGCTTAATCACTCGGAAAAGGTAAATGATTTAACATAGTACCAATTATGAGATGTTGTGTACTGGCTATCAAATATTATAATGTGTTTTTATAAAATAGCATTCATTCCTAATGTTTATATACTTGTATTTCTAAAAGTTTTTATGGTTGGTGACTGTTTTCTGGGGGTATATGTGTGTCTTATTTAGTGCTTTTTATTTTGTCTTTTGTTTGTTTTTAACTTTGAAGGGTACTAGATGTTTGATATTATCTGATCATCACAAATTACTTTAGTTCGGAAATATCTTCTCATGTAGAATTTTTCCCCCACATTTTTATACTTGGGTAAGATGAAGGTGCTGAACCTTATTACTAGCCTTATGAGAAAGGAAAACAAAGGACAGATATACGACAGACCATGTATGCTTTTTCCATTTTATTGTAAAAGCAAAATAGAAAAGAGTATGTGTGTTTGGCTTTTGCATATAGTTTTCTCACCCATCAGAGTTGTCATTGTTATCCTCTGTCCTTACTTTTCTAAGAAAAGGAGTAAGTAGATAATATGCAGATCTAGCTCTCACATTTTTGTTTTCTCCCTGAAATGTAGGTTTTCTAGATCCTCAGATAAATGAGAAAATGTACCACTTATCTTGTCCTTTGGACATGTTTTGTGATAATCAGAGTAGTATATCTAAGCCTGATGTAAACGTGGATGTAGGATGAAAGATGCAAGAGTAGAAGATACACCCAAGCAGAAATGGAATACATTTTGGCTTGTCCTTTGCTCAAGGCAGTGTAAATCTAGGTGTAGATTTAATTTAATTGGAATTTAATGTAGATTAATATAGATTTAAATCTAAATTTAAATTTTTTTAAAGTGGCAGCAAAAATTTTTTAATGAACTAAAGAATTGTCCTGTTCATTTCTGTGAACCGTCTTGAATATAGCTGCCACCACAACCTGGGGGAGGGAGGAGTGATATTTTGCTTTTAATTATATGTGCTTATCATGATTTTTAAAGTAAGACATTATAAATAATATGAAATATACAAGAAAGTATGAAAAAGTTATGTCGTACATATAAATATTTAAGTATAGTGTCACATTTCAGGTCTATGTGATTCATATATTATGTCTTATAGAATATTAAGTAATGTAATATTTAATAATGTGTCTTTTGCATAGTGTATTATGGAATTCATTTTCATTTTACAGGAAAAGAATAATTTAGAGATAGATTTAAACTATAAGCTTAAATCATTACAACAACGGTTAGAACAAGAGGTGAATGAACATAAAGTAACCAAAGCTCGTTTAACTGACAAACATCAATCTATTGAAGAAGCAAAGTCTGTTGCAATGTGTGGTAAGTGTCAGTTTTAATATTTTCTACATAATTAGTTTTAAAGTAATGTCCACCAAAAAATTGATTGTTTAAAATTTCTTTTTATAATGGTATAAATGCTTTAAAATTATAAATTGTGATCTAGTAAAAAGATACTTCTCTGTTTTGCTCTTTTGATACCTTCTTTTTTTTTAAGATTTATTTATTTATTTTAGAGGGAGGCAGAGGGAGAGAGTCTCAAGCAGACTCCCTGCTGAGTATGGAGCTCCATCTCAAAACCCTGAGATTATGACCTGAACTGAAAGCATGTACCCCAATACCTTCCATTTTTTTCAGTTTCACCTTCTATTTTCCTGTTTCCCTCCATTCCCTATAAATGTCAGTGGAATCTCTCTTTGCTTCCAATTTCCTTAGCCCTTTATTTTCTTCCTGATCTATTCTGGAACTCATTGTCTGTTAGTTCATCTGCTTTTTTGCTTTCTAGCCTCAATTTTCTAATTCCTTTGTATTTCCACTGTGCTGTATACACCTCTAAACACAACCTTAGATCAGACCAACCACTTTGTTCATTCAAGTAGTTCTTTAGATGGGGGTTAGCCCATTGCATTAACTCCAACCTCAGTTGAGCTGTCACTTTTTAATATATCACTCACTCTCCTTCTCTCAGACTGTTATTTCTGTTCTCAAACTTCCTGTGCCATTTCTTTATTATTCCACTTTTAGGTGAGTTTTTCTCCTATTTCAAAAAGAAATAATGAAAGCATAGGTGTGAACTCCTCAGTCTTCTTCTCTTACTTAATATATCCTACTTCTCTACTCCTCTTCCTTGTCTTTCCTCTCCTCTTAGAAGATACTGATCCTCCTTTTGTTCTGGTTAATATGTGTTAGCTGTACTCCGATCTACTCTCTTCTTATCTCTTTCTCTCTTCTTTATCCTCCACTGAATCCTTTCTTTTTGTGAACATGTGCAAGTCTCTTCCGTTTAAAAAAATAAGTAAATAAAAATAAGGTGGGCACCTGGGTGGCTCAGTCGGTTAAGTGTCTGCCTTGGACTCAGGTCATGATCCCAGGGTCCTGGGATGGAGCCTAATGTCTCCTCAGCGGGTAGTCTGCTTCTTTTCTCATTCTGCCTCTCTCTCTCCTCTCTCAAATAAATAAATAAAAATCTTTAAAATAAAAGAAAAAGAGATTAACCCTTGCAGTAAATACATGATCCTTACTAACTGCCACTGTTTCATTCCATCCCTTTAGAGCCAAACTCTTAGAAAAAGAAATTTTCCTATTTTCACCCTGCACTTCTTTGTAACCTTTTACGATCTGGAAGTATCACCAGTTAAGTGTCCAACTCTTGATTTAGGCTCAGATCATATCTCAAGGTCCTGAGATTAAGCCCTGCCTTGGGCTCTACACTCAGCAGGGAGTCTGCTGGAGGATTTCTGTCTTTCTCTCTTCCCCCGCTTGCACATTCTCTTTCTCTCTCAAATAAATAAATAAATAGAAAGCAAGCAAGCTTTCAATAAATGAGAAATATTATTATGGTTAAAGGTGATGATACTCAACATCCAGGAACCAAAGCTAGAAGTCTGGGAATCACTCAGCACTTCTGCTTCCAAGTGATATATACAATATATTCCTCCTTTCCTTTTCTCTTAGTTCATGGTGACATTATCACTTTGTTTGATCTGTTGCAATAGACTTTTAATTATTACTGTGCCAGGAATTGTTCTACTCATCAACCTTTTGTTCTCACTTATGCCAAAGTGATCTTTTTGAAATTTAAATCTTGCTTTGCTAGTTGTTCCTAAAATCCTTTTGTCTTTTCATTGTTTGCAAGATACAGGTCAAACTCCTCATGACATAAAGAATCTTTGAGTTGGCACTTACCTGTCATTATAGTCTTACTGCTTTGGACTTTCTTATGTTATCTCATGCTTTAGCCATATCACACTACTTTTATTTCTTTCACATATGTTAATTGTTGACTATCTACTATAGGCCAAGCACACCTGGGAATATATAGCACAAAATAAGACTTACAAGAACTCTACCTCTTAGAGATTATATTCTTATGGTGTAGATAAACAAAAAAGCAAATAAATGAAAATAGTATGAAGAAAATACAATGTGATAGTTTCTAGGAATTGGTGTGTTATATAGGGTTCTAAGGAAAGGTCTCTCTGAACTAATAATATTTGAGCCAAAATGAACCATCCATTTAAAGAACAGGAAGAAGTATGGTCCAGGCAGAAAAGATGATAAGTTCAATACCCTAATTCTAAGAATAGTGGATAGCCATTGTAGTATTTTGAACTGTGCTGCAATGTGTAATTTATCTTTTTAAAAGACCATTCCTACTGCTATTTGGAGAATGCTTTTGAAAGAGGGAACAGTTTAAAAAGGGAGATCAACTAGAAGGCTCTAGTCTGTAGGCATTTGTGGTAGTAGAGCTAGGAAAAATGGAAATATAGAAGGCAAGAGTTGGTGATGATTTGGATGAAAAGAAGGAATCAAGAAAGACTTAGGCTTTTTAATTTTAACAGTTGAACATATGTTAATATGTTTTGACACTGAGATAGGAGTGATTTGGGAGGGGAGGGAAATAAAGTTGTCTTAGATATGTTAGCTTTGAAAAGTGTATTAGATATCTAGGTGGAGGGGCAGTCTGGGTGACTCAGTGGTTTACTGCCGCCTTCAGCCCAGGGCCTAATCCTGAACTCCCTGTATGGCGCCTGCTTTTCTCTCTGCCTGTGTCTCTGCCTCTCTCTCTCTCTCTGTCTCTCATGAATAAATAAGTAAAATCTTAAAAAAAAAAAAAAAAAGATATCTAGGTGGAGATGCCAAATAGTCAATTGTTATATAAGTCTGGAGCTCAGAGGATAGGTATCAATTCAGGAGTCCTACACATAGAGCTATATGCAGAACCTGATGAGATCAGCTAAGAGAAGAAAAAGGGCAAAATAGAAAAGGAATCCTAAGGAGCCCTTATGTAGTCTGACATTTGAAGGTCAGGTAGAAGAGGAAAAACCAACAAAGGAAACCAAGAAAGAGCAGCCAGAGGAGTCATAGGAATGCCAAGAGAGTATGGTATTAGAACTCAAAGAATATTGAAAAAAAATGAAATTGTTTAATATATTGAACTTTGTTAAGATCAATAAAGATAAAGACATGAACACTGTCCTCGGACTTTTACAGGATAGACGTCATTGGTTACCACACAAAGCAGTTTGAGTGGAATGGTGGAGATAGAAGCCAAATTGAAAAGTCATAAAATGGGGATCCCTGGGTGGCGCAGTGGTTTAGCGCCTGCCTTTGGCCCAGGGCGTGATCCTGGAGACCCGGGATCGAATCCCACGTCGGGCTCCCAGTGCATGGAGCCTGCTTCTCCCTCTGCCTGTGTCTCTGCCTCTCTCTCTCTCTCTCTCTCTCTCACTGTGTGCCTATCATAAAAAAAAAAAAAAAAAGTCATAAAATGGATAGTAGAAGAGGCACTAGAGACAGTAAATATAGGCAGCTCTTTTAAAAATTTGTGAACAGAGATTGATGGTAGCTGAGAAGGGATGTGAGATCAGTAGAGGATATTTTAGGAGAGGAGATAATAAAATAGATTATGATGATGATGGGAATGATTCATTTGAGAGCAGGAAACTGTTGAGACAGGGAAGAGATGAAATAATTGAAGGAACAAAGTCCAGAACAGAAGTGGATAGATTTGTGTTTTGATTATAGAGATGGGAGTTAAGACATGATGATTATTGGTGTGGCTAAGTTCATAGGTTTGGGGGGAAAGATGAAATTTTATTCTAATGGTTTCTATTTTGTCACTTAGAGAGTAATCTCTGAGAATGGAAAAACCAGCTTACTAAGTTTGGATCATTTGGTGCAAGCAACTTAACTAGTTGCAGGACCTTGGGAAAATTAACCTCTTAGAACCTTAGTTACCATATCTCAAAAAAGGAGCCTCACTGTAGACTAGTATCTTCAGATAATGATTAAAGTAGGTATTATATCACCATGGAATTTTGTTTATCTAGCTTCATATATTAGAATTCCCATCAGCCTTAAGTCCACTGTTCTGGAACAATGTAAGTTATAGGTTAATAACCAAAGCCTTATCTTTCTGCTTTTATCTGAAATGCTCCCATTTTTCTTACTGGTTACTTCACTTTTTTTCCATCTATATTTTTACTTTCTAGTCTGAAAACGGCACTGAATAATCTCTCATATCATTGGGCATGGATTGGATTTAGAAGGTTTTATAACTCCCTTTAGAGATCTTACTATACAAATAATTCAGATTACATTAGGACTTCTATAGTAAATACCTCTATTAGAATCCCAGGATAAAAACCGTGGGGATTCTTGGCACCGATTTGTCTTACATAGTCCATAAAAATGAAAGTATGTATGTTTGTAACTTTTTTCTTTCACAGAAATGGAAAAAAAGCTGAAGGAAGAGAGAGAAGCTCGAGAGAAGGCTGAAAATAGAGTTGTTCAGATTGAGAAACAGTGTTCAATGCTGGATGTTGATCTGAAACAATCTCAGCAGAAGCTCGAACATTTGACTGAGAATAAAGAAAGGATGGAGGATGAAGTAAGAAAAATATACTGGTTTTGTTCATCTTATAAAAGAGAAACATAAATTAGGACCAAAGTCATATCTGTAATTTAAACAACATGGAGGAGATTTGAATAAAATAGCCTGTTTGTGTTTACCTCTGTAAGGTCATCACTATATCCTTACCTTCTAGAATTTTCATCTATAAATGCTTATTGAATATTCATACCACATTGTCTATACCATTTTGCACTATGACAGTACAACTCTGTAAAAGTGTCATAGCTTGTCCCCTGAAGAATCTGACCATCTGCCTTTTTTTCTTTTTTTTTTTTAGATTTATTCATGAGAGACAGAGAAAGAGGCAGAGATATAGGCAGAGGGAGAAGGAGGCTCCCTGTGGGAAGCCCGATATGGGACCTGGGATCACAACCTGAGCCAAAGGCACTCACCCAGGTGCCCCTGACCATCTGCTTTTTAAGAAAAACAAAACCTTTATTGTAAATTTATCTTATAATCCCAAAGAGGAGCAGTTGCTCCAAGATTTTGTTAAACCACAGTCTTGACTGATATAGATTGATAGAAAACACAGGGTGCACATTTAGAAAGCAATAAATAAAAAGAAAATGACATTATATCCTTGTGGTTATTATATATATTTTAGAAATCACTTATAAGATTGAAAGTAATCAATTTACTGTATAAGTTAGAGAAGGGAGAAAGAAAAGACCAGAATAATCAGGAAAACTTCTTAAAGGAGGGAGGAGATATTACCATTATCTAAAGATTGAGTAAGACCTCAAAAGTTAATAGTTTGAGAGTCAGAAGCCAGCATTGGTAAAGGGAACATTATCAGTGATGATGATAATAAAAAAGTGATTAAGGAGTGAAGATAGATAAGTGAAGGACAAAAAAGGACTTGATATAACCAGAGAAGAAAAAACATATTGAGTAATCATGGGAAACTTGGGGACCAAAGTATTGAAAATTAAAATGGGAGGCTATAGGTGAAAATACTCTTTTAGAAAATAAAATTAGTCTGGTAGTGTCCTATAGAATGAGCTAGAAAGGAGAGATTAAAGGAGAGCCCACATGCAGGAAGAAGGTATGTTGAAAATTTAAAAGATAATATTCAGTCATTTCAAATGACTTGGCTTGGGTCATGATTTTGGGGTCCTGGGATCAAGCCCACATTGGATTCCCTGCTCCAGGAGGAGTCAGCTTCTCCCTCTCCCTCTGCGCCCCCCCCCCCCCTCCGCCACCCTGTGCACTCTCTCTTGCGCTCTCTCTCTCTCAAATAATCTTTTTTTTAAAAAAAGGTATGTTCTTGACTTCTATGGAACTTTCAGCCCAGAGAGAAAGACAGATATTACAAGCTTAATTACAAACATGACTTATATTTAAAGAGGAAATACTGTACACTGTAGGAGTGTTATGACTAATCATATGGCTAGGGATGGGGGTGGAGCAGTAAGGAAGGCCTCACTAAACTTTAGAGGATTGTAGACCAGAACACAAATAATTATGAATGAAAAGGTAAATTTAAATACTGCTTAGGAATGTCCCTCTAAAAGTAGCTTTTATAGCCACCTTCATGTTGGTGCAGAAACCAGATTGTTTTCCCCAAGGTCTCGTATCTGAAATTTGGGGGTTAATTTGACTTAATAGTAAATGCTAGTAATAAATAATGTTGCAACAATGGAGACTCTTTAGAATACTAATATTCTCTGTATAACGCAGTATAATGCACTTGAGATTTGGTTAGTATTCTTTCAAATAATATTTAATAAATTATTAGCGAGATTTAAAGGAGTGGCTCAGTCTGCTAAGCGCTAACTCTTGATTTCAGATCAAGATCTCAGGGTGTTAAGGTCAAGCCCCAAGTTGGGCTCCATGCTGGATGTGGAGCATGCTTAAGATTCTCCCTCTGCCGCCCCCACTCCCAACACTCTCTCTCTCAAATGAATAGGTAAATCTCTTTAATAAATAAATAGTGATATTTAAGATCCCAATTATTTTTCTCATTTATAGGTTAAGAATCTATCCCTGCAGCTGGAGCAGGAATCAAATAAGCGACTGTTGTTACAGAACGAATTGAAGACTCAAGCATTTGAAGCAGACAATTTAAAAGGTCTAGAAAAGCAGATGAAACAGGAAATAAATACTTTATTGGAAGCAAAGAGATTATTAGAATTTGAATTAGCTCAGCTTACAAAGTAAGTCTCAAAAATAACATTTTTGTTTCTTTTTTTGTGTTCAGCATTGCTTATATTTGATATTTTATGTGTGTAGAAATAGTGTATTTGGAGTTTGTGAAACAAAGAGTTTAGAAAAATGCATTTAGATTTGAAAGAATTTACTTGCAAAGGTTTGCAAGGGATCCTTAATAAATAATAGAGATTTTTTTTTTAAAGGAAAAGGGAGATTATCAAGGCTACTGACTTTACTGTAAAACTGAAAGCTAGAGTTTTCTCATGTGATTTTCATACCCACAAGTCGTGTTTCTTCACACTAGAATTACAAAAATCAGGGATAGGATCAGTACCTTATGGGAAATGTTCAGTGTTTCTTTATTTTAGAAATTAGAGTTAGGCATAATGACCTTGTGTTTGTTTTGTTTTGTTCCTTTGGTTCACATCTCAGAATGTAAAGTACCTTTTTTCTTCTTCTCTGCTCTGAGAGGTGATATGTTCGCTTACTTGAAATGGAGACAAATGAGGTGTCATTATTGCTTTCAGAATTTGTATAAAGATATGCTTCAGAAATTTAATGTCAAAGATGAGTATATCTTCTGCCAACTCATGTGTTTTTATTTCTTCTGGATTTATATTCTATCTTCATTTGCCAGCTTCATTTACAACTTAGTAATTCTTGAAAAAAACTGTCAGTTTTTGTTCTGTTGGATTTATATTAGCAAAATTCTTTTCCCTCTCTTAGAGCCATCATTTTCACATAATGTGGTTTATAGTTTTCCTCTCCTAAAATAACTTTCACTCGGCATTCAGTGAACATTTATTATGTCCTTTTATCAACCATATGCCTTGGTAGATGCTGAAAATACAAAGCTATTACTGTCTAACATGAAAATCTAGCAGATGCAGAAGGAACTGTTTATCCTTGAAAATCTGTGTTTGTGGATTGCATTGTGTTTCTGTTTTATCTGTTTCTATGTGAATTGTGTTTGTGTGTGTATTATATATATGTAGGTGTGTCTGTATTCCTCCTCCTCTATCCATTATTGTTCTTGCCTTTTGTTCCTTACCTGATTTTTCATTTCAAACCCCACCCCCATGCTTTATTGGCCATCATGTATAGTATTTTATGTATATATAATGTATAGCATGTATATTATTTAATATTTATTAAATAATTTCATATCCCCTTTTAATTGCTTACTTTACTACATAAGACATTTAAAATGTATCCCTAAGGATGTTTTCTCTATTAAAATTCACCAAAAAAAAAAAAAAAACATTTTTGCAACTTGGATTAATCCAGTTAATATTCTCCTGAAAGTCACCTTCAGTAGAACAGTTCCCTCTACTTTGCACAGTATCATTTTATAAGGAGCAAAATGGAACCAGACAGCCTGTCCTAATCAGATATAATAAAAGTCATACTGTATAATGAAGTATGATTTTTAAAAATAATTCATTTTAGTAAACCTTTTTATTTTTAGCAAGTTTAATAAATAAAGAATAATATAAAGCCTAGTGTAAATAGCATTCATTTACTATTTTCTCTTTGACCTGAAGACAGTATAGAGGAAATGAAGGACAGATGCGGGAGCTACAAGATCAGCTTGAAGCTGAGCAGTATTTCTCGGTAAGAATCATTTTTAACACCTGGTTTAAAACAAGGTATTAAGATTTTTAACATGAACTGTGACTTTTTTTCAAATGGTCATGAACTGATTTTCTCCCCCTTTTCATATCCCCATCTCTCCATTTCATTTCTAAATCTGAGTTCATGGTCTGTGTAAGTTGCAAAGAAATGATCATTTTTGTGGAACATTTCTAGAATTGCCATCAAACTAAAACTGTATGTAAGATTTTGTTAAGGGTTTTGTTTGCCTGATAGCAAGCTTGGATGGTTGGAGTATCAATATTTTCATGTGTGGTTCATGTATGCACATTACATTTGTAGGTATAACTGCATACAGTTATAGATATAATTAATGCTCAAAAGCTTTGGTCTAGTTTTACCTCTTTGTATGTACTTTATGCATCTATTTTGCTCTTTTCTCCATAGAAGTCATTCTAATTCTTACTGGCTACAGGCCAGGTTATTTCACTACTACTATTAACATTTATAGCCAGTGTTTTGAGATTTTTATTGAAGCCTCTGCATTTTTGTTTCTTTTGGTTACCAAGTTTATACTCCCATTTCAACTTAACATTTATCTAGCTTCTCCATTACTATCAACACTGGCAGCCACTTTTCCTACAGGTCTTAGTGCATTAAATGAGTGAGTTTGAGTTGTGCTGGTGAACATGTCCTAGAAACCAAGTAAACAATATTAGAAATAATGATTTCCTTAATAAAGAATCTGAACACTAGTAGAGCTCTACAGAACTTTCACATGTTCAGAGCTTCATGCTGTACTCTGCTCATCTCCTAATAAACATGGTGACTTTCTATCTTTTGCCTATTTCCTTCTTGGTTTGTTAGACTATCACTGAAATATGTTTTTAAATTTTAAAAAATTCAGTATTGTTGAAAAATCTTTCTCTGGGTAGAGATTAACCTTAATTGTTCAAAGTGTGTAGTACTGACTTCTGCAAAGTGGGCTATAATATAGCCTATAATCCACACTTTCTTGTCTATACTTTCACAGAGTAATCATCTAGTACCTCCTTTATTTATATTCCTATTGAAATATATGTGTTTTTCCCCTAGAGAAGTGCTACTTCTTAGAGGGATAAGTAAGTTTACAGTGTAAAAGTAATTCTCCATAGCTATTTGCTAGACTTCACTAATTTTTCCCCTTCTCTTTTATACCAAAAAGTATAGTTTATTTTTTTTTCAAAAAGGATAGTTTAAAAAAATGTGAAATGAAATTTACTCTGTAACCACAGCACCCTAACACAATATGGGTTTAATCCTTACTTGTATCTGTTAAACATCTGTTGATGGAGTTGCCAAAAGCCAAATGAATTTTATAAGAACCATTTTTCTATAGTAAGTATATATTATTTCTGTGTTAACAGAATGTTTGATAAATCTTGTTTGTTATTTTATTCATGTCATTCAGCCACCTGCTTAATCCCCCTCACTCAAAAAGGGAAGTGATTTTTCTAACATTACTCACTTCAAGAATTGATCTTTTAAATGAATAGTGCTTGCTCAGTTTCTTTATACTGTTTTCCCAAATCAGTATAATATTTAATGTACTTGAGATACAATTTCTATTTAATTACTTATAACCATTTTAAGTGTATGTGTTGATAAGTTTAGGCAAATGTGTATACTGTGTGACCACTACAACAATCAACATATAAAACCATTCCTTCACCATAAATTCCCAGTGGCCCTTTGCAGTCCATCTTCCCCACTTAACTCTATTTGTAGGTAACCACTGATTCTATTAATTATTTTCACCTGTTCCAGAATTGCATGTATGTGAAATCATACAGTATATGCTCTTTAGCATCTGTTTTTTTTTTTCCACTCAGCAAAATATTTTTTAGGTGTATCATGTTGTTTGTATAAGTAGTTCATTCCTTTTTATTGCTCAGTATGAATATTCCACAGTTTTTAAAATTCATCTGTTGATGAACCTCTGGTTGTCTACAGTTTGTAATAAAGTGCTAATGAAAATTCATGTATAAGATTTTGTGTGGATATATGCTTTCATTTGTCATGGGTAAACACTTGGGAGTAGAATTGTTGGGACTATATGTTAATTGTTTATAAGAAACTACCAAATTTTTTAAACTCATAAACACTTATTTCTTGTAATCACTTGTTTTGCAGACACTTTATAAAACCCAGGTAAAGGAACTTAAGGAAGAAATTGAAGAAAAAAACAGAGAAAATTTAAAGAAAATACAAGAGCTACAAAATGAAAAGTATGTCCATTTTTCTTTAGCATAAGAATCACTATTACATCAAAGCATTCTTTAAGATAGAGAGTAGATGTGCCATTATTCTGATGAGAATGGTATAACAAATCTTATTAGGCTAATTTAGAACAAATCAAATTAAATTTAGAGTAAAATTTCTCTTTATGGTGAAAAAAAATACATTAACACTATGGCTATTGTACAGAGATTCACTAAACTGACAGTAAGTTGTTTTCAAGGGTCTTTCAATCTTTAAACATCTACTTGTATGTAAATAGTTCATGCTGTATTTACAAGTCATTATTTTTTGCTAGGTAAAGGTATTTAAGATCTCCCTCTTAGTTTAAGGCAGGCTAAATTCCATTGCATGTATGCTCAGGGCCTTAGAAGGAGAAAACCTAAAGCTATTTTAAGTATAACAACTTCTCATAGCTAAGTGGAACACACACTAGAACTAGTTTTCTGACATTTTTATATTTTCTTTCCATATACAAATTTTTAAAATTTAACCATTTTATTGCTGAAACAAAGAAACACATTAAATATTAAAATGTGCACAGTTTTATGAATTAGATGACAAATATTATTATAATTACTACCCGTGAAAGAGACAAAACCTTGTTATTTACTTTAGAAGTCCACTGTATTCCCCCTCCTGATCATGCCTTCTTCCCTCTCTACCACTAAAATAATCACTATCCTGACATTATTTGTCAGAGGAATGAGATCATTCCTATATAGTTTTCTTCAGTTGTACTAATTTAATTTATTCCATTTCCTCAGTTACTTGAACATTTTTGTCTTTCTGTGTTTCCTATGAATCAGTGGTTAAATCTAGAACTGTGCTGTCCAGTATGGTAGCCCCTAGTCTTATGTAGCCATTTAAATTTAAACTTTAACTTATTTAAATGAAGTATAAAATTTAGTTTTTCAGGTGTACTAGCCACATTTCAGGTGCTCAACAGTCACATGTGGCTAATGTCTACTATATTCAACAGCACAGGTATAGAGAACATTTCTATCCTCATAGAAAGCTTTATTGGACATCCCTAATTGGGAATCTTAGTCATATTCAAATCTGATTCATAGAGAGGTGAAGACTACTTCATATATAACCTTATAAAATAATGTGGTTGCCTCTTTGTGTTGTTAGCAAACATGGACACTCAATGTTTAGATCTTTAATTTATTTAGTAGAGTCTAAGGAGCATAGGTACATTTCCTGGCTAGTCTCTGTGACAGTGATAGAATCCTATTATAGTCTATTGCCTATCGTTTATATGGTGTCTGCAATGTAATATGCAATCCCATGTTGTGTGCATTCACTGTGAAGAGGACACCCAATCTACTACATAGTATATTATTTCATAGGGTTGTTACATTTGCCCTTGTTTGATCTATTTGAAAGAAACATATTGATCACCACTAGTGTGTGTGTTTTATTATTAAGTTATGGTTCTTACCCTCAAGTACTGTAGAATCTAGTCATGAGACAGCTATAATTAAGGTAGGTATCTATGACAAAGTGCTAGCGATTGACAAGGTGATGTCTCAGAAAGCTTCACTCTTTAGAGTGAAGAATGGATTGGAGGCAAAAAAGGTGGATACAGGAAGTGGAATTATGTAGCCTTTGGAAAATCTAGTTGTAAAATTGTAGTGGAAGTTGACAGTAAAAGGAGAGGCAAGTACATGGGGGAAATAAAAGGAAGTTAGAAGCAATTGGACTTGTAGATTTGGGAGTGTGGGCATAAAAGTTGGGAAAAATTCAGGTAGGTTCTCAAGTTTCTGACGTTGGGTTGATGGTAGCGTACTGGTCCCTGAGTTATGGAATGCCAAGTCTGTGAAATGAGGGGAGACAAGGTATTTCCATTTCAGATCTATTGAGTTTGAGGTGCCTATGAGATGTCCAAAAAAATGATTTTGAAATTGCTTCAGAGCTGAGAGAAGAGATAAGGACTTGAAGCTGACTTGACGGTCACTGTATATTGAAACAGATTGGAAGACATGAGATTTGTTAAGGTGATTGTGTATATCAACGTTTATAAACTCATGAACCTATAGTAGTATACGTGTAACTGATTTGAAGCTAGTTGGGTATATTCGTTGTGTAAATTGTGAGTATTATAACAAACTAAGGAGTTTATCTCAGTTCTAACCACTTGCTGCCATATGGTAACACTGATCCAGTATTTCAAGATCTGGTTTTTCAAGAGAAGCCAGAAATCTGAATTTTTACGTAAAATGGCTCAAATCTATTTTAATTGTGTATCTGGAGAGAAATAGAGGAACACTTATGTGGACTCATTTGACCCTCTCAGGTAATAAGTTATAACTCCTAGTGTAAGATGAGAAGACATAAAGGCTGGCTGGCGATGGACTCCTAGTGCCTATACTTTTAAAGGACAGAGAAAGGGAAAGTAAAAATCACCAAGTAATAGAAGGAGAAAAGCAGAGTAAGATTACAAAAGATAGGGGAATAGAATACTTCAAAGAAGGCAAAGTGATTTAAAGTACCAAGTACTCAGAAAGGTCAAGTAAAAAATAAATTGTCCATTATATTTAAGGTTGTTAGTTATCTTCTTGAGAACAGTTCCTAAATAGTAATGAGAATGGATACTAAAGTGGATTGAGACATGAATGGTAAGGGTAGTAGTGGAGACAGAATGTAGACTATAGCCACATTTACCTCCTTACAATTCAACAAACTATTCAGTTACTCTCCTGCCTCAGAGCTTCTAGACTTGCTCTCCCCTCCACCTGGAACATTTTCCTCTGAGTATCCACATGGTGTGCTCCTTCACCCCCTTCAGGTCTAGGTCTAAACGGCATCTCAGCGGGGGCTTCTATGAATATCCTTAAAATTGTACAAACATTTCCCACCCCATTTCCTTGTTGCCCAGCTCAGTACTTCCTTACCTGTTGTATTTTTCTCTGTAGCACTTATCCCTTCCTAATATAATATAGAATTTGCTAACTTATTTTACTTAATATTTTTCTCTTTCTGCTAGAACTTAAGCCCAGTGAAGAAAGGAATTTTCAAATGTTCTGTCCTTAACTCTGATTCACTGCTGTTTGTGTAGCACCTGGAATTGTACTTAGAATATAGTAGATGGTCAGTAAACATTTGTTAAATTAAAAAATTCAAGAAATGTAGTTGTTGAGGCAAAGAGAGCAGTAGCTGGAGAAGGTGAAACAGAGCTATTTCTTTTTAAAGATAACAAATTGGAGCATATTTAAATGAGACATGGAAAGAAAAGGAAATCAGAATGGGAAAAGTTGCAAACATCTATACATTTATTGAAATGAATGTGAGCACTTTCTATGGGCTGGAGACTTCTGGGCATTTGGGATATAGCAGTGAACAAGAACAAAGCTCTTTATAATCTTATAAGCCAGAAGAAAAAGGAGTTAATAAACTGATATCATTGAGGAGGTAAGGAGAATAAAGGTGACAGATTGGCATTAGGCATCAGTAAAGACAGGTCTTTTATTTATGGAGAGTCGTGAAGGAAGTCTGGATGGTTATAGTTGCAGACAATTTTACCCTGAACCGTCTCATTGTTTCTTGCTTTCTCTTGCACAGTTGCATAGCCAGGGATAGAACTGTAATTTGGGATAAATAGGTTTTCTGGCATTTTAATATATAACTTAGATACTTTTATCTGAATTTGATACAAAACAGTAAGCCCAGGTAGGAATATGTTATCAGAAAAAAAAAAAAAAAAAGAGTATGTTATCAGTCTGAAGCTTTATATTATAATAGCTCAGAACCACGCCCCTCCCTCCCAGGATCATAGACTTATCATTGGCATTACTCCTGTCCTTTCCTAATGTGCTAACTTACCTACACTTTGGGACAGCTATTTTGTATCTTCTCCTTTCTCCTCAGATCTTCAACAATCTGTCCTCATCCTCACATGCAAATGGCCTTGCTTCCTAGATGTCAGAGAACCTCTACTCTGTCCCAGCTTCACAGCTACTAACCTATTTGCCTCTGTACCTATAAATCCTGCCTGCCTTCTGATTGATATAAATGGACAAAATGTGCTTTTAACTAAGGGCAGCCCCTCAATCCCATCCCTTCTGTTTACTTAAGAATATGATTCCAGGAATCCTTACCTTTTTTAGGAAATTTTTTTCCTTTGTATGGTCATTCTCATTAGTATTTAAACATAACAGGTAAATATTTCTGTAAAAAATAATCATCTTTTATTATTTGCTTCCAGCTATACAGTCTTATTTTTCTGCTTCCTTTTATAACAAACTTTTTTTTTTAACTTTAAATTCAGTTAACATATAATGTATTATCGGTTTCAGAGGTAGAGGTCAGTGATTCATCAGACTTATATAAAGCCCAGTGCTTGTTACATCACGTGCCCTCCTTAATGTCCATCACCCAGTTACCCCATCCCCGCACCCCTTTGTAGCAAACTTCCTTGAAAAGCAACATACCATTTATCTTCAGGTCTTTTTTTCCCTTTCTGTCTCTAGTTCATTCCAGTCAGACTTCTGCATTCATCACACTACCAAAGTAACCCTACTCTAGGTCACTGATGACTTCCTAATAGTTAAAGACAATAGTCAGTTCTCAGTCCTTATCTTATTTAACAATGGCAGTTGACATATTTGATTACTCTCGCTTGACACAATTTCTTCATTTGGCTTCTGTGACACCATGTGGTATTTTTTCCGTATTGAATTGGCTGCTCTTAACCTCCTTTGCTCCTTTGTCCCTTCCCCTCTCTGAGACCTTTAAAATTTGGAGGGCCCAAGGGATCACTCTTTCCTTGTTCTCATCCAGCTTCATAGCTTTAAATAGCATCAGTGTACAAGCATGCTCTCTCCTGAATTCCAGGCTTGTATGTCCAGCCGTCTGTTTGACTCTACTTGAGTGTTTAATAAGCATCTCATTTTTAACATGTCCAGAAAAAATTCCTGATTCCCTTACTTTGCCAAACTGCTCCTCCCTGTTTTTCCCATTTCAGTATTAGCAAGTCTATTATTTCCAGTTATTTAAACAGAAAACCTTGCAATTATCTTAGACTCTTCTCTTTTTTCCTAATACTTTATATGCAATTTATTAATAAATCTTCCTAGCTATAATGTAAAAGTGATATATATCCAGGATCTGATCAGTTCTTACTTGTACCATTTCCCAGCTTGATCCAAACTGCCACCATCTCTAATTTTGATACTATAATTAGCCTCAGCTGATATCTTTGCTTTTGCCATTGTCCCCCTATTGTCTGATCTTAATAAACTAGCCAGAATAATCTTTTTAAAACAGAATACTCAAGAGTAAAAGCCAAAGTTCCCTATACTGTCTTAGAAAGTCTTACAAGGTCTTTTCTCTCTTCCCACTTCTCTTAATAACTTCCTTCACAACTTTCCTTCATCTCTCACTTCACTCACATTAGCTTCTTTCAGACCAGGCTTAGGGTATTTGTTGTTAGATGTTTCTTCCACTGTAACACTATATTTTTAGATACCTGCATAGCTCACTCTCTTACTTCCTTCATAGTTCTTCTCACATGTCCTAGCAGAGAGACCTCCTTGATCACCCTGCATAAAATACCACATTCACAGCCTCTTCCACCTTTTTTTTTTATTGTGTTCTCTGTAGCATACTATTTATTACTTGTTCATTTTTTTTTCTTGTTCATTTTTTTTAATTGCCTATTTCACCCCACTAATATATACTTCCTCAGAGTAGAGACTTTGTACTATATGTCTTAATTTAGACAACCATGTTTGGCACATAGTAACCATTTAGATAAATGTTTGTTGGACAAATGAATGAATGCTCTTTTTTTTTTTTAAATAGATACTATGTCTCCCTCCTTAGGTTTGAAACAGAAAATTTCATTTGTCTTATTCCCTTAGTAAAAAAATAGATGGCAGTCATTTTTTCATCAAACACTTATTGAGCACCTACCATATGTAGGGGGGATACAGTATGACCAAGATACCTTATCAAACAGAAGTTCTTTAGGAAGAGCAAGCAAGCTGGAATAATCTGGTCCTGGTCTGAATGTCAATTCTGAAAAAACTTTAAAGTATAATTCCCAAGGAGCATTCCTAGAATAGTTTATAGTGGTTTACAAATCTATTTATAAGTCTTCATAATCTCAATAAATTTCAGAACTGAAAGGGACCTCAAAAATCATTTAGTTTAACTCTCATTTTACAGATTTGATTAAATTGAGCTCCAGGAAATGTAAAAATTTGCCCAATTTTCTTACCCAATTAGTTAGTGATAGAACAGGGATAAGGTCAAGCAAGGTCTGGCCTCTTGGTTTTACAAGCCTATTATTTTTCTTCTGTCCCATGCTAACCTCCATTCTAAATCCACAACAAGTTCCTTTTCAAAAGTAGGCTGCTTATCATTGCTTTCCCACCTTTTCTTAGTTAAGTACAACAGCAGGTACAGGATTAAAGAGTTCTTTACTTTTATAGTTTTTCAAAATGTGAGAGGTTAAGTTTATTACTTTTATAGAATTTTTGCAGTAGATTCAAATAATGTATTTTAAGCAATAAAATGCTTAATTCTTAATGTTTAAATATAGTTGCCTTCTTTTAAGAGCATATTGTTAAGTTGGAAGAATAACTGAATTTCTTTGTATCTGTTTCTCTTATAAATCTATTACAGAGAAACTCTTGCTACTCAGTTGGATCTGGCAGAAACAAAAGCTGAGTCTGAGCAGTTGGCTCGAGGGCTTCTGGAAGAACAGTATTTTGAATTAACCCAAGAAAGCAAGAAAGCTGCTTCCAGAAATAGGCAAGAGATTACAGATAAAGATCACACTGTTAGTCGGGTAAGTGTGATTGTCAGGTAAGTTTTATGACTGAAATTTACCTAAATAAAAATAGGTCACATCTTTAAGTGTTAGGGTGAATATGTGTTCATATGTATTTACTTTGACTTTACTTATACACAGTAGTCAGTCTGTACTTTTGTATAAAGCAGTTTACATAATCCAAAACCATTGTTAATGACTGAAATTCTTATTCAGTATAATGTGTTTTTTCTCTTTCTGGCTATAGATCTTAATATATTATATCTGAAGAAATGCTTAGGTCAAATTCATTTGTTGTATTATCTTAATACATTGTGACTGATTTTGTGGCCAGAATTCTGTAAAACACAGAGAAACTTTTGGGATGAGAAATTCTTTATGGATATCTACAAATTAATTCTAGGAACCAGTACTGAAATTATACTATTGTCTACATAGGGAGTTAGATTTTTCTTCTTTTGAAGAAATCCTAGCTTTACCTCTAAGAAGTTACATGGTTTTGGCAATTTACTTTAACTTCCCTAAGCCTCAGATTCTTCATCCATAAAATAGAAGTAATACCAGGATGCCTGGTTGATTCATTCAGTAGAGCATTCGACTCTTAATCTTCAGGGTTGTGAGTTTGAGTCTCATGTTGGGAATAGAGAGTTTACTTGGGGAAAAAAAAATACTATCTATTCTACAAGATTCTTATAAGGTTAAATGAAATATATTTGAATTTGGTATGTCCACATATGTTAAACCAGAAACCAGGCATTTTTATAATAAAGGCTTGTCTAATTTATCCTGCAAAGTATTTTTTAAAGGATATTTTAAATGTGAGACTAGCAAAGTGAATGTGATTTAAACCTTTGTGTGTTTTGTTAAGCTTGAAGAAACAAACAGCATGTTAACCAAAGATATTGAATTATTAAGAAAAGAAAATGAAGAGTTAACTGATAAAATGAAGAGGACAGAGGAAGGTATGTAAGGTTTTGTTTTGTTTTTAAATCATAATGTTTAATCAAGTTCAGAGGTAAATCTTGAGTGATTTATATTGTGTGTTAGGTTTTTGAAATATTTGTTTTCATAGGTTAAATAATTTCTATAGTCTTAAGAATTATCTTAGCAGAATTTAAATATTCTCATCCCCCAAAATTGTAAATATGTGAGGTGATGGATGTCTTAATTAACTCAATAAGAGAATCCTTTCATGTTGTGTACATATATCAAATCATCTTATTGTACAGATTAAATATGTTACTAATTTATTTGTCAATTATATCTTAAAGCTGAACAAAAAATTATTTTAATGAACTTATTAAAAGTGATGTAGTATATACTAATTTGAATAATTAAGAACATTGTTAATTTGGAACACAAATTTAATGTCATATAACACTATATAATTTGTTAACAGAATATAAATTGAAGAAGGAGGAGGAGATCAATAATCTTAAGGCTGCCTTTGAAAAGAATATCAATACAGAGAGAACCCTTAAAACGCAGGTATACATACTCTTTCAGCCTTTTCTATATGTTTATATTTGAATATCATATATTCAGAAGTTAATATTTGCTATTTGTGTACTTTTTCTTAAAACTTAGGTCATAAGGGCAGCCCCGGTGGCGCAGTGGTTTAACGCCGCTTGCAGCCCAGGGCATGATCCTGGAGACCCTGGATCAAGTCCCACGTCAGGCTCTCTGCATGGAGCCTGCTTCTCCCTCTGCCTGTGTCTCTGCCTCTCTCTCTCTGTGTGTCTCTATGAAGAATAAATAAATAAAATCTTAAAAAAAAAAAAAAAACTTTGATCATAATATTCAAACTTTTCATTGGAACAAGTAATGTAATTTTCTTTCTTCGTTAAATATAAAACACTTCCTCAGGAAATTGGCTTTCAATTGAGTTAAAAAAGATGTGCTAAAGAGTACTATTCCATTTACATGGAATATAATACTATTTATATATATATATATATATACATGAATATATATAGTAGATATAGTATATTCTATATATATAATATATATAGTATTCTATATATAGTATATTCATATGGAATATAGTACTATTCATATAAATGGAATAGTACTCAACAGTAAAAAATGAAATCTTACCATTTGCAGCCACAGGGATGGAACTACAGTGTAAGTCAGACAAATACAAATACTATGTGATGTCACTGATCTGTGGAATTTAAGAAACAAAACAGATGAACATAGGGGAAAGAAAAGAAAGAGGGGAACACAAGCATAAAAGAGACTCCTAACTACCTAGAATAAACTGAAGGTTGCTGGAGGAGAATTGGATATGGGAGATGGGAGATGGGCTAACTGGGTGATGGGCATCAAGGAGGGCACTTCTTGGAATGAGCACTGGGTGTTATATGTAAGCAATGAACCACTAAATTCTACTCCCGAAATTAATATTACACTGTATGTTAACTAAGTAGAATTTAAATAAAATCTTGGAACAGAAAAAAGGGAAAGTAGCTTGTCTAGTCATTTGGCTAGTAAGAACATGTTTCAGATTGTACAGAAGACCTGTAATTTGATAGAGAAAACACTGGACTAAAACGAAGAGAGAACTGGGAATAAAAAGAAACTGTAGGGGTGGCTGTATCATTTAGCTGTGTATTTAATGATGCAGCTAGATCAGATTTTTACAGTAAAACTTGATATCTTATCATTTTACTAAGTTATCCAGTAGTTTAAATTTCTCATTAAGGTACCATGTACCTTAGTTGATTTTTATGGTAAGATACATATTTTTTTACTTTTTTATTAAACAATTGTAATAGCTTCTTTGCCACTTATCTACTCTCCCTCCCAGCAGTTTTTCATGTTGCATCTAGATTAATCTTTCAAAAATGCACTTAATATTTGTTGAAAATCCTTCAGTGGAAATTTACTTACCTTTGCATACAGAGACCATGAAGAAAAAGATTGACCTTTATTACATAAAAATTCAACCATAATAGAAACCAAGAAATAGAAATTAAAGCAATAATGAAGTATCTTTTTGGCAAATGGGCACATTTTTTTTTAAAGATTTTATTCATTTATTCATGAGAGACACAGAGAGAGAGAGAGAGGCAGAGACATAGGCAGAGGGCAGGCCCCATGCAAGGAGCCCGACATGGGACTCGATCCCGGGATTCCAGGATCACGCCCTGGGCTGAAGGCAGGCACCAAACCACTGAACCACCCAGGGATCCCAAAATGGGCACATTTAAATAAGATACTTGTATTTGGTAAGAACATAGGAAAGTTTATTTGTAAAATATCTGAGGGAGTAAACTATAAGAATAATTAGCAAACACATTTTAATGTGCATATTCTTTGACCCAGTAACTGCACATTTAGGAATTTATCCTATGTAAATAACTCCATAAATGCTCAAAAGAAATATATACAAATATAATTACGCAACATTATTTTTAATAACGAAAAAATAACCCAACCACCCATCAGCGTAGTATTGACAAATCATAATACATCTATGCAATGTAAAGGAGCCATTAAAAATAAATGAAATATATATATATAAAGACATGGGAAAATAATAGTTCCCATATTTGATATAGTATCAAATTTAAAAAGCAAGTCTCAGCACAGAATGTACAGCATAGTTCCATTTTTTAATTTAAATATATCTATAATCAGCTTATATACATAGGGAAAAGTTTAGAAAGATATACACCCAGCAGATTGAAAGAAGAGTCTTTAGTAGAGGTGTTCTTTGATGGGTGATACTACAAGGGTTTTTCACTTTCTTCATAATATATTTCTGGATTTGATTTTTCTTATAATGTTAGATTTACTATTAGGAAAACAATACCCATTATGAATCAATGAAATAAATTTTTACTGCATTAAAAAAGTTATGGGCTCCTCATCCTAGATAGGACCATATCCATGGAATTGATAGTAACTCAGACTTTTTTGTGTCTTAGTGGAAAAATCTTTGGGTTTTTTTTTTTTTAATATCATTGCAGAAAAAAATACCATGATTTATGTTTTAGTTTATGTAGCTTAACTTTACATGCTTTTAACACTTATGATTTTGAATATATGCAGAAGGGGTTAGCCTCAACTAACATTTGCATTTTCTCTTACATCCAAAAGGACCTCAGTATGGCCTAGTCTGTTACCCTGTCTGCTTACATTCCTACTTGTCCAAAGGAAGAATGTTATCTTGGGCCTTTTGTGCTGTTTGATCTGATTTTAATGCCATCCTTGGCTCTCCTTGACTCCTCTCTTTAATACTGTTTCTTCTTTGCTTATCCAACTCTTGCTTGTCTTTTTAAGAAACATATGTAGACACATATGCAGGTATATCAGGAAGCCATCCTTGACCTCCCTAGTCTCAGTTAGGTACTGCTCCCATAGCACACTTGTTTGCCTCTTTTCTTTTTACTTACCACTCTGTACGTTATAGTACAGTATATTGCTTGTTTGGCTCCTCCACCAGAGTAGCATGCCTTTGGGGCATAACTATATTCTCTCTTTTTTTTTTTTTAAGATTTTTTGTATTATTAGAGAGAGAGAGAGAGAGATGGTCAGAGGGAAAGGGGAGAGAGAATCCCAAGCAGACTCCACGTTGAGTCCAGATCCTGATGCCAGGCTGGATCCTACAACCCTGAGCCGAAACCAAGAGTTAGAGGCCCAACCACCTCTACTACCACCCAGGGGGCCCCCGTATATCTATTTTTGTATCTAGTGCCAATCAGAGTGCTTACATACAAATAACAAGTACTGAATAATTGTTGAATGATAAATGGGTTTTGCAAGCCTGTTTGGTTCTTACATTTGAACAAGATAAAACAATAATAGGTACCCGTGCTACCGGTTACCATGTCCCACCCTTCATTAGGTTCTTATTCACACAGACACAGACACACACACACACACGTACTCCTGCTTCCTGATTTTGAAGAAAAAAATAGATTTTAGTGGAGCTTTAAATTAGATGGCAATGATAGAGGTCTTTACTAATAATATTTTAATATTTTAATAGGCTGTTAACAAGTTGGCAGAAATAATGAATCGGAAAGATTTTAAAATTGATAGAAAGAAAGCTAACACACAGGATTTGAGAAAGAAAGAAAAGGAAAATCGAAAGCTCCAACTGGAACTCAACCAAGAAAGAGAGAAATTCAACCAGATGGTAGTGAAGCATCAGAAGGAACTGAATGACATGCAAGCGGTAAGGTTTATGTATGTGTGTTTGTAGGATTCGTTTCTTAATTTGTTATTGCTATTTATACCTATTATCTATTGATCCTAACTAGATTTTTTAGTATAAAAATGCATATTCAGGTTTATAGTCTCCATAACTTGATCATTATTACTCTAATATGAACCATGATCTTGAAAAACTAGAAATATACTGTTGCCTATTAACCCTGATAATTTGAGTAATTTTTTTTTTTTAATAATTTGAGTAATTTTACCCATGAGCATTTACTTGATTAGAGAGGCTCCTTTGAGAGAAGCAGCCAAGGATTTGCCGCTTTGGCTTTAGATTGAAATTGAGATATGAGTAGGATAATATTAACTATAATTGAGATAAAGGATTTGAAGAATTATAGATTTTTTGTTTTCTCTAACCAGGACTCACTTTTCAGAAATCAAATACCAATCTTAATTTTTTTGATATTTCCTGGCTTGTTAATAGCACAAAATTGAGAACATGGTCTCTGGACCTAGACTGCTTAGATAAAAGCACTATCATTTATGGTTTTACCATACTGAGAAGCTTTCTCTACCTTTGAAACTGTTCCATTTGGAGCCATAAGAGTATTTCCTAAAGTTTGAAGAGGTGGTTGGTTTTTGTTTTTGTTTTTTTTTTTTTTTGATGCTTTGTATCTATTTATTTATTTTGACAGAGGGAGTGGGGCGAGAGAGAAGGAGAGAATCTTAAACAGGTTCCATCCCCAGCATAGAGCTTGATGCAGGCCTTGATCTCGTGACCCTGAGATCATGACCTGAACCAAAATCAAGAGTTAGATGCTTAACCAACTGAGCTACCCAGATGCCCCAGCTGCTTTATTTTTAAAAAGTAAAAACAAAAAGTTTGTTTAAAGCAAGGAGAAAAGGAAGTTACCTAAGCAATGTATTATTGAGGAGGAGAACTTGAATTTTTACAATTAAGTCAAAATCTGTGGTAGTGGGATGTTTGGGTGGCTCAGTGGTTAAGCATCTGCCTTCCACTCAGGGTGTGATCCTGGAGTCCTGGGATTGAGTCCCACATCGGGCTCCCTGCATGGAGCCCGCTTCTCTCGTTGCCTGTGTCTCAGCCTCTCTATTTCTGTGTCTCTCATAAATAAATAAATTAAATCTTAAAAAAAAAAAAAATCTGTGGTAGTAAGCATTCATGAAATTTAGAGTAAGTTTTTAGTGATAGCAGTTTTAGATTCTTTATCGCTTATAGCTCCATTAATTCTTAACTTCTTTTTTTTTTAATATTTTTTTTCTTTATTTATTTATGATAGTTAGAGAGAGAGAGAGGCAGAGACACAGGCAGAGGGAGAAGCAGGCTCCATGCACTGGGAGCCCGACGCGGGATTCGATCCCGGGTCTCCAGGATCACGCCCTGGGCCAAAGGCAGGCGTCAAACCACTGCGCCACCCAGGGATCCCTAATTCTTAATTTCTTAATGTTGGAAATTTGATATTGATTTTTTTCTATCATCTTGTTATTTTTCAAAAACAGCAATTGGTAGAAGAATGTACGCATAAGAATGAGCTTCAGATGCAATTGGCTAGCAAAGAGAGTGATATTGAGCAATTGCGTGCCAAACTTTTGGACCTTTCAGATTCTACAAGTATTGCTAGTTTTCCTAGTGCTGATGAAACTGATGGAAACCTTCCAGGTAAGAATATTTCCGTTACTTCATTCAGGTTCCAATGTCATGTAAATTAGTTACTTCTTTCATTTAGCTTTCTACCCTTTGTCATTTTTTCCATGAATCCTTAAGAAATTTATGTTTCTGAATAGCCAAAGTCTGATTGTGTTTGCATTTTACAGAATAAAAGCAGTCAGAACAAATCTTAGGCTATTAAAATAAATCTGAGAGGCTCTACCTGAATAGAAATCTGAAGAGCTTTATGAACCTATGAACACCTAACTACATGGTAAAAGTTAAAGCTGCTGCTTTCACTGTTTAAAGAAAATAACATGTTTTCATGAATAGCAGCTCTTCAATATTTAATGTATTTTTTGTTTTATATATTTTTGTGCAAAAACTAAAACCTGTACTTGGAACCACAGCAGCCTATATAGGGACCTTTCTTATGGAATAGTGATCATCTTTGGTCAGACTTTAAGTTTCAAATTTAGAGAAATAGATAAAAGGAATTAAGAAATGCAGTGAGGGGGCAGAGTCAATTAAAGGCAAAAGTGAGTATCTAGGACTTCAGACTTTCTTCTGTCCTTTTTCCAGTAGAGAATCAATTAAAAATAAGCACCCATTCTTAGGTTGATTGTAGTGTAAGTTATAGTATATTTATATCTTTTTAACAGAGTGAGCAATACACATAGGGTCAATTTAGAAATGCATAGGTTATAAATATTTTTTAAATGCATTGCATATTTTAAAGGTATAAATATTTATATACACATACATATCTGACCTATTACATATCCTTAGCTGAAGGTTTTGGAAATTTTGTTTATATGGTCATAAACTTGAAAATCAATTTTAATTTGTGTATTTCCTGAATAATGTTTTAATAGAAAGATATTTATAAAGCAGCATATTTTATTTTATTTTTTTTTAATTTTTATTTACTTATGATAGTCACAGAGAGAGAGAGAGAGGCAGAGGCACAGGCAGAGGGAGAAGCAGGCTCCATGCACCGGGAGCCCGATGTGGGATTCGATCCCGGGTCTCCAGGATCGCGCCCTGGGCCAAAGGCAGGCGCCAAACCGCTACGCCACCCAGGGATCCCCAAAGCAGCATATTTTAAAGAGATTCTTTTTTTTTTTTTTTTAAGAGATTCTATTTTAACAGATACTGGGTTTTTTGGGAATTTGATATAAAAAATTTGATAGACTACTTAGAAAATATTATTTATTGTTCTCAAAGACAGAGGTGAATTTAATTCTTACTTGTACACCATGTAATCACTGCCCTCTTTCTTTTGTGTTTTTGCTAGCCCCAGTCAGATATCTGAGAAGGGCAGGGAGTGAAATTTCTTATTACAATGGTCAAGGAATTCCTTTTGTTTTCCATTATTGTTTCTCTGAAACCTCCTGCCTCTTGAGAATCCAATAGGTGCATGTCCTTTATCAGAGAATCACTTTGGATTTAACAAGAACCTTTAACAAGTATAACTTTTAGGAGTGTTTGGCTTCATTCTTTCAATTGTTGAACTGAAAATTGTAGCTTAGAGTGCCTCTTCAAGCTATTTCTTAAGTTATTTATTAAAGGAATTCCTACTGCATTTAGTGGAAGTTAAACATCCTGACCAGGTTTTTTTGTCTTTATTTCACCCATTTCCCTTTAACTTTGATTATAATGTCTTATTATGTATGCCTTGGCTTTCTTTGTATTAGGTTAAACATTTCAGAGACATTGTTGGTAAATATTATTTAGAAAAATTTAAATTGAATGAAGAGTTTAGGGGACATCTAAAGAGGAGGAGGGTAATGAGTTTTTTCTTCCATTCTGGCTCACTGAAGAAAACTAAACTCAAAGAATGATCAGATGGTTTGATTGGCAAACTTAAGTTGGGGGTCCATTTAGATTTCAGAATCCTGACCTAATAAATCCACATAGGAATCAATCAGCAAAGAAATTATGAAATGTTGCTCCTGGCTCCATTCTATTACTTAGAATAACAGTGTATTTTCAGAGACTTTGTTGCTAAGGTTTTTAAGTTCAAACCAAGTGAGGGGAAAAAATGATACTGGTAGCCATTCTTCATTGCTATAAAAGGAGACCAGTTAAGTATCTCTTTCTGTTATTACTGTGCTCTTAGTCTTAAAACTTTACATTCATAGATCTCTATAGTGCTAACTTTGATACTGTAGGTAGAAAATAATGGATAATCTATCAGTGGGGTTTTTTTTAATCTTTTTTTGTGTCAGATATTTTGTTAATAAATTGAAAATCTGTTCTAATTCTGCCATTTACTAGATAGGTAAAAATGGATATTGGCAAATAAAGTTTAGGATTCGCAATCATAGGAAGAACCGTTAAAGAATTTTTATAGTCGTTCTTTTTTTTTTTTTTTTTTTTAAGATCATTTATGTGAGAGAGAGGAGGAGCACAGCAGGGAGACTGGCAGAGGGAGGGGGAAAAGCAGGTTCCCTGCTGAGCAGGGAGCCCCACGTGGGGCTCAGTTCCAGGACCTTAGGATCATGACCTAAGCCAAAGGCAGGTGCTTAACCAACTGAACCACCCAGATGCCCTGGTAGTTGCTCTTAATTTAAGAAAGTTGCTTATGATTCAAGTATCTAAAATTTTTGAAGATAATGACTAATGATTAACTTAGTTTAGAAAATTAGTAAATTAAACTACAGGCTAGGACGCCTGGGTGGCTCAGCAGTTGGGCATCTGCCTTTGTCTCAGGGCATGATCCCGGGGTACTGGGATCGAGTCCCACATTGGACTCCCTGCATGGAGCCTTCTTCTCCCTCTGCCTATGTCTCTGCCTCTCTCTCAATCTCTCTCTCTCTCTCTCTCTCTCTCTCTGTCTCTCATGAATAAATTAAAAAAAATCTTTTTTAAAAATAAAATAAACTACAGACTGAAGGGGAGAACTTTGGATGGGATAGATTTACTCAACAGTTAAAGGCCTTTTGAAACATGGATCATATTTTTAGTCCAGTGAGATGGTTTTTTTTTTTTTTTAAAGATGGATTTATTTCTTTTAGGGAGAGAGAGCACAAGTGTGCATGTGGGCAGAGAGCAGGGGGAGGGACAGAGAGGGAGACAACCAGACTCCCCACGAGTAGGGAGATTGAGGTGGGGTTCAATCCCCAGGACCCTGAGATTATGACTTGAGCTGAAACCAAGAGTCAGATGCTTAACCATCCAGGCGCCCCAAGATGTATTACTTTTTAAGTAGTTGGATGGATGAACTGATAATAGGATTTAGTTACAGATTTCATCATTCAGTATAAATATTCTCATTTAATTACTATGTATATCTAGAGCTAAGCCTCTGTAACAGTCTTAGTTGACATTATGTCCTTAATGAGATGAAATCTCTAAGTTTCCCAATTCTAAAAACGCTTAGAAAAAAATTATGTCGTATAATCTTTGAAGTTCTTAAAATCACTTTTATTCTCCTAATTCTTTCATGTCTTGATCCTCCTTTTTGTTCTGTAGCAGGTTGTGGCCTAGCTACTGTAAATACAGAAGTTACACTTGGGTTTTTAAGGTTTGCTTAATTCCTCGATGACAAAAAGAGTAACATGATAACTGCCTCCTCCCTTGTTCTTACTCTTTCCTTCTTTTGGAACCATTGACCAATAATCTGGAAAAAAATGTAGAAGTAGATGAAGCACCTAGGGAAAACACTGATATCAACACTCTATTAATATTCAATATCTCATGGATTATCTGCATCATTCTCTCCGTCTATGTATTTTAAATCTGTAAATAGTGAATTTCTTAGTGTGTCCAAATATTTGAGTATATGAGAGCTTCTGAATGCCCAAATCTAATCAATAATTGGAGATAATGCATCTGAATTCTTGAGCATTGGTTAATAGTGTTAGGATATGGTCCTGATCTTTAAAAACTTACCAAGGCATTACCTAAGGAGAAAAAATAATTATTGCTAAACTAAATAAGAGCACTAAGAAAAGAGTTAAGAGAAGAGGAAGATCATTTTACGCTGAGGTTACCATTATTTTCTCCACCTTAACAACTACAATTTAGATGAAGGGAAATAACAAAAGCAAAGGACATTAGGTGCATGGAAGAAGTTGGAACAAGACAAATATTACTTCCAATTCAATTAGCTGCAAGGCTTTTTAGTTAAAGGACAGAGTAGCATTGTGTTCTAGGAACACAAGCTCAGAAATTAGCCTGCCAGGGTAAACTACAGGTTTGACAAATACTGATATATACCTTTGAGCAAGTCAGTTTACCTTCTAAGCCTTGGTGTCTTCATTTGTAAACGGAGAATGATAGTAAAAGCTATCCTGTCCTGTATTCATAGAAATATAATCTCATATATTCATGGGATAATACATAGATTATATGTGAGATACTACTTGGAAAGCACATATCAAACCATAAATGTTCAGTAAATGTTACCTATAATTATGATGACTCTAAGGCAAATGTTTAACAGTCTTTAAGTTATGTGGAGAAGGGCATTATATATTCCCATTAAGGTCATGATTTGAGCATTATACTTGAAAATTGGCTACTTTTCTGTTTTTTTTGTGTGTGTTTCAAATATGAGATAGATATAGAAAACAATTAAATGCTCTTATCTCTAACTTGATGTAAAATAATCATTTCTAACAGAATCCTTTTTTCTCCAGATATTTCTAATAAACGTTAATTATTTTTAAAAAGTAACAATATTTATTTTGAAATGCCTTGATTGAATTCATTAAGGAATTTCTGGTATTCACAAACTTGTTAAAATATTATCAGCTGACCAACTCAATTTTATGTTCTTTTGCTGTTTTTTAAATTCTGGTGTAACATACTTAAAAGACTTCATTTATACCTCTTTAGTTTGATAAGAATTACAATTGGATTTAACTCTAGAATTAAGTAACCCCCCTACCACATTTGGATTAACTGTATTGAAATTATTATAGGTGTTTTACCAAAAAGTTTATCAGAATATTGTGCTGAGAAAACAAATAAAATGCTTGTCTCTTATTCTTTATATCTAGTTGATTCTGCCTGCATTCCTTATTTATTTATCTTCTATTCTTATCTTCTGTGAGTAATAGGACCCTTCTCTATACTTTTGCTTGCTCTTTCTTGTGTAAATCATCGCTCTGATTTGTTCCACTTGCTGCATTTTTTTTTTGCTAAATATTTTATGAGTGTTAAATGATATTTAAAGTCTTCTGTATCATATCCCATTTAAGCTGCAATCCATTCCAGTCTTGCCTGGCTCTTGAGGGTATTGTTTTACTTCATACTTTTATAATTGAGCACTAAATGTTAATTTTATGGGAAATTGGCTTGGAATTTTTTTCTGCAATATTTGTATGGCCATTAAAGTTGATTTGTGTGATTGAAGCATGGAAGAGCAAATTGTAGCACTTATTCATTTAGCTGTGTTCAAATGCCTGTTGCTGCATGCTGTCAGACAACCTGTAATAGTTTTTCCTCTTGTTACAATGAGCCCTGAATACTGTATGTTCTTTTTCTCCTAGAGTCAAGAATTGAAGGTTGGCTTTCAATACCAAATAGAGGAAATATCAAACGATATGGCTGGAAGAAACAGGTATTATATGCCTCTTTTTTTCTAATCTGTTGTATATTTTACTTTTAAAGCATAGAACTTGTATTAATTGCTCTATTATTAACATGAATCTTAGATGCAGTACAATATACTTTAGACATAAATGGCAAGTATTGTGCTTATCATTTTAAGCCAAGTTAATATCGCTCTTATATATCTTCCCTTTTTTTCTCATTTCAGTATGTTGTGGTAAGCAGCAAAAAAATTTTGTTCTATAATGATGAACAAGATAAGGAACAATCCAATCCATCCATGGTATTGGACATAGAGTAAGTTGCCTTTGGTTGAAATTCAAATCAGTTAAATATTAACTTTATGATTATTTTTAGACTTACAATTTAGGTTTTTTTTTTTTTAAGATTTTATTTGCTTATTTGAGAGAGAGAACATGAGCAAGAGGAGGGGCAGAGGGAGAAGCAGACTCCCTGCTGAGCAGAGAGTCCAATGTGGGCTGATGTGACCTGAGCACAAGGCAGACACTTAACTGACTCAGCCACCCAGGTGCCCCTAGACTTAGAGTTTATATTTTGTTATTTAAATGACATTACCTACTTTTCTTACAAGTTTTAAAACTTTATGTTAAATCTTCAGCAAAATGTAGGAGGGAAATTTTTGCATAGCTGATTCATGTATTCTAAAGACGGATTTTTTATTTCAAGTGTTTTTTGGTGTTAGGTTTGTTTTTTGTTTGTTTGTTTTTGGTGTTACGTTTTGAGAGCATCTCCAAAAGTACTGTATATGATTATGCAGTCACTGTTAAGGAAATGTGAATATATCTTTTGTTTTTAATATTAGGTCACAGAGACCTTTAATAAGCTTAGGGTTTTTCCTTTGTATTCATTCTTAAACTATTTCGTTAGCACTGCTGCCTGTATCATCATAGTGCTAGAGATTGTACAAGGATAAGTAAGATGGTTCCATATTTAAGGAGCTCACAGGTAGTAGTAGAAAAGGTAAAACATGCAACAAAGTATAAATTCAAAATGATATATGGTGGGTGCTATTCATGAAAAATATAAACATACAATGAAGTATTGCCATTCCTTTGGAATTAAACATTTATGAAGTCAGTAATAGCTAGAGTGTAAAAAGAATTAAGCAACTACCAGAGAGTACTGAAATTTTATTTCCCAGCTTTTTTCTTTTTTCAAGTATAATTAACGTACAGTGTTATATTAGTTTCAGGTGTACAGTATAATAAGTCAGAAATTCCCTACATTACTCAGTGCTCATCACAAGAAGTGTAATCCTGGGCAGCCCCGGTGACTCAGCGGTTTAGCGCCACCTTCAACCCAGGCCATGATCCTGGAGACCTTGGATCAAGTCCCCGTCGGGCTCCCTGCATGGAGCCTGCTTCTCCCTCTGCCTGTGTCTCTGCCTCTCTCTTTGTGTCTCTCGTGAATAAATAAATAAAATCTTAAAAAAAAAAAAAAAAGAAGTGTAATCCTAATCCCCTTCAACTATTTCCCCCATCCCCTCACCCACCTCCCCTCTGGTAACCATCAGTTTTTTCTCTGTTTTTAAGAGTCTGGTGCTTTTTGTTTGTCTCTTTTGTTCATTTGTTTTTTAAATTCCACATGAGTGAAATCATTCAGTATTTGTCTTTTTCTGGCGGATTTATTTCATTTAGTATTATACTGTCTAGCTCCATCTATGTTATTGCAAGTGGCAAGATTTCATTTTTTATGGCTGAATAATGTTCTATTCACTTTATGGTTATACACTTGTGTTACTTTCATATCTTGGCTATTATATATAATGCTGCAGTAAACACAGGGGTGCATATATCCCTTCAAATTAGTGTTTTCATATTCTTTGGGTAAAAATCCAATAGTGGAATTAATTACTGAATCATATGGTAATTCTATTTTTAATATTTTGAAAAACCTCCATACTGTTTTCATTAGTGGCACCAGCTTGCATTCCCCCCAACAGTGCATGAGGGTTCTTTTTTCTCTACATCCTTGCCAACATTTGTTATCTTTTATATTTTTAATTCTAGCCATTCTGACAGTATAAGGTGATATCTCATTGTTGTTTCGATTTGCATTTTCCTGGTGATTACTGATGTTTAATGTCTTCTCATTTGTGCCATCCGTATGTCTTCTTTAGAAAAGTATCTATTATGTCCTCTGCCTTTTTTTTTTTTTTAATTTTACTTATTTATTTGAGAGACAGAGCAAGTAAGAGAAAAAGTGAGCACGAGTGGCAGGGACGAGTAGAGGGAGAGAGAGAAAGAGAGAGAGAGAGAAGCCGGCTGCCAGCTGAGCAGGGAATCCAGTGCAGGGCTTCATCCCAGAATCCTGGGATCATGACCTGAGCAGAAGGCAGATGCATAACTATCTGAGCCATACAGGCACCCGTCCTCTGCCTATTTTTAATTGGATTATTGGGGAGGCTGGTGTTGAATTTTATAAGTTCTTTATTTATATATTTTTTCTATTAACTCCTTATGCTTATATCATTTGCAAATATATTCTCCCATTCAGTAGGTTGTCATTTTGTTTATGGTTTCTTTTGCTGTGTAAAAAGCTTTTTTGTAGTGTATGTAGTCCATCCCAATAGTTTAATTTTGCTTTACTTTCCCATGCCAGAGGAGACCTATCTAGAGAAATGTTTGCATGGCTTATGTAAGAGAGATTACTACCTGTGTTTTCTTCTAGAAGTTTTATGGTTTCAGGTCTCACATTTAGGTCTTTCATCCATTTTGAGTTTATGTTTGTGTATAGTGTAAACCAGTGGTCCAGTCTCATTCTTCTGCATGTAGCTATCCAGTTTTCCCAGCATCATTTGTTGAAGAGACTTTTTCCTGTTTTCTTGCCTCCTTTGTCATGGATTAATTGATCATAAACACATGGGTTTATTTCAGGACTTTCTATGCTGTTCTGTTGATCTATGTGTCTGTTTTTGTGCCAATTCCATACTATCTTGATTTCCTAATGTTTTAAGGAAGCATTAGCTGTGAAAATTTGGAATAATACATAAACACCAAAATTAAAGACCTCATCTTTCAACTTTCAAAAAAAAGTTCAGTACTTTCAGATCGATGAAAGCTGGTTGTTTTATCTTTTTTACTGAGGCATAATTTTTATTTTTATTTTTTTTTGAGGCATAATTTTTATATAATAAAATGCATACATCTTAAGTGTTGCATTCACTGACTTTTGACAATTATAAACACCTATGTAATTGTTACCCATTACAAGATTAAAAAATATTTCCATCACCCTAGAAAGCCCACTTATACTCTTTTCAGGAGGGGGGAGAAAAGATCATCAGAATTTTATTACGGAGTCTTGCCTATTCTAGAACTTCATGTAGATGTAATTATTACAGTATACTTTTCTTTCCTGGCATCTTTCACCCAGCCTAGTGTTTTGCTGTGTGTATCAATTGTCTGTTCTGTTTATTGCTGGGTAATATTCCATTGGATTAATATGTCTCAATTTGTTTATCCCTTCTGTTGATGAACATTTGGGTTGCTTTATAAATAGACTGACATAAGTTTTGGGGCTATTATAAATAGACTGACATGAGTTCTGTGTCAAAAATATGTAGTGCAAGTATTTCCTAATCTGTGGCTTGCCTATTCATTTTCTTTATGGTGTCTTTTAATGGAAGCCAATTTATCAATTTTTAAAAGAATTACAACCTTTTGTAGTCTAAGAAATTTTGCCTACCTTCTTTTAGGAGCTTTATTGTCCAAGGCTTTACATTTAAGTTAAGATTAATTTCCAGATTTACTTTTGTGTTTGGTAAGAGGTTGCAGTTGAGGTTAGTTTTGAATGTGTATGTGTATGTTTTTCCATGTAGATATCTGGTTGTGCCAGTATTCATTTTCATATATCGATCTTGAATCCTCTAATCTTGCTGTTTACTTACTAGTTTTATTGTGTTTTTTGGTGGCTTCCACAGGACTTTCCTACAAATATAATCATGTACTTCTTTCCAGTCTGTATGCCTTTATCACATGTATGGATTCATATGATCACCACCAAATACAGACTATAGTTCCATCATCACAGGGACCTGTCATGCTACTCTTTTTTTTTTTTTTAAGATTTTATTCATTTATTCATGAGAGACACACACACAGAGAGAGAGAGAGAGGCAGAGACACAGGGATAGGGAGAAGCAGTCTCCATGCAGAGAGCCTGATGTGGGACTCGATCCTGGGTCTCCAGGATCACACCCTGGGCACTAGACCACTGAGCCACCCAGGCTGCCCGATACTTTGATTTTAATTTGCATTTCCCTAATGACTAATGATGTTGAACATCTTATCATGTTTTTATTTGCAATCTGTATGTCCTTTTTAATGAAATGTCTGTCTTTTACTTTAAATAAGTTTTTATAACAGCTTATATATATTTTCATTTTAGTAAATTGTTTCATGTTCGACCTGTAACCCAAGGAGATGTTTACAGAGCTGAAACTGAAGAAATTCCTAAAATATTCCAGGTAAAGACCTTAAATTCCAATTTTAGAAGATCTTTTATTTAAATACTAAGTGCATTTTGTGAAGTTAATGCAAGCACACCAATGCTTTTTATACATTTGAAGATTATATGTACAAATTAAGACTTTTTAAAATCTTCCTTTTACCATTCCTGAATATAGATACTATATGCAAATGAAGGTGAATGTAGAAAAGATGTAGAGATGGAACCAGTACAACAAGCTGAAAAGACTAATTTTCAAAACCACAAAGGCCATGAGTTCATTCCTACACTCTACCACTTCCCCGCCAACTGTGAGGCCTGTGCCAAACCTCTCTGGCATGTATTTAAGCCACCTCCTGCCCTAGAATGTCGAAGATGCCATGTTAAGTGCCACAGAGATCACTTAGATAAGAAAGAGGATTTAATTTCTCCCTGTAAAGGTAAGGCATAAAAATTATTTTTGCAATTTATAAAAAGTTAGAAAACTAAGCCCCATTTAAATAACTTCTTCAAATGTAGCATTTTCTATACCAATTTGAAGAGATTATAAACAGTTATATTTTGGCACTGATGGAGCAACATGTAGCTGTCACTTTTACAGTTACAGATTTAGCTTTGAAATAATGTTTTTAAAGAGAATTACTCCTTTGTAAAAACGTACCTCTAAGAAATTAAATTGGAGAGAAGGACTATAGGTGAGTTCCACTGCATTATTCGTCCTTGAATTTTTACTTCCTTTTTTCTTTTTGTGTGTTTTTCACTGCCTAGACCAATATACTGGATAATAGGCAAAATGTCTTCTAGTTTTAGTAGATGTAGCCTGATAGAATATAGGCAATAGCTATTTTAAGATAAGAAACTTATGTTCTAAAAATACATTAACTTGTTTCACTCCTGCATTTTTTTGTATTTGTTTTAACTTTATTTTTCTTAATAGCTTCTGTTTTCTTTTTAAATTTTCAGCCTTAATTAAGGAGAAAGAGATATTTTCCAAGCTTAATTAAGCATAGTAAATCTTTTAAAATTTTAAGAACTTATAAATTATGCTTCAGGAGGGCCATTTTAAATGATTGTGTATGACTCTGTGTCTTTTTTTTTTTTTTTTAACATAGTAAGTTACGATGTAACATCAGCAAGAGATATGCTGCTGTTAGCATGTTCTCAGGATGAACAAAAAAAATGGGTAACACATTTGGTAAAGAAGATCCCTAAGAATCCACCATCTGGTTTTGTTCGTGCATCGCCTCGAACGCTTTCTACAAGATCTACTGCAAATCAGTCTTTCCGAAAGGTGGTCAAAAATACATCTGGAAAAACTAGGTAAGGATTGCAATTGTTAACCTTTTGACAATGTGAAAGCGATTGGTTAATATCTATTAAAATCTAAAATCTAATTCTTTCCCTATAGAGGACATCATTTGTAACTAAGCAATATGACTTGAAATGACTTCACAAATTAGTTTGATTCCTCTTTGAAGTTAAATAGATTCATATAAAACTTTGCTCATCTTTTCTTTAAATTTAACTATGTTGGCATAGATTTTTTTTTAATCAAAATTATTTGGTGTTATCATTGATAATGATTTTGCAAATAAACTTCCTAGTTAAGTATCTCCCTCTTTTTTTTTAACAGATTTTGATAGAATTTTTTCAAAAATATTTGTATGCTATAATAAGCAATTACAGGACATAATTAAACCCTTTCATGAAGCGAGGTTATGATACTCATTCTCATTTTGTACATGAATAAATGAGATCTAGAGGAGTTAAGCCACTTAGACAAGATCCCACAGCAAGCTAGTGGCATAGTTAGGGCTGAAACCTTTTTTTTTTTTTTAAGATTTTATTTATGTATTCATGAGAGACACAGAGAGAGAGGCAGAGACATAGGCAGAGGGAGAAGCAGGCTGCATTCAGGGAGCCCAACGTGGGACTCAATCCCGGGACTCCAGGATCACACCCTAGGCCGAAGGCAGATGCTCAACTGCTGAGCTACACGGGCGTCCCTCCTATTTATTTTTTATTTTTATTTTTTTATCCAATTCTAAAGTCTCAGTTTTTCTCCTATACCAAATACCAACTTTCCTGGAGTGTAATGCCTACACTAAAAGGAATGTTTTAATCTAAAAGTAAGACCTAACCTTGATTTGCCTCTCTGTTAATGTCACTCGAGTCCCCCAAGCAGACTTAAAACCATTTTTAATTCATCCCATTTCTTTACTCTGTATTATCAATAACCAATTCTAATTCTTTGAAATGACTAATAAGCATTACACTTTCTGTATTCTTCAGCTGTCATACTACTCCAGTATATTACCACTTCACTCCTTATTTCTGTAAAATCCTGTATCACTTCTCTCCTGTATAAGATAAAACTATATCCAGAATTATTTAAAATTGAATGATAGCTTTGTAAAAAACAACAGCAAAAAAAAATGAACACCATGTGTTTGAAATAGAGTAGAAGCAAGAAGAAAATAATGCTAAATATATTTTTCCTTTTCCTGTTTTCCAAATTGTGTGTATTTGTTAATCGCATACAAAGATAATGTATATTTACCCTGCAATTTTGTTTCTTGTATTTTTAAACTGAGTTATTTCTTAAGTTAATTTTTTTTTCTGCTCTTCTCTCCCCAGCAGTTAACAGTGTGATTTAACGCCTTGTGGTAATGCCTTTTGGAATCGTGTGGAATGCTACCTGATAAACCAGGCTTCTTTAACAATGCAGAGCAGACAGGCTGTTCCTTTGACACAAATATCACAGGCTTCAGGGTTAAGATTGCTGTTATTCTGTCCTTGCTTTGGCACAAAAACACACTGAGGGTTTTTTTTGTTTTTTTGTTTTAAATTGCGGGTTTGCCTACAGGTAGATTAGATTAATTATTACTATGTAATGCAAGTACAATTTGGGGAAAGCTTAGGTAGATATATTTTTTTAAAAAGGTGCTGCCTTTTTGAATTTCTAAGAAAATGCCTGTCAATCATGATAGAACACAGTTTTCCTCATATGAGTGAGAGGAAGGGACTTTCACTTTCAAGTGGAATGGCCATCACTATGAAGATCAGCTCATGGAAGGAGTAAAGAAAATATCTCAAAATGAGACAACTGAAATTCTTTTAAATGACTTCAGTCTTCGTGCTCTTGCAAGACTATACAAAACTATTTTAAGAAAGCAGTGACATCACTTGACTTCAGTGCCCTCACTGTAGAATTTAAAAGCCTCACTTTTGATTGCCCGTGGCGGACTTATGAGAATAAGTATTTTACATTATGCTTTACAAAATACTGTATGTGTTTCAGCACGTTTATAGATTGGGGAATGGGAGAAGGCAAAAAAAAAATTACATTTAATCTATGCATTTTTGCCAAGCCATATTGAATTATTTTACTACTAGAGACGTTAGGAACTAACTGTACAAAAGAACCAAGTTTTAAAAGCATTTTGTGGGGTACATCATTTCTGTAATTGTATAATGTATTTCTTTGTGGTTTTAAGTGATAAAGACATTAAGTTAACAAACATATAAGAAATGTATGCACTGTTTGAAATGTAAATTATTCTTAGAACACTTTCAATGGGAGTTGCATTGCCCTTTTAGTGCCTTAATTTGAAAGAATTATTTTACTGCCATGACTAAATACAGAAATTTCAAAAGAACATATTTTCAAAAAATTATATGTCAGTGGGTTTTTCATTGATAATTGGTTTAATTTAAAATATGTAGAGGTTTGCTGGACTTTCATAAGTTGAGCACAATCTTTGCATTAAACTACCTGCTACAATAATGAATGACTTTATAAAATTCTGCGAAATATGTAGGTTACATCAATATAAAAGAAAATTATGGCAATACGTCTGTGATGTTTTCCAGTTAACATAGGAATTACCAGATAAATATTGTTAAACTCTTGTCCAATAACAAGAGTTGATTCATATGGGCAGTATGATTTATTGTTTATTTTTTTAACCAAATACCTCCTCAGTAATTTATAATGGCTTTGCAGTAATGTGTATCAAATAAGAAGCACTGGAAAACTGATTTGTCTCTAGGATGATATGCATGTTTCAAGTGGTATTGAAAGCCGCACTGATGGATATGTAATAATAAACATATCTGTTATTAATATGCTAATGACTCTGTGCTCATTTAATGAGAAATAAAAGTAATTTATGGATGGATACCTTTAATAATGACTGGTGTTTTCTCATTGCTGAAATGAATAGAAACCATGTTATAAATTAGTCCCTGACTGTATACAAATGTTTGTTAAATTCCAGGACTAAAGTGAATTTTTTTTTTTTTTCTAAAGTGAATTTTTAAAAGAAAATTTGGTTTGGGCTCTAAAACTAAGGGCTACAGTTGAAAAAAAGCTGACTAATGTCTGTTGGGAAATAACCCTCTGTGGATCTCTTGCATTTCTCCATCTCATACGAGCAGTGACTCTGACAGCCTTAGCTCTAGACTATCTTTACTAAAGAGATTTGTATAGTGAACAGTCTTGGACAGTGTCATGTCTGCCTCACAAGAAAGGCAGGTTATTTACTGTCCAGTATAATAAAAGATAATGTCTCCCTCTAGAGCAAAATTTGGCAGATTTGCCTGTGCTCCTTATAAAAGATTCAGATACCCTAACTTCAGCTTCCTCAGCTGTAGTGCAAATCCACTGCATGTTCAGCACTCCCCTGGGCCACTCTGCATCTACATCTCTTTGGAGGGCAAGAAGAACTGACAGCACTGTGACACTCATGCTGCTTGCTATATTGTTAGTATCAAACTCTGTACTGTAACATGGCTCTGTAAGGTTAAGTAAAGTGCAGAGAACAGAATTAATTCTAATTAGTTTAAGAAGGAGAGGACTTAAAAAAAAAAGAAAAAACACCCAAGTGTGAAACTATTGAGAATTGACAGAGATTTGAGGAATAACTCTAAATGCCACATTGTAGAACCAGGGCAGCCAAGAATGCTGCTTCTAAGTATAGAAAACCACTCAATCCCAAAGTATACCAACATGGCAAGGACCAGCAAAGTGCCATGATCAGGATGGCACCCTACTGCTGGTTCTCTACAGTTTTTTGCTATGCCTCCTACAATGTTAGATTGTAGTTAGATGCTTTCTACCATTCCTCTTGCCACTTAGGAGCCTTGTGTCTGGATACTGGAATCTCTGTCAACACTGCCCAGGAAAAATTTGCATCATCTCACGCCTTCTATGTGTACATCTGCTTGTCCCAAACTAAATCACATCCAGAACTCTAGCTGCAAGGAAACCTGGGAAATGTACTTTAATTTTTCTGTCCACTTTATTACAGGAAGAGACACTGAGAAGTTCAAAATCAAGTGTGCCCATTGGCCACACCTCAAGCTTGAGCTGAGACCCAGAACTCCAGGCTAGAAAGAAAACAGCCACTGTCTTATTTATAGGCTGAAAACTGTGGGTCACTTGTCATTATATGAACTTTCAACTTAAAATAACCTGTCTACACGCCATTTAAACATTTTTTAAAAGGGATGCATGGGTGGGTCAGTAGTTGAGCGTCTGCCTTCAGCTCAGGCCATGATCCCCGGGTTCCTGGGATCAAGTTCTGCATCAGACTCTCCATGAGGAGCCTGTTTCTCCCTCTGCCTGTTTCTGCCTCTGTGTGTCTCTCATGAATAAATAAATAAAATCTTTAAAAAAGAATCCAAACATGGCAATCAAACTTTGCTTGATAAAATATGTTCTCATAAGTTTTCATATCATTAGAAATTCTATAATAACCAAATTTAGTAATCACATATCAATGTGTTGGTTCTTACTGGGTTGCTGATATGAGCTTCCAGTTGTTAATTTTCAATTCGTGACACTTCCACAATGCTTCCTGTTGAGAATGAAACACAACTACTAGCAGCTATTTGGTTAAAGATAATGTCTTTTTAAAAATTAATTGACTGAATGGTATATACTGTCTACTACACTTTCTGTAAAACTGTGATATCACTTAGTGAACAAAAGTTCTTAGTTAAGTCGAGTTTATTGATCTTGTCCTTTATAGTTAGTGCTTTTTGTGTTCCGTTAAGAAACCTCTGCCTATTCCCCAGGGTTATAGAAGGTGATTATCCTGTATCAGCTTCTTGAAGCCTGTTGTTTTAACTTTCGCATTAAATTCTGTCATCCAACTGGAATTGTGTGTGTTAAGTTCAAATCAAGGGCTTTGTTTTTTGCTTTTTCCTCCAAATGGATATCCAGTCGATGCCAAAAGTTTTAAGTATATGTCACAATAAATAAAGACCCTGCCAGGATTTTAATCAGGACTGCATTCAGTTTGGGGAGAATTAACGTCTTTAAAATTTTATCTTCCAATCTTAAACATGTTAAGTTACTGCACAGAAATAAAGGGCACATATTTGCAAATGTCATAATTTCATATGTAGAAGTCTAAAAATGATTTAAGTGAATGTTCAAAGACCACTAGATACAAGATAAATACACAAAAATAAGTTTTCTATATACTAGCAACAATTAGTGAAAAAAATTTTAATGATATTTACAATAAAAATCCACTTGAAAGATGTATAAAGACATTTAAGACAGGTATGTATAAACCAGAGAAATTAAAGACTTAAATAAGTATAATTATCAACATCAAATATTTTCACATAAGATTACTAAAATAAATGGTCATATTCTGATAACCTATCTAATGAGATTTTTCTTTTTAATCCACTAGAAATCTTAATCACAATTGTTTTTTATGTTTACCGCACGAATCAATTTCTGGTTGAATAATATGTGTGTATAAAGCTGCACTGAATGTTTTAGGTATATTTTATCCCAAATCTTTTAGTGTTAATTATATTGCAATAAAGAAACACAAAAATGTATATGGTTAACAGTTGATGTCTGTGCTTCCTAAACTCCATCCCTACCCCCCATTCCTAGTGATTATCTTCAGAATATATATAACTTGGAATTTTGTGAGGTATAGAAAGACTAATAATAATTCTACTTAACATACAGAAAGCCTGAAGCACAAAAAATTAAATATCTCCTCTGAATATATGTTAATGAATTGTTGGATAAACTTAACCAAGGAAGTTAAAGACCTATACTCTGAAACTATAAAGAATTGAAAGAAATTGATGGCACAAAACAAATGGAAGGATATGCTATGCTTATGGATTGGGAGGATTAATATTTTTAAAATTTCTATACTTTCTAAAGCTATCTACAGATTTAAAGCAATCCCTATCAAAATGCCAACAATTTTTACAGAACTAGAACAAATAATACTAAAATTTGTATAGAACCACAGAGGCCGCCAAATAGCCAAAGAAATATTGAGGAGGAACAGAGCTGAAGTTCCAGATTTCAAGATAATACAAAGTTAGTAATGAAAACAGTATGGCACTGGCTCAAAAATCAGCACATAGATTAATGAAACAGGATAGAGAACCCTGAAATGAAGCCATGCTTATATGGTCAATGGAGAAAGAACAGTCTCTTCAACAAAGAGTGAAACTGGACCACTTAGTTATACCATACCCACACACACAAAATAAACTCAAATGGATTCAAGACTTAAACGTGAGACCTTAAACCATAAAAAATCTTAGAAGAAAAGTTAGGCAGTATTTCTTTCTTTTTTTTTTTTTTTACATTGGCCTTAGCAGTATATTTATGAATATTTCTCTTCAGGCAAAGGAAACAAAGCAAAAATTAATTGTTGAGATTACACCAAAAGAAAAAGCTTTTGCACAGCAAAGGAAACCATTAACAAATGAAAAGGCAACCTACTGAATGAGAGTAGATATTTTCAAATAATATATCCAATAAGGGGTTAATATCCAAAAAAATATAAAGAACTTACACAACACCACCAAAAAAAAGTCAAAAAATGGACAGAGGACCTGAATAGACATTTATGCAGAGGGCCAACAGATACATATCAAGGAAATGCAAATCAAAACCACAATGAGACATCTTACACCTGTCAAAATGGCTAGAATTAAAAGGACAAAAAAAGTCTTGGTGAGAATGTAGAGAAAAAGGAACTCTTATACACTGTTGGTGGGAATCTAAATGGATTCAGCTACTGTGGAAAACAGTACAGGAGTTTCTCAAAAAAATTAAAAATGGAATTGTCATATGATCCAGTAACATCACTACTGGGTATTTACCCAAAAGGAAGGGAAAAAATCCAAAAAGATAAATTTCACCCTGTTTATTGCAGCATTATTTACAATAATCAAGATATGGAAGAAACCCAAGTGTCCATCCATAGATGAATGGATAAAGAAGATTGTGTGTCATTCAGTGGAATCCCTATCAAAATACCATGGACTTTCTTCAGAGAGTTGGAACAAATAATCATAAGATTTGTGTGGAATCAGAAAAGACCTCGAATAGCCAGGGAAATATTGAAAAAGAAAACCAGAGCCGGGGGCATCACAATGCCAGATTTCAAGTTGTACTACAAAGCTGTGATCAAGACAGTGCGGTACTGGCACAAAAACAGACACATAGATCAATGGAACAGAATAGAGAATCCAGAAATGGGACCTATGGTCAACTAATATTCGACAAAGCAGGAAAGACTATCCACTGGAAAAAGGACAGTCTCTTCAATAAATGGTGCTGGGAAAATTGGACAGCCACGTGCAGAAGAAGGAAATTAGACCATTGTCTTATACCAGACACAAAGATAAACTCAAAATGGATGAAAGATCTAAATGTGAGACAAGAATCCATTAAAATCCTAGATGAATACACAGGCAACACCCTTTTTGAACTTGGCCACAGCAACTTCTTGCAAGATACATCTATGAAGGCAAGGGAAACAAAAGCAAAAATGAACTATTGGGACTTCATCAAGATAAAAAGCTTCTGCACAGCAAAAGAAACAATCAACAAAACTCAAAGACAACCTACAGAATGGGAGAAGATATTTGCAAGTGACAGATAAAGGATCTATAGATCCAAGATCTATAAAGAACTTATTAAACTCAACAGCAAAGAAACACAATCCAATCATAAAATGGGCAAAAGACATGAACAGAAATTTCACCAAAGAAGACATAGACATGGCCAACAAGCACATGAGAAAATGTTCTGCATCCCTTGTCATGAGAGAAATACAAATCAAAACCACAATGAGATACCACCTCACACCAGTGAGAATGCGGAAAATTAACAAGACAAGAAACAACAAATGTTGGAAAGGATGAGGAGAAAGGGGAACCCTCTTGCACTGTTGGTGGGAATGTGAACTGGTACAGCCACTCCGGGAAACTGTGTGAAATTTCCTCAAAGAGTTAAAAATAGAGCTACTCTAGGGCAGCCCCCGTGGCTCAGCGGTTTAGCACTGCCTTCAACCCAAAGCATGATCCTGGGGACCGGGGATTGAGTCCCACATCGGGCTCCATGCGCGGAGCCTGCTTCTCCCTCTGCCTGTGTCTCTGCCTCTCTCTCTCTGTGTGTGCCTCTCATGAATAAATAAATAAAATCTTTTAAAAAAATAGAACTACTCTACAAACCAGCAATTGCACTACTGGGTATTTACCCCAAATATACAGATGCAGTGAAAAGCCGAGACACCTGCACCCCAATGTTTACAGCAGCAATGTCCAACTGTGGAAAGAGCCTCGGTGTCCATCGAGTGATGAATGGATAAAGAAGGTGTGGGGATCCCTGGGTGGCGCAGCGGTTTGGCGCCTGCCTTTGGCCCAGGGCGCGATCCTGGAGACCCGGGATCGAATCCCACATCGGGCTCCCGGTGCATGGAGCCTGCTTCTCCCTCTGCCTGTGTCTCTGCCTCTCTCTCTCTGTGACTATCATAAATAAATAAAAATTAAAAAAAATCACTAAAAAAAAAAAAGGTGTGGTCTGTGTATACAATGGAATATTAGCCATTAGAAACGACAAATACCCACCATCTGCTTCAACGTGGATGGAACTGAAGGGTATTATGCTGAGTGAAATAAGTCAATCGGAGAAGGACATATAGTCTCATTCATTCGGGGAATATAAAAAATAGTGAAAGGGATTATAGGAGAAAGGAGAATAATGAGTAGGAAATATCAGAGGGAGACAGAAATGAGAGACTCCTAACTCTGGGAAACGAACAAGGGGTGGTGGAAGGGAAGGTGGGCGAGAGTTGTGGTGACTGGGTGAGGGGCACTGAGGGGGGCACTTGACGGGATGAGCACTGGGTGTTATACTATATGTTGGTAAATGGAACTCCAATAAAAAGATATACAAAAAAAAAAAAGATTGTGTATGTGTGATGAAATATTACTTAGCCATAAAAAGGAATAAAATCTTGCCATTTGGAACAACATAGATGGACCTGAAAGGTATCATGTTAAGTGAAATAAGTTAAAGACAAATACCGTATGGTTTCACTTAATATGTGGAATCTAAAAAATAACAAAAAAGTAGACTCTAAATAGAACAAACTGGTGGTTGCTGGAGGGTAAGTGGATGAAGGAATGGGTGAACTAAATAAAGGGAATTAAGAGGTACAAACTTCCTGTTGTAAAAATAAATCACCGAGATGAAAAGTACAGTGTAGCCAATGTAGTCAATAATAATGTAATAATGTTATGTGATGACAGGTGATGACCACACGTATGATGGACACTAAGTAATGTATAGAATTGTTGAATATACTATATGCTTACACCTGAAACTAATATAACCTCGAATGTTAATTGTACTTCATTAGAAATGTTATGAATTGTCATGTGAGAACTAAAACATGACATTATTTCCTGAGCCATCTTCTTTCCCAAAAGTATTTTGAGATGTTGGAGATACAAGGAGAGAAAATGACAATGTTTAGAAATAGATGGTATAATTCAAAGCTCTTGAATAGAGCTCTTGTTGTTTAATTCTATAAATATAGTCTCTGCAAGTTTACCAAAGTTACTGTACAGGGAAATTTGGCCATTAAATTAAATACAATGGTTCATTTGTCTGCATCACTGTCACTATGGAATCGTTTACTTAATTATTTAAGAAAATCTACAACTTAACTAATAGCAAAAATGTAATATTGGTGCATCTGGGTAAAAGGGAATATTTTTGGATCCTCCTTTTTTGGCTGAATGATGGTTCTTAGATATGCTCCTCATTGTTCCTTGTCAAGGTGTCATTAATTCTGTGTGATATAAATCCTACTATATGTCCAACACATTTGCTAACCCCACTCAGACCCAATTTTCATTCAAAATAAGTCAGTTAATCACAACAGAGATGATGAATTTAAAATATGAGGCCAAATGTATAACACACCAGAGGAAAAGAAAAAAATAATTCCTCTGTTGTACTCATTACTGCCAGAGATACCGCAAGATCTTGAAACTATCAGTGTTTCAAATTCAAAACATGACTTTGAGCTGTATAAAAAGTAACTTATTCTCACTACAACTCTGTGAAGTAGGTATCACCATCCCTAATTTATAAAGAAACAATGTAAAATGTTTGATACTCTGTTCAGGAGCTCACAGCTACCGGTCTCAGTTTTCCATCTGGGTTATGAACGTTAACTCAGCCTTGAAAGAAATCAGTAATGAATTAAATCCCGATTCTTCCCTTACTAGGTTTTAGTATATTTCACATATTGTAACATTTTTTTAGGGAGGAAAAGCTATTGGATTTCACTCTTATGGCATGGAAAACATGTTAATTGACTTCCTAAGTTTTACAATATGAAATCACATATGTATAGTAGGCCAAGATACAAATATAAAGGAATACTTGGTCAAATGTAAAATGATGCAAATAAAATAATAGATTTTTTTTCTTTTTTACTGGACTGAATGTCTCTAGTTGATGGAATATACTTTGTGAAAATAGTAAATGAATTATGAGCTTTAAGAGCCCCAGGTATTATTTCTCCTTGATGATATGTCATTTGAGAGGAACTTTATTTGCTAAAACTCCTGTAGACATTGTTCAATTGGATGCATTTATATTGTACATTTTTATTATTTCAAAATACTAAGAAACATGTTTGCTTTTTGCATCATATATTCTGTCAACTACAGACTTCTTTTTTAAAAGATTTTTAATTAATTAATTAATTTATTTATTTATTTATTTATTTATTTGAGAGAAAGCACAAGCCAGGCGAAGGGCAAAGGGAGAGAGAAAAGCAAACTCCTTGCTGAGCGGGGAGCCTGATCTCAGGACTCTGAGATCATGACCTGAACTGAAGGCAGACACTAACCGCCTGAGCCACCCAGATGCCCCTACAGCTAACTTCTATACTGCTATTTCTTTGATAAGAATTTCTATGTCTGCATACTAATTTTTTTAAAGATTTTATTCATTTATTCATAGAGACAGAAAGAGAGAGAGAGAGAGAGGCAGAGACACAGGCCGAGGGAGAAGCAGGCACCATAGAGAGAGCCCGAGTGGGACTCGATCGCGGGTCTCCACGATCACGCCCTGGGCTGCAGGCAGCGCTAAACCGCTGCACCACCGGGGCTGCCCTGCATACCAAATTTTTTAAAGATTGTATTTATTTACTCATGAGAGACAGAGAGAGAGGCAGAGACACAGGCAGAGAGAGAAGCAGGCTATTTGCAAGAAGCCCAATGTAGGACTCGATCCCCAGACCCTGGATCAGGACTTAAGCTGAGGGCAGATGGTCAACAGCTGAGCCACCTAGGTATTTCTACCAAATTTTATTCTAATTACCCATATAATTATACTTCATTAAACACTACTATCTAAAGGCCCATTTATTTGACTCATTTATTCATAATATTGATATTTTTAAATCTACAAAAAATACAAAATGTATTTTTATGTATACCATCCAGAATCAGCAAATGTTTTATTTACTTCAAATTGCTCTCAAAAGAAAACATTTAGCCAGAGATCTTTTTTGATCCTTCTCCCGCTTCCAATTTTCTTCCATTACCCCACAAAAGCAGTAACTGCTATTAATTGGATGTGTATTCTTTTCATTCATATCCCAGTCCTTTACTGAATATGCATATATCCACATATATGTATAAAATTGTTGTATATGTGGCTTTTACATTTATATAAATGGCTTTATATTTTTATATTAGAACTTTTTATAATAACACTTGTCTCCCAAATTTAAACATTTTATTTATGTATATCAATGTTGAAACCCCTTGTAGTTTTAAGTCAGCTTCACTATTTATTTTCTTTTATTCTTTTATTTTTTTGTTTTCTAAGCAGAAAATATATTTCTGCAAAAATAACATTGTTAAACTATATGTTAAAATCTCTTCTTAGTAGCATAAATATCCATCCAGGCTTTTGAGAAATTGCATTTGATATAATTGAAAAATTGGAACATTTTCATAATCATATACTTAAAATTATACTTCTCATTGGTTCACATATTTCATTAATTAGTTTGTTAAATTATCCACACTTGCACTACAAATGCTCAAAAAGTTAAAGCCATATGCTATCATATCAATAACTATCATCTTAAACATATCATTTTTACAAATTATTTACATAATAATTCCTATTTAACAATAAATGTGGTAAGTCGGCTTAAAAAGACACAATTAACAAGGAACCATTAGACTCCAAAACAAGACTAGGATTCCTACTATTGAACCTTATTCTGAGGATCCTAACAAATACAACAGATAAGAAAAAGAAATAAGTATTATAAATACTGAAAGGTAAAAGTAAACCTGTATTTGCTAATCTTATGATTGTTTACCAAAAATGTCCAAAACAATCAACTGGAAAATCATAAAAACAAAAGAACTTGGTAATATTCAGCCTTCATAATTGTTTCATTAGACTCATACAATGTTTTTAAACTTTGTTTAGTTGCTAATTTTTAAATTGGAATATTTTCATTAAAACCTGATTTCCCGTAATTCTTTGTCAGGAGTAAGTTTGGTAACACTGGATATAAATCATATACAGAAGCAATTGCCTGACCCATTTTTGATAGGGCATATACTTTCCAGTTCATCCTGCCCTTGCCTGGAGTAGTTGTGTTATCTGTGTAGTGTTTAAAACCATCTGAATTTTCAATGTTGCCAAAAATGTAACATTTAGCAGACTTGATATATGAAAATGTAAAAGGTCTATATGGTCAAAGACTCCCAAGACAAAATTAAACTATAAATGACACTGGAGAAAATATTTGAAAAAAGAGGATTAAAATTCTAAAAATCCTGCCAATCAACAGTTTAAAAAACAAAAGGAAGGAAAAAAAAGATGGGGGGTGGGGGAGGAAGAAAGATTCTATAGAAAAGTAAGCTAAAGGTGATTAATAGAAAATTCACTTAAATAAGGGGATCCCTGGGTGGCTCAGTGGTTTAGTGCCGTCTTCAGCCCAGGGTGTGATCCTGGAGACCATGGATCGAGTCCCACGTCGGGCTCCCTGCATGGACCCTGCTTCTCCCTCTGCCTGTGTCTCTGCCTCTCTCTCTCTCTGTGTGTCTCCCATGAATAAATAAATAAAATCTTAAACAAAAGAAAAGAAAATCCACTTAAATATACAATTGGCTAGTAAACTATAAATTAAAACAAACATAACCATTTATGCCCATTAAGTTTATGCTTTTTAATCGTAATATCCAGCACTTTTGAGAAGTGGGAAAATAATTGTTTTTGGGTAAAATTTATTTGGTAGTATTAATATTTTAAATATATATATATGTCATATATATATGACATCATCATATGGTGGAATTCCATTGTCAAGATGGTGGAATAGGAGAACCCAGCCTTCATAATCTGACAAACACCAATTTAACCAATATTCATTGACAAAAGTACCCTTATGAGACCTCTGGAGTCTAGTTGAGAATTTCCAGCATCCCAATGGAGCACAGCATCCAAGAGCAGCTGCTGCACTGTGGTAAGAACACTTTCAATTTAACCTTTGTCACGCCTCCCCCAAGCTGGGATGGCTCAGCACTGAGAGAGATGAGCACTGAAGCACTTTTGGTGCTTTTGGCGCCTGATTTCTCTCACAGGGGAAACAGAAGGATGTGAGCATCCAGCTTCCCCAGTCTTTTGCAGCACTGCTCAAGAGGCTTGCTTCTGTTTCACGTCACTAAGAATGCTGAAGAAATAGATATAGTGGAATAATCTGGGGGCAGCTGAGAACAAAGAAAAGGAATGAGGCTCTAAGTCTTGGGTCAATGACCCACAGGGGACCAGATGAGCCCACAGACCTCAGTGGCTGGTGCCCAGTGCCCCTGCAGATGGCAGCCCCACATGCTCTAACTAACTGATGCCTAGTGGATCTCAGCCATTTAGGACCTCAGTAGTTGGCTTGACTCTGTGAGATTGGGAGAAGGTGCACAACCCTAAGATTGCTCCTTTGGGAAGGAAGAGCAGTGGAGCTTGTGCCCATCATCACAGCATCTCAGTGTACTGCTCTTAGGAAAAGGAGTGGTTAACTTTCAACACTTGGCACAACACTGTAGGGTAGAGAGAAAGCACATAATCTGAGGACTTCCATGCTAGAAAAGAGTGAGAGGAGTGGAGCAGGTGTATACATAAAAATTCTGAGAAACCCCGAATCTCTAGTTTCTTCTGAAAGCTAGTCAATAAAGCCTGGAAGAGATGACTCCTTCTTCAAATGCACAGACATTAATGTAAGGCTATAAGGAACATGAAGATTAGGGAAACAACACAACTAAAGGCAGAAAATAAATTATGAGAAACTAACCCCAAAGAAATGGAGGTCTATGAATTGCTGACAAAGAATTAAAAATAATAATCTTAAAGAAATTCAATGAACTGCAAAAGAACACAGACAACTGAATGAAACCAGGAAAGCAATACACAAAATGAGTAACTCAACAAAGAGAAGCCATAAAATAAAAACCAAACTGAAATTCTAGAGCTGACAAATACAATAAATGAAATGAAAAATGTAACAGAGAGAGGCACCTAGGTGGCTCAGATGGTTAAGTGTCTGCCTTCAGTTTCAGTCATGACTTTGGGGTCCTGGGATGGAGTCCCACATCGGGCTCCCTGGTCAGTAGGGAAACTGCTTCTCATTCTCCCTCTGCCTCTCCCCTCCACTTGTGTGTGTGCTCTCTCTCTCTCAAACGAATAAAAAAAAACCTTTAAAAAAATGTAACAGAGAGCTCTAAAAGCAGACTCAAGTGGAAGGATCAGTAATCTCAAAGACAGATCATTTTATTTATTCATTTATTTTTATTTATTTTTTTAAGACATCGTTTTAAAGTATCCAGCCATAGGGGCAAAAAGAAAAAAAAAAAGAATGAATAAAATGAAAAAAGGCTTAAGACCTACCATCAAGAAAAACAATACATGCATATGGGAATCCCAGAAGAATCGGAGAAAGAGATAGGAATAGGAAGCTTATTTAAAGAAATGATGTTGGGGACACTTGGGTGGCTCAGTGGTTGGGCATTAGCCTTCAGATGGTCATGACCTGGAGTCCTGGGATGGAGTCCCATATCAGGCTCCCTGTAGGGAGCCTGCTTCTCCCTCTGCCTATGTCTCTGCCTCTGTCTCTGTGTCTCTCATGAATTAATAAATAAAATATATTTTTTTCCGTTTAAGTAATAAAAATTTATTGAGAATTCCTGGGATGGTGGTTATTGCCTCCCGACCTGGAGGGAGGAACCAACACTGTAGGAAATCACTCAGAAATCACAGTGTCCCCAACACCTCTGGCCAACACAGGGAGGAGCAAAATCATTCCCCGCGGGGGGGGGGGGGGGGGGTGGAGGAACGGGTCAGGCTTTGTTCATCCGAGTGCTGGGAGGAAAGGTGCAGGAAGGGCCGTCACATGATACTGGGGGTGGGACAGGGGTATGCTGGACCTCAAGCTGGCTCCTCAAACACTAGGGAAGAAACATCCACTTCTCTGGGAGCCGGATCCCTGGTCACCAGGCTCACTTCTTACTCCTGATGAGGCTGTCACTGCCCCGGGGAAAACTTTCATCCTGTAGGTTCAAGACGAGGTTGTCAGCAGGGAGATAAATACGGTTCTGTGATGTAGCGATCGTCTTAGAGATGTTATGGGCTGCCCAGATCTTGCGCAGTTTGATATAGCCAGGGCTATGTTCTTGCGCAGGGCTTCTCCAAGCGTTCTGGCGGCCTCAGCCTCACCCTCGGCCTGCACAGTCTTTCTGCCGTTGCTCCTGCTTTGCTTTTGCTTTTTCTTTTTTAATTTATTTTAATTTATTTTTTTTTTATTTATGATAGTCACACACACACAGAGAGAGAGAGAGAGAGAGAGAGAGAGAGAGAGAGAGGCAGAGACACAGGCAGAGGGAGAAGCAGGCTCCATGCACCGGGAGCCCGACGTGGGATTCGATCCCGGGTCCCCAGGATCGCGCCCTGGGCCAAAGGCAGGCGCCAAACCGCTGCGCCACCCAGGGATCCCCGCTTTGCTTTTTCTACCAAAAACTGGGCTCGCTGGGCCTCCTGCTGGGCCACTTGTTTGGCTTCCACAGCAGCTGTGTATTCTCGGCTAAAGCTCAGCTCTGTGACGGCCACGTCATCCAGGATGAGGCTGAAGTCTTTGGCCCTCTCTGTCAGCTCCCGCCGGATCAACAAGGATCCCTGCGCCCTCTGGGTGATCAGCTGCGAGGCACTGAACTTGGCCGCCACCTTGCAGCACCTCGTTGGCCTTGGACGGCGCACTGGCTCCTGCAGTCCAGCCCTAGGCGCTGATCCATACTGGGAAGCTCCGTAGCATTGGGTGGAGATAGGCCTCGCAGGGAGGTGTCCACCATCTGCAGGTCTTTGGAGCCTGTGGGGGAGGAAATTTTTCGCGGTCTGGCCCGAATGTCACAGATGATGGGGTACTGGAACCAGGGATCCTGAAGTGAAGGCCCTCGGCCAGTATGGTGTCCTGCTGCACGCCACCGATCCGACTAAAGAAAGTGGCTCTGTGCCCGCCTTCCACGGTGAGCACCGACTCGCGGACGCCGGGCGCCACGGGGCCGGCCCCCCGCAGCAGCTTCAGCGCCGTGCCCATGCCCGGGGCCCGGAGGGCAGCCGTCCCGCTAAGTCCTTCAGGCTCTGGGCCACGTCGGATCCTGAGGCCGGCGGCACCAGAGGTCAGAAGCGGGCGCCGGCCTACCTCGACCCCACTCCAGTTTAGAGATTGCACCCTTCCCACGAGGGTCCGGGGCCCGAGGAGCTCGCGGGAGAAAGATAAATAAAATACATATTTTTTTTTTAAATTAAGAAATAACATTGGAAACTCTTCAAATATAGGGAGGGAAATAGACATCCAGATGCATGAAGCTCAAAAACCATAATATAGGTAAACTGGAGGAGGTCTACACTGAGACACGTTATAATTCAATTGTCACAAGTGAAACACAAAGAGAGAATTTTGAAAGCAGCAAGGAAAAAGCAGTTCGTTGCCTATAAGGAATGCTCATAAGACTATGAACAGATTTCTCAGCATAAACCTAGCAGGTCATGAGAGAGTAGGATGATATATTCAAAGTACTCAAACAACAAAAATAACAACAAACTGCCAACCAAGAATACCATACCTGACAAAACTGTTCTTTAAAAAACAAGAGATAAAGGTTCTCCCAAATAACACTGAGTAACTTTGTTATCACTAGATAACATATCTAGTGATATGTTCATATCCTACAAGAGTTCATATCCTACAATTCATTTCCTACAAGAAGTGTCAAAGAAAGTTCCTCAAGTTGAAATGAAATGACTAAAGAGCAAACAAAAGTATATGAATGTATGAATCTCATTGCTAGGGGCCTGGGTGGCTCAGTCAGTTAAGATCTGCCTTCAGCTCAGGTCATGATCACAGGGTCCTGGGATTGAGCCTCATGTCAGGCTTCCTGCTCAACAGGGCGTCTGCTTCTCCCTCTTCCTGTGTGCCCCTTCCCCTCTGCTCATGCTTTCTCTCTCTCTCTCTGTCTCTCTATCAAATGAATGAATGAATGAATGAATGAATGAATAAATAAATAAATAAATAAATAAATAAATAAATAAATAAAATATTTTTAAAAGTATAAATAAATTAAAAATCTCATTGGTAAAGGTAAATATATAGATAAACACAGAATAATGTAATACTGTAATGATGGTACATAAGTCACCTCTAATCCTAGTACAGAAGTTAGTAGATAAAAGTGTTAAAAATAACTATAAAACATCTGTTAATATATACATGATTTAAAAAATATAAATTATGACATCAATAACAATAATACCAATAATAAAGTGTGTATGTATGACCTAAAAGTATAGTTTTTGTATGCAACTGAAGTTTGGTTATCAGCTTTATTTATTTTTATTTTTTTATAAATTTATTTTTTATTGGAGTTCGATTTACCAACATACAGTATAACACCCATTGCTCATCCTGTCAAGTGCCCCCCTCAGTGCCCATCACCCAGTCACCTCAACCCCCCGCCCCCCTCCCCTTCAACTCCCCTTGTTCATTTCCCAGAGTTAGAAGTCTCTCATTTCTGTCTCCCTCTTTGATATTTCCCACTCATTATTCTCCTTTCTCCTATAATCCCTTTCACTATTTTTTATATTCCCCAAATGAATGAGGCCATATAATGTTTGTCCTTCTCCGATTGACTTATTTCACTCAGCATAATACCGTCCAGTTCCATCCACGTTGAAGCAGATGGTGGGTATTTGTTGTTTCTAATGGCTGAGTAATATTCCATTGTATACATATACCACATCTTCTTTATCCATTCATCTCTCGATGGCTCAGGTCATGATCTCCTGGTCCTGTGATTGAGCCCAATGTGGGGCTCCACACTTAGTGAGGAGTCTGCTTGAGATGCTCTCTCTCTCTCTCCCTCTGCCCTGAAACTATAGAGCTGTTCCCCACTTGTTCTTTCTTTCTCTCTCTCAAAGTAAATAAATACATCTTTAAAAAAAGACACACAATGGCTAAAAATCAAGGGATGAAAAAGTATATTCCATGCAAATTGTAACCAAAAGAAAGCAGGGTGGCTATATTTATATCAGACAAATAGATATAAATCAAAAATTAACAAGAGACAAAGATAGTCATTATCATTATATAATGATAAAATGTCAATTCAACTGGAAGATAGAACAATTATGAATATGTATACACTCAACATCAGAGCATCTAAATATATAAAGCAGGGGCAACCCGGGTGGCTCAGTGGTTTAGCACTGCCTTCAGCCCAGAGCGTGATCCTGGAGACCCGGGATCGAGTCCCACGTTAGGCTCTCTGCATGGAGCCTGCTTCTCCCTCTGCCTGTGTCTCTGTCTGTCTGTCTCTCTCTCTCTCTCTCTCATGAATAAATAAATAAAATCTTTAAAAAAATAAATATATAAAGCAAACATTAACAAATGTGAAGGGAGAAATAGACAGCAATACAGTAATAGTGGGAGACTTCAATACCCCACTTTCTTTATGAGTATAACACCCAGACAGAAAATCAATGAGAAAAAACAGAATTGAATAACATTATAGACTAGATGGACCTAATAGATATATGCAGAACACTTCATCCAACAGCAGTGGAATACACACTCTTCTCAAGTACACTCAGAACATTGTCCAGGAGAGATCTCATGTGAAAAGACAAATCTTAACAAATATAGCAAGATTGAAATAATCCCAAATATTTTTTTCAAACACAATGGAATTAAACTAGAAATTAATAATGCAAGAAAGGGATGCCTGGGTAGCTCAGCAGTTGGGCATCTGCCTTTAGCTCAGGGTGTGATCCCAGGATCTGGGATCAAGTCCTGCATCAGGCTCCCTGCATGGAGCCTGCTTCTCCCTCTGCCTGTGTCTCTGCCTGTGTCTCTCTGTGTCTCTCATGAATAAATAAATAAAATAATAATGCAAGAATATGGGAAAATCCATAAATATATGAAAATTAGGTAACACACTCTTGAATAACCATTGGGTCAAAGAAGAAGAAATCAGAGGGAAATTAGAAAATACCATGAGAAAACAAAAAAGAAAACAACATACCCAAAATTGTGGATGCAATGAAAACAGTAGTAAGAGGGAATTTTACGGTGACAAATTCCTACATTAAAAAAGAAGAAAGCTCTGAAATAATAAGCTAACTTTACACCTCAAGGAACTTATAAAAAAGGGAGAAACTAGGCCTAGTTAGCAGAAGAAAAGAAATAATATAGACTAGACCAAAAATAAATGAAATAGAAACTAGAAAAACAACACCAAATTTTACAAAACCCAAGGGTTGGTTTTCTGAAAAGGGTCATAAAGATAAGGGGGTGCCTGACTGGCTTGGTCAGTAGAGCATGTGACTCTTGATCTCAGGGTTGTGAGTTTGAGCTGCGTGTTAGGTGTAGAGATTACTTAAAATAGAATTTTTTTTAAGGCAAGCCCTAAAAAAAAGACAAGCCCTTAGCCAGACAAAGAAAAAAGAGAACACTCAAATAGATATAATTAGAAATTAAACAGGATATATTACAACTAATGAATCACATAAAAAAAAATCAGTGACTATTATAAACAATTATTTGCAACAAAGTGGATTATCTAGAAGAAATTGATAAGTTCTTAGAGACAAATAATGTGCCAAGGCTGAATCAAAAAGAAATATTAACCTGGAAGAGACCAATAACAAATAAGATTGAATCAGTAATAAAAAGCTTCCCGAAAAAGGAAATCCCAGTACCAGTTGGCTTCACAGTTGAATTCTACCAAATATTTAAGGAGGAATAATACTAATCCATCTTAAACTGCTTGTTCCAAATCATTGAAGAAGGGGAAACACTTCAAAACTTACAAAACCAGCATCACCCTGATACTGAAGCCAGTTAAAGACACCGCAAGAAAAGAAAAAAGCCAATATTCTTGCTGAACATAGATTGAAAAATCCCTAACAAAATATTAGAAAATAGAATTCAATAGCACACTATTTTTTTTAAGATTTATTTATTTATTTATGATAGACAGAGACAGAGAGAGAGAGAGAGAGAGGGAGAGAGAGAGGGGCAGAGACACAGGAGGAGGGAGAAGCAGGCTCCATGCACCGGGAGCCCGACGTGGGATTCGATCCCGGGCTCCAGGATCGCGCCCTGGGCCAAAGGCAGGCGCCAAACCGCTGAGCCACCCAGGGAATCCCCCTCAATAGCCCATTAAAAAGATATACATAATTTATCCTTGGGATGCAGGGATAGTTCAACATATGCAAATCAATCAATGTGATACATAACATTAAAAGAATGAAGGATAAAAATCACATGATCATCTCAATAGATGCCAACAAAGAATTTGACCAAACTAAACACTATTTTATGATAGAAATTTCTAATAAGATAGAAGAAATTTACTTCAAGAAAAAATGCCATATGTGAAAAATCCACCATGAACATCATACTCAATGGTAAGAAACTGAAAGCTTTTCCTCTAAGATCAAGATAAGACAAGGATGCCACCTCTTGACACTTCTATTTAACATAGTACTAGAAGGGATTTTTTTTTTTTTTGAAGGGATTTTTTTTTTTTAAGATTTTATTTATTTATTCATGAGAGACGCAGAGAGGCAGAGACGCAGAGAGGCAGCGACACAGGCAGAGGGAGAAGCAGGTTCCTCGTAGGGAGCCCCATGCAGGACTCAATCCCAGGACCCCAGGATCATGCCCTGAGTCAAAGGCAGACGCTCAACCACTGAGTCAACCAGGCGTCCCTGTACTAGAAGTTTTAACCAGAGAAATGAATCAAGAAAAAGACAAGATATCTAAATCAAAACAATCCCATTAACAAAAGCATCAAAAAGAATAACATATTTAGGAATAAACTTAACCAAGAAGTGAAAGATGTGTACACTGAAAACTATAAAACATTGATAATGGGCAGCCCGGGTGACTCAGTGGTTTAGCTCTGCCTTTGGCCCATGGCATGGTCTGGTGGACTTAGGATCGAGTCCCACGTCAGGCTTCCGGCGTGGAGCCTGCTTCAATCTCTACCTGTGTCTCTGTGCCTCTCGATCTCTCTCTCTCTCTCCCCGTGTGTGTCTCTCATGAATAAATAAATAAAATCTTTAAAAAAATTGATAAGGGAAATTTTTAAAGGCACAAATAAATGAAAATACATTTTATGTTCCTGGATTGAAAGAATCTTTGTTATTAAAATGTACATACAATCCAAAGGAATCTACATATGCAATGTAGGCATTGTAACAGGCAACAAAAGCAAAATAGACAAATGGGATTACATCAAACCAAAGCTTCTGCACGGAAAAGGAGACAATCAACAAAGTAAAAGACAACCTATGGAACAGAAGGAAATATTTGTAAACCATATATATCTGATGAAGGTTTAATAGTCAAGAAATATTAGGAACTCATATAATAGTGAAAAAAAGCAAATAACTTGATTTTTTAAATGGACAAGGGATCTGAATAGATGTTTCTCCAAAGAAGTTATATAAATGGCCAACAGGTACTCAACATCACTAATCATCAGGGAAACACAAATTAAAACCACAATGAGATATCACCTCATATCTGTTAGGATGGCCATTATTAAAAAAAGAAAAGAGAGGGAGCACTTGGGTGGCTTAGTTGGTTAAGTGTCAGATTCTTGATTTCAGTTCAGGTCATGATCTCAGAGTTGTGAGATCAAGCCTCGAGTTGGGCTCCATGGTCAGTGTGGAGTCTGCTTGAGATTCTCTGTCCCTCTCCCTCTACCCCTCCCTTGACTCTTGCTCTCTCCTATCTCTCTCTAAAATAAATAAAATCTTAAAAAAAAAGGAGATAACAAGTGTCAGTGAAGATGTGGAGAAAAGGGAACCTTTGTACACTGTTGGTTGTTGTGTAAATTAGTGAAGCGACTATAAAAAAATAGTATGAAAGTTCTTTAAAATTAAAAATAGAAATATCATATGATCCAAATAATTCTTGGATTATCCAAAGAATTGAAATTAGTATCTTTAAGAGATATCTGCATTTCCATGTTCACCTGTAGCATTTTTCATAATGATGAAGGCATGGAAGCAACCTTAGTGTCCATCAGTGGATGAATGGATACAAAAAATGTAGCATGTACATACAATGGAATATTTTTCAGCCATTTAAAAGAAGAAAATTGGGATCCCTGGGTAGCTTAGCGGTTTAGCGCCTGCCTTTGGCCCAGGGCGTGATCCTGGAGACCCAGGATTGAGTCCCACATTGGGCTTCCTTCATGGAGCCTGCTTCTCCCTCTGCCTGTGTCTCTGCCTCTCTCTCTCTCTCTCTCTGTCTCTCATGGATAAATAAATAAAATCTTAAAAAAAAAAAGAAGAAGAAGAAAATCCTGCCATTTGTGATAATATGAATGAGTCTGGAGACCATTATGGTAGCTGAAATAAGCCAGACACCAGAGAACAAATACTACATTATCCCATTTATAGGAGGAATCTAAAATAGTTAAACGCATAGAAGCAAAGTATAGAATGATGGCTACCAGAATCTGAGAAGAGGAAATGAGAATGTGTTGGTCAAAGGATACAAAGTTGCAGTTATGCAAGGTGAATACATCGAGAGATCTACTGTTCAGCATAGTATTGATAGTCAGTAATACTGAATTGTATACTTAAAATTTTGGTTAGACAGTAGATCTTATGATGTTCTTATGACACATACCACATAAAGAGGGTGAGAAGACTCTTCTGGAAGTGAGAGATACGTTTATGGCATTAATTGTGGTAATAGTTTCATGGATATATCCCCAAATTCATCGAGTTGTATACATTAAATATGTACAGCTTTTTCCATATCAATCACACACCTCAATAACGTGGCTTAAAATATGTATGTGCCTTTTGATAGGGAATTTCACTTCTATAAATTGATCCCATTGAAATGCTTATACATATGCACCAAGATATACATACATAAGGAAATTTAACACAGTGTAAAAGTACATTACCAAGGTATTAGTGTCCCCTCATCATTACATTTGTGCTTTAGGGCCCCCCAGAACTTAATTCTAACCCAGGCTTTATCTTGACTAGTCTGTGTCCCTAAAGGAGAATTCAGTTGGATGGTATAAAGGAGAAACAATGAAAGTTGGTACTGTAAATTAAGGGAAGTTGGAGGTGTTCTAAGCTAATCTAAGATTGGGAAGGAAGGTGGAGAGGGTGAGAAGGAGCCTAAGGAGGGTCCAGGACCCCATATGGATCTCATATGGGGATTGTACACGGATGGCTGTGTGAGTATCAAGGATTGGCCATTGAGAGCCCAGTTCTGGGGATAGTTTCAACGGTAGCATCTAAACTGGGTAACAGAAGAATTAGCAGTTTTGGGGTAACCTCTGTGGATTAAATTCCAGATGCCTGCCATCTTCCTGAATCAAGATAAGCTCCTGAATTCCAGTGCCATCTAGTGGAGATGGGCAAAGACCCAAATAATGACATAGTGGAGTGACCCCATAAATTGTTCAAGCTGAGATATTTTGAAAGAGAAAGGGGCTTAGTTATACCAAGACAACCAGTGAAAACTGGAAGAAATGGGCATTGTGGTAATATTAAATGTTTTACCTACTTTGGAAAACAGGAGAAATAGGAGAATATGTACAGGCATACCTCACTTTATTGCACTTCACATAACATTGCGTTTTTTTTGTGTTTTTTTTTGTGTTTTTGTTTGGTTTTGTTTTGTTTTGTTTTTTTTTTTGTTTTTGTTTTTGGTTTTTTTTTTTTTTTTTTTTTTTTTTTTTTTTTTACAAATTGAAGGTCTGTGGCAACCCTACATCAAGCAATTCTATCAGTGTCATTTTTCCAACAGTATTTGCTCACTTCATATCTCTTCGTCACATTTTGGCAATTTTCACAGTATTTCAAACTTTTTTCATTATTATTATATTTGTCATGGCGTTCTGTGATAAGTGAGTTTCTTTCAGTGATTTTTGATATTACTATTGTTATTGTTTGGGGGCACCACGTAATATGGCCAACTTAATCAATAATTGTGTTTGGGGCACCTGGTGGGCTCAGTCAGTAGAGCATGTGACTCTTGATCTCGGAGTCATGAGTTTGAGCAACACCTTGGGGGTAGAGATCACTTAAAAACAATAAATAAATAAAGTGTGTGTGTTCTGACTACTTCATTGACTGGCCTTCCCTTTATCTTTCTCCCTCTTCTCAAACCTATTTCCTAAGATACAACAATATTGAAATCAGACCAATTCATAACCCTCAAGGGCCTCTAAGTGTTCAAGTGAAAAGAGACACAAGTCTTGTACTTCACATTAAAAGCTAGAAATGATTAAGTTTAATGAGGAAGGCATGTCAATAGTAGACATAGGCTGAAAGCTAGTCCTCTTGTGCTAAACAGCCAAGCCGTGAATGCAAAGGGAAGGTTGTTGAAAGAAATTTAAAGCTCTAATCCAGTGAACACATGAATTATAAAAAAAAGCAAAACAGCCTTATTGCTGAGATGGAGAAAGTTTGAGTGATCTGGAGAGATCAAACAAGCCACAACATTGTCCTAAGCCAAAACCTAATCCAGAGCAAGGCTGGACTCTCTTCAATTCCATGAAAGCTGAGAGAGGTGAGGAGGCTGCAGGCAAAAAGTCTGAAACTGGCAGAGGGGAGTTCATAACATTTAAGGAAAGAAGTCATCTCCATGACATCAAAGTGCAAAGTAGAGCAGCAAGTGCTGATGGAGAAGCTGCAGCAAGTGATCCAGAAGATCTAGTTAAATAAGGTCATTACTGAATATACACTGATCAATAGATTTTCAATATATATGGAACAGCCTTCTATTGGAAGATGATGCCATCTTGGCCTTTCACGGTTAGAGAGGAGAAGTCAATGCCTGGCTTCAAAGCTCCAGAGGACAGGCTGGCTCTCTTGTTAGGGGCTAATGCAGCTGGTGACTTTAAGTTGAAGCTACTGCTCCTTTGCCATCTGAAAATCCTAGGGCCCTTAAGAATTAAGCTAACTTTACTCTGCCTATGCTCTATAAATGGAACAACAAAGCCTAGATGATACCACATCTGTTTACAAATGGTTGACTGAATATTTCAAGCCCACTGTTGAAACCTACTTCTCAGAAAAAAAGATTTCTTTCAAAATACTACTGCTTGTTGACAATACACCTGGCCACCCAAGAGCTCTGATGGAGATGTACAATGAGATGAATGTGGTTTTCATGCCTGCTAACTCCACATCCATGCAGTAGCCCATGGATCAAAGGGTAATTTTGTCTCTCAAGTCTTATGATTTAAGAAATATATTTCTCTTTTTTTTAGATTTTTTAATTTATTTATTCATAGAGACACAGAGAGAGAGAGGCAGAGACACAGGCAGAGGGAGAAGTAGGCACCATGCAGGGCCTGATGTGGGACTCGATCCAGGGTCTCCAGGATCATGCCCTGGGCTGCAGGCGGCGCTAAACCGCTGCGCCACTGGGGCTGCCCAAGAAATATATTTCATAAGGCCATAGGTAACATGGAATTCTTCTGATGCATCTGGGCAAAGTCAATTGAAAACCTTCTAGAAAGGATTCACCATCCCAGATACCACTAAGAATATTCATGATTCATGGGAAGTGATAAACACTTTAATAGGAAGTTAGAAGAAGTTGATTCTAGCCCTCATGGATGACTTTGAGAAGTTCAAGACTTCAGTGGAAGAAGTCACTGCAGATGTGGTGGAAATAGCAAGAGAACTAGAATTAGGAGACCAGCCTGAGGATGTGACTGAATTGTGCAATCTCATGATAAAACTTGAGTAGATGAAGAGTTGCTTCTAGTACATGGGCAAAGAAGGTGGTTTCTTGACATGGAAACTGCTCATGGTGAAAATGCTGTGAAGATTGTAGAGATGACAATAAAGGATTTAGAATCTTTCATAAACTTGGTTGAGAAAGCAGTGGTAGAGTTTAAGAGCACTGACTGCAGTTTGGAAAGAAGTTTTGTGAGCAAAATGCTATCAAACAGTATTCATGCTACAGAGAAGTCATTCATGAGAGGAAGAGCGTCAACTGATGAGGCAAACTTCACTGTTGTCTTATTTTAAGAATCACCACAGCCATCTGACCTTTAGCAACCACCACACTGGCCAGTTAGCAGCCAAAACATGGAGGCAAGACCCTTCCCCAGCACTGAAAGCTCACATAATGGTCAGTATTTTTTTTTAAACAATGACAAATTTTAAAATAAAGGTATGTACATTGTTTTTTTTTCAGACATAATGCTATTGTGCACTTAGTAAACTACAATATAGTGTAAACTTAAGTTTTATATGCATGAGGAAACAAAAGTTCATTTGAACTTTATTTATTGAATTATTTATTTTATTGCAATACTGGCTTTATTGCAGTGTACTGGAACTGAACTTGCAGTGTTTTGGAGATATACCTATATGTAGATGTTATTGTATATAACAAAGCAAATGCTACACTTCTTATATTTTGAGTATGTCATGTGGCAATTTCTATCATTGCCTTTGTCATAGTAAAAACATTAAAATCAAAACATCTTAGTTTATTAACACCTGAATCATCAAATTCTGTATGCACATGATAAAAACTGAAATAGATTCTTATGTATAGACATGGAAAGTACAATGCAATAAATTCTAAAAGTTTCCCTGTGGTTTTGTGTTGTGTCAGCTTGGTTTTATACTGGAACTATGGTTTCCATATTTCCGTGCCCTTACAATACTGGATTAGAGTTGGCCAAAAGAGAAATGTATTTCAGAGGTAGTTAGGATGTGGACGTAATGCATCAGACATTATTCTCTGAAGGTCCTCATGGTTAGACAGGGAGCCTTATCTCATTATTACTAATTTTAGGGTTCTAATTTAGAAATCCTAGCCAACCATTAATTTTATCTCAATATCCATGTTTTATTTTCAAGGAAAATATTTTCAAGATCACCAGACACCAGTGGTGTAAAAAAAAAAAAAACCCTTCATTATGGGATAGTTTTCATTATTATCTTCAAAGCATTTTTCTTTGCAAGCTTCCTCAAAGTCTTTTTTTTAAATATAGTCTACTCCCTACCTCAGAGCATTACACATAAAATTGCCCACAATCTGTAACTCATCCCTTAATAATGCCCCTTGACATAGTATTCTCTATTTTTATTGGCCTCAGGTATACTAATTATGTGTGTTTAATATAGTCTTTTAGAATCTAAAAGGAAATTACAATTTAGTTTTACACACATTAGAACACAATTTATTGTAATTGCTTCAGGTCTAGATGGCATTTTTAACCCTTTTTCCAATTTTTTAAAAATATTTTATTTATTTATTCATGAGAGACACAGAGAGAGAGCCAGAATCATAGGCAGAGGGAGAACCAGGCTCCCTGTGGAGAGCCTGATGCAGGACTCCATCCCAGGACCCCAGGATCACACCCTGAGCCTAAGGCAGATGCTCAACTACAGAGCCACCCAGGCATCCCCCTCTTTTCCAATTTCTGAGGGGATTTATATAATCACTTACGGTTTAAGTCTCAGGATTTCACAGCTTCCACCTAACCATCAACCACACTTTTTAAATTTTTTTCAGTCTCACTTTTAAAATTGTTGTTTCTTTTTTCTATTGCAATTTCTTTTCACATAAAATCAATTCAGGCTTAAAGAAGCTTCCTGTTACTGAACTTCTATACTTGTGGCTCCTTTATGATTCTGGCACTATTGCAGGCCATATATTTTTACTATTAAGTAATGCAATTGACATCTAATCCACTAATTTTAGAAAAATTTAGAGAAAAAAATGATTGAATTTTCTGTATTAATACAGTGCTAGCCTCAATCTTAGACATAATTAGATTATAATTACCCTGACTCTATGTTCTGTATGTATAACAAATCAAATGAATGTGTTTATGAATATGGTTTACAATCTTTAGTGTCTGCATAACCATCGTAATACAGTTTTTGCCTCATCACCATTACACCATTAGTCAGGAGAGGCTAGATTATGCCGTGGTATCAAACAATACCCCAAATCTCAGTGGCTTATAAAAACAAAGGTTTATTTTTCTCTTGCACTACATGTCCATTATGGGCCAGCAGCAGCTTTGTTCCACATCCTATTCACTCTGGAACTCGGGGTGATGGAGCACCCTCTATCTGGAACATCGCTGATCATCAAGGCAAAAGAAAAGAGAACACGTGACCCATGAGTGAACTCTTCTGCCCAGACAAAACACGTCCATGGCCAAAGCAAGTCATAAGGCCAAACCTGCCATTAAGGGGATGAGAATACATAATATTGCGGTAGGAAAGGGCAGGAAATATTGGGGAACAATAATATATCCTACCACAATTTTTTCTTTAACCAAAAAGTCAAAGTTTTTATATGTCAATTAATATCCAGCTTCACTGAAAGAACTGAAAGAACATGTTTTTTCTTATCTACTTCCTATTTAAATATAATATTTTCCATTTTTCCACATCAAGCTATATATCTTAGAGTGACAAAATTTTTATGTTGGGAGTGCCTTAGAGACAGTCCAACTCAAGCTACTTATTGTATTAATATCCAGGGAGGAAATTGCAACATGTCCATGTAATAAATTGCAATTAGACACAAAATAGAACTAAGTCTCCCAGCTCATAGTTGAATCCCTCTTCTGACACAAATAGCTTTGTTTCCAAAATTGAGTTATTAAAATGGTGAGATTCTTAATAAGTTAGAGTACATGGTATCGTACATGGTATCATTCAGTACATAAAACATAATTACAGAAAATCTTTAAAAGTATGTGGGGAAAAAATGGAAAGCTGGAACTTGTGTTAGGATATCATGCTTACAACATATGCTTTTGTATAAGGAATCCTCTGGCTGCAAATAGAAAACCTAAACCCAAGCTGGCTAAAGGAAATGAAACGAATTGACTCACATAATTAAACAGGTTAGTGGAAAAGTTAGCTTTGACCATGAATCCAGGGGTTTATATGATGTTATCAGGATCCTTGTATCTTTAGCTATTTTCTCCTCTGGGTTGACCTTCTACTCACATAGTCCCTGAAGCACCAGGCTTACATTCTAGAAGTGTAATATCTCAGCCAAAAGCCTTATCATTCCAGGGACCTGGGAATCCTCTCACCGCTTGAGTCATATGTTTATCCTTGAGCCCATCACTGTGGCAGAGGGAAGCAGTGTTCTGATTGGTGATACCAGGTCATGAGGGATGCGGCTCACAGATGTCAGGTGCACTGAGAGGGGAGAAAGGGTTGATTTTTAAAGAAAAAATCAGACTGCTCTTTCCAACAAAGGCAAGGCAAAAGCAACGCATGTTCCTCATAGCTACTGATTGCTCTGGTTCTCCACGGGGAAGACCAGGAAATTTTGGCAAAATTTATACTTAAAAAAAAAAAAAGAGTAAAAACCATAAAATGGATTTGATAAGTAGGCGTATGGTGGAAAATAACATATGGGGATGATTACTACAGGAAATTTTAGCATGAACATGGTGAACTTTTCTGTGGAATCAAGGAAATCTGAGTGTGAGGATCAAAAATAAATTGGGAATGAAAATACATGATTTAAAAGAGTCTGTTTTTCTTTGGGAGGTGTCCACATATTTTTCTCTTGTTTCCCTCCCAAACACATCACCTACCACCAATCTTTGTGAAAATATGTGTAGGTTTCTGGGAGAAGAAAAATTTTTCGTTTTGTTGCCATGGTTCCCAGGTGAGTCGCTAGTAGGAAAACAAGAACACCACTGTGATTTTTTGACAGTATATCCTGTCATACCAAGAAAACACTTGAGAGCAAATGAGCAATTTTAAACCATTGTTTCTGTTACTACTGCCCAGTTTTCCACTTTGATTTTCTGCTTCAGTGTTCCAGAAATCTTCCTCCAAATTACATGATATGAAAATCATTATTTACCTTATTGTTGATTTATTAAAGAGAATACAGTAAAAATTCATACTTTCAGATGCACTAGTCAATCGGTAAAATGAACTTCAGGCTGTATGTTGATATTTAAAACAGAAAAAAAGTGACCAATTGATTCCATGGTATTCTTAGTTTCTGTTGTTGATAATCTTTTACTATGCAAGAGTGCAGTATAGCTGGAAGATACTGGAATGTGAAAGGGGAGATACAAAGGCTCCCCATGGGAAGCCAGAAATTCTACTTTCCTTATCTGATACTGTTGCAGTCAAGAAGCAGTCTAAGGTCTCATGAAACAAGAAATGGAAGTTTAAGTAGGTTACAAATTTCAAAGTAACCAATAAAAGAACTACAATTTATATCTATAAAAATTGGGAGAAGGAGGGAGAAGAGGAAGAGGAGGTAGATACCTTATAAAAAGCTATATCTTTATGTTTTACAAGGGGGATTAATAGGTATTGCTTAAACTTGATAAATAAACAAAAAATAATTTAAGTATATTATTTAGAATTATGGAGGTGACCACCAGGAAGTTCTAAAATCATAAAAGGTTAAAGTCAGTTACCTGTGAGAAGTAGGTTTGGGGATGGGATGAGGAGAGGAGTTTTATCCTTCTCTAAATATTTTCCTGTTACTGTTGGAATTTTAAACTTTGTACATATATTACCTTACTAGTTGTAAAAGTAGAAAACAGTACAGAGGCTTTTCTGCCCTGATACACATGTGTGTATCCCTATATAAGAATCCTTGACAGGTTAGATCATTGCTTTGGAATGAGAGATAATATGGGAAAGTCTAGCATTTGAAAATTTCAAAATTACTTTTCTTGTTTTGGTAACTAGTGGCTTTGAGAAGATAGAAAATCCCACTTAACTGAGACCAAACTTTTTATCTGGGCACTCAGGCTCTCTATAATCACATCTCGTACTACCCACCCCACATTATCTATTGCCAGTGCCCTGTGCATATGGCTTCTACTTATTCTAGCCAGTCTCCTTCCTATCCTCTACATGCAGCTAGTACTTATTTTAATATTTTTTTCTACATATTCTGACAGACTATGAGCTCCTGCAATGCAAGGCCCACAAGTAGACAATCAATAAGCAATTCTTAAATTAATGAGTGTGATTGCTTTGAGGTTTTGCTTTTTTCTGTTTCTCTAGAATCCTTCTGTACCCAACTGCCTCCCACTTGCTTCCATTTCTTCTCTGAATTCCTATCACCAACATATGTAATGTATTATTAAGCAATATATAAGACACCTACTCCATGCTGGGTCTATGCCAAGCATACAGAGATGAACAAGATGGATATAACTGCTGTCTAGATATGAAGCAGATAATATACAGTTAGTGATCTAACTACTTCAGAGTACAATATGATCCTAAATTCTCGAATTGAATTAACTATCAAATATTTCTGAAGCAAGTGCAAAAAAGTATTCACAGTCTAGTTGGGAGAATAAAATATATCTGCTATATACATATGTAAAAAATATAGTAAATATTAAATGAATTATACAGAAAGCAATTGCTCAAGGAGACTTTGCAGTTTGTGAAGTTTGAAACGTATTATGGAGGTGAGATGTATGGAAGTGGAGAGGAAATAGGGAGAACTTGATTCCAAGGTGGGGGCGGGGATGAAAGTCCAGAAAGCACAATCTCTTCAAGCATAATTGAGTTTAATTGCAGCAGAAAGTATAGGTATGGAAATATTGGGCCAGACTTTTTTTTTTTTTTAAGATTTTATTTATTATTCATGAGAGACAGAGGGGGAGGGGGGGCACAGGCACAGGCAGAGGGAGAAGCAGGCTCCATGAAGGGAGCCCGACGCGAGACTCCATCCCCGGTCTCCAGGATCATGCCCTGGGTTGAAGGCGGCGCTAAACTGCTGAGCTACCCAAGCTGCCCAGACTTTTGTTTTTGAAAGCAACTTTTTGACAGTGAGGATTATAAATCATTTGCTTCTTCTGCTTTTGGGTCAATTAATTAAAACTCCTGGAATTGAACTTGGCCTAGAAGGTAGATATATAAACATACCAGCGTACCTGGTATTTGTTCTGTTCTAGGTCAGCTCTATTTGGTCATTATTCCCAATATGTGCACTCAACTAATGATTTAAATCTTACAACACTCAGAGTATCCAGAGACAGATTATATAATTTTTATTTTATAGGTGAGAAAACTAAACGCCCAGGATTTTTGTCATGAGTTTAAGAAAACTTCATGAGCTTGAAGATTACTTACAAAAGAATCCAATATTTGGATCGTAGAGATTACTGGTTTTCCACCAAAGTCCATTGTCTCTTGCTTGGGTAATGGTAGAGTGTAAGCTTGAATAATATCCCTGCCCTGTTACAGACTGTATTTCCCATACTTCCATGCATCTAGGCCATGTAACTGTAAATGTGAATTGGAAGTGATTTATGCACATCCTGCTCGTTACTCTCACTTAAAAGGAGATTGCTGCCCTGTGCTTTTTCCCCCCCTTCTAGTTCTCCTTCTTGGGAGGTGAATCTCAAATGTGCCTGCAATCCATCTTCAACCAACTAAAAAAAGACAAGTCCCTTAACGCCTTATTACTCAAACTGGTGATTTCCTGAAAGCTTGTTAGTGTCTTAAATTTCATCCAGGACTTACTGAATCAGAATCTGCATTTTAAGAAGATCTCAGGTGATTTACATTTGCATTAAACTTTGCTTTGGGGGGTAGTAGAACTCCATGGGTGGAACGTTGTCTTTGAACAACCTCATGAAGTAGAGCTTTCCCCTCACTTTTCCATAAACTGTTATCTTCTTTGAGCTATTGAATTTCGGGACCTCTTTGTTATAGTAGCATAGGAGTCACGGTAATATAATTGGCCTCATCTGTTGATCCCCAAATAGGGCATGCATTCATTTATGAAACACTTATTGAACACATTTTACAGGGAAAGTACTGTTCCAGGATATATTTATGTGTATAAATATATACAAATATATAAAATATCATATATGTATATATGAGATACATAAATAATTTGGGTTTTATGTATATAAATATATATTTATATATAAATAAATAGTTTGGATAATATATATTTATCCCCAAATTATTTAAGGCTGGGCTTTTCCCCACCAGTTTAAAATTTATTTTTATTTTTATTTTTTTAAAGATTTATTTATTTATTTATTCATGATAGACAGAGAGAGAGATAGAGAGAGAGAGAGAGGCAGAGACACAGGCTGAGGGAGAAGCAGGCTCCATGCCGGGAGCCCGCGGGACTTGATCCCAGGACTCTAGGATCGCGCCTTGGGCCAAAGGCAGGCGCCAAACCCCTGAGCCACCCAGGGATCCCCCAGTTTATAATTTAATAGAGGAAACAAAACTTCCTCAAAGATATCCATGTCCTAATCTCCTGAACCCATGAATATGTTACCTTATACGCCAAAAGGAACTTTGAAGATGTGATTAAGGATTTTAAGATGAGATTACCCTGGGTTATCCAGGTGGAACCAATGTAATACAGCATCTTTATAAAGAGGGAGGCAGAGGATTAGAGTCGGGGCAGAGCTATGAGGATGGAAGCAGGGTTTGGAGGGATGCTGTTGCTAGAAGGGGCAGTAAGACAAGGACTGTGGGCATCCTCTAGCATCTGGGAAAGGTAAGAACTGGATTCTCCCCTAGAGCTTTCGGAAAGAGCACAGTCTTGCTAACACCTTAAGATTGAGACCACTGTTGGATTCTGTCTGCTAGAACAGTAAGATGATACATTTGTGTTGCCCTAAGCCAGTAAATGTGTGATAATTTGTTAAAGCAGCAATAGAAAACAAATATACAGCTCTTCCATTTGGGGCATCCAATGTCCTATACCCCAATATGTCTACACGGGAGGCAGAGCCAGACACTCCTTTCCTCATCATTAGCTAACTATATATTCTTGATCAGGTCGCAGAATCTTGAGGGATTGAGGTGGACAAGGAATTAGAAATTACTCATGGAAGTGATGGTAAGAGTGGCCAGACTGTTTCTGTGACATGACCTTACCTATGTTCCCTGCTGCCCATATCCCTTGGTGCTCATCCATTATCTGTGCTTGGTTCTCAAGTTTTCCTATCGATTCTATTAGCTTACCCTATATTCTACCAATAAATTCCTTCCATTGTTTATAGCCAAGAGCTTTAATTCAGAGGGCCATAGAGTTAATTTGTGCATATTTCTTGCTTTTTTTTTTCAAGATTTTAAGTAATCTTTATACACAACATGAGCTTTGAACTCATGACCCCAAGATCAAGAGTCACATGCTCTACTGACTGAGCCAACCAAGTGCCCCCTAATCTGTGCATATTTCAATATTCCTAGTAGATTCTCAGTCTTATGAGGGCAGGACTTTTTTTTTTTTTTTTTTTTTGAGGGCAGGACTTTTGATTCATCTTTGTATTCACAGATTTTACATTGAGTGTCTTGCACTTAATATGTACTTGTTGAATAAGAGGACCAAACATTTAAATGTAACAGTACTTGATAGAAAGGGGTAATTGGAGGAGGAGGCCTTATGTGTGTATGAAAGAATTACCATTAAATAAAGACCTTAAAATTAGATAAAATATCTACTGGCCAGATGAGGAGTGGGTATTTTAACCCCGAAACCACAGGTAGTTCAGCAACTAAAAACTTTTCTGATACTTGGCTACATTTTACAGACATTATTTATTTATAAACATGTTGGTTAAGATATTACTAATATATTCATTATTTAAAGAAGTCAACCTTAAGCAGAAGATTGCATGCATTAAACACATGTAGACCAGGGCTTAACAACATATGGTACACAGGGCAAGGCTGCTATCATCTATAATTCCTGCTGAGATTCGGGAAGGCTAGCTATACAAATTTCCTTTGACACTTCCTTTTAGTTGCTAGCACTGGTCCATATCCTCCCTCTGTTCCATTTGTCTCAAATTCAGGTCCTTGATCCTGCAACAAGGCTAGAAGTTAGTTTTACTGAAGTGTTGGTCAGTGTGAGCTGAAGACAGACTTGTTCTAGAAGACTCTGAGTGCGTATTGAATGAGTAAGTCAAAAATAGGTTGCTCTCACATCCAGTTCTCACAGCATCAAATAATTCCAGAGTATCCACTAGATGATTTCTGTTTGTAGTCTAGACATTAAAGAAACAGAAGTTTGGGGCACCTGGGTGGTTCAGTTGGTTATTTAATCTTCGTCAGAATCTTGTAATGTAGATAATATTCTCGATTTCATCGAGAAGGAAACTGAAGTTGAGAGGTCACACAGCCAGTACCAACCGGATTTAGACAAGTCTTAATCTATAACCATTAATTTTTTTACCTGCCATCATAGTGCTCAATAAATTTGATACTCTTTCCACTTAATATATCACTTTAAAAATATTCTACAGCATCATTGTGTTGTTTCCCTCACATTTTGGATCATATTCTCATGATAGGTCTTGAAGTAGCAAAGGGTAGGACTCCTGATGTACATTCATGAAATGGGTCTCCAAACAGGTTGTAGCGTTTTGAAATGGGGACAATCTACGTCTTGAAATATGGACAGTTTCAAAACTTTTGTAGCATTTGGAATCATTGTAAAGCCTCTGTAAGGCAAGAAAGCACCTCAAATTTGACTTGAATCTCTTTGAAATCTCTCCTTTCACTTACAGGCTCTACTTCTCATCTAGAATGCTTGGATTTACTTCTCTCATGATAACCTGGACTCTGAAGAGGCTTCAGAAACCATCCAGTTGAATTCTCTCTTTTTCCCAGATTGGGGAAACAGGTCCAAGGCAGGTGAGTGCAAGTCCCCGCGACTGTCACAGGGCATTTTTTTTCCCTGCCACCTTACTAGATCCAACCTAGGGTCGCAACCGGTTGTTAGAAACAACACTAATACATTACAATCAGGGCAGGCCTGTCTCTGCAGTATTCAACGCCTTTTGACACGCATATTGTCACAAAATCCTGAAAGGGAGAGCTGGATAATGTTTATCCCTAAGCAGACTGACCAGGTGAGGGGCGGAGCAAGACCTCTCTCGGCTCTTCCACCGGCTATATTAACAAACAAACAAAAAATGCCTGGCTCCAATCGAGTCCTTTCAAAAACAGAAGAGAGAGACATTTTTTTCTTTTTTTAAAAAGCAGCTGCAGGGCAGCCCGGGTGGCTCAGCAGTTTAGCGCCACCTTCAGCCCAGGGCGTGATCCTGGAGACCCCGGATCGGGTCCCACGTCGGGCTCCCTGCATGGAGCCTGCTTCTCCCTCTGCCTCTGTCTATGCTCCTCTCTCTCTCTGTGTCTCTCATGAATAAATAGACAAAATCTTAAAAAAAAAAAAAGGCAGCTGCAGGGTACCAGGTTCGCACTGGCACAGGGGCCAGCGGGGCGGGCGGCAGGGCAGGGTCGGCCCCTCCGCGGTGGGCTCGGTCAGCGCAGCGCAGCGCACTGCGCAGGCGCGCACCTGTACTGGCGCAGGGGCCGCGCGCCCGGCCCGCCCGCCCGCCGCCTCGCGCGGCTTCCCTCCCACCCCTCTCAGCCCCGCACCCTCCAGGCCCCGCCTCGCCCTGCTCCGCGCCGGGTCTTCTCCAGCAGCCGCCGTGTGGGTCCGCGGGCGGGCAAACTGCGTGTTGCTGCGTCATCGGCAGTGGCCGGTTTGAATGAGACTCGTCGCACCCGTGCTGCCGCCACTACCGCGCCTCCGCCTCGGCCGCCGCCGCCACAGCTTCATCGCGTCCCTTTCCCTTCGACGCCCTTGCCAGGCCCAGCCTTCCTGCACCGCCGCCGCCGCCGCCGCCGCCTCTCGAGCCGCCATGCCGCTTTATTCCGGTGAGCTCCTTCCTCACCCTGCAGTCGGGTCCTGCGCTTAGGCCTCGAGTAGGCCGGGCCTGCAGGGCTGGCACCCGGCTGAGGACGGGGCGGGGGAGGGGGCCGGCCGGCCTGGTGGGAGGCGACTGCGTGGCGACGACCCCGGCCGCTTTCTCTCTGCCCGCTGCTTGCGAGCTCCGCAGCTCGAGGGACCGCTGTCCCTTCTGGGCGGGGATGGGGAGCGCGAGTCCGTCTCCGCGAGTGGTGACTCTGCAGAATAGTTTCTGTCGCTGTCCTGGTGAGCCGGGGGAGGTGAGGGTGTGTCCGGAGGCCCCCGGGGCGGGCCCGGGCTCGGTGGTAGCTGCGGAAAGGGAGAGTCAGGGACGGGGAAGCCTGAGGTACAGGAGGATGGAAGCTTAGCCTTCCCCCATCGTGCTTGGGGTTTACCTCAGCCGGCTTCCCGCAGCTTGCTCCTTGCCGCCTTTGGCTCAAACACCCCCTTTTTTTGGTACCAATTTCAGTTTTTATCCAGAGGGAGATCGTGAACTTCTTGCTTCGTTTTCATTTCCTCGAACGTTGTACTGGGTTTCCACTCCTGAAGCGTTCTGTCAGCTTTCAGACTTAGAGGAATACAAATACCTGCAGGCGTCATTTCCTTTTAAATGGCGCTTGACAGTTTTTATTTAATTTTGCTTCAGGCAGTCCCAAGGTATTCTTGGCCAGCGATCACATTTTCACTAGTGAATGGACCTTGCTGTTCTGATTCTTACTCAAAATGGCACCTAAGTGGTGACTTCGGTTCGCTGTGGGCGTGTGATTCATTGGCCATACCTAACTCCATGATCATTCCTTTATGAAAGATTCAGCTTTTTCCAAAGAAGGATATGAAACAAAGGAATAATGTTTAATCTTGAGGTGGATTCTTAATGGCCTAGAATCTTGAATACTTTAATGATTGCTGAACCACGATTAACAGAAGAATGGTACTTTGAAATGGTCTATTTACGCAACGTAGAAAGGAAGAGTTATTAATTGATAGCGATAAATGCCAGTGTATGCTAGACTTAAACACACTGGTGGACTCACAACACCAACCCCTCTCTTTGTTCCCCCTCAAAAAATACTTATATTCCCCAAACTATCTATCTTAACATTAAGTTCTATCTTAAATATTTAATCGTATCTTTTCCTTATTTCCAAAATGAGAGAATTGGAGTAGATTTTTAAGATTTCCTCCTTTGACCTCTCCATATTGAGAATTTATGTTTTCAGGTTCTACAAAAACCCCTATATTAAAATGAGAGTATTTCAGGTACCATTTCATGAGTTTTAGCAGATAATTAAATAGGTTTGTATGCGGTTAAGTGCTGTAAAAATAAGTGAACACCTGTATACCTGGCACAAAGCTAGTGTTTTTATACATGTTGCTTTTTTTTTAATCTTCAGCATAATCCTATGATACTGGTACAAGTCTCTTTGATGGGTAAGCAGAAAGTTTCAGTAACTTGCTCATGGTGACACAGCTAACTAAATCAGTTTCAGATAGGTTCCTCTTCATTATTTCTAATACTCTTTTGGTTTAGTCTCTTGCTCGTATTATTCTCTGTTCTAGTTTATTTCAGAATTACAGTTGTGCCCACTTCAGACCCATTTTCCCAGCTGTTGCAAGAGTGATCTGATGTTCAAAGCAGACCAAGGTGGTCTTTATGAAAACCTTTCACAGATTTTGCATTTTTATAACACAAAGCCCAAAACCTCCTGTATGTTTTAACATGACTTCTGTTATCTTCCTTAACTTGATCCTTGACCAACCTTCCAGTTTCAGCCTCTTTGTCTCCTCTCGGGGAATTACTCAAATCTCAGAACACATAATGCAGTTTTATGCTTTTGATGTTTTTCTTATCTTTTTCAGATATGCTTATATTTTAAGTGGCTAAAAATTTTTTTTTTTTTTTAAGACTCAACTCAATGTTGATAATTAGAACCCAAAGTTACCACTTCTTCCAGGGAATCCTTCACTCATGAAGCATTCCACTGTGATCCTATGGCATTTATAATATTTATATTGTATTGTTAATTATTTTGACCTTTTCTGCCCCTTTCCTCTCTTATTAGAATCTAAGTTCATGGAGTCTTCCTAGAGCTTGTTCTGGGCTTAATGAGTGCTAAATACAATAATTGAACTAGTGAAGGAATTGAGATTTGGAATAAGGATTAGTTTTTCATATTTTGATGTTATTAGGAAAACAGCTAATTGTGAGATTCTCATTTGAGTAGATACGAAGTTTTCAGTGGAAACGAGCTATGTATATTGTATTTACTTATTTTTATGGATTTCAAAAGTTAGCTATTTTATGATGCCGATTGAAATTTTAATTATATGGTAAAATATACGTAACAGAAATGTACTATTTTAAGCATTTTAAAATTATATTTTTTGGTATTAAGTACATTCATATTGTTGTGTGACCATCATCAGCATTCACCTGCAGAACTTGTTCATGTTCCTGCACTGAAATTGTGTACCCATAAAACAATAACTCTCCATATCCTCTTCCCCCCAGCCTCCTGACAACCACCATTCCACTTTTTGTCTCTATGAATTTGACTACTGTAGGTACCTTACATAAGGGGAATAATAAAATTTGTCTTTTTGTATCTGGCTTATTTTGGTTAGCATAATGTCTCCAAGGTTCATCTATGTTGTATAGCATGTATAAGAATTTTGTTACTTTTTAAGGCTGAATAAGATCTATTTTATGTCTGAACCACATTTTGTTCACCCGTTTATCTGTTGATGGACAACTTGGGTCGCTCACATCTTTTAGGCTCTTGTGAGTAATGCACTATGAACATGGGTATACAAATATTTGAGACCCTGCTTAACACTTTTGAATGTATACTTAGAAATGGAATTTTTGAGTCATATGGTAAGTTTAATTTTTTGAGGAACCACCATACTTTTTTCCACAGTGGCTGTGCTGTTTCATACTCCCATAAGGAATGCTCAAGGGTTCCAGTTTTTCTCCATCTTCACCAGTACTTGGTATTTTCTTCTTGCCTTTTTTTTTTTTTTTTTTAAGATTTATTTATTTATTTATTCATGATAGAGAGAAAGAGAGAGAGGCAGAGACACAGGCAGAGGAAGAAGCAGGTTCCATGCCGGGAACCCGATGCGGGACTCGACTCCGGGTCCCCAGGATCGCGCCCTGGGCCAAAGGCAGGCGCCAAACCACTGAGCCACCCAGGGATCCCCTCTATTTTTTTTTTTTTTTTTAAATAGCCATCCAAATGACTGATGTAGGATTTCTATGTTTTTTAATTATTTAGTTGTATCTTTAGATTCTTAATATTTGACTGCCTCTTGCTCAGGAACCAAAACCTTTCAATTTTCCCATGGAACCATTCTTCTTATAATCCAGAATCTGTATTCTTTAACCTGTTTTAAGTATGCTTTATTTTTCCAAGAATTTTTTTTATTTTTTCAAGTTATCTTTCTAACTTCTTTAGTCTTTCTATTCCCCAATAAGTACTGATTTTAATAATTATTTATTTAAACACATTTTGAAGTCTGTGAACCTTATTCTGGGAAATATTCCAAAGTGATATTTTGTTGAGATTATTAGAGTAGGATTCAGAACACTTGAATGTTTACTAACTAGTTTTGTGACTAGTAAATCAATCATCTCATAAAGCTTAGTTTTATTTATCAAATAAGCTGGGTTAGATTGAATTAAATTTTATTGAGGACCTTCTATGTTCAAGTTAGTCCTGATTAGGTAAGCATTTTGAGCATGTAAAGAGGAATGGCATAAGCTAGTTCTTGAAAGCCAAAATAATGGGTCCCTAGGGATCTTCTAAGTCTGAAGTTTTTTTATTTTAATAAATGAAAAAAATTATGGTTTTGCTTGCAGTTACCGTGAAATGGGGAAAGGAAAAATTTGAAGGTGTAGAATTGAACACTGATGAACCTCCAATGGTGTTTAAGGCTCAGCTTTTTGCACTGACTGGAGTCCAACCGGCCAGACAGAAAGTTATGGTGAAAGGAGGAACATTGAAGGTAAAATGTAGTCCAAATTTTTATTATATACTACTATATAATTAGTGGAAACAAACACCAAAAAGTGTGTCAGTTGAGATATTTTTTTATTTGGCTAGAGTAGATAGTCTGAGTTTATAACTGTCTTATTCATGTTAGTGTAGGAAGGAACATTGTAGCCATTTCAAAACACTGTATTATAAGAGCATCATTAAAATTTTCATTTTAAAATGCATTGTATCCAGTGAGTATTCCTAGGGTCAAAAGAGTAAGGAACTTTCCATTTGTCTCTGTTTGGAATTTTTTCCTGTGTTAAAAGTATTTTATTTTGTTTAGATTAATACAAAAATCTATCTATCTCCTTAGTAGTTTTCTTTTATGGAGTGAAGAAAATATTCTGTTAAAACATGGAACAATATGGTAGATTAAAAAAAAAGACTATAAAAAAAAAAGACTATAACAGGTATTTCTTTACATGCATTTGAATATTGAAATTCAAAATATTTCAACATCTTTACCAAAGCACTGGCTCTGGAATACTGGAAAACTGTTAATTTTTTCTTTTAGCCTGTTTAATATTCTGTGCATTAAAAAAAAGCTATTGCTTAGGAATAATCACTGTTTAAAACCTGTTTGGAAGTGGGAGAAAAAATTTTTGTTTAAAAAGAGAGAACATTACTTTTCCTTTAGTTCCATGGAATGGTCACATCAACTACAGGTAGGAATCTAAGCTTACTGGCATCACTGGTGACAGGCCACAAAAAGATGCAAGTATTATTGTTGTTTGTAATATGGTGGAAGTATAGTTTTAAAAAATATTATCCTCAAGAGTTAGATATGAAATGCCAAAGAGCAGTTGTTAGCTTTAGAGATATGGCTTGGTTGCCCCTCAGCTGGGCAGTAAAACTAATGTTGGTAAAGAACACATTATTTCCCCTCCAAGGTGCAATATGAGTGTTCAGTCATTCGAAACTTGATAGCCCAATTTGTGATGAGCTGTATATTGGTGGTGTACTATGGAGAATTACAGAAAGATGGTAATTAAATGAAACTGACTACTAAATAGCTATCACTTAATGAATAATCTGTGCCAGACTTTTATTTTCATTAATTCCCAATTGTATGTATTCTTAAAATGAGGAGAGTAAATATATTCTATGATTTCATAAATGAGAAAGCTTAGCATCAGAGATTTAGGTAACCTATAGCAAGGCACCAGAAGAGCATGCAATATACAAAATCAAGCAGATCTCGGTTCATTTTTCATTTTTGTGTACCCTCAGATAAGTAAGTGATCTTAGTGAGCATATATAGTTATCATTTCTTACAATTAGTAGTAATGGCCCTTAAACTGAGAAGGACATTTAGGAAGTTACTGTTGCACTTTGAAGCAGCATGTCCAAAGAAATAATTAGTGGCACCACCAAAGAGGAGGATATTGGGTGCCTGGCATCATCTGTATAAAGGAAGGAATAATATGGAAATGACATCCTGTGAAGGGAGAGAGCTTAGCTGCAGTATTCCAAGATACCTGTGGGCTAATCATGACATTAAAAATTGTTTCAATTGAAACAATTGAAAAAGTATTTAATTGCTTAATGTGAAATTTAAGACTTGAAAAACGTTTGTGGACTTAAGAAAAGTTATTAAGGGTTAGTTTGCCTCTGGTAGTCCTAGTATAATTTTTAATAGCACTTTCATTCTCAAGAATCTCCTGCTTTGGACAATAAATTATATAATTCTAATTATGTAGACCTATTTCACAGGTTACTCTTCATTCCTGTCACATAAGCTGATTATTAGCTTTGCTGGTTCCATACATGTAACAAATATGCAAAAAGTTAGTATCTGTCATCATTCAGGTGTTTTTTAGTCTTTTTGGTACTGTCAAGTTGTCTTTTAGATTGTCTTTTGTAGTTTAGGCTTTTGTTAGACCTACCGGCTTTAAGACTCCATTTGAAAAAATACTTTTGATTATAGTAATCTTAAGTAAAATCTGCCTCCAGAAAAAATTTATTCTGTTTTGGAGTAGTTTAAAATTAGTTGATTATTAGAATATGTTCAAATTATACAGGAGTTAAATGTTTTTCATTTGTTTTTAAAACAGGATGATGATTGGGGAAACCTCAAAATAAAAAATGTAAGTATTATTATAAGAGCCCTTGTTACAATTCAGTTTCATTCTTTTTTTCTTTTTTTTTAGCATTTTATTTATCTGACAGCACAAGCAGGGGGAGCAGGAGAGGGAGAAGCAGGCCCTCCACTGAGCAGGGACCCCAATGTGGGGCTTGATCCCAGGACCCTGGGATCACAACTTGAGCCAAAGGCAGATGCTAACTGAGCCACCTAGGCGCCCTATAATTCAGTTTCTTAATTATTACACACAAATGCATTCCAAATGCTTTTTTTTTCCATATATGTATCCAGTTGTTTCATTGGTATCTATTGAAAATACTTTCCTTTTCCCATTGACTTACTTTGGAGTCTTTCTTGAAAATCCATTATATGTAGGTTTATTTTTGGACTCCTATTTCATTGATATATTTGATTATAACTTATGCTGGTACCCATGGTCTTAGTTATTAAAGCTTTATAGTAAGTCTTCAAATAACATAGTATAGGTTCTCCAACTTCTGCAAGAATATTGTAGCTGTTTTAGCTCCTTTGCATTTCCTTATAACTTCAGAATAAGTCTGTCAGTTTTTACAAATGGACTCCTGGAATTATGAGATTGTATTGTTTGGTTAGTTTGCGGAAAATGGGCATCTTAACAGTATTGAGTATTAAAATCCTTAAATATGATGTACTCTATTTAGGTCTTGATTTCTCTTAGGTGGGTTTTGTAGCTTCTTAGTGTAGGATCTCTGTGGTTTTTGTTAGATTCTCTGAACTTAAGATTTCAGGCTGTTGAAAATAGTATTTTAAAAAAAATTTGTTTTCCAGTGTTTATGGGTAGATTATAAACATGTAGTTTTTCATCTTGTGACCTTGCTAAATTCACTTAATAGTTTCATTAGTTATTTTTTAGATTCCATTGGGCATTTTTTATGTACATGATCTTGTTATTTGCATTTGCAGATTTTAGAGGAATTTTTCTTCTTCCTTTTCAATCTTTATGACTTCTGTTTCTTTTTATTGCCTTAATTCCGTGGGCTAGAACTTCTAATATAGTGTTGAATAGAAAGTGGTGAGAATGGGCATCTTTGTCTTATCCTAGCTTGTTCACTAAGACCTTTTAAATTATGAATGGAAGTTGAATTTTATTAAGAAGATCGTATGATTTTCTTACTTTATTCTGATAATCTGGTTAGTCTCAATTTTTTTTTAAAGATTTTATTTATTCATGAGAGACACACACACACACACAGAGAGGCAGAGACATAGATAGAGGGAGAAGCAGGCTCTGTGCAGGAAGCCCGATGTGGAACTCGATCCTGGGACTCCAGGATCACGCCCTGAGCCAAAGGCAGACGCTTAACTGCTGAGCCACCCAGGTGTCCCAGTCTCATTAATTTTTAATTGTTAAACATTGTATTCCTGGGATGTGCAGCTCTCAAGTTTTTTGGTTTTTGCAGGCCCATTTATATTCCTAAAGATTACTATTTTTAAACCCCGAAGAGTTTCATCTATATGTTATATCTATTGATATTTATCCTATTAGAAATTAAAACTGGAATTTAAAAAAACCTATTTATTTAGAAATAACAATGACAAACCTGTTACATGTTAATTTTATATTTTTAAATGTTTTCCAAAAAATATTGTGAAGGACTGGCAGTGTTCTGTATTTTCACAAATCTCTTGAAAACCTAGCTTCTATTAAAGAAGATGTTTGAAGTCTCATATTTGTCTTTGCATTCAATCTGTTGTAATACGCTGTTTTAGTTGAGGTACATATAAGAAATTTGCCTTCACACAGTTAAATAGTTGGGAATGGGATACATCTTTTTGGATAAAATTGTAAACATTCTTCTTTCATAGTACACTCAAACTCAACATATAATAGCTTATTATTGGTTAGTTTGTGGTAGAAATCACATCAGTGACCTTCGTACATGAAAATCTATTTGTAACTGGAAAGATAACAAGTACATAATGACAGATATAAAATGCTAATTTTCACTTGAAAGCTCTAATTTTGTCATTGGCAATTAACTATATATAGTCAGTTGTTTTTCTTAAGGCAGCAGACTCCATTTATTTTTGAGAAAATGTTGGCCAAATATTTGAGTGTAAAACCCATAATTTGTAGTAGTTTTAAGTAAAGATAATAGTCATTGAAAAAGCAACTAGTCCACTTTGCAACTCAGACATTTACACAAGCTTATCCTGAAGAAAATGATCATACTTTGGTATGCAGATGTGTTATTTCTATAGATACACACACACACACACTTTTTTTTTTTTTTTTAGAGGGATGGGGGTAGGGGCAGAGAGGAGAGAGAAAGAGAGAGAATCTTAAGCAGACTCTGCCCAGCAGGAGCCTGACGCACGTCTCAGTCTCACCATCCTGAGATCATGACCTGGGCCGAAATCAAGAGTTGGACAGTTTGACTGAGCTACCCAGGTGCCCCACTGATAGTTTTTTAAGAGACTTTTTTTTTAAGATTTTATTTATTTGAGAGAGTGAGTAAATGAGAGCACGAGTAGCAGAGGGAGAGGGAAAAGCAGGACTCCCCTCAGAGCAGGGAGCCCCTTGTAGAACTAAATCTAAGGACTCTGGGTTCATGACCTGAGCCCAAGGCAGATGCTTACCCAACTGAGCCCCATAGACTTTATTTTTCAGAACAGTTTTAGGATCACAGCAAAAACTGAGTGGAAGAAACAGAGCTTTCCTATATATCCTCTACCCCACACATGCAGAGCCTCCTCCATTGCCAGCATCCCCTACCAGGATGGCACATTTGTTATAATTGATGAACTTACATTGACACATCATTGTTGCCCAGTGTAAACCAGTCCATGGTTTACATTAGGATTCACTCTTGGTATTGTACATTCTGTGGGTTTGGACAAATGTATGAAGACATACAATGATGTATTCACCATTAAAGTGTCAAACAGAGGAGTCTTATTGGCCCCAAAATTCTGTATGCTCTGCTTATTCATCCCTTGAACCCCCTGAAAACCATCCATATTTTTACTGTATTCATTGTTTTCACCTCTTTCCAGAATGTCATGTAATTGAAATCCTACAGTATATGTCCTTTTCAGATTGACTTTTTCCTTTTCTTTTTAAAAATTTTTTAAAAAAGATTTTATTTATTCGTGAGAGACAGACGAAAAGAAAAGAGAAAAGAAAAGAAAAGAGGGCAGCCCCGGTGGCCCAGTGGTTTAGTGCCTCCTTCAGCCCGGGGTGTGATCCTGGAGACCCGGGATCGAGTCCCACATCAGAGTGGAGCCTGCTTCTCCCTCTGCCTGTATCTCTGCCTCTCTCTCTCTGTGTCTGCCATGAATAAATAAATAAAATCTTTGAAAAAGAAAGAAAGAAAGAAAGAAAGGAAGAGAAAAGAAGAGAAAAGAAGAGAAAAGAAAGAAAAGAAGAGAAAAGAGAAAGATCAGAGACATAGGTAAAGGGAGAAGTGGGTTCCCCACAGGGAGCCCGATGCGGGACCGGATCCTGGAATCCGGGATCACGCCCAGAGCGGAAGACAGACGTTTAACCACTGAGCCACCCAGGTGTCCCTTGATTGACTTTTTTTTACTTAGTATGCATCTAAGTTCTCCCATGTCTTTTATTTATTTATTTGAAAGATTTTATTTATTTATTCATGAGAGACACAGAGAGGGGGTGGGGGCAGAGACACAGGCAAAGGGAGAAGCAGGCTCCATGCAGGGAGTCTGACATGGGACTCGATCCCGGGTCTCCAGGATCACACCCTGGGCTGAAGGCGGCACTAAACCCCTGAGCCACTCGGGCTGCCCCCTCCATCTCTTTTAAATGGCTTTAGTAGTAGTTCAGTTCTTTTTAGTGCTGAATATAGTCCATTTTCTGGATGTACCACAGTTTATTCAAATACCTACCAAAGGAGATCTTGGTAGGATCTTGAAGGACAAGTAAGTTTTTCTTTTTTTTCTTTTTTAACGAGTGCTTCCTATTTCATACAAATTCTGTTGATTTCAACAGAGTATCAAAAAGAAATGTATTCAAAGGTTGAGATTTAAGAAAATTAATAATTTTTAACAGTTCATTTGATAGCATTACTTTACTATCAGAGTTCAATATTGTTAATATTTTGGCCTCTAGTGATTTACCACCATTAGTGCAGATGTCAGCACAGTGAAAAAGGGACAATCACATTTTAGTATTATGAAAATAGTTTTCATCTTGTTTGCTCTGTGAAAGAATTTCAGAGATCAGTAGTGGTCCACAAACACTTTGAGAACTGGGACAATCCCCTTGAGTCATGATTTATTTATCTCATTTATGTATTGCTAGATTGAATTTTCACCTTTTTTAAAAAAAGGTAATTTGTATATATATTCTTGAGGGATATTAGTATTTTTATTTGGGGACATATTACCCTTTCTTTTCTGAATGAGTTTGTGTAAAATTGGTATTATTTCTGTAAATACTTGAAATAATTTACCAGTGAATTTTATCTGGACCTGGATTTTCTTTATGGGAATTTGACTGATAATTCAATTTCTTTAATAGATACAAAGTATTTAGATGTTTTTATTTTTTTTAAATATTTTTATTTTATTTTATTTATTTATTCATGAGACAGAGAAAGGGAGAGACACAGGCAGAGAGAGAAGCAGGCTCCTCATATGGAGCCTGATGTGGGACTCGATTCCAGGACTCCGGGGTCATGCCCTGAGCCAAGGCAGATGCTCAACCGCTGAGCCACCCAGGCATCCCGATTTTGTTTTTTTAAAGATTGTATTTATTTATTCATGAGAGAGACAGAGAGAGAGAGGCAGGGACACAGGTAGAGGGAGAAGCAGGCTCCATGCAGGGAGCCCGACATGGGACTCGATCCAGGGTCTCCAGGATCATGCTCTGGGCTGAAGGCGGTGCTAAACCACTGAGCCACCTGGGCTTCCCTGATTTTCTGTTTTTTAATGTCAGTTTTGGTGAGTTTTCTCTTTTGAGAAAATTTGTTTAAATATATTGAATTTATTGGCATAAAATTGTTCATAATATCCAAGATATTCTTTTTTTTTTTTTTTTTTTTAAGATTTTATCTATTTATTCATGAGAGACAGAGAGCCAGAGATATAGGCAGAGGGACAAGCAGGCTCCATGCAGGGAGCCCGATGTGGGACTCAATCGAGGCATTCCAAGATCACGCTCTGAGCAGAAGGCAGACGCTCAATTGCTGAGCCACCAAGGCATCCCCCAGATACTCTTTAAAATTCTTTTTATGTTGCCTTTATTTGTTGATGTTCTCCCGCCACCCCCCCCCTTTATTCCCAATAGTGTTATGTCTTTGGTGTTTTGTTTTGTTTTTGGTCAGTATTTATCTATTAAGAATTTATCGGTATCCCTGGCTGGCTCAGTAGTTGGGCGTCTGCCTTCAGCCCAGGATGTGATCCTGGAGTCCTGGGATCAAGTCCTGCATCGGGCTCCCTGCATGGAGCCTGCTTCTCCCTCTGCCTGTGTCTCTGCCTCTCTGTGTGTGTCTCAAAAATAAATAAATAAAATCTTAAAAAAAAAGAATTTATCAATTAGTCTTTACAACTTTTTACTTTGTTGACTTTATATATTACCCATTTTCTATTTTACGGATACCTACTCTAAATTATTTCCTCTTTTTCTGCTTTGGGTATAAATTGCTTCATTTTCTTGCTTTTTAATGTGTGTACTTAAATCATGATTTTTTTTTTACTTTTCTTTCCTTATGTAGACACTTAAAATTATTACTTTCTCTTTAATCATTTGTAGTTGTATCCACAAGTTTTGATATGCTGTGTTTTTATTATGCAGTTAAATATTTATGTTGTGATTTTTTTGTTTGTTTTTTTTGACCCATGGATTGTTTAGAACTATGTTGTTATTGTTATTTGGGGCTTTTTGTAATATATTTCTGTTCTTTATTTCTAATTTGATTCTGTTGTGGTCTCATAACATACCAATATTATTTTGGTCCTCTGACATTTATTAACTCCTTTTTATGGACTGTATATGGCTCAGAAAGCCTGAAGTATTTATTATATGGTCTTAATAAGAAAAGTTTGCTGACTCTTGGAATAAAGAGTCTTAAGATGATGTCTTTGAACTGCTGCTCTAGGATTTATATTATGTATCTTTAACTTATCATCCTCTGCCTTAAATAACAATGACTTCAGGTATAGGATAAGATTATTAAAATAGTATACTTCCATTTCCCTGGTCTTTGGTGCTATTGTCGTATAGTTTACTTCCACATCTTAGAAATCTTATACTAGGTTCCTATTTTTGCTTTACGTAGTCATTTAAAGAGATTAAAAATGTTTGCAACTCATTATTACTATTTTTGGGATTCTTCCTTTGGATCAAATATAAATTTTTCATCAGATATCATTTTCTTTTTCTTTTTCTTTTTCTTTTTCTTTTTCTTTTTCTTTTTCTTTTTCTTTTTTTTCTTTTTCTTTTTCTTTCCTCTCTGTCTCTGTCTCTTTATTGAGAGAGACACAGAGAGAGGCAGAGACATAGGCAGAGAGAGAAGCAGACTCCAGCCTGATGTGGGACTCAATCCCCAGACCCAGGATCATGCCCTGTGAACCGAAGGCAGTGGCTCAACTGCTGAGTGACCCAGGAGTCCCAGATAACATTTTCTTTTGCCTAGAGAATTTATACATTTCTTGCAGAGCATATCTGTGAATTTTCTCTGCTTGTGTTTTTCTGAAAAGCTCTTTATTTCACCTTTATTTTTGAGAAACATTTTTGATAGATGTAGAATTCTAGATTAATACTTTTTCTTTCAATACATGAAAAATGTCTTCTGATTTGCATAGTTGTCATTCTTTGTTGCTTTGCACATAATGTATCCTGTTTCTCTTGATGCTTTTAAGATTTTTCTCATTGTTGCTTTTAAGCAATTTAACTATGTTTTGGAGAGGTTTTCTTTGTGTTTATTCTGTTTGAACTTCTTAGATTTGTCTGTTTACAGTTTTTCTTAAATTTGGAAAAAATTTAGCTATTATGTTTATTGTGTGCCCTTCTCTCTCTTTTTTGAGACTACAATTACATATTTGGGTAGTTTGGCTCATTGTAGAATTTTGGTCCCTTTTATTTGTGGTTGTGTGTGTGTGTGTCTGTATGTATCTGTTCATCTGTTGATGGATATTTGTGTTTCTACTTTTCGATTATTATGAACAGAACTGCTGGGAACCTTCATATTTGTAGATGCATGTTTTTATTTTTCTTGAGTAAATAACCTGTGAGTGAAATTGCTGGGTCATATGGTTAAGTATATGTTTAACTTTGTAAGAAACTGCCAAATATACTTTTCAAAGTGGTTGTTAAGCCATTCTACATTCTTATGAACAGTATACGATAGTTGTAATTGTTCTATACCATCACAGCATTTGATTGTTGTTAGTCATTTTTCTTTTAGCCATTCTAGTGGGTGTGTAGTGATACTTTCTTGTGGTTTTAGTTTACATTTATCTGATGACCGATGATATTGAACACTTTTCCGAGCTTATTGGCAACTTCTTTATCTTCTTTTTGTGAAACACCGATTCAGATCTTTACCTGTTTTTATTTTTATTTATTTATTTTTAAGATTTTATTTATTTATTCATGAGAGACACAGAGAGAGAGGCAGAGACACAGGCAGAGGCAGAGGGAGAAGCAGGCTCCATGCAGGGAGCCCGATGTGGGACTCTATCCCAGCTTTCCAGGATCACACCCTGGACTGAAGACAGATGCTTAACCACTGAGCGACCCAGGCGTACCTATTTTTAATTGGATTATTTTCTTAATTGCATTTAATTGCATATAAAGAATATATACTGGAATCAAGTCTTTTGTGGGATATATGTGCCATGATATTTTCTCTCAGTTTTTGGTTTTTTAGTCTTTTTAATATGTTTTGTTGAGTAGAAGTTTTAAATTTTGTTGAAGTATAATCAGTTTCTTTAATGGTTTTGACTCTTCGCATCCCATCTAGGAAATCTTTGCTTGTGTCAAGGTCACAAGAGACTTTCTGTTTTCTAAAACTTTTACAAATTTTAGCTTTTATATTTAGGTATATCATCTGTTTTGAGTAGACTCTTATATTTGTTGTTAAGTAATGATTGAGGTTTATTTCTTTTCCTATGAGTATTCAGTTGTGTGAGCACATGTAAGTGTATTTCTGGATTCTGTTCTCTCCTGTTGATTTGTATATGTACCTTTACACCAGTCCCCAGTCTCCACTGTCTTGATTATTCAAGACTTGAAATCAAGTAGTATGAGTCTGATTGTTCTTTTTCAAAACTGTTGGCTATTTTAAGATCTTTGCATGTCCTTTGCACATTTTAGATTCTGCTTATTATTATTATTATTTTAAAGATTTTATTTATTTATTCAGGAGAGACACAGAGAGAGAGAGAGGCAGAGACACAGGCAGAGGGAGAAGCAGGCTCCATGCAGGGAGCCTGATGTGGGACTTGATCCTGTGTCTCCAGGATCATGCTCCGGGCTGAAGGTGGTGCTAAACCGCTGAGCCACCTGGACCACCCTCTGCTTATTATTTTCTACAAAAGAATCTGCTGGGATTTTGATTAGAATTACACTGATACTATATATCAAATTGGGACATCTTTTTTTTAATTTTGAAAAATTTTATTATTTTGTGAGAGAGCTTGTGTGCATGAGTGGGGGGTGGGTGTGCGGGGAGAGAGAGAGAATCTTAAGGTTTCACACTTACTGAGGAGCATGATGCAGGGCTTAATTTCATAGCCCTGAGATTATGACATGAGCCAAAATCAAGAGTTGGATGCTTAACTGACTGAGCCATGTAGGCACCCCAAAATTGGGGCATCTTTAGTATATGTGCTGCCAAAGTGAGCACCCAAATTGGGACATCTTAATATTGAGTTTTCTAGGGGTGCCTGAGTGGCTCAGTCAGTTAAACATCTGACTCTTGATTTCAGCTCAGGTGATGGTCTCAAGGTTGTGTGAGCCCCACATTGGGATCAATGCTGGATATAGAGCCCGCTAGGGATTCTCTCCCTTTCCCCCTCCCCTGTTCTCTCTGTCCCTGAAAAAAAAAAAAATACAGAGTCTTCTAGTTTATAAGGATGGCATATACTTCTTCATTATTTAGATCTTAAAATTTCTCACAACTGTTTTATATTTTCTTTTTTTAAAAAAGATTTTACTTATTTCTTTATTAGAGAGAGAGAGAGCACGCGCACACATGAATAGAGGGTAGAGGGAGAGGGAGAAGCAGGCTCCTTACTGAGCAGGGAGCCCAGTGCTCCCAGGACTGAGATCATGACCTGAGCCGAAGTCAGATGCTTAACCAAGTGAGCCACCCAGGCGCCCTATTTTCTTTTCTTTTTTTTTTTTTTAAAGATTTTATTTATTTATTCATGAGAGAGAGAGAGAGAGAGCCAGAGACACAGGCAGAAGGGAGGAGCAGGCCCCATGCAGGGAGCCCGATGTGGGACTCGATCCTGGGTCTCTAGGATCAGGCCATGTGCTGAAGATGGCGCTAAACCCCTGAGCCACCCTGGCTGCCCTCTTTTCTTTCTTTTTTTTAAGAGATTTATTTATTTATTTAAAAGACAGAGAGCATGCATGTGGAGGGAGGGGCAAAGGGAGAGAATCTTTAAGTGGACTCCCTGCAGAGCATGAAGCCCAGTATGGGGCTTCATCTCATGCATGATCCATGAAATCATGACCTGAGCTGGAACCAAGAGTTGGATGCTCAACTGACTGAGCCACCCAGGCCCTCCTTATATTTTCAGTATTGGATCTTACACGTTTTTTTTTTTTTTTTGAAATGTCATTAAATATTTTATGGTATTTGATTCTATCATAAATGGTATTTTTCAAATGTCATTTTGAATTTGTTTATTGTTAACATATAGAAGTAAAATTCATTATTGTATATTGTTCTTGTATCCTATGATTTTGCTGATTTTTACATATTAGTGTTTAGGATAATTAAGGTTAGGATATAATCATGTTGCAAATAAGAATGATTTTATTCTTTCCTTTTCAATAATCTCCATGCCTTTTCTTTCTTCCTTGCTTTATTGCACCAGTTAGGATTTTCAGCACAATGTTGAGAAGTGGTTGATAGTGCATACATCATTGCTTTTTTCCTGATCTTAAGAGAATAGTCTTCAGTTTTGGCTAGAGTTGCTTTATAGATGTTCACCATTAGTTTGAGGAAGTTCTCTATTTGTAGTTTGCTGGGACCTTTTATTCATGAATGGGAGTTGAATTTTTCAAATACTTTTTCGTCTATTGTAATGATCATTTTTTTTTTAAAATTTTTTTTTATTTATTTATGATAGTTACACACACACACACAGAGAGGCAGAGACATAGGCAGAGGGAGAGGCAGGCTCCATGCACCAGGAGCCCGACGTGGGATTCGATTCCGGGTCTCCAGGATCGCGCCCTGGGCCAAAGGCAGGCGCTAAACCGCTGCGCCACCCAGGGATCCCTGTAATGATCATTTTAAAAATCATTTAATCTGTTAATATGGTGAAATACATTGACTCTTTTGAATAGTAAACCAACCTTAAATTCTTGGGATAAACCGCATTTAGTCATTATGTATTTTTCCTTTTTATATATTGCTGGGTTCTATTTGGTGGTTTTTTTGTTAATGATTGTTGTGTTTATTTTTGGGATAATTACTGGTTTATAGTTTTCTTGACTTGTATGTATGTATGCTTTGCCATCAGTATAATCCTGTCCATATAAAATGGGTTAGGAAGCATCCCCACCTCTCCTCTTTTCTGAAAGAGTCTTTCTTTCTTTCTTTCTTTCTTTCTTTCTTTCTTTCTTTCTTTCTTTCTTTCTTTCTCTTTCTTTCCTTCTTTCCTTTTCTTTTCTTTTCTTTCAAGATTTTATTTATTTATTCATGAGAGATACACAGAGAGAGAGGCAGAGACAGAAGCAGAGGGAGAAGCAGGCTCCATACAAGGAGCCTGATGTGGGACTCGATCCCCGGTCTCCAGGATCATGCCCTGGGCCAAAGGCAGGAGCTAAACCGCTGAGCCACCCAGAGATTCCCCTGAAAGAGACTTTCTTGAAATGGCTCATAGAATTCTCCAGTGAATCTTAGAGATTTCTTTGTGGGAAGACTTTTAGTTAGGAATTTAGTGTATTTAATAAATGTAGGACTATTCAGGTGTTATATTTTCTTTGATATCTGTTTTGGTAATTAGCATCTTTTATTTTTTATTTTTTTTAAATTTTTTTGTTTATTTATTATTTATGTATTATAGTCACAGAGAGAGAGAGAGAGAGAGGCAGAGACACAGGCAGAGGGAGAAGCAGGCTCCATGCACCGGGAGCCCGATGTGGGATTCGATCCCGGGTCTCCAGCATCGCGCCCTGGGCCAAAGGCAGGCGCCAAACCGCTGCGCCACCCAGGGATCCCTAGCATCTTTTAAGGAATTGGAGCATTTAATGTATAGTTTTAATGGTCGACTTGAGGGGCATAGTACAACCTCAACTATTCCTTAACTCTAGAGTCTCTAGTGTTGTTTTCTCTTTTTTCCCCTGGTATTGGCAAGTTGTGGTTTCTCTTCTTTCTTCATTGTCTACACAAAGGTTTGTCAATTTCATTGATTTCCTCCTCCCCAAAGAATCAAATTTTGCTTGTTTATTATTTTACTGATTTCACCTCTTTGCTTTATTTCCTTCTTTTACTTTGGTTTTAATGTATACTTTTTATTTTTTATTTTATTTATTTATTTATTTTTTAATTTTTATTTATTTATGGTAGTCACAGAGAGAGAGAGAGAGAGAGAGAGAGAGGCAGAGACATAGGCAGAGGGAGAAGCAGGCTCCATGCACCGGGAGCCTGACGTGGGACTCGATCCCGGGTCTTCAGGATCGTGCCCTGGGCCAAAGGCAGGCGCCAAACCGCTATGCCACCCAGGGATCCCTAATGTATACTTTTTTAAAAAAGATTTTATTTGTTTATTCCTGAGAGACCCAGAGAGAAAGGCAGAGACAACAGGCAGAGGGACTCGATCCCAGGACGTTGGGATCACGACCTGAGTCAAAGGCAGACCCTCAACCATTGAGTCACTCAGGCATCCCTACTTTGGTTTTAATGTATACTTTTTCTAGCTTCTTGTGGTGGAAGCTTAATTTTTGTAAGCCTTTTTGTTTACTGTTTGTATCTTTGTGTTTTGCTTTACTGATTTTTTTTTTATGTGTTTCTATGTAGTGTAATCTTTTTTCCATTTTTTTTCTTTTAAATTTTGACTGGTTTTACAAGAGTTTTCAAAATTAATGTAGTAACATTAGTCCTTTTGTCTTTTATGTCAATTTTATTATTTATTATTTTTATTTTTATTTTTTTTTAAGATTTTAGTTATTTATTCATGAAAGACAGAGAGAGAGAGGCAGGGACACAGGCAGAGGGAGAAGCAGGCTCCATGCAGTGTGCCCGAAGTGGGACTGGATCCCAGGACTCCAGGATCAAGCCCTGGGCCAAAGGCAGGCACCTAACCGCTGAGCCACCCAGGGATTCCCTTATGTCAATTTTAGAAAATCTTCCAGCAAAGCAAGATTTTTTTTTTGATTCACTTGCATGTTTTTGTAATTGTTTTATTTATTTATTTTAAAAGTATTTATTTATTTATTTTAGAGAAACAGAGCTTGAGAGCATGCGCACAAGTTGAGGGAGGGGCAGAGGGAGAGAATTTTCAAGCAGATTCCCCACTGAGTGCAGAACCTGACCCTGAGAGGCTTGGTCTCATGACTCATGAGATCATGACCTGAGCTGTAAACAAGAGGTGGATGCTTAACCCTCTGAGCCACCCAGGCACCCTTTGTTTTATTTTTAAAATCTGTAATTTGTAATTCATTTTGGGTATGGCATACTATGATATGGAGAACTGAGGATATATTTTTCTATATTATTATCCAGTTTTTCCCAACATTCTTCATCATATAATCTATTTTCTTTAAATGGCATTGTTTTAGTCTTTCTTCTGTTTTAGAAATTTCTTAGCTATATATATATATATATATATATATATATATATATATTTTTTTTTTTTTTTTGATAGTCACACAGAGAGAGAGAGAGAGAGGCAGAGACACAGGCAGTGGTAGAAGCAGGCTCCATGCACCGGGAGCCCGATGTGGGACTCGATCCCGGGTCTCCAGGATCGCGCCCTGGGCCAAAGGCAGGCGCCAAACTGCTGCGCCACCCAGGGATCCCCTCTTAGCTATTGTTATGGATATAAGCTTGGTATATGAATGAATCATTCTCTCTCTCTCTCTCTTTTTTTTTTTTTTTAAAGATTTTATTTATTCTTGAGAGACACAGAGAGAGGCAGAGACATAGGCAGAGGGAGAAGCTAGCTCCCTGCGGGGAGCCTGATGTGGGACTCGATCCCAGGACCCCAGGATCACGCCCTGAGCCAAAGGCAGATGGTCAACCACTGAGCCACTCAGGCATTCTTCTCAAAATAATTCTATTCAAATGTAATTAATTGTTACAGTTATACAATAGATATTCACAGAATGAATGTTATCTGCATTTAGTTTGTTATGGGGAGAAATGATTTCACTAACTGTTAATGATCATTTTGAGAATTCCCTATCCTCTAATATTGTAAATGTTCTCTATTGTCTTTATGACAGTATTTATTTTTCCCCAGTTTCATTGAGATGTAATTTATGTGGATTAAAATTAGCCTATTTTTAGTGTGCAGTTTGAATTTGGTTATTAGTTTTCTATAATCATGTAACCAGCACCACAAACAAGATACAGAAGTTCTACCATTCTGAAAAGTCTCCTTGTACACCTTTGCCCATAAGCAGGGGACCTCTGCCCTGAAGCAGCCACCTCAGTACTTTTTTTTTAACTGTTAGTGGTTTTTAGTATATTGACAAGAGTTGTGTAATCTTCACCACAATCTAATTTTAGAACATTTCTATCACCTCAGAAAGAAATAGATATCTGTTTAAAGTCACTCCCTCAGGGCTTCCAGGTGGTTCAGTTGGCTAAATGTCTGCCTTTGGTTGCGTCATGATCCTAGGATTCTGGATTGAGCCCCATGTCAGGCTCCCTGCTTAGTGGGGAGTCTACATTTTCCTTCTCCTTCTATTCTTCCCCTCACTCATGCAGTCTCTCTCTCTCACATAGCTTCTCAAATAAATAAGATCTTTAAAAAAATAAAGTCACTCCATCTTCCCACTTTTAGCCCTAGCAACCACTAGTCTACTTTATGTCTCTGTAGATCTGCTTTTCCTGGCAAATAGAAACATGCAATATGTTGGATTATTCTGTGTCTGGCTTCTTTCATTGGACATAAACATTATCAACTTTTGAGCATTTTTATGAAATTAAGTTTTTTTTAAAACAGGGAATGACTCTACTAATGATGGGGTCAGCAGATGCTCTTCCTGAGGAACCCTCAGCTAAAACTGTCTTTGTAGAAGACATGACAGAGGAACAGTTAGCATCTGCGGTAAGATATATTTGATTGCTACTTTTTGGAAGACATACCACATTTTACATATTTGATTGATAAAGTTACTAAGTTGCCTTTCAGAAAGTAGCATCTAAGTGTTTTTGAAGATTTGGGGCGCCTGGGTAGCTCAGTTGGTTAAGCGTCTGACTCTTGATTTTGGTCTTAGGGTCTTAGGATCAAGCCCTGTGGTGGACTCCACCTCTGAGAGGAGTCTGCTTGAGATTCCCTCCCTCTTCCTTTGCCCCTCCTGCATACATACTCTCTCTAAAATAAATACATAAATCTTAAAAAAAAAAAAGTTTTGAAGATTTAATTGGTAATACCAAGATGTATGGTTTTGTGTATTTATTTTAAAGATTTTATTTATTTAGAGGAAGTACACCAGTGCACACTTGAGTAGGGGGAGGGGCAGAGAAGAGGGAGGGAGAGAATCTCCAGCAGGCTTCACACTTAGCTCCCCAAGATGTATGTTTTTAGAAGTAAAAGGTTTTATTTTTGAAATTGGCCTGAGGAATCCCTGTATAATTGGATAATTCAATTTAAAGTCAATTAGTGTCTTTAATAAATCAGTGTCAGGCAGTGCTAACTGTGATATTTTATGGGAAAACAGGCTCAAAGAGGATAAATGGTTTAAATGCTGAGATGTTAAAATTCTTAAAACTTTATTTGTTGAAAATACAATTTATCCTGAATTGCAACATTGTTTTAGAAAACTGGTCAACACAAAGTTGTCACATGTTTTTTTTTTTTTTTTTTTTTACCATCCAGCATTTGTAGTAGTATTTTCTTTTTTTGAAGTGTTTCTACATATACTTTATTATCCCATTTTAATGATAAGCCTTCAAAGAGGGGCAAGAGTGATATGATTGTTCTTTTATTATTCTCGAGGAGAGAATTAAAACACAAGAATGTTTGTCAACGTAATGCAAGTAAATATTTTTATTAGGGATAAAAAACGTTACTTTGGGGTGAAGTTGGAGTTTAAATTGTATGGGTTGATAAATTGTACTTCAAAGTATGAACTCTAGTGATTTTTTATATGCTATGTCATTTTATAAAAAGGAGTTAATCTTTGTCCTTATCAGATGGAATTACCATGTGGATTGACAAACCTTGGTAACACTTGTTACATGAATGCTACAGTTCAGTGTATTCGTTCTGTGCCTGAACTCAAAGATGCCCTTAAAAGGTAAGATACACGAGAAATGTGAGTCTTCCCTTGGGTAGGGGAGGTTCACATTTGGGTGAATAGTGTTTTGTTTATAATTAAGTGTATAATTTTTTTAGCAACTTTACTGAGATATTTATTATATAATTCATCCATTTATAGTATTCAGTTGAATGGTCTTTGTTATATTCACAAGATTTTACAACCATCACCACAGTCTAATTTTAGATTCTTTTCTTCCTCCTGAAAAGAAACCTTATATTCACGAGCAGTCATTCATTTTACCCTTTCCATCTCCAGTTCTAGACAGCCATTTATCTACTTTCTGACCTATTGATATGCCTATTCTGGACATTTCATATAAGTGGAATCATACAGTGTGGTTACTTTTTGTGACTCGTTTCTTTTACTTGGCATAATAGTTTTTGGGTTTATTCACGTTTATTCATTTATTCGTATTCTAAGGAGAACTCTTTCATGTTTTAGAGTTACTTCTCTGAGTTTTGCATGAGCAGGGGAGATTTCATCCTGTTGATTCAATTTCTTGAAACCAGATGAAGTTTTTTTTTTTTTTTAAGATTTTATTTATTCATGAGAGACACAGAGAGAGGTGGAGACATAGGTGGAGGGAGAAGCAGGCTCCCTGTGGGGAGACCAATACAGGACTCGATCTTGGGACCTTGGGATCATGACCTGAGCCAAAGGCAGACGCTCAACCACGGAGCCACCCAGACATCCCCAGATGAAGTATTTTTTGAACGATAAGTTTTTACAAGAAGATGGAAATCCTTGTACTTAACTAACTTAATACAAGAGGACATGGATGGGGCTGATGTCTTTGGAAAAATGGTATTAACTGATAAAATAGGAGTGAAAGAAGAGAGGAAAATTTCCATGGAAGGTGTTCTACAACTGATGATTCTAAAGCTCATCCTTAAATACTTAAGAAGAATTTTTATTTGGCAGTTTCTGGAGAGTGGGATGTATGTTGTAAACGCCAGAGGGGAAATAGACTGGGTTAGCTGAAGAGGCAATGAGGGCCAAGAACCAGAGCTACAGGTAAAATCCAGTTTGCTTGGTGCTGCCCGATAGTGGAACCTCATGATAATGTAGGAGTTCTGAATGTAGAATTTCAAGTGAAAAGTGTATCTAATAAAAATTACTCTTAACTTCTATGAATTAGTTACAAAAGACAGTATCTCATGGCCATATTTTTATCTTACTGGAGATTGGCAAGGCACCTCTTGGTAAGTACCACATAGTTTTTTCATTAGCAATTGTTAGGTTGCTATTTTACTTGCATTTTCTTTTTTATAAAGATTTTATTTATTTATTCATGAGAGACACACCGAGAGAGGCAGAACACAGGCAGAGGGAGAAGGAGGCTCCCTGTGGGGAGCCTGATGCGGAACTCAATCCTGGGTCCCAGGATCATAACCCGAGCCAAAGGCAGATGCTTAACCATTGAGCCACCCAGATGTCCCTTTACTTGCATTTTCAAATTTATATGGGAATGATCTGTTCTTGATAGAACTTAACTGTAAAATTGGTTGGACCAGCTTTTATTGTGGTATTTTAAATGTACATTTTCTGTGTCTTTTAGAGTCAATTTTGGTAACTTATGTTTTCCTGTGAATTTGTCCTTAGGTCTTTAAGATATGTTAGTGTAAGAGTTATCTATTTTGGACCTGTATTTTCCCTCCATTGTCATTTCTTGTGAGATATATATATATATATATATTTCCCCTTGATTATCTTGCCAGAGGTTTATACATTTTTTTTTCTCAGAAATCAGCTATTAGATTTATTCCGTCACTTCTTCCCATTATCTGATTTCATCTTACTTTTGTTTGTATTCGTTTATTTCTGTTTTCCTTAGGCTGTTTCATTTTCTGATTTCTTAAGTTGTATGCTTAGATAATTTATTTATCTGTTCTTGTGTAGTAATGAAAACATTTAGTTGTGAGTTTTTACCTTTATTCCTTGTTCATTAGATGAGGCTGTTCAGATGTTTTTTTAAAGACTTTATTTATTTATTTGACAGAGAGAGAGACCGAGCACAAGTAGGCAGAGTGGCAGGGAGAGGGAGAAGCAGGCTCCCTGCTGAACAGAGAGCATGATGCAGGGCTCAATCCCTGTGATCATGACCTGAGCCAAAGGCAGATGCTTAACCCATTGAACCATTCAGGCACCCTATCTCCTCCTTTTACTTTCTAACAGTTTTTCTTTGTAAAGTTCAATTGTTAATATTATTTAGCTTATTGGATTTTTTTTTTTTTAAGCTCTATCCCAGGACCCTGGGATCATGACCTGAGCTGAAAGCAGATGCTTAACTGACTGAGCCACTTAGGTGCCCCACATGTTTTTTTCTTAATTAGAATTAAATGTTTTCTTGGTATAATAAGAGTTTCTTATGGGGGGATAGTATTAAATTACTCATGATTTTCCTATTCTTAGTTACTTAAAAAAAAGATAATTCATTAGTGTAGCCTTTGCTGTAAATGTAGGAATAGTTACTCAGCAGTATTAACTGCAACTAGAAGTAAAATCAATAATAGCAGCAGTTGTGTCATAAAATACTTCACTGATGTTTTGGGATTCACTTTATTAGTACTTTATTTTAACTTCAAAAGTGCCTTTTACATAGTTGTAAACTGAGAGGGAAACTTATGATTTTCACTTTGTGTTTGTTTTATTTTATTTTATTTTTTAAAATATTTTATTTATTCATGAGAGACACAGAGAGAGAGGCAGAGACACAGGCAGAGGGAGAAGCAGACTCTATGTAGGGAGCCTGATGTGGGACTCGATCCTGGGTCTCCAGGATCACGCCCTGGGCTGGAGGCAGGCGCTAAACCGCTGAGCCATCCAGGCTGCCCTGATTTTCACTTTTTAAAAACATATGTGGGCAGTCGGGTGGCTCTGCTGAGAGTTTGGCACTGCCTTCGGCTGGCACCTGGTCCTGGGGACCCAGGATCGGGTCCCACGTCAGGCTCCCTGCATGGAGCCTGCTTCTCCCTCTGCCTGTATTTCTGCCTCTCTCTGTCTCTCTGTATGTCTCTCATGAATAAATAAATAAAATCTAAAAAATAAATAAATAAAAGAACATATGTAATTTAGACATTATCAATTGTATATTGAAAAATTTAAAAAGACTTGAGTTACAGCAGTTTCCAAAACATCTAAAAAAAGAAACAACTTTTTAATTAGATATATTTTAACATGGTTTCTTGACCTCTTTCATTCTATTTACATAACCCAGAGGTTTTTTTTTTTTATATTGAAATATTTACATCTAGTAAATATCAAATATCTGTCTGTATTTGGTGTGATCAGTTTTGATAAAGCAAATTCTCTGTAACCCATTTTACAAATTATAGAACTTTTCCCTTATCCCAGGAAGTTTTTGTACTCGTACCTTTTTCCAGTCTTCATATCCTGTACCACCCAGCTCTGTAAGCAACTACTTGTCTCATACTAGTTTTGTGCCTTCTGGAACTTAAATGTATAGAATCTAATTTATTTTTGATTTGGCTTAGTTTCACTCAGCATAGTTTTTGAAGCTTATCCATGTTATTGATGGTATTGATAGTTTGGTTGTTCGACATTCTTGCCAGCCTTGGTTGATAACCAGTCTTTCTCATTTTATAGTCCCTCCAGTGTGTGTACACTACATAAGTATAGTTTTAATCATAGTGAATAGGCAGTCATTTTCCTGCCTCCCAATGTTTGGTATTATCTGAATGATAATTTCTGATCCAGTGTCATAAGACATTGTATGAGTGAATACTATAGTTTATTTCATTTGAATGGCCAGTCCTTTGTGCTGTTGTAAATTAAATGAGAATTATAAATTGAAAGTGAATGTAGAAATCCCTTAATAGAAACACTGCGGTTTATAAGTAAATAGACTGACTTGGAAATTAAGTGACTTTTCTTTTTTAAAGATTTTATTTATTTATTCATGAGAGACAGAGAGAAAGAGAGGCAGAGACATAGGCAGAGGGAGAAACAGGCTCTTTACAGGGAGCTTGATGTGGGACTCGATCCCCAAACTGGAATCATGCCATGAGCCAAAGGCAGATGCTCAACTGCTGAGCCACCCCGGCATCCCTTAAGTGACTTATTTAATGTTACATAGATGTTAATGCTGAATGTAGGTGTATTGATTTTGATTTATGGTTTTTGATCTAATGTTTTTTTCTTATTTCTAAAAGTATATTTTATTTTCCTTGCAATAGTGGACATTAAAATGTGTACTTTCTTGTTTCATATTTTCAGGAAAAATTTTTTAAAATATTTTATTTATTTGAGAGAGAGCACAAGTTAGGGGGGCAGAGAGAGAGGAAGAAGCAGACTCCTTGTTGAGCATGGAGCTAGATAGGGCTCAATCGTAGGACCCTAGGCTCATGACTTGAGCCAAGGCAGACACTTAACCAATTGAGCCACCCAAATACCCCAGGAAATGTTTGTTTTTAAATAAGTTAGGAGAAAAAATTTAAAGTGGACTTCATTCATCTAAATTCTCTTTTTTTTAGTATTCCTTTTTTTCTTGCCTATGGAATGCTTAAGGGAATAAGACCAGAAGAGAAGACAATAGAAAGATGGGAACAACTCTGATAAAGTTGCAGTTGAGGGTGTCATAATAAGCTCTTTGCACTAGTTTCTTCCCTTTTGTGTTTCAGAATGAATTGAATCCTATTTAATTCTCCCTTAATGTTCCCAGGTATGCAGGTGCCTTGAGAGCTTCAGGGGAAATGGCTTCAGCACAGTATATTACTGCAGGTCAGTATCTTAAATATATTCCTTTTCAATAGGATGATGTAGTATTCAATAAATGTTATTTTTCACTCTGTTTTTTTAGTAGCTTTCAGTTTACAAAACATGTTTTGTAAAACATCTCAATAAAATTGGAGTATTTATACTTAATGTTAAACAACTTAGGGCTTATTTTATTATCCAAATTATAAACCAGTGATGTCTGTCTTTTCTGAAAAATAGTCTGGATTTTTTGGGTTAATTTTGGCTTTAGGGTTCTATTAGTAAAATATATATTTGGGGATATCCAGAGATAAGTTATATTGTAGTTGATACAGTCATTGTAAGAGAGTCTTAGTGGGTGTTAGTGTAAGGAAATCATGCATGATTGAGGAGAAACAAATTCTTAAAGGATAGAAATAACTTCTTTCTTTGTTACATGAGACCATGTATTCTGTCTGCATTCATTCTGGGACAGTTTTACAAATGAATACGCTTAAATCATTGGGTTAGGTCAATAAGGTATGTTTATAGCCATGCCTTTTTTTTTTTTTTTTTGATAGCACCTTTATTGAGATATAATTTACATCCCATACAATTTACCCATCTAAAGTGTGCAGCTCATTGTCTTTTAGTATATGCAGAGTTGTGTAGCAACTGGTGGTGACTATAGTCCATTTTAGAATGTTTTCATCCACTTGGAAAAGAAACTGTGACTTTTAGCACTCAGCCTGTTTCTCCCCTCTCCCCCGCACCCCAGCACCATTCTCAGCCCTATCCAACCACTAATCTACTGTCAGTCTCAATATATTTGTTTATTTGAGACTTTTGACATAAATGGAATTCTACAGTATGTAGTCTCTTTTGACTGGCTTTCATTTAGAATATTTTCAAAGTTCATTCAATTGTAGTATGTATTAGTACTTTTATTCTTTTTTATCACTGAATAAGATTCTTTTGTAAGGATATATCCTATTCCATTTGTCCTTTCATCCTGATAGACATTTGGGTGGTTTCCATTTTTTGACTCTTACAAATATTGCTGAAAACTTGTGCAAGCATTTCTGTGGATATAATGTTGTTATATCTCTTGTGTATGTATCTGGGATTGGGATTTCTGGGTCATATGGTAACTATATTTAACCTTTTGGAGAACTGCCAGACTGTTTTCCAAAGCAGTTGGCATCATTTTCTGTTTCTTCCATGAATGAGGGTTCCAGTTTCTCTGTATCCTTCATAATACTCAGTATTGTTTGTCTTTGATTATAGCCAGCCTAGGGGTGTGAAGTGGTATCTCATTGTGGTCAGCTGTTAATTTGTAATACTATAAACAGTAGATTTCTTTGTGTCACTTGGATTAGAGATTGTCCTTTGACTTTTTTTTCCTGAAAGTAAATCTATTTGCTGAAATGAAGTTTTTAATGAGAAAAGTATGATGCCTTATATCTAGTTTACTTGATTCCTTGTATCTAAGAGTAATTGGAATTTCAGCAACTTCTTCAGTATCCTATGAGTCTTGTAGTATTAAAGGGATGAAAGATACTGTCTTCATTTTTAAATTTTATTTTGTGCTAAATTTAAATTTAGCGCAAAGAATAGATCCAAGAATTCACCAGTTATTAACTTTTTGTCACATCTGATATATCATTCTCTATAACCATGTTCTTTTTTTTCTGAACCACTTGAGAGTATAAGATAGACATCATGTCTTATTCCTGAATACTTCAGTCTGTATTTCCCAAGAATAAGGACATTTATAACCATAAGACAGTTATCGTTTTTCAAAATCTAGGCATTTCACATGGATAAAGTACTCTAAAATATAAACTACTTAAATTTTGGCAAATTAACCCAATATTGCCCATTATAAAGTTGTTTTTCTTTTTTGCTTTGAAAGGCAGTTTAGAATCACCTATTGGATGTAGTTGTCATATCCTACTGGTATCTTTTATTTTTTTATTTTTTTTATTTTTTAAAGATTTATTTATTTTTTCAGTCAGAGAGAGTGAGAGAGAGGCAGAGAGACACAGGCAGAGGGAGAAGCAGGCTCCATGCAGGAAGCCCGATGTGGGACTCGATCCCGGGTCTCCAGGATCACACCCCGGGCTGCAGGCGGCGCTAAACCGTTGGGCCACCAGGGCTGCCCTACTGGTGTCTTTTAATGCACAGTGCACTTTTGACCCTTCTCTTTCAAACTAACGAAATACTTTGAGATGCTCTGTTTATGGTATATGTTAAATCTTAAATCATTTTTTATTTTGAGTAATGTGTACCTTTTTAAAGTGTTATAATAATTGAGGCTTTTTAATTTTATTAATTTATTTTTTTAAAAAGGTATATTTATTTATTCATGAGAAACACACAGAGAGAGGCAGAGACATCAGCAGAGGGAGAAGCAGGCTTCCTCTGGGGAACCTGATGTGGGACTTGATTCCGGGATCACACCGTGAGCCATAGGCAGAAGCTCAACCACAGCCACCCAGGCATCCCTAGGCTTTTTTATTTTAAGAAATACTATATTGGTAGTGACACCTTAATCTTGGCTGTCCATCCAAAAAATATTTTTAAACACCATGTTTAGTTGTCTTATTTGGGAACATTTTATTAAGCAATGGCTTTGTGCAGAGATGTATTATTTGCCGGGCTTCAGTTTGTATAATAATGGTAGATAACATTTCATGTATTAGTTAACAAAACAAATCCAGATAGTCTAGACTAGAATTTGCTGTACATGAAGTAAGGGCCAGATGTGATAGCTAAGAAGTCAGCAGAAGAAAAGTATTCTTAACTTCTCAGAGGAGGGCTCAGTCCATGACCATGAGATTTATGAAGGTGAAAGAGGATAGCGGAGGAAAGATTTTGAAGAAGGCAGATTAGTTTTGGATTTTAGCTATCCGTATAGTCAGGAAGTATGTTTAACAGATTTTTAAAATTTAGGAGTTGAATAAATGGGAACCATGTACAAGCTTAAAGGGAAGTGGGTTGAGAGTATGACCCGATGGCCTGATAATGGCTTAGTACCAGAACAGTAACATCAGCCTGTTTGATCCCTAGACAGAGGTTATGTGTTCTCTGTACTGAATGAATATGCTCTGCTTTGTTTGGGAAGACAAAGGTTGGCAAGAGGAGAGAGACTAAGGGGCAGGGCTTAGAAGTTGTTTATAGTTAGTGATTACATTATAAAGTGTGGTCAGTTCTTCAGATTTAAAAACAAATCTTTTTCTTATTGGGAATTTGACAACTACAAAAGGAGTAGATACATTTAAAAATACAACTCAGCAGTTTTTTGGTTGTATTAATCTAGAATTAATTTACAGTAGCATGTATTAAATATGTCACTGTTTTATGAAAGCCATGTTTGCTTTGTTTTTCAGCCCTTAGAGATTTGTTTGATTCCATGGATAAAACTTCTTCTAGTATTCCACCTATTATTCTACTGCAGTTTTTGCACATGGCTTTTCCACAGTTTGCGGAGAAGGGTGAACAAGGACAATATCTTCAACAGGTAAACAGGGCAAGATTCTGTGGTTTTCATTTTGTAAATGTAAAACTTGGGTGTTGTACACTTACCATGTTTATTTGTATTTCCAAACATTTTGCATTTATCAGTCCTCTCTAGTTCACAGCATCATTATCTTTTGCCTGAAGTGGTCTGTTAGCTATCATCTTGCTTCTGCTTTTGTCCTTCTTCAATCTCCACACAGCCTCCAGAGTCCTTTATAAAATGAATATAGGATTATGTTGGTCCCTTGTTCATTACTTCCTAGTGATTTTTCTATCCCACTCCTGAATAATCTAGCTCCTGGCTCCCTCTCTGAGCCTAACATGTGCCATTCTCCCCTGTTGCTTATTTCTTTGGCTTGCACATACACTGGCTTTCTGGTTATTTTTTAAGCCCTCCAGTATCCTCTTTCTGTAGGGTCTTTCTTTCCTCTTATGTCTTTGCCTCTCAGGTAAGTTCATGGCTTGCTTCCTCCCTTCATTCAGGTCTCATGGCTCAAATGTCAAGGCATCAGAGTAGTTTGATTATTGAAATCACATACTTCCTTTCCCCTCATCACTTTCTACTCCCATATTGCTTTTTTTAAATTTATAACTCTTTAAGTGAATTTATGGTACATTTTGTTTATGTCCCCATTGAGAACTTTTTCTGTTTTAGTTGCTGCCGTGTTTGTGTCTAAAGCAGTGTTTAGCATTAGGAGGAGCTTAGTGAACATCTCTTGAATGAATATTCTGGAATTCCTCATTGTTTTGAAGATCCTGTGATATCTAATTTTACTTAATATTTTTAAATTAAAAAAAGAGCTTTCTTCTCCTTTCCTAAGGGAACGGTAATTCTTTTAGAAGGATTTTGTAGACAAAATAGTATCACAGCCAGGATTATTTACTTTGGCATTTTTAAATTACAGGATGCTAATGAATGTTGGATACAAATGATGCGAGTATTGCAACAGAAATTGGAAGCCATAGAGGATGATTCTGTTAAAGAGGTAATTGAAACGTATTTGTGATTATAGCTTGATAATTAGACTCCCCTGAGCCCAAAGACTCGAAGTTAATTCATCCTAATAGATAGACATGTACTTGTATACTTTAGGTGCTCAATTTGTAGTTGGAATTTGAAAGCTTACACTTGACACTTGAATTCAGTGTATTATTTATTAAACTTCATATTATTGAGCATCTGTAGTCTTTTGGTAATGTTTTTTGAACAGTAGAAGTATCTTACAGAAATTGATTATATTTTAAAAAGCTTAATGTATTTACTAAACCTGGACTGTGTGGGGAAAAGTATACATTAGTATCTATATAAAGTAAGTTGGAATTTTTATTTCATTTTAATTTTTGCAGACAGATTCTTCATCTGCATCAGCAGTGACACCATCTAAAAAGAAAAGTTTAATTGATCAGTTCTTCGGAGTTGAGTTTGAAACTACGTATCCTTATGAGCCAAGATTTGTTGAGACTGTACTGATAACTTACTAGAAGTGCATTGGTAGCAATAGCATTATTGACTGATTGGAGTGGTGGGTGGAGTACGTAGAAAAATTCTTCAGAGGCTTTTATGCCTAAAAGATGCAATGAAACTTGGAAAAATACATCAGAGTAATCCTAAAGGTTAGGATTATGTTATTTTGTTGGATTGAAGGATATTCATTATTTTTTTCTTAAGAATATCTTTAGCACAGTCAACCTCATTAACACTTCATAGGGAATCAATTTTTAATTGTATGAAACAGAGTATATCAGCCAGATGATACACATGAGATTGAACCAATTCATAAAATGTGAATTCATGAATTCAGGGAAGGACTATCTTCTAGGCCATGAATAGAAACTTAAAGATTACTGTTTATGTATCTTTCATCAAAACCATTTTAAGGGGGCGCCTGGGTGGCTCAGTAGTTGAGACCTGCCTTTGGCTCAGGTTGTGATCCCGGGGTCCTGGGATCGACTCCCACATCAGGCTCCCCTGCAGGAAGCCTGCTTCTCCCTCTGCCTATGTCTCTCTCCACTCTGTCTCTAATGAAAAGGTAAATAAGACCTTTTCATTAGAAAAGAAAAAAAACCAAAAACCATTTTAAGACTGTATAAGTACCAACTTATATTTGTTTAGAGTTTATCCTTTTATTGCTTTTATTTTTCATTACTAATATTGTTGGTAAGTGCATGAAGCACTTTAAAGTATGTTGAAACAAATCTGGGAAACCAAAATGTTTTAAACACCAATGAATGATGCTATTGATTTTTTTTTTTTAATTCCAGTATAGTTAGTATACGGTGTTACATTAGTTTCAGATGTACAATATAGTGGTTCAGCAGTTCCATACATTACTCAGTGCTCTCATAGTAAGTGTACTCTTAATCCCCATCACCTATTTCACCCATACCCTCACCTACCTTCTTCATTCTTGTTGAGAATGAAATCATATGGTATTCATCTTTGTCTGACTTATTAGCATTTTACATCTTGATCCGCCCATCTTTTTGAAAATGGTAAGATTTCATTCTTTTTTTATGGCTGAGTAATACTCCATTTTATATACCCCCCCCACATTTTCTTTATCCATTCATCTTTTGATGGACACTTGAGTTGCTTCTATAATTTGGCTTTTGTAAATAAGGCTGCAGTACACATAGGGGCACATATGTCTTTTCATACTAGTGTTTTCATATTCTTTGGGTAAATACCCAGTGGTGGAATTACTAGATCTGGATCATATGATACTCCCATTTTTAATTTTTTAATGAACCTCCAATACTGTTTTCTATAGTGGCTGTACCAGGTTGCATTCCTACCCACAGTGCATGAGGGTTTCTTTTTCTCCTATATCCTTGCCAACACTTGAATTTTTTTTTTCCTCCAAGAGAGGGAGAGAGGTGAAAGTAGGGGATAGGGAGAGGGAGAATCTTGAACAGGCTCCATCCCCAGTGCAGAGCCCAATGTGGGGCTCGATCTCACAACTCTGAGATTATGACCTGGGCTGAAATCAAGAGTTGGACGCTTAACAAAATCACCCACGTGCTCCAACACTTGTTTGTGTTTTTGATGGATGTGAGGTGGTGATGTGGTTTTGATGTGTATTTCTATGATGATGAGTAATGTTTAGGATCTTTTCATGTGTTAGCCTTCTATACGTCATCTTTGGAGAAATGCCTATTCTATTTATGTCTTCTGCCCATTTTTAAATTGGGCTATTTTTTGTTGTATAAGTTCTTTGTATATTTTGGATACTAACCGTTTATCAGATATCATTTGCAAATATTTTTTTTTTAAATAAGTGGGATAATTTTTTTAAAATTTTATTTATTTATGATAGTCACACAGAGAGAGAGAGAGAGATAGAGGCAGCGAGACATAGGCAGAGGGAGAAGCAGGCTCCATGCACCAGGAGCTCGACATGGGATTCGATCCCGGGTCTCCAGGATCGCGCCCTGGGCCAAAGGCAGGCGCTAAACCACTGCGCCACCCAGGGATCCCTCATTTGCAAATATTGATACTATTTTAATGGCATGAGGATAATTTATTATATTCAACATATAATTTATTATAACAAATTGATTGCCTGTTAGTATATTCCTTATCTTATTTCCTAAAGCATGAAATGTACAGAATCCGAAGAAGAAGAGGTTACTAAAGGAAAGGAAAATCAGCTTCAGCTTAGCTGTTTTATCAATCAAGAAGTCAAGTATCTTTTTACAGGACTTAAATTGGTAAGATCAGTTACAGTTGATCCTCATTATAAATGGATTCTGTATTTGCAGGTGCACCTACTTGCTAAAATTTATTTGTAACTCTAACATCAGTACTTGTGGCACTTTCATGGTTATTTGTAGACATGCTCCAAGTGGCAAAAATTTTGAGTTGCTGGGCACAGTCTCCCCTGAGGTCCAAAGAGGTGATGCTTTGCTTTGTTTCAGCTCATACTATAAACAAGTGTCCTTTTACAGTAATTTTAGTACCACAACTTTTTGCATTTTTGTGCTTTCTGTTGGTGATTTGCTGTTTAAAATGGCCTTCAGCCATAGTGCTGAAGTGCCATCTCATGTTCTAAGCCCAAGAAGGCTGTGTGTGAATGTTTATTAGAAAAGCCTTAAGGAGAAAATGTTAGATAAAGCTTCATTCAGGGATGATTTATAGTGTAGTTGTCTGAAGACAATGTTAGTGAATTGTCATTAAATAGAAACACATGTAACACAAGGTTGCGTAATGATAGGTCATCAAAAATGTTGTGACCAGAGGCATGCAGGAGGCCTCTAAGGGTATTATAATGAAGATGTATTAGCAGTGACAAGGTATAAACTGTAATTTTACTATGTAAATCAGGCCATGTAGGCCCTCTGCCTTTGCACCAGCATTGCAGTTGAGGCCCTGGAATGTAGTGACTTCATTGCTTTGTGGCAGAGGTAGGTCTAGAACTTGATACTCTAATTAGTACTCTTTCCCCGTTTTCATACTACAGAATGCACTCTAATGAGCAGATTGATAAAATATAACAGTTTTGCTTGCTAATTAAGTACTTGATATGGAAATATATACATGTCTTAAAAGACAGGCAATGAATTGGGACAGGGATTGCATTAATAACAAGATAACTTGTCATCAGAGAGTTCCCATCTACTGTTTGAGGTAAGATCAGTAAAAGGAGAGGTTGGTAAATGCAGACGTAAGAGACAAATAGAAAGTACTATTCTCTGCCCTCTGATACTGAGGCATACTACTTTTAAGAGAAGTTCATTTTAAAAGCTTACAAATAATAGCTCACCACTAATAGTCCTGAAAAAATTCTGATGTGCAAGTTTCAGGGCATCAAAACATGAAGTATTAAATGTAACCGGAGAGTGTAGAATGGAATGTTTTGGCAGGGACTCTCCAGTATGATATTTTTCTTCATAATTTTGTAAAATTCTAGAAAAACTAAATATACCACTTCTAGTGGTAGTGGATTGGCAATAACACCTATAGCTTACTTGATGAATTATATCACACTAGATATGCATTCTTGAAAAGCATGTTTTTATGAGATATTGTATTATCTTGCCCGTTTTTAGGTGCTTTTTTATCATCATTATCATTTATCATCATCATTTGTTCTGAATATTCTAGAGTAATTTGGCTCCATATTTCTTTACCGTTTTGCTGCCAAACAGATGATTAAGTGTTAAAAACTACATGGTGATTCCTTTTATAATGTGATTAGTAATTTTTAGAAAATTAAAGAAATTGTATTAAGTAACATGCTTATAGTGAACATTAACAGTAAATTTTTATTTCTAATTTCTTATGTATTCTTACAAAGCACAGCACATTAGTAGTGCTTTCTTTTAATATTAGAAATAGTAGCTAATGTTTATTGAATATAGAATATATGCCCAGTGGTTGTCCATGTTTTTTATACATACTTACATACTTCTAACAATAGCAATATGATTGCAGTTATTATCATTATCATTTCCATATGATGCCCAGAGGGGATAATTGTCTCCCTGAGTGTTGCACACGCTGTAAAAAGTGGAAAGGCAGACATGATGGTTAAGATATGTATGTGTTTAAAAGCTTTTCCATAATTGTTAGATTAACAGGTTTTCTCTATGATGACTTTTCTCAAATTTGAAAATAATTGGCTATAGAAGGTTTTTATATATAAAGCATAAAGAACAAGGGTTTCCTACATTCTCATAATTGTCCTCCATTATGAGTATTCTGAGAATCCATAGGTAGAAGCCATAAGGCTTTTTTTTTGTGTTATATAAAATACAGTATAAATCTGAGCAACATTTGGGTAACAATTTAAAACTTCAAACATTATTTATATTTTGAGGAGTTCACAGCTCAGAAGGTCAGATCCTCAACTCCACAGTGTAAATTATTTGCTACCTTTTAAGAACTGAGGCATATCTAAGAGGCCTCCTACACTGTCTTCATTCAGATTATTTTTCAGTGGTATAAATCCATTGACATATATTGTTTATTAAATAATACTAATTTTTAAAAGAACTTACAGTGTTACTCTAGGGTTGCCTGGCTGTCAGTCAGTAGAGCGTGGGGCTCTTGATCCTTGAAGTTATGAGTTCAAGCCCCACTTTGGGTACAGAGCTTTCTTTAAAAAAAAAAAAAAGTGTTGCAGAAAAAGATTTTTTAAAACTAAAATTGTTTGGTCTTCTGTTCTTTTTTTAGCGACTCCAGGAAGAAATAACTAAGCAGTCTCCAACATTGCAAAGAAATGCTTTATATATCAAATCTGTAAGTTGTGCATTCCTTTTGAAATTGAATCCATTTTGATGGAAGGTTTCCAGTTAGTTAATTTTATGCAGTCTGTTTTTACCAAAGCAAGGAATTAAAAACCTGTGTGGTGTTTGCATGTGATAGGATTTCTTTCATTTTTTTCCCCCTCAGTCCAAGATCAGCCGACTACCTGCTTACTTGACTATTCAGATGGTTCGATTTTTTTATAAAGAGAAGGAATCTGTGAATGCTAAAGTTCTTAAGGTTAGTAACGAACTTCAGTATAATAAAATATTGTAATTCTTTGAAAACAATCCCTAATTTACAATACGTTTCTTTCTTCATTTAGGGATAGACTTTTTTTGAAATACTGTAAGTAGGAAAGATATATATTAACATTAGATAAGTGGTTCTTAAGACTATGTATTGGAATTATCTGTTTTCCTTTTTATTATTAATTTTTATTTATGTAAATATGAAGTTTCAGTTCTCATTTTTTAAAAATATATTTTATTCATTTATTCATGAGACACAGAGAGGCAGAGACACAGGCAGAGGGAGAAGCAGGCTCCATGCAGGGAGCCCGACGTGGGACTCGGTCCCGGGACTCCCAGGATCACGCCCTGGGCCGAAGGCGGGCGCTAAACTGCTGAGCCACCCAGGCGTCCCACCTTTTTATTTTTAAAAAAGATTTATTTACTTATTTATTTTAGAGAGAGAGTGCACATAAGCAGGGGAGGAGCAGAGGGAGGGAGAGAAAAATCCCGACGTGAGAGAGAAATCTCGTAACTCTGAGATTACAAATTGAGATAAAACCAAGAGTTGGACGCTTAATGGACTGAGCCACCCAGGTGCCCTGATGTAATATTTCTGAAATGCTTCTTTTGTCATATAAATTTTGGTAACTCCTCTGTAGTCAGAGTCATGATTTTAAAAATATTGGATAAAAAGTTAAAAGAATTTTTTTTTAATCTTAAAAAGTTAGGACCAGGGGCTCCTGGATGGCTCAGTCAGTAGAGCATGTGACTCTTGATATTAGGGCCATGAATTCAAACCCCACAGTGGGGCGTGGAGATTATTTAAAACAAAAGTTGGGACCAGATTGAATATAAGCATTTTGATGTTTTCAGCTGCATAGATTTCCAAGTGAGTTTTATAAATTTTGTTTTCAACTTCATTTGAATTATGAAAGTATTACATTAAAGGTATGATAGATATTTTAAATAACTACCTTTATAAAGATGTTTACTTTTTCTTTTTGGTTTGTATATAGGATGTTAAATTTCCTCTTATGTTGGATGTGTATGAACTGTGTACACCAGAACTTCAGGAGAAAATGGTCTCTTTTCGATCAAAATTTAAGGATCTAGAAGATAAAAAAGTGAATCAGCAGCCAAAGACAGTAGGTTCTTATTGTTGATTTTCTCCTCTTAATATTTTAATCTTTAATCAGTGTTCAGCAATTACTTTGTTAATATTTTAGTAGTTACTGTTAATCCCCTAGTAAAAATGGATGAACCTGTATTTTATTTAGCACATATACAAAGTTTAGGTGTATTTTAGCGTAAGAAAGAACTACTTATGGTAAATGGCCCTTTATGGTAGAGCAGGCTTAATATTTTTTCTCCTGTAGTCTATAGCCTCTATTCTGTTTATATTTACCTCCGGAGAGCACTTCACATAAAATCTTGCTTAGTATTTTCAGTGTATTTTATTGTTTTCCTTATAAATCTTGGAGTTATCTTTATTTTTAGATGGAATTCGTGGTGTAGAGTATTGGTTCATTTATGCCTGCTATGACAAATAAGTTGTATCTTTTATTTATTTTTTATTTAAATTCAAGTTAACATGCAGTGCAATATTGTTTTCAGTAGAATTCAGTGATTCATCACTTACATACAACACCCAGTGCTTATCATAACAAGTGTCCTCCTTAATGCCCATCACCCATCTAGCCCATCCCCCACCCACCTCCCTCTAACAACCCTTAGTTCTCCATTATCAGGAATCTCTTATGGTTTGTTTCCCTGTCTCTATTTATTCCCCCTCCCTCTATGTTCATCTGTTTTGTTAAATTCCACATGTGAGTGAAGTTGTATGGTATTTGTCTTTCTCTGACTTACATTGTTTAGCATAATACACTCTGGCTCCATCCATGTTGTTGCAGATGGCAACATTTTGATGGTTGAGTAATACTCCATTATATATGTGTGTGTGTGTGTGTGTGTGTGTGTGTGTGTGTGTGTTGTGCACATTTTTATCCATTCATGAGTCAGTGGACATTTGGGCTCTCTTTCCATAGTTTGGCTATTGTTGATAATGTTGCTATAAACACCAGGATGCATGTGTCCCTTCAAGTCTGTCTTTTTGTATCCTTTGGGTAAATACCTAGTAGTGCAAATTGCTGGATTATAGGGTGGTTCTAGTTTTAACTTTTTTTTTTTTTTTTAAGATTTTATTTATTTACTCATGAGACACACACAGAGAGGGGGGGGGGGGCAGAGACACAGAGGGAGAAGCAGGCCCCATGCAGGGAGCCCGACATGGGACTCGATCCCGGGTCTCCAGGATCACACCCTGAGCCGAAGGCAGCGCTAAATTGCCGAGCCACCTGGCTGCCCTATTTTTAACTTTTATTTATTTATTTTTTATTTTTATTTTTTTATTTTTAACTTTTTGAGGAACCTCCATATTGTTTTCCAGAATTGCTGCACCAGCTTGCATTCCCACCAACAGTGGGCAAGAGTTCCCCTTTTCTCTGCATTCCCACCAACACCTGTTGTTTCTTGTGTTGTTAATTTTAACCATTCTGACAGGTGTGATAAATTGTATCTTTTAATAAGTGCAGCTTGTATGCCTGCAACTGCTAAAATCATGACCTTAGGAAATTTTATGTTTAATAAGTTGTATTATTTTAGGTTCAGATAAGGTAACAGCTGAACTGTGTTGGTCCCCCCCCATGAAAAAGATTTTTCCTGATAACTAGAAATCTTTCCAGTGTGATATTATATATCTAATTTAAATTCTTCTGCAAATTATTGTGTGTATGTTAAATACTTCTTTTTAAACATTAAACTGTATTTTGAGATAATTATAGAATCACATGTACATGTAAGAAATAATATGACGAGATTCAAGTACCTTTTACCAAGTTTCCCCTGTGGTAATGTCTTGCAAAACAATAGTACAGTATCACAACTTGGATATTTTGATGCAGTCCAGATACCGTACATACTCATCACTACAAAGATTCCACATACTGCCCCCTTTGTAGCCAAACCCACTTTCCCTTGGCCCGTACCACCTCCTCAGTTCCTAGCAAATGCCAATCTGGTCTCCATTTCTATAGTTTTGTCATTTCAAGATAGTTATCTAAATGGAATCATATAATATGTAACTTTGGGATTTTCTTTTCTCAGCATAATTCTTTGGAAATTAGCCCAGGTCATTTTGTAGAGTAGTTCCTTCTTTTTTGTTGCTGAATGGTATTCAGTGGTATGCCTATATACCATATTTTGCTTAACCATTCAACTGTTGAAGGACAGCTGGATTGTTTCTAGTTTCATTTATTAGGAATAAAGCTGATACAAACATTCATGTACCAGTTTTAGTGTAAACATGACTTTTTATTTATCCGGGAATAAATACCTGGGAATATAATTGCTAGATTGTATGGTAGTTGTATACTTAATTTTTAAAGCAACTATCAAAGGTTGTCCATAGAGACTTTACCATTTTAGATGCTTGTTAGCAGTATATGACTGATCCACTTTCTGCATTCTTGCCAGAATTTGGTGGTGTCAATATTCTTGTGTTAGCCATTTTTGTTTGTTTGTTTTTTTATTTGTTTATTCATGAGAGACACAGAGAGAGGGGCAGAGATATAGGCAGAGAGAGAAACAAGTTCCTGTAACCATGCTGTTTTTGTCTCTAGTTCTATTTTTGTGAGGAGTGGGGAATTTCTTTCAGTTTTTTGAGAGGAGTGAGGAAGCTAAAATTATGGTCTTATGTGTTTCTCCATTCGGTTCTGTCAGCTTTTGCTTTGCCTGTTTTGTAGCTCTGTTATTTGGTGAATACACCTCTAGGATTGTTAAGTATTCTTGATGGAGTGATCCTTTTATAGTATGCAATGTCCCTCTCTGTCCCTGGTAATTTTCTTTACTCTGAAGTCTGCTTTTCTGATATTACTATTGTCAATGCTGTTTTGTTTTTGTTAATGGTTGCATGATGTCTTTTTGTATTCTTTTACTTTAAATTTGCCTATATTGTTGTATTTGAAGAGTTTCTTAATGACAACATAGAGTTGGATCATGTTTTTTAATACACCCTGTTAATCTCTTATTGGTGTATTTAGACCATTTACATTTAATGTAACTTGATTTGTTAGTTAAATCTGTTATGTTTTGCTTTTCCTTTGTTCTTCTTTTCATTTCTTTATTGCCTTGTAGGTTGCTTGAACATAATAATGGAATTCTAATTTGACTTATCTACAATTTTAAAAAAATCATTTTCTTTGTATACCTGTTTGCTCTAGGTGTCAGATTTTAACATAAAAAGGAATGGTTGTCGTAATTGCCATTTTTTTTTTTTAATTGTAGGATCCTTTGACTTCTTGTCACTCCAGCTGTCTTTAAACTACTTGCATTCTGTTCAGTACCATTATAATTTTCAAGAACTTTGCCCATATGCCTAGATAAGTTTAATTTTGTGTTACATACTTAAATGGGTTGACGCAGGGAATTCCCACTAAAGATCTTTGTCTGAAATGATAAATCATGTCTCTTTCAATATTAGGAGAATATAAAAAAAAATATTAGGGGAATATTTGCTGAATTAAATATTTCAGTTCATTTAAGCTAAGTTCATTCAGTTCATTTGAGCTGGTGGCCATGTCTTAGATTTAATGTTAGTTGCTGTAATTTGACTTTTCTGTTTTATTAATGTAACTTTCTTTTTTATTCTATGTGGTTTGATGGTATTTTGGTAAAAATATAGCATTGGGCTTTCTACCCTGCAGCATTGTTTATTGATACTGTTATATTCACTGGCATGCTCTAGGTTTAGTGGCTTATAGTTGGTCCTTTAGGGTCTGTTACTATACATACAATATTGTATATTGTTGAAGTGTAGATCTTTTGGGTTTACGGTTTTATGTTAACTCTGTTATATTGTAGTAAATATAAAGTAGTGTTTTGCATTGTAGTAGTAGAGATTTGTGGAAATGAATACTTACTAAGAATATAGATTTCCAATATCATGATTTAAAATCAAATTGTTTTCTCCTCAGAGTGACAAAAAGAGTAGTCCCCAGAAAGAAGTTAAATATGAGCCTTTCTCTTTTGCTGACGGTAAGTGGAAAAAATTATTTCAATTGAGTTGCTCTGTGTGTGTGTGTGTGTGTATGGTAAAATTACTGTCTTGGCACTTACCTATTTATTTCAGATATGCTTTAAAAAAGAAAGATTTCTTAAAATACAATTTACTTTAATTAGACCGGTCTTTTTAGCAGGTAGTTCTATGAATATCATACTTCCTAGAATATCTTCCATAAATCCTTAACTTTAAACTGTAGTATCCTACTGAATTCTGATAATAAAGTAGTACTTCTATAGGCTGACCTTCAGATTTCTTGCTTGGTACCTAGCTTGAGAAAGCACGTGTCTGTTCATTGTTTGATATTGTTGGATTTACATCTTTCCTTAGACATTGGCTCCAATAACTGTGGATACTATGACTTACAAGCAGTGTTAACACATCAAGGAAGGTCTAGCTCTTCAGGCCATTACGTATCATGGGTGAAAAGGAAACAAGGTAAGGATTCTGTTGTTTTGTTTTTTCAGTTGTTAATTATTTTAATAGTATATTTAGTACACATCTTGTATCACAGTGGTTTTCAAACTTTCTGGTCTCAGAACCCCTTTACATTCTTAATTGTTGAGGTCCACAAAGAGCTTTTGTTTGAGGATTCTCTTAATATTTACTATAATAGAAATTAAAACTGAGAAATTCATTGGAAACCAACAATAATAAACTCATTACTTATCACATAAATAGCAATATTTTCCAAAACAAAAAAATAACAAGAAATAGTATTGATTTGTTTTTGTAGGTCTGTTTTGTTTGGCTTAGTAGGAGACAGCTGGATCCTCCTGTTTCTGCATATTTAGTCTCTTTATCACACATTGTGTGACTTCTGGAAATTTCCAAAGCACACTTGAGAGAATGAGGGATAAAGGCAAATAATGCTTTAGTAGTGTTATGAAAATAATTGTGATCTTCATAGGACTCCTGAAATGGTCTTGAAGCCTGAGTAGTCCCTGAACTACACTTTGAAAACTTAGTATGGCACATGGAGTACTGCTGTGCACAAAATGACTCCGTGCCTTTCTTGAAATGGAACTGAGAAAACCATTACGATGTTATTTTAATTTTCTTCTCTTGTTCTTTAGATGAATGGATTAAGTTTGATGATGATAAGGTCAGCATCGTGACACCAGAGGATATCTTGCGGCTTTCTGGTGGTGGAGACTGGCATATAGCATATGTTTTACTCTATGGGCCTCGCAGAGTTGAAATAATGGAAGAGGAAAGTGAACAGTAATCTTCATTTTAGCTATTTATGTGTAGGTGTGAAATAAATGTTATTTGTTGACCATTTGTGTAATCCAGAGCTGTAGAGGAAGATATTTAGGTGGTTTTATGTGTTTCCCCTCTCATGTGGAACAAAAGAGGGCAAAGCAGACCACTAGTGGATCAACCTAAAAAAAAATTACAGAAAAAAGAAAATTGCCTTTGGACTGTGCTGCCCTATTAAGGGTTGCAGGAAGACATTTTTAAAAAGCTTATTTCTTGCATTAATTTTTAAAAATTCTGATTTGAAATGCCTTTCACCTTCTGTGATAAATTTTTTCTCCCGACTTTTTCAGCCCAGGATTCAGCAATCAGATGTTTATTGCACACCTATTACTCTTGTTTTGTTGTTGTTCTTGCATGGTTCAAACCACCGGTGATTCATAGCTGCCCATCCTTTGCCTTATCTAACAAAAATTTTGCCAGGATGTGGAAAGGAAGTAAGTGTTGCTCTCATTGTGTTACTCAGTGCTGCTGCCTACATCCCATGGAAACATGGGTACAATCAAGTATTTGTCCAGCCTGACTGTTGCTGGCTTTTCATGACTTTAAAATAAATTGTGATCAGTAATAGTACATTTGATTATACATTTATTATTGTGTGTCTCTGATGTACTATGGTTTGTATATTTAACTTTGCAATGGTTTTGTAGTAATCAACCTTAAAAGAAGTCGACAAGCTCTGGTTGCTTATTTTTAGAATATGAGGCTATTTAATAAAAAAAAAAAAAAAAAAGAAGAAGAAGAAGAAGAAAAGAAAAAAAGAGGGACTAACAGCTTCTGACCTCAAGTCTTTTGTCTGAGTGTTGGAGCTTGGGTTAAGTTTAGGTCTATCTAGTATCGTATCCTTTAGTTGCTGCAGGTGGTTAGTTTTACTCTGCTGTTAAGCATCCATTGAAAAATGTTTTTTCCTGTCCTCTCACATTATGTTTTGTTTAAAAGAAATATAAAGTTGTAAAAGTAACAGAATTCTTTGGATGCTGAATGCAACGATGCTTATTGGTCTGTCTTTCCCTTGGCTCAGTTGATGCTTTTACTCTCGTCTGTTCTCAAGATCTTCATGTCTCAGAATTTAATAGCAGTGATTTTTAAATTGATCATAAAAATACCAAGAGTAAGTGGTGTTTCACTGTGGTAGGTTTCTTACATTTTAATACATTCTCTAATTAATTAGTTGCTCATTTTTGTTTCAAGAGCCTTGATTGCTAGACAGATGTTAGGAAATGAGCTCATTTGTCTCTGATTTTGAGTTAGGTATATAAAATGAAGTTGGGGGATTATCATGAAATCTCCTTACGCTGTTTTCATGCTCTGCAGAGCACAGCACTGGATTCCTAGAGATTCCTAGAGAATAATGACCATTTTCCTCTCAACTTCAAACAATGTGATAAACTCTGAAAACGCTAGGGGATAAAATAAGCATTTCAGGGAAACTTTTCTGTAAATACCTTCTTCAGCTAAATGAGAGGGGAAGGTACAGAATAGAAAGGGAAGAGGATACCATAAGAAGGGTAATGATTTTTAGATACTGCTATGATGCTTGTGACTGCATTTTTTATTCACTGTCTTACTTGGTGTGAACAATTTTGAGGATGTAAATTTAGCGATTAGAATTCTGATTTGCAGGATGTTATAGCTACTAGATGAAGTGAGGTAGGTTTAGAACAAAGTATATGTCTTCTATGGAGTTAGAATTTTAAAATTATAATTCTTTGTTATAAAAATTGATTTCATTTTATTTGATCCAAATAAGCATTATTCCAAAGATTTTTTTTTTTTTAAGTATAAGAAATTGGACTTAACACCAGTGTTTTAAACAAGGCTGTTTGAGAGTTCAGCCTTGCATATAAGGTCTTTGGGAGAGTGGTTAAGAAAATGTCTTGACTCCTGAGTGTGCCTTATATGCTGTGCCATGAATCACTGAGGCCCTTTTGATATTAGAGCTGTACTGGATTACCGGTGGACTAGTTTGTGAAGTTAAGCCCAAGCAAGAACATTTATGGTATAAAATGCACTTTGCAGCCTTTCAGGATTCAAAACAATGATGACCTAATGTTAGGGCCCTTGAAGGGTAATTATGCTTATGTGAGAATTGGGAAAAGTAGATGGTACAGTCTCTAGCCATTACTACACATAGCTTTGCTGTTTATAGACTGCTTTCATCTACAACAATCCCAGAAGTATGCATCCCAATTTTAAGGACTTAGGAGGTTTATAAATAATTATAAAATTATCTATAATCTCTGTAAGGCTAAAAAGACTACGTTTAAGACTTTAACCTATTTCTTTTGAAGTAGGGGGTTGGCAAACATTTTCAATGGGTGGGTGGATAGTAAATATTTTAAGTTTCACAGTCTTTCTTGCAACTACTTAACTCTGCTGTTGTAGTTTGAAAGGAGCCATAGAGGATATTTAAAGGAATCAGCATAGCTGTGTATTGATAAAATTCTACTTGTAAAAACAGTTGGGAAATGGACCATTGTTTACTGATTCTCTGCTTTTAAAGCATGAAGACTTGTCACATGGTTTCAGAAAGTCATTCTGGGATTTTCAGAAGAGCAAGTTAAATTTTATAACTATTAATGGCATGCAGGAAATGAAGTTGGCATAGTGTATTTTAGGAAACACCATACTCCCTAAAAAACTGCTTACTAGCTTCATTATAAGTATTTTAACAAAAATATGTGACCTTTAGTTTGGCCATTTTCCCAACTTACTCCCATCTCCTGAAACCCTGAGGTCAGTTATCAAGAGCCAATATGCATTCTGTTGTTCTTGGAGCACCAGCCAACTGTACAACAACTGTTATAAAAATGTTTATTGTTTACCAAAACCATTGGACCTCTTTATCAAATGCTGCTTGGTAACAAAATCTTATCACAGTTTTAATAAAAAAAAAAAAAAGAAAGAAAGAAAGAAAGAAAGAAGCTAACTATTTGTCTCATTGTCATTAGTTAGACTTTCTGCAAGGTCACTTAATCCGGACTTATTTAGTGCATTCATCAGATTCTCAGGTGTTGCATGTACTCCCTCTTGATCTTGCCAGGCAACTAGTAGCTGCTTAGCTCTCATCTTCATGTCTTCGCTGTCACACTCAATTTGTCTAATTTCTGAGTCTTTCATTTCCAAGTAGGGAGCCAGGATCTTCCACTGCTCACCCAGTTTACTGGCAAACACCTCTATCTGTTCCCCTGTTACAGGTTTGTCTCGCCGAACATCAGGGCCTAGAAAACACAGGAAATGTCAATTATGTACAAAGCACAAAGATACGTACAATTCAAAATATACAACAGAACTGAGAAGATACGGAGCCACTGAACTATTAATCACTGTTCATAAGCTTTTTTTTTTTTTTTAAGATTTTATTTATTTATTCATGAGAGGCACAGAGAGAGAGGCAGAGACATAGGCAGAGGGAGAAGCAGACTTCCTGCGGGAGCCCGATGCAGGACTCAATCCCTGGACCCCGGGATCACACCCTGAGCCAAAGGCAGATGCTCAACCACTGAGCCACCCTGATGCCCCTCATAAGCTTTATTTTTAAAAGGAAAACAGCACCTTTCTATATTTTCCATGGGTTGAATATTATTTTTATAGTCATGATCACTAGGAAAGCAATACTTTTTTTTTTTTGGGAATCAATACTTCCAAAGCCAAAGCTGCTGCCTGCCTCTATTGTTAATTATGAAGCAGCTGCTCCCTTCTAATTGCCACCCCCGTTCCCCTAATTAAAGGGTGAGTTTCTTTCAAATATAAGTACTTTCCTTCCCATCACTTCCAAATTGTACTGCATAAAATGTATTTAAAAATTCCTCACTATAAGAAACAGTTGAGATAAATGGTAGAAGTTGAGAAGTAGATCAAATAACGTACCTCTCAACAAAGAACCCCAATCTTTTCCAATTTTGTAAAAGAGCCAAGAAAATTCAATTCTTACTTTCATTTTCCTTCAGTAAAGCATCATTATCTTCCTCATCTTCATCCTCACCTGTTTTTATTTCTTCAGAAGGAGGCTAAAATGAGGAAGAAGAATGTTTAAAAAGAATGCCGACTTGTAAAATAATTGGGATACTTTTGGTTTAGACATGAGTGGTTGAGAGGGCCCACAGAGGGCCCAGCACTTTACCCTTGAGCATGTTAAATGTGAACGTCAGGTAAGGATCACAAATGGGATGGTGTTAACCTGGAGAAGGAGTGGACGGGAAAGACTCCCCTTCCCCCACACATGCGAAAAAGGGAGCCAGTAAGGTACGGTAAGACGATTTGGAAATATGTAGTATATGGTAACAAAGGGCTGGAGAAAAATAGGGAGCAACCAGGTTCTTAAAATTTTTGAGTCATTCTATAGTATAGTTATGACCATTTTATAGTAAACAATGAGAAAACTGTATTGGAAAAGAGAGCAGAGTAGAAGGATAGGCCAAGATGCCTACTGCTACCTGTTGTAGATTCCTTTTGATAAAAAGACAATGCATTGGCAAAAAAATTCAAGTCTGAGTTTACAAGTGGGATAACTTTAACCAAAGTACTGTGGGCTTTAATAAACTTTTTATAGAGCATATAGTTTAAGTTACTTTATCACTTTATGTACTTCCTAGAAATGTATACTCAAATGCATTTTTTTCTTATTCTTAAACATGGAGGTTTGCAGAGGATTTTCTTTCCCCACATGATAAACTGTACATTCAGATTCTTAGCGATAGTAGTTTTAAATAACAGGTAAAGAATATGAAAACATTGATTTATATATATTACTTACTGGTAATTCCTTTGCTAGCTTTATTACCATGTTTTCAAGATATTCTGGCAAACTTTTAAACTGCTGGTTGGTTGGCTGGAAGAAGTGAGGGCTTCTTCGTGCTAATAGTCTCAGGGCTCTCCAACCATAATTTGAATTGTTCACAGCTCTATGAAAAGAAATGTCAATCTTGTATTATGGTTTTTTATTTTATTTTATTTTTGGTTTTTTATTTCTATATGCCTTCTAGTTAATGTAACTTATGTGACATTCTATACTCTTAAGTAGCTGAAGGTGCACCATTCTTTTCATTCTGATCTTACTCCTAAAGAACCTCTCAGAATGCAGTACACTTATAATAATAGAAACCAGCAGAATCTGACAAAGCAGGTTCACATGCAGCAAACACACTTGAAAAGTTTATACATTTTACTTAATTTTAAAAAGTCCGTTTGTATGTGGTACTAACTAGATGTTCTATGTGCAAGACAGTAATCATCTACCTATTTAGAAAGAAATAATCGGTTTCCTATATTCAGTGAGTTGATATCCATACTGGCAATGCCACTGGCAAGTGTGAATTTCAGAATATTTTATAAATTCAGCACTGAGCTTGGACCATATTAATCCAATCAATACATCATTTTCCATCTATAGAACATCTGTTTAATTTGCTTAATACCAAACTCAATGAATAAAAATGGCTCCAAAACTAAAAGGGAAACATCAAAAAGTCAACAGAGTAAAGCAGTGATGACAGAATCCATGAACTGTTCCTTAATGAAGCACAGCACTAGGGGGTACACAAGTGAGAAATGGACACCTCACAAATTTTAAAGGTAATGTTCCAGAACCAGTCAAGCTACAGAAGAATCCAGAGCACAGATTTATTCTGAGTTTTCACAAGTCTTCTGAAAGATCTCCCCCCAAGTTCTTAAGAGTAGCAACCTGATTTATTTATATAAATCTTGTAAATGAGCCTCTACTGTTAAAGTGTGCTGGTACTTGAGAAACTACTCCTACACTGTTGTCTTGCCAAACTGATGTCATGGTACTCATCAGCTAACCAGCCTCTCTGACACATTTCCATTTAAGCAATTTCAATGTTTTAAGCATTTTCAAAATTCCCTGCCAGTTACAAACTTACTCTCCAGAAATCCATCTCGTTCGGGTCCTTAAACCAAGGTTTGTGGAGGACTATCACATTCATTCATTCAACAAGTACTTGTTGAGCTGGGCACTCAGACGTTAGGGATATCCTGAACACTCAAGATGTGACAATCTTGGAATTAAGAGCAGGGCCCTGAGGCCAGAGTGGTTTCCTAGCTCTGCCATTTACTAGGTAAGAACTTCAATACATGATTCACCCTCTGCCTCATTTTGTTTAACTGTAAAATGGAGATAACAATTTCTATCTTAGACATATATATGGTAAATGCCTAGGGGAGTACCTGACAGTGAATGTGGAATGTGTTGGCAAGCATCATTATTGATAAACAAGATATAAAGATTTCACACAGCGGTAAGGAGAAGAACACCACAAGAAACGAGAATTTCAGATAGGGAGGGGCTTCTGGGCCACGAAGACTGTCCTGAGGTCGTATCTGAAGTGAGCCTGTACCACTTGAACAGTTTGGGGAGAAATTTTAAGCAAAAAGAATAGCCAGTGCAAAGGTCCTGAGGTGTAAAGACCTTTGAGTTGAGAAACCTGGCTGGTGTAGTTGAAGCAGAGAGAAAATTGCTAAGAGGAGATATTGTTGAAGGGGTAGGCAGCAGTCAGATTGAGATCTTTTTGGCCCTGGTTGGATTCATCCTAATTTTAACTGGCAATCACTGGAAGAGTTTAAGCAGGAGATCAGACTTGCGAGTTTAAAGATCACAATTCTCATGCTGGAGAACAGAGCGTTACTAGTTAAGACATCATGGTAATTTTAACTCTTAACTTGTCATAAGGTCACACAACTGTGCTAACTACACGTCCTGTATGTTTCAAAGTGAACCATCTTATTTAATCCTCAGAATAACCCTGTGAAATGGATATTATTACTATTTAGCAGTGAAGAAACAAGCAGAGAGGGGTTACAAAAGCCCTAGCAGGCTAGCCAGTGAGTGTCACAGTGTCTTGGGATTGGAACCCAGACAGACAAGAGGGCCCTTGCCCTTACAAGAGACACCAAAAGCCTATTTAAAACCATGGGGCTAGGGTGCATGGGTGGCTCAGCTGAGCACCTGACTGTTGGTTTCTGCTCAGGTCATGATCTCAGAGTTGTGAGATCAAGCCCCACATCAGGTTCTCCCCACAGCATGGAGTCTTCTTGAAGTTCTTTCCCTCTGCCCCTCCCCTTCACCCCCTACCCCTGCTTGCACAAATTCTCTAAAATAAATAAATGAAACTTAAAAAAAAAAAATCTTTAAAACCACAGAGCTGTGTGTTGCCTAAAAGAGTAGATGAAAAAGCTGAAATTGAGTCCTGAAGTTACTCCAAAGTCTGTGACTTAGGCGAGGACGGGGAGTCAACTGAGATGCAGTGAGGCAGGAGTGTGGTTTGGTGGATGTCAAGAAAAGAACACAAGAAGAACACGTTATCTAAGGAAGGAGAGACAAATGGTGACTGCTGCTGGGAGGTCGATAAAAGATCGGTGACCTTGACAAGTACTATTTCAGTGGAGGGACAGGGAGACCGCCCAGCAGCAGTGAGCTGACAAGGAAATGGAAGGTGAGGAAATGCAGGCAATGGTTATCAACGTGTCTCGGGAGACACTGATTGGAAGGGGAAAAGAGGATCCTGGGAGGGAGGTGGAGGCCCAGGGGAAAACAAGTGTGATCCTCTGTCCTGTTACTCAGTAGGCGTGGTCACGGAATCAGGGATGTGTGCTGATGTGGACCTGGTACCTGTGTATCAGTGGTCTCCCTTAACTAGTGTCCTAGTGTACGTACAGTCCCTAAAGAGATTACTGTAGAATGTTAGCACGGAAGAAGCACGACTTACTTGTATTCATTTTCAACCATGTTTTCAGGGTCTGCCTGTTCAATGGCTTCTTCAAAGAATTCTTCCAAAGTCGGCATGTATTCCCTGGGTGTTAAAAAAGAACTAGTGAGGACCACGTGTGTTCTTAATAACTACTCCTAAAATGGTGGCAATGAAAGATTCTGATATCACCGACACTTGCGTTAGTTACACTTTAGGAACTGAGATTTTTAAAGAGGTAAAGGACTCAAAATTGAACTCCAAGAGGACAACAAAGAGGGGCAGTGTGGTACTACACCCTCACATACTTCACTCCCTGTAACGCAGCAGTCACTGGACTCGACTGTAATGGTCCAGGGGTGGCCAGGGATTTCAGAACATCTGAATTTCCCCGGCAAGGAGGAAAGTTTCATATCCAATGTCCACATCCAGAGGTGCTTTTTCCTTAAACCAGAATTAATAAAATCCAGATGAATAACCAGACCATATTGAAATTTAAAGAGTTTACCTGTAAGCTTATTTTAGGTCTTTCCCATGAGAGCATGGTTGTTTTTTAATTGCATCTTTCTGGAATTTGGTTTTAGAAATAAGCGTTTGCTAGTCAAGCAAATGAGTATGATCCAAGGGTCTGATTAGAAGACATCTTTGACTAAAACTAGAAAAATGGGCTCTGTCAGGAAAAATCACACAATCTTACTTTCAGTATAATAACACGCTCTCTTAACTAGTAATTATGACAGGCCTTGAAGGTTTCCTTGGAGTTTACCAGTCTTGTATGTGTCCCCCTAGACAAAGCAAGGGAGACACTGAAATCCCAGACTATCACTGATAAGTGCTTGGAACCATTCATTAGATTAAAAATTACTGTATAGCTGACCCTTATACGCTGCGAGCTTGAACTGTGCGGGTCCACTTATTTGAATTTATTTTCGATAAATAAAGTACACTAAATGTATTTTTTCTTATGATTTTAATATTTTTTCTCCAGCTTCCTTCACTGTAAGAAAACAGCATATAATACATATAACAAACAAAATGTGTTCATCACTCATTTATGTTACAGTAAGGCTTGCAACCAATAGCAGGCTACTAACATTTTTGGGCAATCAAAAGTTACTTGTGCATTTTTCACTGCACGGTGTTGGCACCCCTAACCCCTGCATTGTTCAAGGTTCAACTGTAGACCATGAACAATCATGACTAAATGGAATGAACCTCCTAGGCGTTGCCATATCTGACTTTTACAAACACTACAAATACAACTCAGGGTGCCTGTGCACTCCTCTCTGATCTCATTCTCTTTCCCCAGAGGTGGCCACTCTTCAGAATTTGTTACTTCTCACTCCTGTTTTTTTTTTTTTTTTTTTTTAATGGAGCATATACAGTTTGAAAGTATCTCAAACTTTTATAATGGGACCCTGCTTTTTCTTTTTCTAACAACCTACAACCCTACAACCTGATTTTTCTTTTTCTTTTTTTTTTAAAAAGATTTTATTTATTTATTCATAGAGACACACCCAGGGAGAGAGAGAGAGAGAGAGAGGCAGAGACACAGGCAGAGGGAGAAGCAGGCTCCACGCAGGGAGCCCGACGCGGAACTCGATCCCGGGTCTCCAGGATCACACCCCGGGCTGCAAGCAGCGCTAAACCACTAAGCCACCAGGGTTGCCCAACCCTGATTTTTCTGATGGAGGCCTGATGCAGTAGTCCTCATGCAACCTCATTCTAGTGCCTGATGTATAGCAGTTTTGCTACACGAACATGTCACACATTATCCATTCTCCCTTTGATATTCAGGTGGTTTCCCCATTTTTGCTATGACAGTGCTAAACGCACATTCTTGTACCTGTCTCATTTGTGTATGTGAACTAGTTTCTTTAGACACTATGGTCTTCAAACTACCCCTATAACCCATAGTAAAAAATTAATTTTTATTATAACCCAATACACACATAAATGTATGTGTGTATGTAAGAAAAGCTAATGTTTCACAAAAATATATTTTCTATTTCACTAAAAAAAAAAAAAAAAAAAAAGCTGGTGGCAGCTACTAAACTGACTTCACAAATCACCGATTCTCAACCTAAAGTTTCAAAAGAACTACTTTACGATCAACCATTCCAGGAGTGAACTGTCGGACAGAGGGTATGCACATCTGTAACTTTTAGTTACTGCCAAATTGTTTTCAAAAGTAGCTGTACCAATTTAGGGTCCCACCAGCAGCAGTGGCAATTCTTTTTACCCACAATTCATACAAAATCTTACACTTAAATTATTGAGTTTCTTGGCTATGAAACTGCCTGTTTGTTTTTTTTTTTAACTTTTTATTTTATTTTATTTATTTATGATAGGCACACAGTGAAAGAGAGAGAGAGAGAGAGAGAGAGAGGCAGAGACACAGGCAGAGGGAGAAGCAGGCTCCATGCACCGGGAGCCCGACGTGGGATGCGATCCCGGGTCTCCAGGATCGCGCCCTGGGCCAAAGGCGGTGCTAAACCACTGAGCCACCGGGGCTGCTTAAATTACGGAGTTTCTTGGCTATGAAACTGCCTGCTGTGGTTTTTAATCTGATTTTACTGATGTTAGGTATTTTTTCTTAGATTTATTAGTTTCTGCTTTTGAAGCTATCACTTTGCCCATTTTTCTATTGGGTTGACTTTTTCTCAGATTTGGCAAGGATCTAAATTTATCAATCAACTTGCTAGAGTTTTAAAAATTTTCCTAGTCTTTAAAAAAATTGTTTCATTTTGTTGATGCTATTATTTACTATCTTAACCAATTTCTAGTTGTTTTGTTTTTTTACATTCTTTGCAATTCACTTGGTCCAGGGTTAGATTCTTTTTAAAAAAGTTTTAAGTTGGGATCCCTGGGTGGCGCAGCGGTTTAGCGCCTGCCTTTGGCCCAGGGCGCGATCCTGGAGACCCGGGATCGAGTCCCACGTTGGGCTCTCGGTGCATGGAGCCTGCTTCTCCCTCTGCCTGTGTCTCTGCCTCTCTCTCTCTCCGTGACTATTATAAATAAAAAAAAAAAGTTTTAAGTTAGTTAATATACAGTGTAATATTAAGTTTCTGGTGTAGAATCTAGTGCTTTAATACTTCCATACATCACCCTGTGCTCATCACAAATATCCTCCTTAATCCAATTACCCATTCAAAGCATCCTGCCACCCACCTCCCCTCTGGTAACCTTCAATTTGTTCTCTATGGTTAAGAGTATGTTCCTGGTTTGCCTCTTTTTGTTTCCGCCACCACATTCATTTTGTTTCTTAAATTCTACATATGAATGAAATCATATGGTATTTGTCTTTCTCTGACTACTTATTTTGCTTAGCATATTACATGCTTAGCTCCATCCATATTGTTGCAAATGGCACGATTTCATTTTTTATAGCTGAATAATATTCTATTATAGATAAAGATTCACACCCACCCACCCCATATCTTTATTCATCAGTTGGGCTCTTTCTATAATTTGGCTAGTCTGCTATAAACATTGGGGTTCAGTGCTGGATTCTTAATTTTCAGTTAACTTTGAGTTAAATTTATAGACATTTAAGGTCATAAGTTTTCTATTTCTCAAAAGCTTAAGCCTATAATTCCTTGTCATTAATTCTATGTTTTCTAATTTACATTATGATTTCTTCTTTGATTCTGAAGTTATTTAAAAGTACCTGAAAGTTTTAAAAATATTCATGTATTAATTCATGTATTAATTTAAACGCATTTGTGTTTTCTGTAAACCTAAAGCCTGTTAATCATCTTGTTAAACCCTAACTTTTTTTGACTGAACTTATTAAATACTTAAAGTATTTAGTGTCTAAATTCTAGTAAAACATTTTGCAGAAGTGTGAAAACTGTCAAAATGTTGGATTGGTTAATTTCTCATTCTAATTGTTTTTTGAGACTATATCCTTTAGAAACAAGGCTTAGAATATATATATATTTCTGCTCCATTTTTTTCTTGTATCTTTCTGCAATAATTATCTTTATTTTTAATGCTTTCAGCTTTAAGATTCTTCTGACAGATATCAGTATAACTATTCTTCATATATATATATATATATGTTTTAATATATATATATTAGTTTCAACCTTTCCATATCCTTATTTTGAAGGTGTTTCTTATAAATAACATATATAAAAATAAATAAATAAATAAATAAATAAATAAATAAATAAATAATAACATATAGAAGGACTTTTTTTTTTTTTTTTTTTTAGAAGGACTTTTAAAAGAGAATACCAGCTTCCATCTTTGAACTAGAAAGCCCATTTCCATTTATTTTTAACTATATTGTTTTATGTGTTCCATTACTTTTTTTAAAAGATTTTATTTGAGGAGGCGTGGTACGTGTGCACACATGAGCAAGAGGAAGGAGCAGAGGGAGAGGTACAATCGGACTCCCTGCTGAGTAGGGAGCCCGAAGTAGGGGATTGATCCCTAGGTCTCCGGGATCATGACCTGAGCCACCCAGGTGCCTCAATGTACTATTACTTGTTTCTTATGTGTGTTAATCTTGCCTATTTTTGATTGCATGAATTTTCTTATATCCTTTTATCCTCAACTCATTTGAAAGTTATATATTTTCTACATATTCTCTTTTACATACTTTAGCAAGCATGATTTATTATTTATTTTTTTAAAAAGATTTATTCATGAGAGACACAGAGAGAGAGAGGCAGAGACACAGGCAGAGGGAGAAGCAGACTCCATGCGGGGAGCCTGACATGGGACTTGACCCCAGGTCTCCAGGATCACGCCCTGGGCTGAAGGTGGCACTAAACCTCTGAGCCACCCAGGCTGCCCCAAGCATGCTTTATTTAAAGTTGTTATTATCTCTTTGTCTCTAACATTCTTTAATTCTGATCATTCCCTGTATTATGTTACTTTTATCAAATATTTAGTTTTTACCTTTTAAAATAATCTCCAATTCATAATTAATACCGCTTTATATAGGAAATTCTTGATGAGATTTATTCATGTTTATCAGTGTCTTTGAATAGCAATGTTTCTTGCAATTTACTGTGTTTCTGGGTTCAATTTCTTTGACAGCTTCAGTAAGTACTGATAATAGATTTTCATGGTTTTAATCTAAAAATAACTTTATTTCACAATAACTCCTGATTCATCCACCAACTTGTTACTTGACACTTTCTCATAACACTGTGAAGCACTATCATTCCCATTTTCTGGTTTCTTTTGTTCTTACAGTTGGCTGTCTGATTTTGTTTTGCAAGTAGTCTGGTTTTTCTCTCTGGTGACTCTACAACAATGTGTAGAGATACAGATTTATTGTTTATCCTACTTAAAATTTGTTTTTCTTGAACCTAAGAATTTATGCCTATTCTCAGTTCTGAGTTCATTATCTCTTTCTTGCTCTCTATTCCCTCATTCTGTGGTTCTTTACTCTCAACTCATTATTTTCTAACTCTCGATCCCTCTGACTGCTTTCTGGGTGATTTCTTATTCATTAATTCTAATATGCACCTGTATCTAGTCTGCTATTTAACATGCCTATTAAGTCTTATAATTTCAATGACTATATTTTCTCACTGCTAGAATTTTTTTTTTTAATTTCCTTGGTCCTTTGAGAGTATGCTATTCCTTTTTAAAATTTCCAATTCCTTCTTTTATGCCTTTAACTATCTTAAATATACTTATTTTAAGCTATCTTTACTTGATGGGTTTTATTATCAGAAGCTGTTGTCTAACTTCTGTTGTCTGTTTTGTTTGTCCTATCTGCTGATTCTTTCTTGTGGTGGATTATTAAATTCAGAAGGTTGACTATCTTCAGACTTTTATCTGTAGGATCCTGTGTGGCTTAGATTGAACATGTGACCTCAGAAAGCTTTGTATCATCAGACTGAGACATCTGAATTCACCTCTTTAGTTAGGGGGTTCCTTTAACACTGCTGGTAGGATAAATTTAAACTATAGGACTGTGTGACAACAGACTTGTAGTTATAATTTCCCCAGCTGTCCTTTTCCCTTTTTACTCACACCTCAGGTAGAACTGGACAAGTTATTTCCTATGCCACTGAGCAAGTCCCTCCTCCCCAATCTGCTCTTCTTTTTGTATCTAGTGCAGTGCTTCAAGGGCCCCAGCTTTACTCAAAGGAGACTCAGTTACAAATCTGTGCAGGCTGAAGGTCTTCCCTTCTGTCCTTTTGTGGCTCTTAAACCTAAGTTCCCTGGTTCCCCAAAGTGAGAATCATCTGCAAGCTTCCCAGCTAGAAGCAACCATATTGGCTCATGCTTTCGTTTTCAGTTCCCTCTTCTTTTGTAAATTTGTACTTCCTTGTGATTTCTAAAACTATTTTATCAGCACTTCTAGGTGTTTCATTGTGGGAAGCCATATTCTGCTATGCCAAAGTCAACCACAATAAATTAATTTCACTCACTTAAAACATTTGAGAAAAGCAGTACCTCATGTGAAACATTTTAAACTTGCCTTGTTTCTGATTTGCAGGCTTCCATATTATCAGGACAGAGATTCCAAAGCCTTGTTAACTCCTCACTACAAAAGAGAAACATAAATAAATACATTTTTAATGGACATCATCCTCATATGCCTTAAAGTTGTACAAATACTTAATTAGTGAATTTTTAGGTGGTGACAAGATGAATTTTCATTCATTAATTTTTGGTATTATGCAAATTTTCTAGATAGCATATATTAAATGATAACAGTCATTTGTTCTTTCTAAAAATATTCAAGCAGAGTATAAAGCAATGAGTAATTAACTGGAAGGTAACAGAACCTGAAGGATCATGGTACCTTGCAGAAATTGAAGTGAGCTCAATCAGTCTAACAGTGATTGTATTATCTGTAACATGGAAAAAATGGCACAGACTAGAGCCAAGGATTTGGGAAACAAGAGACAAAATGGAAGTTTATGTATCTGCATGAATCCAGGTAATGGGCCCTCGAGACTGAGAGTGTGTGATCCATTTTAGTCATCTATGTATGTGCCAAACACAAAAAAAAACTTGAAAAAACACAGAAACTGGAGAGGTCTTACAGTAACATCTTCAAAATATATATATAAAAAAAACCCAATACCATCCCACATATGGAAGAGACAGGTTAACCTACTTTCCCATCAGAATCTTTTTGTTGGGTCCTTTCCCTAGAAAGTCCTCTGGTGCCGTTCTCTTTCGAGCTACTCTTGTTGGCTTGGTGTCTGATGTTCTGTGGTGAATAAAACACACTGGAATTACAAATGGAGAGCATACATAAAAAGTGTTTAATGTAAAAGAAAATTATTGTTTTTTCCTATAAAAACATAAAAGCTTCCTCTTATTATAGAACACTCATCAGATAGGAGACAAAAATGCCACAACTAGGGGACAAATGGCATTTTTTCAGGAATAATAGATTAATTTGTTCTGGGAACTTAATGACAAGGAATCTGAAAGACGACTAGAAGTAAATCAAAATGGTTGTATTCGTATAGAGTTCAGTTTATATGAAATACATACTATCTGTACATAATGCAAAATAATGTCAAACTATATTTTGAAATGCCTTTCTTTTCATAGTGTTTGAGATAAGGATATATTTACCTTTCTTTCACAAAACTTGGGCAGCCTTCATTTTTCCATGAGTTCCAGTTTTCTTCAGTGTTTAATATATGCTGAGAAAAACAAAGAAATTACCTTTATATAATGAAGGCCTTTGAAATTCTATTTGGTGCTAAGAAGACTATGTAAATATAAAACACATACCTCTACCATCTTTGAAAATCTTTCTCCATCGGGGGGGTTTTCAGATAGTAGCTGTGATTAGAAAGAATATACTAAGCTTTCAACAACTTTCTGCATCATAGGAGTGGTTTGTAGGCAGAGGACCAAGAAGTGTTTGTGGTCTTGTACCTGAGCTTAACTTTATCCTTATTTTCCTATTTGGGGCTGAAACAAAGAAAATTCTAAATTTCCATTTTGTTCAATCATGGGTTTGTTGCATGTTGAACTTACTTGATAAACTGATTTTGTAGTATCTTCAATCCAGAGTGATTGCTCATCAGTTAAAACATAGTTTGAACTAGGGAACAAAGCAATAAAAGCATGCTTGAGTTACAGTAATGTATACTCAATTTTAAGGCTTATATACTATCTTATAAAAACCCAAGGCATGTAACAGGTAAGTTAACCATACTGTAAATAGTGTAAAAAATTACCAAGAACAATCACAAGAGGATTATAAGAGAAAATTCTTGCACTTCATTTAAGATGGCTAGAATTGGAGACACGAAGGTATATAAGGGAGGACACTCCATCAAGTTGATTAACTATGAACAGAGCAATGAATGTTTCCTAAAATAAGAAATTTAATGTTGAATGAAAACCTCTGAGAATATTAACCTATTCCTCTCCATGTTGCACATTCAGATAAAGCATGCTACATTCCTTTAAAAGGCAATCAAAACATAATGAATAAAACCCCCTAAATCCTAGTGAAGGTTGAAGGCAGACCCAAAATGTTAATGGGTACCATTAATTCAGCTCTCACTATGCACCAATATATAGTGATACTGGTGATCTTATAGTTAGTCAATAAATAGTGATAGACTACTGTGCCAGGAATCTGAGCACTTTAGATGCATTATTAATTCTCAGAACGAGCATGTGTGCTTTATTAAACAGAGATCAGAGATAAAGCTTAAATGCATACCTAGGTTTGGCTCCAAAGTCCTTGATCTTTCTACCATGCTATATATTAAAACTCAACAATAGAAGGGCAAGAAATAACATTTTTGAGTACTTGCTATGTGTCATCTTAAAATCACAAGTCTGAAAGAGCTTAATTGCACCTAGTGAGTCAATTGAAAGTGGGATTCAAAGCCAGCAGGTAGTAAAGGCACATTTTTCACACAACTAATAAATCCAACACTGTTTTGCAAACTTAAAATGCCAGTGAGTAATGGTGAACTCTACTTCAGTCAGGGATAGGATAAGAGGCAGTGGCTTATGTTGCAGATGGAGGTAGCCAGGAAGTAGAGGAACTGATCAGGTTTTCTGAAACCCTAAAGAGACTCGAATGGCTCTGTTCTTCAAAGATGTACTTTACTTTTTTGAGTTAATGTCCTAGACAGCTCCACACCTTGAAAGAGATTATGGGCTTATTAGTCTTCAAATCAGGTTTGGAGAAGGTCTGGGTGAAGTGAGAGGGGAATGGTGGAAGTCTAGAACAGAGATGCATCCACATAACTGAGGACCCCAGGAACCCCAGCGCTCAACAGGAGAGACTTACACTGACAGCAGATATAGTCAACACCTTTTCTCTATAACAAGTACCCTAACATCTAGTATCTTTAACAAAAGCTCCTGATTATCCAGTGTTACTGCAAAAGGAAGGTTTCAGGGATGTGACCCTTATACATTAAATGAGTCTGACACATAAGAGAAATAGATCAGTAAGTGAGTCTTCTTTTAAATAGGACTATTTAGAAATCATTTACTACCCAGATTAACTTACCTTTTGAATTTGACCTGTCCCTTGAGATACTGGAATAAAATGAGATATTGCAACAGGATGTGTCGGCGAAAGTTACTGTCGCTCAGTTGCAAATCCATCAACTAGTTGAAAAACAAGCACACACACACACAACACAAAACACATTAAATTCAAATTCTTCCTAAAGGTACAGGTATGCTATTATAGAAATGAAAGACTTTAATAAAATATTCATCACTGAGGGGCTCATTCAATATGAGGCATTACTGCACAAGCCCTAGGACAAGGGAGCAAAGGCTTCAGATATTTTAACCGTCTTATGCCATGAGATATTTATGTTGGCAGATAGCAATGTTAGATCAGTGGTCCTGAAGTCAAGATAAAGCAAAGCAGACATATACTTAGGTAAAAGTATGGCTGCCACTTTCTCACATATAAAGAAATGATGGCTAGAGAGAGGTCCATACACAGATAACAAGGGATGCTGGTCATATTTGTAGCCCTACAAAGTGCCTGCAACAGACCTGCGGCTCAGTAATAAGGAATTACAAGTGAAAAATCATCTGTGAATTAAGTGGATTATTTCCTTCTATTTTAAACAATTTTTTAAAAAGATTTTATTTATTTATTCAAGAGAGACAGAGAGAGAGAGGCAGAGACACAGGCAGAGGCAGAAGCAGGCTCCATGCGGGGAGCCCAATGTGGGACTGGATCCCGATCCCAGATCTCCGGGATCACAGCCCGGGCTGAAGGTGGCGCTAAACCACCAGGCCACCTGGGCTGCCCTCCTTCTATTTTAGAGAAAATAATATCATACTTGTATTATCACAGAATCTGCATTAGAAAGGACTCGAAGGTCTCTTATGAGGAAGCTTTAAAATAACTTCGTCCCTAGATGTTTTCTAAGAATGGCCTCCACTGTGAAGGCAGTCATTCTCATTATATCCCTAGAGCCCTAAAGCAACGCTGAAGTCTTTATCCACAAACGTGTGCTGCTTTGGCCTTCCAGAGCTAAAGCAACAATGAGAAGCTGCTTATTTTAAACGGATGAACAACTTGCAAGTCACCTGAAAGTCCTAGGAATGGAATGCAGTTGAAGGTCCCAAGTCCCTTTGGCTGTTTCCATCTATTTAACATTCACTGGCCACTTCTTCTGCCCCCCCCCCCTTTTTTTAATTGGAGTTCGATTTGCCAACATATAGCATATCACCCAGTGCTCATCCCGTCAAGTGCCCCTCTCAGTGCCCGTCACCTAGTCACCCCCTCCACCCCTTGTTCATTTCCCAGAGTTAGAAGTCTCGAGTTCTGTCACCCTCACTGATATTTCCCACTCATTTTCTCTCCTTTCCCCTTTATTCCCTTTCACTATTTTTCATATTTCCTAAATGAATGAGACCATATGTTTGTCCTTCTCCGATTGACTTATTTCACTCAGCTTAATAATACCCTCCAGTTCCATCTACGTTGAAGCAAATGGTGGGTATTTGTCGTTTCTAATGGCTGAGTAATATTCCATTGTATACACAGACCACAGCTTCACTTCCTCCTTTTTAAATGCAACTGGCCTAGGGTGCTGTGCGGCACCTTTGAGACACTCAGTCTTTGATTTTGCTATTTATCATCTTAACTACCCCATCCCAAATTGAATAGTACAACTCCCCCACATCCTTTCCTGCTACTCCTGAGTGACATCATTATCCCCATCTAGGCTCTCAAGTTCCTTGACAGCTCCACAGACAGGTACAGCCTCTACTGTGGCCCCACTGCCATGGCCAAAAGCTCGAACAGTTGCCTTAGCTCTGAAACCCTGAACTCTCACTACAGCTCCCATTCTTTTAGTCTCCCACTCAGATGTCCCAAGACCTGAGACTTTCAGTACCCTGGACCCTCTATTTTCCACCGGTCAGTCCCGTTCTGTTTTCACTGTAACCCTATTTTGGTTGAGATAAGGGGTCAGCAGACTTTAGCAGTAAATATATTAGGCTATTTGAGCCAACGGGCATATTTTAAGACACTACACACATACTTCTGTAAACACATAAAATGTAAAAAAAGACAAGCAGTGGGCCAGATTCGAGCTGTGGCTGCCGTTAGCTGACCCTTGGTCCTGACTTTTTGGTTTATCTCTTCTTTGTTTGACTTTGAACACTTTGTTGCCAACACTTTGTTGCCAACTTCCACAACACCTTTGTGCCACACTTCCAGCACAGCACTCCGCAAACCGGCAACCCCAGATCAAGCTAAGTTACTCAGTGCCCCCTAAAACTAAGGCTTCTCGTGCAGGCTGCATATGGAGCTACTTGAAAGAAAATACAAACCACACAGTCTGCAGATGGTAGGACCACTATGCTACTGCCTCTGACTTAAAACTGGTCTCTAATCAGCCATCTTTCTTTATTCTCCAAAGCTATTATTCTTTTCTCCATAGCAATTACTACAAACCCTTTCAACTTATCACAAACATTAATTACCCTCTCATTCTCAGTACATAACCACTGCAACCTTCAATGAGAAGCATTTATTAAACTAGAAGTTTGAGCTTTCCCCACATCCTGGTTTCCTTTTTCTCGACATCTTCATTGCTAAAGGCAACCCTTTCATCTGGACATCCAAACCTAAGTTAACTGAGTCCTATCAGCTAACTGTCCTGGTGCCTGTACCTTCAATCCTTTCTTCTTTCCAAGCTCCTTTCCATTAGCAATTAAGCAACTTCTCTGAAAGAGATCGTCAGCCTCCCTTCATCCTCCCTGAACAGCCAAACTTCTTCAAAGAACTGGCTACATTCACCGTTTCCAATTCACCCTTCAATCTGCCACGATCTGTGGCTTTCTGGTTCACCAATTCACTGACCATGTTTTTGCCAAGATCACCAAAGACTTATTTGTTGTTAGATCCAGTGAACGCCTTCTCCACCCGCCAAACCCTGCTTGGCCCCATGAACACTTTCTTTTAGAAGTCCTCATCCTACTTGATATGTTTGGCTTCCATGAGGTATATTTTTCTAGTTTTCTCCAATCTCACTGGCTATTCTTCAATCTTCTTCCTCTCCCCTACTAACCCACCCCTTAAACTTAATTGGTTTTTCTTCAGGATTCAGTATGTTTTCTTCTCTTTCCACTCTATATTTTACCTTGAATTATCACATACAAGCTGACAACTATACTACGTATCAAATCTATACTCTCATCCTAGATTGTGTTCCTAATCTCCACATCTATATACTTAAAAAAGCTACTACGTATCTCTATTTGAATATTCAACTAACACTTGATCAGATTTCATGTTCAAGGGAAAACACACCAATTTTCCCCACAAAGCTGCTCTTCTCCATTGTTGGCTAATTCAGTAAGAGGCTCCAGCATTGATTTGCCTAGGCATCTCTAGAAAGACTGCTTGGAAAAAGCACAACTATAAACCACAGGAGCAAATCTCTAGTTGGGAGAGTATTCGAGAAGAAACAGAAACCAAGACTCTGCACCCCTAAGAGACTGGCCTGTTTGAAGACCTTAAGTAGTTCAAGCAGTCGGGAGTGAGGACAAACAAGCCTCCTGGCTTGAGGAAATGAACTGAAGAGGCTAGGTGCTGTGTACAACTCTTCATCTACCTCAGGCTTTAATTAAGTCTCCTGCATTTATTTATGTTGGAAGAGATCTTTGATGGGAACAATGGACTGAAAATAGGAGTTAATAAGACATAGAATCGGAGGTGGGAAGGGACCAGTGTAATCATTCAAGCTAACATTATACTTATGAAAACTAGGACTTCTGCAAGACCACACAGTTAGTTAGTGACAGAGCTGAGACTAAAACTGACACACTCAACTGTACTCTTTCTTCCACAATGTACATTTTCTAGTTCTACTTTTCTTTGGTTATTTAAAAAATTACACCATTTACATCATTCAATGGATCAAGTATTTCTCTGTTGTCTTTGTTTCTAGAACAAAGGGCCTTTTATCATCCTTAGTTTTTTTTTTTTTTTCACATCTCAGCTCAGGCATCAGCACTCCTGATTATTATTCTAAACCTATAAAGGATCATGCTAGTCTTAGTTATCTTTATGTTCCTGTCAATAAATTGTACATGTAAATAATAGTCCTCGTACAATTAAACTGAAGTATGGAATCTTCCATTTCCGTCACTTTATAAAAAATACTTCAAAAACCTGTACTAGAAAACATATTAAGAGCATTCTCATTAAAATATTACTAATCTGTCATCATTAACACATTCGCGGTATCAAATTTTCAAATCATGAAAAATTTAAAATTTCAAAAAGGTACAGTTAAGTTGTATAATTCATGTCCCCTATCCAGTTCTATATCAAATCCTAACATTTTTATTTGTTCTACATTTGTTAAACAAATAGTTATTATCGAAACTAGTGAAGCATCCTCTGTAACCTCCCTCTTTGCTCCCCCTCTTTCCCTCTACTATGGTAAATGCTACCATGTATTTGGTGTTTTATGGTTCTAATGCACATTTTACACTATTGCTACATAAATAGGGATCTATAAATAACATATTGAGGTATTTTGCAAGTTTTCAAACTCTATGCATATTATTCTGCAATAAGCTATTTTCACAGGACATTATGTTAGAAATTTATACAACTTAATACATGTATCACTAGTTCAGGCGTTGGAAAATTTCTGTTAAGGGTAATCAGTAAATTATTTTAGGCTTTGTGGATCATACAGTCAGTCTCCATTCCAACTACTACCTGCTGCTGTGGCAATGCAACAGCAGCCACAGACAACATGTGGATGAATATATAGCAGGGAATATATAGCAGCTCCAATAAAACTCATTTATAAAAATAGGTGATAAGCCTGATTTGCTGACCTCTGCTCCAGTTAACTCACTTTTTAAAGAGTGCTTTGTAGAACTGTACTATGTAAATTTACCACTCAGTCTCCTGCTTATGAACATTTAGGTTGTTTCCAAACTTACACTTACAACCACATAATTTACAATGAATCTTCTTATGTATTTCCTTGTGCATGTGTATGATTCTCTAGGGGCCACATCTAGGAACAAAAGTTTTAAGTTTGCTAATTATAAAACTGGTCTGCAAAGTGGTTATATCAATTAATACTTCAACTAGCAGTGTATCAAAGTGTCCTTTCCCACACCTTTGCCAATACCATTTATTGTCAGGCTTTATTGTTTTTTGTCAATTTGGTAAGTGTGAAACGATTATCTCATCATTTTAATTTCTTTGGCTACTAGAGATGGTTAGCTTTTTAATAAGCTTACCAGCTATTTAGATTTCTGTATCTGTAAGCCACTTGCATTTACCATCTTTCCAGTTTTCCACTAGCTTGTCTATCAACAGAATGTTCAGAATATTAATCATTATGCAGATGATGAATATCTTCTAGTTTGTGGCCATCTTTTTACTTTGTCTACAGTGTCTTTTACTATTCAGTACTTTTACTTCTTTATATTAAACGTATGGGTCATTTCCCTCATGACCGGTGCTTTTTTGTGACTCAAGAAATCTTTTCTTACTCTGAGTGTACATATTTTATGCTTTTAAATGTTTCAAACTTTTGCTTTTCTTATTTAGACTTTTAATTAACCTAGAATTGACCTTTGTGCATGTAACAAGGTCTAAACAGGATTTTATTTTTTCCATATGGATGAGCTGTCCAAGCAACATTTATTAAGAATAATCCATCTTTTCCTTGCTAATTTGTAAATTTAACTGCTTCCATATATCAAACTTTCCACAGTTTGTGCTTTCTATTGTTCCATTTTTCCCCTTTATACCTGTACTAATAATTACTTCACTGTTTTAATTATTAGAGCTTTACAGGTTTTAATACCTAATAGGGCAATTGTTTCCAACTTCTTCCAATTTTTCTTACTTCCTCTTGGCTTTTTTCAGAAGAACTGTAATATCAACTTTAAAAGTTTCCTCAAAAAACATATTTGGATTTGATTCAAAATACACTAAATTTATGTGGAGAAATGACATTGGGTTTTCCTATCCAAGTGTAGTCCTACCTCTCCATCTTTGTAATTTTCTACACAAAGATTACTCCTAGGCATTAGTTTTCATTGCTAGTTCAACTTATATTTTGTAATTGGTCACTTACAGGAACGCCACTGATGTTTCTCTCGTAACCTTGCTGAAGCCTCCTTAATCCTACTAATAGTTTGATGGTTCCCCTGGATTTTCTCTGTAGCCAATTATATTGCCTTCAAATAGGGACAGTTCAGTCTTTTCTCTAAGTAATTATAACTCATTTCTTTTTTCTTACTGAAATAACTATAACTAGGTCGTCCACTACTATGTTGAACAGAAGTCTGGTTAGTAGACATCCATGCCTTGTTTTTGAATATACTAGAAATAATTCTAAAAGTTTGATCATTATGTATGATACTTGCCACAGGGCTTTTTATTAATCCCCTTAGTTAGGATAATCCCCTTTAACTTCTGATTTTTGTACTGAATATTAGATTTTACTGAAGAATTTTCTTGGCATCTGAGATGATTATACAGTTTAAAAATATTTAAACCTTTAAACCTTAAGGCTGTTAATTTGGTATTACATTAAGCTTTCTGATAAACTTACATTCCTAGGATAAATCCTATTTAGTCTCTACTTCAAAAAAATAACTACTTTTGATTCGTTAGTTAAAAAAATTTTTTTTTCACCCTTACTTGTGAGATTGATATACTTTTTTTCCCCTGTTCTGTCCTTTTGGGATTTTATTTAAAAGTTTTATCAATCTCATATTAAGCACTTGGTTGCTTTTGTCACCTAACCTCTGAAAATTTTCACTTAAAAAATAAGAATCATCTATTCCTGGAATTGCTGATAAAAAATCTGAACCTGATGTCATTTGAAAGGTGTCATTTTGACTACAATTTCTCTAACAGTTACTTGTTTATTCAAGTTTTCTATTTCTTTGTGAGTCTATTTGGTGACTACATTTTCCTACAGATTTACTGTTTCATTAGATTTAAAAAGGTACTGGCAGAAGTTGTTTAGAATACATTCTCTTACATATTTTCAGTATTTCTGTATTTTCAATTATGCCCATTTTTATTATTTATTCATCTTACTAATATGTTTACTGGCACCTTTTCACGTTTTTCCTTGGTCAGGCCTGCTCTATAAAATTTTTATGGGGATGCCTGGTGGCTTAGTGGTTGAGGGTCTGTCTGCCGTTGGCTCAGGGTGTGATCCTGGGGTCCAGGGATTGAGTCCTGCGTTGGGCTCCCTGTGAGGAGCCTGCTTCTCCCTCTGCCTATGTCTCTGCCTCTCTGTTTCACATGAATGAATAAATAAATAAAATCTTTAAAAAATAAAAGGATCTCAGTGTTCCTCCTAAGTTACAGGATAAAGAAAGGTACGTCCATGGCAAAGCAGGAGATGTTACCTGTCAGTCTTTTTGCTATAGTTAAGAAGGTTACTTAAAGGTATGGTCATAAATTGAAAGGTTTTCAAACTTGTACTAATATTTTTAAGGAGATTTAGTGGACTTTAATATCCCTCATAAATACCAAAAATTTACATTTTAAATCTTTCCTTTAATACATCTAATTAATATAAAACACAAATTATTTATTTTAGTAAATATAAGACTTCCTTTCAAAAGCCTAAATTAACTAGAACTTCCTAAACAATACAGATTATGTTGTTACCCCTACAAAGATTTAGGATTACTTAGGAAAGACTTAGGAAACATGGTGAACAACTAAGTTGTGATTAAATAGCCAATGTCTATTTATTGATTTTCATAAACCTCAGACAATACTGCAAATTATGTGACTCTACTCAACACTCCTGTGCTATCCAGTTAAGTTTCAAAAATCTGTATTTTTCTTAACAAACTTCCAAAGAAGTTTAGATCCAGATATGTAAAGAAATAAAAAGTACCTAACTTCTATATAATTCCTATGTGTTTTTAAGTCTCTTTGATTATATATAAACATATTTATCCTTCAGAATACTCAAGATGATGAAACCAATATGTACTTTAAAACATACTTGATAAAATTATTTTAAAGACTAGAGTTTTAAAATTTTAGTATTGTAATTAAACATACTGTTTGATATATTAAAACATGTATATTAAAGTATATTTAAAACTTAAAAACACTTAGAAGAGGGAACCTGATTAACTGAGAAAGACAAAATTAAGTCCCTGGGTATTCAGTCCATTCTCAAGGGTAATAAAATTTCCTTGCCTTCCATACATTCTATCTGGTGGTAGTAATCACTGCCCTCATCAAAGCACATTTTCTTTTCTTTTTTTTAATTTATTCATGAGAGAGACAGAGTGAGAGTGAGACTGAGAGTGAGAGAGAGAGACAGAGAGAGGCAGAGACACAGGCAGAGGGAGAAGCAGGCTCCATGCAGGGAGCCCGATGTGGGACTGGATCCTGGGTCTCCAGGATCACACCCTGTGCTGAAGGTGGCGCTAAACTGCTGAGCCACCTGGGCTGCCCGCACATTTTCTTTTCAAAGAACTCTACATTTATGAATATACTGACTACTTTTTGCTTTTGTGTAAATCATGATATGTAAAATGAGATGAGAGCTGTCATTTCCGGAGGAGCTAACATTTTAATGTTAGTACTAATAATTATTAATTTCTATTAATAACTAATAGAAATGATTACTAGTTCCTATTACTCTAGCTAATGACATAGCAAGGTTGGGCCAGTTCTCATTCCATCTTTGCTCTTATCAATTAACCAGTCTCCTCTGCCAACTCTTTTAGACTTTGTCCTTCTTCAGAATCAGGCTCCAAATCCATGGCCTATGTTATACTGGTAGGGTACCCTTTGTACCCTATCTCTACCCCTTCCCAGATGGCTCCTTGGCAGCCCCAAAGAACAGACTTTTTTATCTTGCTTGCATAACCACAGCTTGACTCACACACAGAGGGGATTCTAAAAATAATAAAGAGTGAAGAGTATGCTATAAATTTTCCAATATGCTCAATGATATTCAAACAGCTACCCTACTTGTCAGACCTGCAAAGTACATAAGTGTCACAATAAAGAGCACAGCTCATGCCTCTAACTTTGAGGACAACTTCAGATAGATTTTATTAATATAAAAAAGTTAATCATATAAAAAGGTTTCAGTAACTGCATTTATCTTTTCAGATGGTGGGGTGCATCCCCACATGCTAAAACTGACACAATGTCAGCAAAACACTCGAACTGCAAAGTTTGTAAAGCCCTAAAGATTCATCAGTGCTTTCACTGCCCACGCAGAGATAGGCAAGCATCCAAATAAAATTCTGGAAAATAAAATAACCCAAAAGTTTGTACATAATTCAACTGAAGTGTCTAGATACATTGTCTTATAGCTTATACCATAGTGAGGTCTCCCTACTCATGAAATCTTAATGGTAAGCCAATTACGTTTCCATTTACTTTCCATTCCTCAGTGGCCACCCAAGGCCCAACACTGATGTTCCTTTTGTTTGGTTATCTCAAAGCCCAAATCAAGTCTGTCAAACCATTCTAATCACAACTGTGAAAAGCCCTACCAGATGACTCAGACGGGCGGTATCAAGACAGAAGGCTCAATGATTTTACATCAAGGTTCATTAGTGGAAGACATCACTCCAATTCTGCTGAAGAGTTGCTGAGTTCTTATATGATTTTTAAAATGTAAGACTTTCTTCCATCTTGGAACTATAGGAAAATGTCAGCCTCGCCCAGTTAACACCTTTTTGCTATTAACTTTTTTTTCCTCAAAGGTACAGGGACCAACAATCTAGTTTTTATTTAAATTTCAGACCATGATAATAACCTACAAGAACTTCATGGTCAAGTACTGGAATTTGCTGGAGGGCTGGCACTATCTCTGGCCTGCAGACTAAGAAAACTCAAGCCATATTCCAGAGCTGTCTAAAAACTTCCCAGACCTGTTGAAAAGGGGGTTCACATGAAACAACTAATGAGACAAAATTATAGGATACAGATTAGCCTGCTTGTTCCTAACTAAGCTATGAGTCATAAAGGAATAGGCCTATCTTTGCCTTCACTGCATATTCAATCTTGGATACTTCTCAAATGGATACAGTAAGTACAATTTAAGGCAGAACAACTTTCTGCCAAGAACTTTTTTTTTAATGTCCAAAAGTCTTCATCTGAGTTCTTCACACAATGCAGAGACTGGGCAGGTTGTTAATTTTCTTTTCTCCATGAACAAGAATGGCCTTAATGACCACACTAGGATTAATAGTGTGAGACTGTGGGCAGCCACCCTGGTAACTGCTGGCTGCCACGTATTCCAACTGATCTTTTCCATTTGGACACTGAGTCTCAAATGTACAGGGAAGAGGAATTAGTATGGTGAAGAACTTGGCAATCCTGGTATCTATACCGAGTTACTGGTAATACTTTTTATGAGAACTCAAAGATACCAGAATACATTCCTTTAACTATCATGTTAATATCATGGTACTTAAATATTTTAAAATGTTGGTTCTGCTTTTACATGCTACATAGTGGTGAAGAAGGACTCTCTACAATACCAGTGCCTTTCACAGGGGTATGATAAATTGGGACAATTAGAGGTGAAATCTTCCCTTAAAATTTCTGAGTGTGAGCCTGGACTAATATTAAGGAACAGGTAGTTCTACACTGAAAAAAAAAACCAAAAGGAAACAAAAAAATCCAAAAGCCCTCAGCACTATATTTAGTGACTGCTATTCCTGGATTATTTTACTCTGCTAACAAGAAAACTGTATTGTTAGAACTTAGTGTTTGCAATCATACCCGAGCAGCATAAAAAAAGTGGCCCTTGAAAATTATACCACCACTTTGTTTCTATAGGAAATATCTCTCTTTGAGAAAGAAGTATGATAATTCACAAAAACACCTATTTTATTTGTAGAACCGCGCCTACCTGTGGTTACCATGTAACTGGACTGTCTATAACTACAAAGGTTGTAACATCCTTTCCAGGCACTATATTCTGATTCTCCCTCTCTAAGGAAAACTAGGATCATGTAAGCAAAACAAAATGCTTCTGGGCAGTAACATTTCCATCAGATGTGTGAATATATCAAATAGACTTAAAATATTGTATAAAGTACTACAGAGATGTGAAAGGCTTCTTTCAGTGGAACAGAACTTATAAAATAAAATGGCACATACTTTTAATGCTATAGGTAATGTACTACACATATTTTCACTTGGATATTGAGTAGTAAACATTGGAAATACACTGTAAAAATATGAAGAATGTACAAGAAGGGTTCTTATTCAGATCTAAATTTAAGATAAAATTGCTACGTAAGAGGCAATAGAGAACTGATACAAAACATTACATGCTTCACATTCTCTTTGTTACAATTTTCTGTACTTTTCCCCCCCATATTTTAAAGTATGAAGCTTCTCAAAGTTGCTTTTACCCCTCATGGTATTAAGTTATGGAATTCCAGAGCTTAACCCTGGAAAGCTCATGCTCTCCTAACTGCTGATGAGAGAAAGTTCACAAAGAATCAATGAAGAAACTACTCAGAGAGCCAGTTCTGGGAAAGTGGTGAATGGAGACCAGTACAAAAGCACAGATTTTATACTCCATGGAAATTTCTCTGAAAGTGTGTATTTTTGTTGTTTTATTATTAAAATATACTTGGAAATGTTATTTATATGAAGAACTTTAACATCCAGAGTTTTGAAATAGCTGTCATGTCCTGAAAAATGTAACCTGTAACTCCTAAAAGTATACAGAACTTTTCTTGGTTGTTTTATTTTGGAAGATTTTTGACCCAATTCTTTTTTAAATAGCTCAGCTTTCTGAAAAGTATGTCTTTAGAAAATTTTGAATTCTTTATTCAATCAAAAGAGTTTTTATATGTTTCAATTAATAAATATGACCAGATTTTTAAGAATCCAACTTGATAATCTATCTTAAATTAAATCTATTTATACTTGTTGATATCATTATCATTTATCATTATAAAATAGTCTATACTCCTTCCTGTGCCCCTTTTAGCTCTTTGCTGTTTAAGAGCTACAAGTTGTTTTCTTTTGGTGGTACCCTTTTAATATATATAATACAGTCTAAAGTTATTTGGTATTTCCTCCTCCAGAAGATTTTAAGGATTGATGAATATGCTTAAATTACTCATTAAACATGTTTTCCTCCCCATGTTACTATTGTCATCTAGTTTAAATTCCACATTAAGGGGGATCCCTGGGTGGCTCAGCGGTTTGGCGTCTGCCTTCAGCCCAGGGTGTGATCCTGGGGACCTGGGAGAGAGTCCGACATCAGGCTCCCTGCATGGAGCCTGCTTCTCCCTCTACCTGTGTCTCTGCCTCTCTCTCTCTCTCTCTCGTAAATAAATAAATATATGAAAAAAAAATTCCACATTAGGAATTTTTAAAAATGAGTTTTTATGACATTTTTGTTTTTAATCAATAAATTTATCATTTGTCAATTTTTGTGGTCACCACTACTTTCTATGTTCCATTCTTTCTTACAGGTTCAATTCCCTTCCTCCTGGAGAAAGCTTTAGCAGTTTTTCAAAAAGAGGGTCTTACAGTGGTATATTTTCCTGGTTAATGAAAATGTGTATTTTGTCCACAGTCTTGAATACATTTAGCTGGGTATGAAATTCTAGACTGATAGCCATCCCCCCCTTAGTACTATAATACTATAATATTTCACCACTGTCTTCTGTCCATTCTAGTATATTTGTCTTTTTTTTTCCCCCTTTGGTGGCTTTTAAGGTTTTCTCTTTAACCCTAGAGTTACAGCATGATGTACTGAAGTATGGATTTGACTTCTTTATCCTGCTGGTAGTTGTAGCATATTTTTAATCTGAGAACTTGGTTTAACCTTCAGTTCTTTTCAATATAGTTTTCCCACCATTCCTTCCATTTATTTTGTTCTTTAAAAATCCCAATATTGGGATTTGCTGGAATTTCTCCATTGACCAAGCATTGCTCTTAACTGCTCCTTTAGGTTAACAAACAAACAAACAAACAAACAAACAAACAACCCTGTTTCTGGGTGAACCTCTCATCATTACCTTCCAGTCATAGTTCTCATTTCATCTACATCCAATCTATAGTTTAATTCTATATATTCCAATTTGGTTTCGATGACTACATTTTTCATTTCTAAGTCTCTCAATTAGTAGTCATATTCAACCATTCTATTTCATTTCTGCCTTTTCAGTTTCACAATTTTTTATTCATTCTCAATGGCTGTTATATCATCAATTATCTTTTTATCTAAAACATGTATTTTAAAGTCATGGTCAAGCTGTGTGTCTGGAATAAATACATATATATCCCAGTAGTTGATTTGGTTGGAGATCTTTCCTAGTATTGAATTTCTGTATGAATTTTGGAATTGCAGTGTATCAGAGTTTTGAATGGGAGGCTTTTGCTTTGGGATGTTTGTTTACTTCTTCTTTCTCTCTGTGTACATCCTTTCTTGTCTAGTAGTTTTGCATTTGCTTCTACCAGGGCCCCTGGAGTCAAGTCTGGAAAAAGTCTTATGATGAATATCTGGAGCAACTCTTTCATTAGTATACTGTGGATATCATATATCCAGTCCAGAATAAGCAGAAACAAAGCTTGACATGAAGCTGTGTCTTTGTTATCCCTAGACCCACAGCTTCCTATAAATCCATAGCCCTGGGCAGAAAATTGGTAACATTTTTTCTTAGCTTCTTTTCAAAAGTGGGTAAAGTTCCACCCTAGTTCCTGGCTTCAAGCAGTGAATCTGGCTGGTCCCCTGGTTCCACATGAAACACATCTGGTGTCTATCACTTGTAGCCAAACTCTTGGGTGCCACCACCTTCTTGGGATGAGTCCAGCAGGCCTAAGACTTCAGTATCATTCACTACTTGGCATTATTGGTCCATTAAGATATTTTTCTTGTTTCTGGAAGCCCAGCTTTGTCTTTCTCCTTTTATATTTACCTGTCAGTTCTATGTGTTTGGAGCAAAGGGAGTAAGTCAAAACATACACTTAATGTGCCATCTTGACTGGAAAATTTACATAATCCTTTAACATTGTATTTGAGCAAAATTTAATGATTAAGCTGTGTAAGTAAAATTATCAGGGAATATTTAAATCCCTTATTAGTACCCAAATGACAAACTAATTATAAAATATCATTTTCATAAATGTAAATTAAATCCTAACTTGAGGTTCAAAACACATGCACCTGAAAACAATTACACTGCAAAATAAGCCTATAACACAGACAACGCAGAACAACTTCTTTCAGGTCTGAAATCAAATTAGTCTTACTTGTGCAAGGAAGACACAGACTCTCAAACTAATACTTACCAGCTTTAACCAAAACTAAAGAAATATTTCTGTGAAACTTAACTTAAAAAGAATATCAGCTAAACAGAAAAACAGACAACTACTTATTATGCTTAGTAAAAAAAAAAAAAGAAAAATGTATACCTTTTCACTTGTTAAAAATTTTGCAAAATATACATGTTCTCCTCCTGTTTTTAATTCTTCCATTTTTTTCCTTGAGGCTTGAGTATCATCTAATTTATAACTTTTAAAAACAGCTAGAACTTCTTCAGAATACTGCAGAGTAAAAATACCAATTAGTTTTATTTGGCATTGTGCCCAATAATTTTTTTAGTGCTTTTTTATATCAAAATATTTAGAATTTACTCATAGTTAACCATGTATGCACACTATAAAGCACATAAAACAAGAAAAACTATGATGGCAAAATGGGATTAAAACTATTTGGTATGAGAGTTCATTGTATTGTCAAAGCAGGAATAAACTTTCTACTCCTGAGGAAATGTAATTTCTTATGCAGTTTGTGTAAGGGACCAACAGAGAATGTAATGCTTTGAGAGTATCCAGAAATTTACCAGTGAAATGAGATGTTTAACCAGCTGTTAAATGCTGAAGCATTTCTTGTGCTAAATGCTGTGACCAAATAAAACAATGACATCAAATCCTACCCAGCTGGGGAACAATTCTAGATGATTTCTTATTCACCACTTAATCTGAACACATACCATGCTACTTTTAAGAGCTACCTATTTGCTTTTGATTTTGACTATAATCAAAAAGGACAACTGGTATTTAAGCAGCCAAGAAAAAGAAATATAGGGAATTCTTATAAAACAAAGACTAGCCATTTTTTTTTTTGATAGTAGGCATATTAGGCTTGTTAACCTTTTTTTTTTTTTTAATATTTTATTTTTAAGTGATCTCTATACCTAAAGTGTGGATCAAATTTAAAACCATGACATCAAGCGTAGCATGTTCTACTGACTGAGCCTGCAAGGCACCTCTAGGCTTTTTAATCTTAAAAATAAAACTACCAAGGGCACCGGGGTGGTGCAGTTGGTCAAGTGTCTGATTCTTGGTTTTTTAGCAAGGTCCATCTCTTCCAGTTGGCTCTGCAAATGGCAACTAGTGCTGAATGTGAAAGTTCTCCCTGCTGGCTTTCGACTTCATTTTAAAAGAAGCTTCCTTCTATTAATATTCACAGGCTATCTGGCTCATATGGTCTCTGTCACACTACTCAAATATGCCATTACAGTACACAAATATCTACAAGTATGAGCATGGCTGTGTCCCAAGATAACTAACTCTATCTACGAAAACAGGCAGAAGGCTGGATTTGGCCCATGGCTATAGTTTGCAATCCTTATTATTTCAAGTATCAACAGGACACTTGAAATAATTTTGTGCAAAGTGAAGACAACATATTTGACAAAAATTCATCAATTCATGTTGACAATACTATATAAAAACAAACAAAAAAACCCAAGGCTGTAATTATGAACTTTTAAATCCCTAAATCACACTACTTCACAAAATCTGTGGTTTATAACATTAGGAAATAGGCGTAAACATGTAAGAGTTAAAATTATATAATAACAAGCATACTGGATAAGAGTCAAGCTTTACTTCTGTCATTAACTGTAAAAATATTGGGTTTTGGGTACCAGGTGGTCAGCAACTCACCTTAAGAAAAGTTTTCCATGAAATCTTCTCATAGCATTGCACAGGGTTCCTGAAGTAATCCTGAAGTGACCAGAATTTTCGATACAGGTTGTAGTCAATTGGAATGGAGCTAATAAAATAAATGTTATATTAAATAAATCACTTAAGTTCTTTTAGAAATATCTAAGTGCTCCTAACTTTTCTTAGTTCATATACCCCTTTAAGAAGCTGATGATAGCTACAACTCCTTTCCCCAGAAAAGTGCACATTCATACTTATATAAACTTTTATAAACAATTTCAGGGGATTCATAGACCCTAAAAGACCCACTTTATCTAGAACCCCTGGATTCTGGCCCAGTACATGATTGTTTAGAATTAAAGACCATGTTTCCCAACCTCTCTTGTGGTTAGGTGTGGCCTCATTGGTTAAATTCTGGCTACTTGGGAATTGAAGTAATATGTTCAAATCCGGGCCATGTTTTACCATTTTCCTTTATCCCGTTTTGCTGGCCATAATACACATATGATGATGAGCCACATGGACTATAGGAAAAAAAGCAAATACCAAGAGATACAAGTTAGGAGGAACACAGGTCCTTAGACAATCTCCCTGAAAAGTGATACTCTATCAGCTGTAAACTGCCTGTCTCCAGACTTTTCCTCAAGAAAGAAATCAACTTCCACATTGTTTAAGCTAGTGTCACCTTTAACCTATGCTAAAGGCCATGGAATGAGACAGATATGTAAAGTACACATCAACTCAGTATTACAAAAATAAGCCTTTTCTTTAGTATCTTTATTACATTATTCCTAATTCAACTTGCACTTTCACTGTTACAAATCTGCATTATCAATACACATTCTTTAAATTTTTAAATTTACCAAAATTACACTATGTTTTGATTTTAGAAGTTAAACATTTCAGACTTTACCTAAGAGATTTTTGTTTTTAACAAAATTTTCTAAATCATTCAAAACACCCATTATGTAAAAAAAAATGCTTGTGGTATTGACTATTTCATATCCTCAAATATTCACTAAAATTTTCAACATCACCTATGTAAAATTAATTTTATTTCTAAACACAATTGTGTACTACTTTCTAATCTTCCTAAATAAACCTTAATAAAATGAATCTATGGATTACAGTTAGCATTTTCTCTAAGCCTCATAGCCATACAAGTGTTCCAAGGAAGACTGTAATTTCATGTGGCAAACAGGAAGGGGCTTGGGGTTTAATGAGCCACACAGCACTATGATGTTAAGAGTCTTGCCTTCTCTAGTCTGGTCAATAATAGGAAGTTAAGTTAATCTTCCACTCTTCATCTTTGAGATGGATATATTTAAAATTACTTTTTTAATGACTAGGGAGTATCAGGGGCCATATTATAATGCATTTTAAAGGATTATAGAAAAGTAAAAGGAGTATAATTTTTATCATGTACTTTTTAATTTTTAAGGTTTTGGGGTGAGAGGGTAATGTTTAAAAACCTGAAAAATGCCATGCATACTACATACATACATACATACGTGTGTGTGTGTGTAGTGCAAAAAATCAGTTTTCTACAAAAATGTCTGAAAAGCCATTAGTGAAGAATGCCAAAGGAAAAGTTGTTTAGTATAACATGTGGAAGCACATGTGATAAAGATTCTCACCATATGACTCTAATTCATATGGTTAAGATTACAAAGTACAAGTTTGTATCATAAAATACCTATTTAAAGAATTTTATTAAATTTATATTAATTGGTATATAGATTTAAAAAACCCACATACACCTACACACATAGTAACAGATCACTTATATTAGATTCACACTTCTGACAACTGTAACAGCCTGGAACAAAGCTTTGAACTTGGCAATAACTGAAAAAGCTCTTGGTCTGCAAGAAAACAGCAGTTTAACAAAGTGCATGCACTTCATTTTACAAAAGAGGATTGAAATTATACTTAGGTACTTACCTAAATTACAACCACTTTGAATTATGTATAAAGGTAAATAACTATTTTATTTACCTTGAGATAAAAGAATGCTAACTTTGCTAGAACTACTAATATTTGAAACATGTAGATCTTGTTTCAAATCAATAATGAAGAATACTGACAACTTTTAATTGACCAAAATCCAGCTCCTGCCAAAAGTTTTATCAAGAATCAGCAGTAGTCAAAAAAATCGAAGGGGCATGTTAACTTTCATTCTTTCTACACTCTTTCCTAGTAAAAACTCTGAAAACAGGAAAACAGTGATCTGAACGTCAACTGACATCAACTATTTTCTATAACTGAAGCAATTTCATTGACTTATAACGAGATTATAAATCTGGGTTTTGGGCAGCCCAGGTGGCTCAGCAGTTTAGCACTGCCTTCAGTCCAGGGTGTGACCCTGGAGACCCAGGATCAAGTCCCACGTCAGGCTTCCTGCATGGAGCCTGTTTCTCACTCTGCCTGTGTCTCTGCCTCTCTCTCTCTCTCCCTCTCTCTCTCTCTCTGTCTCTCATGAATAAATAAATAAAATCTTAAAAAAAAAAAAAATCTGAGTTTTATACAGATCAAGTTAAAAAAAGTCACACACACACAAAAACCATAAAAGGAACATTTTCCAAAATGTGCAAGTAAATTGGAAAAAAGAAAAAGCCACATGTAAAATAATTAATACCCATGAAATAACATGGTATTTGTGTAGTTCCATACGCTTAATAAAGAATGTTTTTGAGGGGCGCCTGGGTGGCTCAGTTGGTTGGGCATCTGCCTTCAGCTCAGGTCATGATCCTGGGGTCATGGGATCGAGTCCCATGTGGGGCTCCCTGCTTAGCAACTAGTCTGCCTCTCCCTCTCCTCCCTACTCATTCTCTCTCTCTCTCTCTATTTCTGCCTCTCTCAAATAAATAATTTTTTTTTTTTTTTTTTTTTTTTTTATGATAGTCACAGAGAGAGAGAGAGAGAGGCAGAGACACAGGCGGAGGAAGAAGCAGGCTCCATGCACCGGGAGCCCGATGTGGGATTCGATCCCGGGTCTCCAGGATCGCGCCCTAGGCCAAAGGCAGACGCCAAACTGCTGCGCCACCCAGGGATCCCTAAATAAAAATTTTTAAAAAAGAAATGTTTTTGAAACCAAACTGCTTTTGAAGATTTTCTAGTTTTATATGTACAGTTACACACACACACACACACACACACACACACACACAACACACACTGTTACTCAGTTACCACATATGAGAATATAATAAACACCTCTTGAAACGTAGTACAAGAAAAGTTTGCCTCTTACTAATGGGATATGGTCTCTAATCAGAATGAGAATTATGTAACCATTATATGTTCCTTTATTGTCTCACTTGCCAGAAAGCTCACATCTTAATTTACTGTTTGATACTAATAACAATCTTACTCTAAGTTGTTAATTATCATTGTCTACTTATTAAACCTTCTGATCTCTTTTTTTAGTTGGCCTAGTATTTATCTTAGGTGCCTCACAGGAGAAATTTTATAGTAGTATTAATATATGACTACTAGAAAACCTTTTAATTGCACTAAAATTTTTAAAATATCTTCTCCTTTTAAAGTTCCAATCCATGCTGTCCCTCCATGGCTTTTTCTTCATGTCTCAATGTCCTGAAAATCATTTACACTCAATGTCACCACATCCTCACCCTCCTTTCATGTTTTGATCCACTGCAATTTGCCCTCTAACTTCAATATTCCACAAATACATCTGGATTCTGTATTTATCTACACAAAGCATATGTAACTACTTGTTGTATACGAAAATCGTAACATATTAAGGTGAGAGTTACTGTCTATAAACAGAATGTTGGGACACCTGGGTGGCTCAGCAGTTGAGCATCTGCCTTTTGCTCTGGGTGTGATCCCGGAGACCCAGAAACGAGTCCCAAATTGGGCTCCTTGCAGGGAGCCTGCTTCTCCCTCTGCCTTTGTCTCTGACTCTCTCTCTCTCTCTGTGTCTTTCATGAATAAATATATAAATCTTTAAAATATATATGTTAAAAAAAATAAAAACAATGTTTTCGGGGTGCCTGGGTGGCTCAGTCTGTTGGATGTCTGCCTTCGGCCTGGGTCATGATCACAGGGTCCTGGAATGGAGCCCTGAGTCGAGCTCCCTGCTCAGTGGGGAATCTGCTTCTCCCTCTGCCTCTGTCCCCTGCTCATGCTCTCTAATAAATAAATAAAATCTTAAAAAAAAAAAAAAAAAGTTTTGTAACTATTTTAACCAAGATGTTCTGCAACTTGACATTTTTTTTAAAATGTTGAGCTGGTGATTTTATAGAACATTAAATTGGAATTTTTTTTAATCCAGAATTTTTTACTGGTGTATTTGACCCAAATCTGAAATGGGCTTCATACTATAGATACATGTTCTCTGTAAATGACAGTGCCTAAAACAATCTGGTGATACAATTAGTCACAAAGTAATTTCCCAATCTCTTCCTTTATTTAAAAAATAGTGAAGAGGATTTAAAAGGTAAAACCTGCAGTTTTAAGATAAGTCACTGGAATGTTAAGTATAGCATAGGGAATGCAGTCAACAACACAACATTATAATTGGTTGACAGATGGCAGCTAGACTTATCCTGGTGATCACGTCCTACTGTGTAAAAACATGAATCATTATGTTATATACCTGAAACTAATGTATTACTGTATATCAACCACATTTCAATTAAAAAAAGGACAAAATAAAATAAAATGATTGTGACAGACTAAGAGTATTGAATCCTATTTACCTGATTTTTCTGCAACTGGGACTAGCTAATAGTCAATGGGGCCGATCTATCTATACAGGTTTAGGCAGAGTCTAACTACACAAAACTGCATTGGGCAGTTTGTCTTTGGGGGCTCTTTTTACATTTCAGGTGACCTGTTATGTTGAACCCTGCTGCCTTGATCCTTTATGTTGCTCAGGTCAGACCCCAAAAGTATACTCTATCCACAATGTACATGAACAAATAGGTCTCTAAAAAAACCACAACAAAAACAAAAACCCAAAACACAGAACTATAGCTAGTAATAATAGCTAACAAATAAACTGTTCTAATAAGCGCTTTCCGTAGATCACTGTATATAACATCAACAACTAAAGAAAATATAACTACTGTGTATCTTAACAGACCATATCCAAGCACCATCTCATTTAATAATCTCAATGAGCAGGTAGGTGCCATTACTACATTATATTTCTTTTCTTTTCTTTTTTTTTTTTTTTTTTTTAAGATTTATTCATGAGAGACACACACACACACACAGAGAGAGAGAGAGAGAGAGAGAGAGAGGCAGAGACACAGACAGAGGGAGAAGCAGGCTCCATGCAGGAAGCCCGACGTGGGACTCGATCATCCCAGGTCCCCAGGATCAGGCCCTGGGCTGAAGGCGGCACTAAACCGCTGAGCTACCCGGGCTGCCCCCCATTACTACATTTTAAAGACACTGCAACTGAGTTGCAGGGAAGTCAGGTAATTGCTTTAGGTTACATGGCTAGAATTGGAATTCAGCCTGGAGCCACACTGCTCTCGATGCTTCTTTGGAGATAATGTGTTTGAATCTGAAATCTGGGATGCCAGGTATACATCTCTCTGTGCAGATATTAGAAACTCTTCTTGATCCTCGAGAAATTCAATTGCAACTGATAACTTTTGTCACCTCAGACACCTGGAAGTGAATATTTTCCTTCGTATCTCCCTTTTTCTCTTCCTCATTGCTCCTAATGAGCATTAGGAAGAAATTATTTGGAAAGGAAGCACAGTTAGCAGATGAGATATGAAACAAAAGATGGGTATGGGAAGGGAAGAGGAGGGAAAGGAGGTTACTTCTTATTCTTACTTCATTAAAAAGTCAGCCCATTATCCACAGGCACTAGGTCCACAAAGTTAATAGAAGGAAAAAGGGGAGGAGTGCCTAGGTTGCCTATGGTTGGGTTTTCAAATGTTAGGAATATGCATAAAGTAGGCCATGTAAATAATGAATTGTCTGTATGTAATTTAGAAACCAACTGATAGAGCCTAGTAGTGATTTAGGATTTATAATTATAATATACATAAAAAATCAAATAAAAGAAATCTATAAGCATGATTTCCTTTGTCCTTGTGTATATCTTGACACTTGTACTTGATAAGTCATTAAGGTTTAACTTTGTACATCATAAAATCTGAACTTCTAAAACTCACCAAGTTGTTGGAGCTTCATCATCTCCCATTTCACCTTCTTCTACATCCATTCCTTCTTCTCTATCCTCAGTGTGCTAAATTTAAAAAAATGTACAATGTGTCACAAAGCAGTTGTCAGGCAGAAGACAAATGCTGGAATAACATCATTCACACACTGCTAGACAAATGCTGTTAGAGAAATCTAGTCACACTTCTGTAAAAAAACTAGTTATTCTTTAAGGCAATGGCAATTCTATGTGACAAAGATCTAAGAACCCAAGAGCAGTATGACAATGACATAAGATAGTCATGAAGATAAAGTTAAAAAGTTTTAAATCAGTATTTCTCCAAACATGGTCTGTAGATTCTCTATGGGAATAAATACAATGACCTTTCAGAGAACTGATTAAGGACTCTAAGAATTGTAGTAAAGAACTCAAAGTATACTTAAGTAGTTTTGTCCCAACTTTAATTTGACCATAGAAATCCTCCTCCAACCCAACAGAGAACTCTTATTTTTGGGAAACACTTTATGATATGCTGAGTGTCTAGTTCTATAGTGAGAAATTCAAAATAACAAGTTTACATGAAATAGTCCAAGAAGTACCAAAAGATATATAACAGTGAGAGGCAAGATTTTTAAAAATCTTAAGTCAACACCACTTCCTTTTTTTTAATTTACTAAATTAATTTTTATTGGTGTTTATTTACCAACATACAGAAAAACACCCAGTGCTCATCCCGTCAAGTGTCCCCTTCAGTGCCCATCACCCATTCCTCCCACCCCCCGCCCTCCTCCCCTTCCACCACCCCTAGTTCGTTTCCCAGAGTTAGGAATCTTTATGTTCTGTCTCCCTTCCTGATATTTCCCACACATTTCTTCTCCCTTCCCTTATATTCCCTCTCACTATTATTTATATTCCCCAAATGAATGAGAACATACACTGTTTGTCCTTCTCCGATTGACTTACTGCACTCAGCATAATACCCTCCAGTCCATCCACGTTGAAGCAAATGGTGGGTATTTCAACACCACTTCCAAATTGATAATAATTACATTTTAAGGAACAAATTATATAAGATAATCTAACTTACAGTGAGATGTTAGTTATATCTAATTAATAATTTTTTAAACTTGATAACTTGTTCCTAAATGAAGAATAGGTGTTGAATGTCCAGAAATTTGTCTTCTGAATATATCATAAATTATCTTTAAAATAGAATTGATTATACCTGATGTCCCTTTAAAAATGAGTGGGCAAATATGGATTATTTAACAAATGGTTCTGAGATAACTAGCTCACTATTTGGAAAAAATAAAATTATAACTTACTCCATACTCCACATTCATGCTGGATTAGATTTAAAAAAAAAATTACTCATAAAAGCATCAAAAGAAAACAAAAGGGCTTATATAATCTTCTGGAGTGGAAGCCTTTAGCATGACACAAGGCTAGAAACAATTAAAAGACCAACAAACATTAATATTATATCCAAATTTTAAAATTCTATACAGCAAAAGCACCATAAATAAAGTTATAAGAAAGCTTTATGAGAAAAAAAAATCAACAAAATGGTAGGCAGTGATTTGATATCATCCCATATGAGCTTCTACACATCAGTAAGAAAAAGATATTTCAAAAGTAATATGGGCAAATGGCATGAATAGGTAATTCTCTTCTTCATTACTTCTAATTGGCACAGAAAAAAAAATAAATTCCAATAAACATAAAGTCCCTCAACTTCACTAATAACCAAGGGAATGTAAGTTAAAACAAAGATCTACTTTTTCAAGTATATATCAATTAAGCAAAGATTTTTTAAAATTGGTAATTCCCAAGGTTGGTATGAGGCTGTGGGAAAATGTACAGGCATTCTCCAAGTGCCACTGGTGATGGTATAAATGAGTATGACCTTTTTGAGAAGTAAATGGTCAATAGCTATCAAAATCTGATATATGCAAACATTTTGACACAATTTCATTTACTGTAATTTATCCCAAGGAAATACCTGCATAATTTAGAAATGGTATCTACAATACCATTCATTATATATAATGTTGTTAATCATTTTTCACAATTAGAAATTATCCAAATGCCCACTGACAAGATTATGATATATATATATATATATATATATATATATATATATATATACTTGGAAGACTTATCAGGAACCTTTAGACACAAATCTAATGTACTGATGCAGAAATGCATCCAAAGACAGGCAATGCTAAGAGTGCTTATCTTTGGGGCCTTGGATTATGGGGTTGCTGTACTTTCTTTTTTTTTTTTTTACTTTCTATTGTAAATATTTCTATTTTGTTTGAATTTTTTATACAGACTACACATTATTTCTATAAATTAGAAATAAAGGTTTAAAAATTTTTGGTGACTTAGAAGACCCATTCACAGGAGTTATCTTAGTAATAAACTTATAAATATGTTTGTTAGATTTCTTAGCCTCACCTTCTGACCCAAGGTGCTTTCCTGCTCATTGGTATTGAAAACAGTGACATTTTCCAGATTAAACTGACTCTGCAAGTTAAGACCTATTAGAAAGAAGCAGAAAGAAAAGATTTTCAAAGCAAACCCACCAAACAACTTAAGAATACAACTTTGCTGTCATATAACCAAAACAAAGAAAATAATAAATCCAAAATTAAAAGATCAAGTCAGAAATAATACCACACTTGATTTTCAAATCCTTTCTAAAATTCATTTAAGATGCCTTCAGAGTACTCAGAATTCTACACATTATAACAAATACAGTTGTCCTTGTTGTTAATAGTTTAGAACAATTTTACAGAGTGCAATACAAAGTAATTTATAATTTCCCTGAAGCACAAATAAAAATTGTATTAATCAAAAAGTAAGAGTGTTAACAACATATAGAGTAAATATACCTTAGTTAATGAGAGTCAGGTTTCTCACTGTCAAAGACAGAACTTATAAATGAACATCAATACTGGTACTGGTTTAAACTCCTAGGTTTCACAATGATCTCATGTTTTTTGTTGTTGGTTGTTTAAAATTACATACACAGGCAGACACAGAAGTAAATATATATATATATATTTATGGAGTAGAAAGAAGAACACCACAGCCAGGTGAGTGGGTTCTGAGACAGCACAAGTGAGGAACAAGACAAAGAGCCCCAGAGGGAACAGGCCCAGAACGTCGACCAGAAACTCTGTCACAGGAGCTATGCGCATATGTATGTATGTATGTATGTATGTATGTATACACACACACACACACACACATATATACATGGGTTTGTAATACATACATATCTTTCCTAGCTCTGTCCACAAAGAACCCAGAAGCAGTGAAACTCCAGTAGTAATTAGCAGATCTAGGACCCAGATCTTGGCTTCTATATACTATTCTTAAATAAAAGGAATCAGGCTCTTTGGAGAAGTGGGTGATTCCAGGGGTGGGGTAGGGAAAACACAAGATGAGCCAAGACTATCTTCTCATACCAGGAAAACATGAAAGAGCTCCCAATAGGCAAAACTAGAACAATCTGAGTGAGAAACTAAATAATTATATTATGGGATTGTAACCCACAGAATAAAATATCTACATTCACACTAAAACAGGTTACTGAATTAATAATAAGGGAGAGGAGACAACTCTTCCTTATGAAGAATCCCAAGTAATACATGAAGAAGGCATAAGAGAAATCGAAAATCACCACTAGGACAACCTAAAAATCATTGCTGCAGGCAATATTCATTCACTGGTGAATACTAAAATTAGTGGGCAAAAGTCTAAGGAGAAGAAGAGTATTTGCAGAGTCTCCAAGTATTTGCCTTCAAGAATAACAAAGGTAAAAACAGTAACTTAGCAACAGAAAAATATGGTGATCAAGGATAACATCACCAGTAATAAGACATATCAACAAAATGTTGAAATGATGCACCAAGAAGGGCATATCACCTCTGTAGTCTTCTTCCCCCAAATCTATAACCTCAATTTAATTACGAAAAAAATTAGACAAACTTATACTGAAGGACATTCTGCAAAATACCTGACCAGTATTCTTCAAAAGTGTCTAAGTCATGAAAAAAGCAAAGACTGAGATTAGGGAGAGTAAAGCAATGTGGCAAGTGACTGCAATGTGGGATCCTGGACTGAATCCTTGAACAGAAAAAAGAAAAACAGTGATGAAACTGGTAAAATCCAAGTAAAGTCTTCAGTTAACAGTGCTGTACCACCAATGTTTTGGTAACTGTTTTGGTGCACTGTGGTCATGTAAGAAGCTAACATTAGGTGAGGGGTTATTCAGGTACTCTATTACCTCAATTCTTCTTTAAGTCTAAAGTTATTGCAGAACAAAAAACTAAAGTTAAAAAAAAAAACTATCAAATCATTAAGCTAGTAAATGAATCTGGTTGCTCATTTAGCAGTGACTACTTAAAATATTTGTCTATTCTCTATTACTCAATATAGCACATGTAATTCTCATTACATCAAAAATTTCAGGCATACTTCACATGCTAAATTACACACAGAACTGGATTTTTGCAGGTCTTGGGATATACCCTAGTGAATGTCAAGTGCCTACCAATGTTTTAAAAAGATACTATAAGAAAATACCCCAAAATGCCAACCTGGCTTATGTTAGTGTGCTAGGATTAATTATAAACAGCTTTTCCTCTTCATTTTCCAAATTTTCTGAAATAGGTTATTTTTATGATTTAGAAATTACATTTTAAAACACCACTTATTAAAGATATGTAATGTTTAAAGCTACCTTAAATAACATATTATTATTCTTTCAACCAGTCAATAAGAAAAAAATGGATTCTTTATGTCTTGCCACTTTAGTAATGCTGTACATTGAAAAAAAGCACTAAAGCATTCTTTAAAAAATGAGTTCTATAAATAAAGGGGATGATGAGTACACTTAACTTGATGAGCACTGAGTAACAAGAGAATTCCTGAATCATTATACACTTAAAACTAACAGAACATTATATGTTAATTATGCCTCAATTAAAAAAAATAGAATGGGGGGGGGGAAGCTATAAATAGCACCATGTCAATACTTTTGAGATTTTAGATAATATTCACAAATTCCCAGGGGAAAAAAAGTTACCAAAACTGTCTCAAGCAAAAAGGAAAAGTCTGAATAATTGCAAATCTGTTTCATAAACCAAACCATAGCCATAATACTTTGTTAAGGATAACTGTTTCAATCGTAAACTCTACCAAACATTCAAGAAGGAAATAAAACACAATTACTCCAATTCTTCTAGAAAAGAAAAATATGAAAACTTCCAATTCATTTTATCAAAGCAGCTTAATTTGCTACAAAAATCTAACAAGATCACTAAAGAGAAGAAAATTTATACACCATTCTCTTTCCTGAACTAAAATGACAGATCTTTAAAAAAATTAATATTCCAAATCTAGCTGTATTTTATAAGGAGGCCATATCATAACCAAATTTGGATTATGCAAAAAAAAAAAAAGGACGAGAGTGGAGGCTGGAAATAACAGGAAGGACCAAAAAAATGGTTGAAAATTGAAACCTTGTTCTTATGTCTTCTGTAACTTCCAGAAAAGAAACTACTTAGGAGTTTTTAGTTAGGAGGGGGCACACTTCATTTCACAAAACACAGCCTTCATTTATCACAGATTTAAAAGGCAATGCGATGTCTGGCACTGTTCTACGCACAGAGAACAAGAAGTAAACAACACAAACAGTGGTGCTAAATGCTAAGAAGAGATTTGAAATCAGGTGGTGATAATGGGTGACTGTAGTGGCAGGTTTAGATTAGATGCTGAAAAGAGAGGCTCCCTGAGGAAGTAAAACTGAGACTAACAGCCACGGTCAGTGGTGTGACAATAGAGAACAAAAAGGTTTGCAGAGACAAGAATTAGTGCCAACACCCCTAAGGTTCTACTAATGCTAGTGTTTTGAAGGCATAAAGAAGATTAGATGACAATTCAACGGGGGAAAGAATAGTTTTTTCAAAAAAAGATGCTGGGACAGCTGGATAGTAACACACAAAAGAATGAAACTGAACTCCTACCTCATACCATATACAAAAATTAATTCAAAATGGACCACAGGGGGGAAATAAAATGGACCACAGAGCTAAATAACTTATAAGAAAACACAAGAATAAATCTGTGTGACATTAGGGTAAGCAATGATTTCTTAGATGTGACACTAAGAGCACAAGCAACAAACGAAAAAATAGATATACCAAATTTCATAAAAACCTAAAACTTTTGTGTTGCAAACAATACTATCAAGAAGGTGAAAGGAAATCCACAAAATGAGAGAAAATATTTGCAAATTACATATCTGATAAGAGTTTATTATTTAGAATATAAAGAGAACTCATAAAACTGATAAATAGACAACTCAATTTTAATTTAACTCAATTAATTAAAAGACAGCTCAATTTATAAATTTGAGACAACTCAATTTTAATTTAACTCAATTAGTTAATAAAAAGACAATTCAATTTTAAAAAATTTTAAAATTGAGACAACTCAATTTTAAAAATAAAATAAATAGCCATTTCTTTAAGGAAGACCTACAAATGATCGGCAAGCACATGAAAAGATGCTTAACATCTCTAGTCATAAGGAAAATGCCATGAGATACCACTTTATACTTACTAAGATGGCTATAATAAAAAACCCAAAACAATAATAAGCATTAACAAGGATGTGGAGACAACTGAACCCATTTGCACTGACGATAGGACTGTAAAATGGTGCAGCTTCTTCACAAAACAGTTTGGTAGTCCCTTGAGAATTTAAATACAGAGTTACCATATGACTTAGCAATTTCACCCTAGGGATATGCCAAGGAAAAATGAAAATATATGTCCAAATAAAATCTCATAAACAAAAACTCACAGCAGCATTATTCACAATAGGCAATAAAGCAGAAACAATCCGAATGTCCGTCAACTGATGAATGGACAAAAGGTGTTCTATCCATACTATGAATATTAAAAAAAAAAAAAAGAAATATTGATACATGCTGTACCACAGATAAATCTTGAAAATGTTATGCTAAGTTAAAAAAGCCAGTCAATAAAAGAACACATATTTCATTATTCCATTTTTTAAATGTCCAGATAAGAAAATCTATAGAGAACAAGGAGATTAATGGTTGTTTAGAACCTGGAGGAGAGGGTAAGAATGATGATGAGCTGGGAATGACAGTTACTGGGTACAGGGTAGGAAAAATGTTCAAAAGTTAGACTGTAGTCATGGCTGCATAACCCTGTCAATATGCTAAAAAACAATGAATTGTATACTTTAAATGGTGAATTGTATGACACATGGACTCACATGCTGAAAGGTTTTTTTTAAAAAAAGGTAATAAAAAAGGGTGAGTTTGCAGTAACAGAAGGCCGAATTAGCTAATTAATTCAGATTAATCCTACTAAAGACAAAAACTTGGATAAATTACATTAATTCCATAAAAATTTACAAGGCATTAACCATAAACCATGTTCACAGCATTGTTCTAGACAATGAAGTTAAAAAAAAAAAAAAGGTTTAAGAAAAAAATTTCAAAAAAGAGCTAACAAGAAAGTAAGGGATACATGGCAAACATCCAGAAGGCAAGTAAGATAAACAATGCATTGATACGTAAAGCCACTTCCGTCTTGAGGACATCTGCCAAACAGGAGAATCAGTTGTAAAACTGAGCTACCCTTTTCATGGCTTCCCAAAGCTAGAATGATAAAAGTAAATCTGGGCCCAAAAAAGGTGGAGAATCTAATAAATCCCACCCCGACCATCTTCAAGGCTGGGAACTCGTAGGGCTATAACCTTCAATTTACAGTAAACCAAACTATACTCCAGAGCCAAGTCTTCTCAATGATCGAAGGAAACAGGCCTTAAACTGGGCTGAATTAAGGGAACTCTGGATTAGTGGTAGCCTCCTTCTAAAGGTGCCTAACAGAAGCAATGAAAACTCTATCTGGAAAAATGTATGTATCCTAGGCCTCAAAATTAATCCCTCAATATTTTTTCAAATATTACACCCAATGCTAACAAGACACAAAGAGAAGACATCCTGAGAAACAGAAACAAACCCACAAAGACTTAAGGTATTGGAACGATCAGATACATAAGAATGCTTATCCTGGTTTAAAAATTAAAGAACAAGTTTGAAAATATGAGCAGGGAATAAGACTTAATACCTTAATACCTTTAACAAGTCTTCAGCAAATAAAATACAATGAAAACAACAAAAACTAAAATTAAAAAATCATTTAGCAGCTGATCATTCATCACTTCCAAAGAGTGAACTGCAAAAGCAATCTGAAGAAATTATTCAGAATGTGACAAATAGAGACAAATAGATGAAAATACAGAAAGAATAAGAGACAGAAGACACAGTGACAAGGTATAATAATATTATGGAAAAAAAAAAAAAAGAAAGAGGCATACACAATATTTGACGAAATAATGGCTAAAATTTTTGCCAACTGGATTAAAATACGATAAAAAAAGAAAAAAAAGAAAAAAATCTACAGTAAGATACATCATAGTACAACTGAAAAAACAAACCAAACAAACCTAAAATAAAGAAAAAAGTAGAGCAAAGAGAGAGAAAAAAAATCTAGACTATCTTCAAAGAAGTTACACTGGTATTTGTGTTGTCTAGAGAACAATGGAAGAGAAAGGCAGAGTAATGATTATCTTACATATGATTAAATCCTACATCTAGTGCTAACCTAGAATCTTTTATCTATTGAAATCATTCCTTAAGAATAAAAGATTTTCAGACAAAACAATGACCTGCACTAAAGAAAAGTCTTACAGGGATATTTTTCACAACTAGAAGGTCAAAAATACAAGCAGTAAATACCTAGGTAATCTAAATCAATCTTGATTACATTAAATAAGTAGGAAAGAAAAAATAAGATCTAGCATGACAAAAAAGAAAACACAGAAACCACTGACAACATTTACTATGGGTCTCACTACATGTAGGCACGTTGTAAGCTCTTCAAGTATTTTAATTCATTTAATCCTCACAACATATGAAGTAGGTGGTATATTAGCCTGATATTAAGGAAAGGAAGACTGAAGGAAAGAGGTATTAAAATTTGGCATATGTGAACAGATTACAGAGAGCCCTGGAGAACTGTTATGTTCCATTTCCGGACTTCGACAGTGCTTACACAAAAATGTGATTCAGAATAATTATAGTATGTATTTATTTTATGCACTTTTTATATGAGTGTTATATTTAACACACACAAAAATGGTAAAAGAAATGGAAGGAAATAGGGGTGCCTGGGTGTCTCAGTCATAAGCATCTGCCTATGGTTCATGATCCCAGAGTCCTAGGATAGAGCCCCTGCAGAGCAGGGAGCCTGCTTCTTCCTCTCCCATTCTCCCTGCTTATGTTCTCTCTCTGTCAAATAGATAAAATCTTAAAAAAATAAAAAGAAATGGAAGAAAATAAATGTGCCTAAATAGTAGTCACTACGAGGGAGAAAATGGCAGGAGAAAAATTGGCATACATTATAAAATGAAATAGAGATGTGATAGTGCGTATCTATATATATGTGATTCAACTGCAGATTTTCATTATTAATAAACTTGGAACTTAAAGAATCAACTGCCAAATTACTATGCTGTAGATCTGAAACTAATGTATGTCAACTATACTTAAAAAAAAAAAAAATCAATGACTTTAAGGGTTACCTGTATTATACATTACCAAAAGTATAGTAATTTACTATAACTATAGTTATATTTATTTACTATAAATAGTTATTTACCAATAAAAAAAGTGACAATTTTCTGTTTTCAACTTTATAGAACCATTTTACTTGTTATCATCACAAGAGTTTCTAATTCATTAAAAACTGAAAAAGACTCTCCTTCAAAGCATTTATTTAATGTATAAAAGCATACCTGATTTCTCAGATAAAGGGAAAAGCCTGGCCAAAAAGAGTTGAATTCGTCCACAGAAGACTGTATTCTGGGATTTTGATAATCTTCTTAGGAGATCTAACAGCATTTGGAAATGAAGGTTATAGGAGATTATTCTATGTTTATTACAACTATACCCAAATTTGTTAATCAGTCTGTCAAGAGTATTTTTCTAAACAGTTCTCAAAATTAGAATAGAAACTATTGTTCCAAAAAAGCACTAAAAAATTCGGAATAAAATGAATTTAGCATTGGCAAGATAAACTTTACTAAACTTTTTTTGGTTTTAAGCTTATGCCCAGAACTGAAAGAGTTTAATTTAAAGTGAATGATCAGTTTTAATAAATCAGTCTGTTACTTAAAACTGAAGATACTAATCTATTTTTAAAATTTTATCACTTATGTTTATTCAACCATCTGTTTTTCTAGCCACATTTATTTTAGAAAACAATCATTTACCACTGAATTACTTACCATTACACATACGTAGTAAATAATTTTTCCCAGCAGAATAGAATGTATTCTGAAATTAAGATACAAATTATTACTACTGTTCAGAAGTTGTTAGACACTCTTCAAAAATAAGTCACAGAAAGGAAGATATTAAAGAACACTGATATGCACTGAGTCTACCCTACCACTTTCACTTTTTCCCCACAAATAGCATTTTCAATTATATTTTCACGTACAGAACAAACATGATACCAAATAACTGTTTTAAAGAAAGTGTGCATTTTCAAATTAATTGTTACTACTCAGTCAAATTTTATATTTGAACTTTTTCCTCACTATGACTCTTACTTAGCCCCTCCAAGACAGTAGTATAATTCCCTCATAAGGACAAACTCTTTGGCAGTCAGCACTATAAAAATATAAGAAAAAAAAAAAAGTAAATAAATAAATAAATAAATTGTATCTTCTGAACTCTGGATCTACAGAAACATAATGTTAGCAGAAAAAGAAACCATGGCACTTACTGATTTCCAAGTAGCAACATTTTTTTCCACAAAAGTGAATATTGTGTCACATTGATCCAGAGGAAGACAATCCAAAACATCTCCCAACAATACAAAAGGTGTAGATGCAGTACAAATACCTTCAAGTGGAGCACAAGCCAATTTAAAAGTTTAAAAAATTGTACGGTAAAACAGCCCATGCAAAATAATTCTGAAAAATATCTCAACAGCATACTTTGTCACTCATAACAAATTTTTAAGAGACAAGAAATGGAAGCAACCTAAAAGTCCCCAAATGGGACATACTTATTTTTGGTATGTGCACTCAATAATGATGATGATGATGATAATTCTTGATACACTTCTAGAGCATTTACTATATGTCAGGCACAGAAAGTGCTTTACGTATACTAACACATTTAATCCTTATAACCCTATGAGGTAGATATTACCTCCAGTTTATAGAATGGGAAAACTGAGACACAGAGAAGTTAAATAACTTGCCCAAGGCCATAGAGCCAGTAAGTGGTAGAGCTGGGATACGAACCCAGGCAGTCTGGCTCCACAGTCTGTTTTCTTCACCACTAAGCTATTCAAAAGAATATAATGCAGCCAATTAAAAACGATGGTTATGACGACTATAATAACTTGGAAAATGCTTATGATATAATGTTAAGTGAAAAAGGCAGGATTCAAAACTGTACGTATATTATGGTTACAACAATAAAAGTTTTTTAAAAAGACTAGAGAAACTAAAAACATATACCAAAATGAATGGTAGTTTTTTAAAGTGGAGAAATTATGAGTAGTATTTTTCCCTTTTGCTCATTTCCAAATGTTCCATAATGTTGCTAAATTATCTTTGTGATTTGATTTACCTTCAAAAAAGATAATAAAAAAGTTTGATACTGATTTCATCCATTAAACATTTAAAATAAAGGCATTATTTCAGGGGAAAGAATGGTAGAGTAAAAAGTTGTTTATTTCAAAATTCAATGTTATTTAATTAAAACAATAAATTAAAATATTTTTCAAAGAAAGTGTCATTTGACTAGCTCAATGTACTTTCATCTTCCTGCTCATTCTTTCTTCCATTTTAAAGTAATACTAAGTGTTTAAGAAAAGTAGGCTTTTAAGCATAGTATGCAAAGAAAATATCTAGGGAGCACTGTAAGCCCAAAACACTGTAATAAGTTAAAAAAAAAAAAACAACAAGTAATATATCCAGCTCTATTCTGCACTGGTAGGATCACATCTGGAATGTGATGTGAGGGATACTGCCAAGAACCATTGGGTGGCATAAGGCAGCAGATTTCAACTCAGTTGAAACTCCTATACTATGATCAGTACAAGGGAAACCTGACAAGACTAAAAGCAATCAAGATAGAAAGCCCCATCAATAGGTATAGATGTTGGATGACCATCTGCCAGGGACATTATAGAAGGGAGCAGGAAAGGCTAGAGATGAGACTGGACTGGACAACTGCTGAAGTCCCTTACCACTTAAGACTCTGAGATACTATATGCCCTGTATACCTAAGAGATTTAAGAAGCATACTCCCTGGCAGTAGTTGCAGCATACTTTGACAAAAGTTAACTCACATTTAATTACAGAACTTAAGAAAATTACCTAGATTCCAGTTCCAAAGATTCTGATTGAGTAAAACTAAGCTGAGAGACCTTGCAGTCTCATTTAAAAATAGAGATTCACTGGTGATTCTGATGAGCTGCACTATAGTGTGATCCCCAGAACTTTCAACAACCTGCACCCTAGCCTCTGCACACCCTCTTTGCTTAACCTCGCCTACAGATACTCCTTCCTCAGTTCCCATTCTGCCATGTTGATACTTGCACGGTTTTGTACACAATGCTTTTTTCTGCCTACACAGTCTCCCTCCTATCATGTGGCAAATTCCTACTCCATCTTTCAAAGCACACAGTAAGTATCAGTGCATCTAAAAAACTCCTGATACCTTTGAACGGGCCACCCCATCTATACTTCTGAAGCACAGTATAAATAAATTAGAGCATTTATCAGATCCTGTTTATTTTTATGTAGACTATGAGATTTTGTGGGTATTTTTGTACTTTTTAAGCAGTAAAGTGACACTAAACAGAAGCTCAATAAATATTTGCTGAGTTGAATTTAATAAAACATATTTATGGATAATGTGAAAACGTCACAAGAAGAACACAATTAATAATCTCTCCTGAGAAGGACTATTCCTCATCCAATTAAAATTAAAAAAGCATCTAAGCTTTTATCATAAGTCCTTATCTTTTTCAAATAAAGTAAAAGTTCTAAAAACAGACTCTGAACTTCAAGCATTAAAAATATTACCAGTCTACAAGAGTAACACATCAAGGTAATCAGTGAACTAAGTAAACTGTTGTTTGGCAAAAACTGGGCAAGGAACACTCCCCACTGCAGAACTCATTCAAGTATGCTGAAATGAACATCTTGTATAAAAGTTTAAAGTGTCAAGTCAGAATTTATGAATTATGCTTAAGTTCACAGAATAACATGCTGCTACACTAGTAGACCACTTTTACCTTCAATGTTCTAGTTTTTGTAGGAATAGGTATCAAAAGAATAAATATGTGAGTAATACTTTGCAGATTAAAAGGCATTTTTCACATACATTAAATAAATATTTCAACTACATTTGCTAAAGAGTATGGATGAACTAGTTTTTCACTGTTTCCTTCTGCAAATATTTAATGAGCTCCTATGTGTTAGGCACTGTGTACTTCCTATATGCCTTTTTTAGTCGGCAATTATCCCCCATGGCCACTGCCCCATTTTAACAGTCCTCTACCTAGTTTTCCTGCCAGCAGTCTCTCCCAATCCAACTCTTCCTCCATAGCTCCCTGTTAGCATGGTATACAAAGCCTTTTACAATGACCCTAAGCTACCTTTCCTGTTTCCTTCCTCACCATTGTTATCATCCTCTCACCCCTCTGCTCCACCCAATTCTTTAGCCAGGCTAAACTTGGCCTTTACACAGCTTTGTATTCCTTTCTGACAAATCCAGAATCTCTCACATCCCAGCTCCTGTTACAGCTTCCCTTCTAAGACCTCCCTGATTCCTTCAGAGTTTAGAGAGTCTCTTCAATCACACTTCATTCCCACTTCACAGTAATTATACCTCAGTAAAAAATTTACACATCTGTTTCCTCCATCAGCCACTAGGCTACTTATGGGCAGTGACATGTTTTCTTTATCACTGAATGTTTAAGTCCTATCTCAGTACCAGGCACATAGTAGATGCTCAATAAATATTTATTGAATAAATGAAACAACTGGAGAACAAAGAAAGTGTCAAAATGTGTGCTGCGTACTAGAAACGAGAAGTGTGAGCTAATTTCGTTGGGACAACTTCTTGGCAAAGGTGGTAGGCAGAATTTGAAAAATGAACAAAATCATATAGATGGAGAGGTATAAGGAAAATAACTTTTAAATAAAGCATGTCACATCCATGATTACTTTAGAAAAACAATGCTGTACTTACCTTCAGTTACTCCCCCAATAGCAAGAGAAATAATAGCTAAAACGTTTTCACATGATGAATGATTTATCTACCAACAGAGGAGAAAACAATTTAATTTAGGAGCCAGAGTCCAGACTAGTTTGGTAACAATAAAAACATATCCTTTGACATTAAAGTATCAGAAACAAAAGACAAACCTATTTCTTGCAGAAAATAAAATTACTAAGATGAAAATATAAAAAACGAGTTAACAGTAATAGAATTACTAATCGCAAAAATAGATCAAGTAAATAATAAGGGGGTGATTCACTTAAAATCCAATGATCTTAGGAAGATGGTTACATTAGCATGATTATGGCTACAAGCTAATCAAGTAAACAAGCACTGAGGCCATAACTCAATCAATGACACAGGGCAAAGACAGGGCCAGGGGAATTAACTGCACTGTTGCATCAATATGTCTGAGGGTTTTATTTTTATTTTTTTTAATTTTTATTTATTTATGATAGTCACAGAGAGAGGCAGAGATACAGGCAGAGGGAGAAGCAGGCTCCATGCACCGGGAGCCCAACGTGGGACTCGATCCCGGGTGTCCAGGATCGCGCCCTGGGACAAAGGCAGGCGCCAAACCGCTGTGCCACCCAGGGATCCCTGTCTGAGGGTTTTTTAAAAAAAAAAAAGGGAGGTAGTACTTAGGTTCCATAACATTATAGAAACTAGAACTTTTTAAGTATTCATTATGTGTTGTTTTATATAACCCTGAAGAATGTTATACTTCCTCTTACATGGGAAACTGAGGCTCAGAAAAGCAAAGTAACTTGTGGAATGCCTCATAACATGACTAGGTCTGAAGAAGAGGAAAAAAATGAGTTTTGATGCCAGAATTGTTTAAAAGGAAGGGACACTGTATTGTACCCATTAGAAAAGGATCTAGCTTCTTGGGACACAACCTTCACCTAACCAAGAATAAACTGCTGAAAGTTTTCCTTTCCTTTGTGTGCCCCCTTAATGGTAAATAAATTCAGAGTTTTCAAGTTTAGGTTAAATTTTTCTACCAAAGTTGGATAGGCTCTGGCTATTTTTGTATGCTAATGGATGAGGATGCCACAGGAAAATGAGGGCATGGAATCTGAGTTCCCATGCTAAACATCCTTGGACTAGACCTTTTATGCTACTAAAGGATGTGTCACTGTTTACTGAGCAAAGCGAGAAAGCCCACCTTCAAATTATAGTGCTTTCTTGCTCAGGAAAACCTCATCAACTTTTCTTATATTCACTTGTAGAGAGATTAAGGGTTTACCCCTTAAATTGTACTTGTGCTGTCAAAATGCTTAACTATTACATAACTCCTATACTATGATCAAGTCAGCTTTCATAAAGTAGCAAGCTCACTGCAGAAAAAATAATCTTGTTTAAATATCCATTCTGAGAATAAAAGCAATTTAAAAATAACATTTATTAATTTAGCAGCAAAATTTTGACAATGAAGGAAAACATACTTACAATTTCTTCTTCTAGAACACCTCTGAAAGCTTGGTCAAGGGTACATTTTTTTTCATTTTCACTATTAAAAACAAAAGACACCTGCATTTTTAAACAGCTCAAGGTTAAGTATAAAGATGTGGGCAAGTGTATTTCATGAGTATCAATGCCTTACCTGCCAGGTAATTGGCTGAAGGTATTCAACAATGGCTTGATATTTTTGTTGTTCAGGGCCTCTCTGGTAGACTTCTAGAAAAATAAAAATAGCATGTAAGTGGAAAGATTTTTGCCTATTATTTACTGAAAAACATCACTCTTCAACAGTATGTTTAACTAGAAACACTTACACTTAGGAAAAACTATCAGTCATTCCATCAATAATTCTTATTCAAATGCCACTTAATGATGCAAACTCTAATCACTTTAAATTTGACAAGAGCTTACCAACTAGACTTTCTCATTCCAGGCTTTCCCTCCCTACCATTTCTTTACATATCACATTCATGAAAGTATTCTTCTTCTTTTTTTTTTTTTTTTTTTAAATCTCCAAATGGCTCCTTATTTACAGGCTTTGGTTTTAAAATTTCACAGCTCCCTCTCAAGGTCCTTGATGCTATCACCTTCAATCTATCCAATCTTATTTCCCACTAACATCTAACATACAGTTTCCACTAAGGTCTAGACATTTTTCTTTTAATTTTTTTTTTAATTTTTATTTATTTATGATAGTCACAGAGAGAAAGACAGGCAGAGACATAGGCAGAGGGAGAAGCAGGCTCCATGCACCGGGAGTCTGATGTGGGATTCGATCCCGGGTCTCCAGGATCGCGCCCTGGGCCAAAGGCAGGCGCCAAACCGCTGCGCCACCCAGGGATCCCGGTCTAGACATTTTTTCATTATTTTCTACCAAGCTCACTCTAGTGTATTCATTCACTGTTATTCCCACCTGCTCATGCAAATCCTATCCATTCTTCAAGACCCATCTCAAGTCCCATCTTCTCTAGTTTTGCTCAGCCCAGTCTCTAATACACAGTCAACACTGAATATCTGCTAATTGTCTTAGTCGTAAATGAAAGTCAAAACAATAAAAAGGGGATTCTGACTCAGTAGCTAGAGCATGTAACTCCTGACGTCAGGGTTGTAAGTCAAGCCCTACTCTAGGTGTAGAAATTATTTAAAAATAAAACCTTAAAAAAAAGAAATATGAAAGACAAAAATATTGCAAAGTCTTTCATTCTGTAGAAACTCACATACACTTGGAAAGTTATCTCACTACCCCCAGGAATTCGATTTACACTGGGAAGGTCCATTCCTGACTCTGCCAAGAGTAGACTGTATAATCCTCGGCATATGCCAAGAGTAGACTGTATAATCCTTGGCATATCTTATCTCTTTGTGCTTCAATTTCTTTACCAGTTAAATAAGGGGGCTGTCGGGCAGCCCTGGTGGCCCAGCAGTTTGACGCCGCCTTCAGCCCAGGGCCTGATCTCGGAGACCCTGGATCCAGTCCCACGTGGGGCTCCCTGCATGGAGCCTGCTTTTCCTTCTGCCTGTGTCTCTGCACCGCCCCCCCCCCCGCCTCTTATAAATAAATAAATATATATAAATAAATAAATGTGCTGTTGTAGATGCTTATTACTAACAGCAGCAGTGGCATCACCTGGGAACTTAGAAATACAGACTTTCAGGCTCTATTTCAGACCTACTACACCAGAATTTACAATTAACAAGATCTCCAAGTGATTCCACTGCACATTACACCTTAAGAAGCACGGGACTAGATGATCTCAAATTAAATGGTCCCCTCCAGGACTAATATATTGGATATTTCTTTTTTTTTTTAAGATTTTATTTATTTATTCATGAGAGACATAGAGAGAGGGGTAGAGAGAGAAACAGGCTCCTCACAGGGAGTCCAATGTAGGACTCGATCCCAAACCCGGGGATCACGCCCTGAGCCGAAGGCAGATACTCAACCGCTGAGCCACCCAGGCGTCCCCATATTGGATATTTCTAACAATTACTCTTAGCAGAATTTCAGAGCACCAGGGATTGCAGAAAAATATACAGAAAGAAAACGATTCTGAAGACATAAACAAGACATTACTTGGTTAACAAACGAACGCTCTTTGAATGGGATAAAAAAATAATGTGCACACAAGAAAACTTTTTATTCTGGCGTCACTAAAACTAGGTAAAGCACAGTTAACTATTCAAGTAGTTGAATCATAACTTGAAATATTGGCGCAAATGCTAAAAACAAATACAGGCAAGCAACTTAGAACAGGGTTCTTCATGCTCTGATGGGCAACGTAAAATGAACACTGGGTCTGACATCAGAAACACGAGCGAAGTACATCACCTTACTTGTGGGGGGGGGGGTGTGATCTCAATTTCCAGCTCATCTACCAGGCTTTAACTTTGCCTACTTCACAGTGCTATTCTAAGAGTTAAATACGCTAACATGAAAACGCTCTGTAAGGCTTTCCCCAAAGGCTCAAACTACTCTTCCAAACTGTGTAAGTATAAAATGACATCCAGCAACAATCCCCAAGCTGATCTCTCTGCCTTTTCCTACTTAGGATCTCGTTAATCTCTTGGGAGCGAGATACGGAAGGCTAAAGGCTGGTGAATAAGCGACCGAGATCCACGACTGGGCAGCTGAGGAGGCGGAGCGCGAGCCAGTCCCCTGGGCTAAAATCACTCCCGCCCTCACCCGTAAGCAATTTTGGAGACACCTGTCCGGCAAAGCGAGCACTGCGGAAGAGCTCGACCGCACCGGAGGTCGTGTGCGGATGAGCCCTCCACGCGGGGCACAAAGGCGCCCAGACCGCGAGGTTCAGAGACCTGCAGACAGGAGGACCGAGGCGGACAGCACAGGACGCACGGAAGAGGCAAGTAATGCGTCTTTCCCACCTCCCCGCCCCCGACGGGGCCGGGAGCCGACACCGCGGGGCACACACCTCAGTTCCCGCCTTACTCCAGGGCAAAATTCGAGTATTTTCTGGGAGAGGAGGAAAAAGATAGAGCCAGGTTAGAGCCGCACCCTCCCACAGCCCACTAACCGTGAACCGCGTCCGCGCTTCGGGCAAACTGAAGAGCGGCGGCGTCGGAGACATCTTCTCGGCTGCGCGTGCCCGCCACCGCGCTGCGGCGCCCGCCGATGACGTCAGGCGGGAGCACCGAGATTGCGGTGTCCGAGCGCGGCTAGAGCGGCCTGTGAGCCGAGGGCTAGGCCCGCTGGCTGCCGGGAGCCTCGCTGGTGACAGTTCGGCCGGCCGTTGGCGGGGCTGAGTCAGCCCCAGCGTGCTCGGTCCGGATTCGTGGAGCGCCCTCGGGGTGACGGCATATGGGCGTCCTTGCCCTGTCGGCGTGGTGCTGCCTGGCGGGGACTAGGCCAGCGCGCGCACCTGCGGTGGTTTTCCGGCTTTGGGGAAGCTGGGCGAATGGCGGCGAGTCAGGCTTACTGAGTCGTGCGGGAAGGTCACCTCGGCCTGGGAGTCCAGGGCAGGTGGGTCATCCGGGGGTGCCCCCGGCGGGTGAAGTGGGGGCAGTGCCTGTGAGCCCCGGACGGCAGTCATTCTCGCCGAGGGAATGCTCTCAGCTGCTCTGCTGCCTGGCTGAGTAGTTAGTCCACGGACCCTGTAGCTTAGGAGCAGTTCCCTCTTCCGTGAAGCAGAAATAATGCCCGTTTTACAGGACTGTGGAAAAGCACAAATGAAATAATGAAAGCAAATGTGGCTTCTATGGGACTAGGAGTATCATTGTCAGTATTTTTTTTTTTTTTAAGATCTTATTTGTTTATTCATGAGAGACACAGGCAGAGGGAGAAGCAGGCTCCACGAAGGGAGCCCGACCTGGGACTCGATCCTGCGACTCCAGGATCACGCCCTGGGCTGACGGCGGCGCTAAACCGCTGAGCCACCCGGGCTGCCCCTCCTTGTCAGTCAGTATCTTAGTATCCGTTGACTTTTCTGCATATAGAGGCCCTCTGCCGAGAATTTGCAGTTCTCGGCGCTCATTTGCAAACGGGTGGCACCCGTTCCAAAAATGCTTTCTCCTCAGCAGTTTCCTCCCTTGTCGCCTCACTGGAGAGGCGTGGCCAGGGAGACGCCAAGCGGCACTCACTTTCTCGGTTGGAATCATGCTGCGGGGAAAGCAGCACCGACCTGAACACTCAGTCCTGTTCCCTCCCATGTATACCTTCTCCCTTCATTGGCATCTAATAAGAACACAGGAAGCTTAACCAAAAGATAACTTTGCATAGTTTTGCCCTTAAGTTGGAATTGTCAGACAGTGGTGGCTACCTGAAGCATTACAATCTTGTTTAGGAATCAACTGAATCATTCAAGTTTGAGTGTAGGATTTAAATTCCAAATCGGCTGAAAACAAAACAAAACAAAACCCAAACTTGGTATTAACTGATTTAATAGGTAGCTGATGTAATAAGATTATTATTATATTACAGATGATTATTAACTGGAGCACAGCTAAGACCTAAGAAGTAAATAATTTTTCTGGGGACCCCTGAGTGGCTCAGGGCTCCGGGATCGAGTCCCACGTTGGGCTCCCCACGGGGAGCCTGCTTCTCCCTCTGCCATGTCTCCGCCTCTCTGTCTGTGTGTCTCTCATGAGTAAATAAAAAAGTAATAGTTTTTCTTTTTTTTTTTTTTTTATAAGAATCCAGCGTAAGGTTTCTTGACTCATTCACCAAAGCCCAGTGACTTAGAATTCTCTTTTTTAATTCTGCAAACATCCATTAGGCATTTTGTATATTGTGGACAGTATTTGTTAAATGAATAATAAATATTTGAACAAATTATCGAATGAGCAGAATAACACAGCATAATTCTTTTTTGGGATCTCTAGTTGACATAAATAATTTCAGTGGGGAATCCCTGGGTGGCTCAGCAGTTTAGCACCTGCCTTCTGCCCAGGGTGTGATCCTGGAGTCCCAGGATCGAGTCCCACGTTTGGCTCCTTGGATGGAGCCTGCCTCTCCCTCTATCTATGTCTCTCATGAATAAATAAATAAAATCTTAAAAAAATAATAATTACAGTTTACAATTTCTATCATGAGCAATTTAGATCATAGCTACCATAAGCGACCAAAAGAGAGAATCAGTACCATATTTGGTGGTCAAGGAGCCTTTGTGGAGAAGATAGACTATGAGCTGGTCCTTGAAAACTGGACCTGGCAAAGAGTGAATAGGAGAAACCTTCCCAATGGAAGGAATGGTATGAGCAGAAGAGTGGAAGGGAGAAGGCACAAAGATAGCCATTTATTTTGACTATAACATTGGGTTCTGCACAGAAATAGAGCTGAAGAGTTAAGCTGGAACTAGATTGTATTAATGTTTGAGGCCAAAAAATGTTACAGGTTTAAAAATGGCTTTTATGGGAGCACCTGGGTGGTTCAGTATGGTTAACTGTCTGCCTTTGACTCAGGTCATGATCCCAGAGTCCTGGAGCCTGCCATTCCCCCTGCTTATGTTCTCTCTCCCACTTTGTCAAATAAATAAAATATTTTTTGAAAAATGGCTTTTATAGCAAGTTATTACTGGCAGTATATTTTGGGGTGAAGGAGAAAAATGAACTGTTTTCCTGCTAATTAGCAAAGCAACATCAGATAAAAGAGTAGGGAAAAAAAGGTAATCGTCAGGTGACAATGGGGAGTTATGTTTGATGAGTGCGGATTTTAGCTTGGGATGACAAAGTTCTAGAGATGGATAGTCATAATGATTGCACAACAATGTAAATGTGCTTAATGCCACTGAATTATATGCTTAAAAATAATTAAAATACTAAATTTTATGCATGTTGTACCACAATGAAAACTTGAAAAGAAAACCGTTTTTTTAAAAAGGCAGCAGTCTGCCACTAGATAACTTAAAAAGGGCAAAAACATCAAAAGCATTGGCATGATCTTGAGAACTGAAGATTATATTCACTAAGGCCAAGAAGTAGAGAATGCAGTTTTTGAAAGGTGTGCACCAAAAATCACTATAGTAAAAATATTTTAGCATTTAGATCATGTTAATTAATGCTTTATAATTCCAAATGCACTCAACATGAGGTATCTCATTTGGTCCTCTATATGATATTTTGAGGTGTGTAATATTACCTACAATACAATTATCCTACAATTATTCCATCCATGAGGAAACAAACTCAAAGAGAGGGTTCGTGATAGAGGCAACCAGCAAAATAAGACCAAGAGTTTTGATTCCAAATTTTGTGCTCATTACACTGTTATATTGTCATGAATAATGCTCAAGTTTTACTGAGTACCTCCTTATGACACTTTCTTGTATTTCTATTCCTTACAACAGTATTGCACATAGTTATATAACAGTGAGGAAATAAGTTCATCTGTCCTAGCTCACTTGGCTAGAGAAAGCTAATTTGGGATTTGGGCCTAGCTTTAATCCCAGAGCCTGTATTTTTCTCAAGTCTTAATTCTGAATCATTATCAAACCATAGACCATTATTATGGGACCATTATTTATAGTCCCATAAATTATTGCCTTACAGTCAGATAAGGGTGAGGATCACATTGTTATGACAAAACATTAGGGGTCTTCAAAAAGTATGTAATAACACTCAAAAGGCAGACATCCAATGGCACATAACAACTTCACTTATAGTTTTTGAACACGTGTTTTTCCTGGCGAGGTAAAGTGGACCAGGGACTACCTCTCTTAGCAAATACCCTCCAATGAGAATTCTAGGCTTGGTGGTTTAGGTAAGTTCTAAGTTTTCACATCACTATTCTTTTCTTTGGTGTCCTTTCACTGGGATTCACGTTACCATTGGCTTGATGACAGAAGAGGACCAAGCAGACAGCTTAGCTTTTTTTGTTCTGGTCTTTATCCTGTAGTCTAGGCCTAAGGAAACTTTTTGAGAGGAAAAGTTGAGCAAACAAAATGAGACTCCTGCATTTGGAGTGGAGTAAAACTTCAAAGAATAAAAATAGAAGACAGATGGCACATTGTATGTATTTGGAACTTAATTTTTGTGGCAAAAGGGGAATTATATGAAAAGTATGTGTGGCTACTGTATTTTTATAAGGTGGTGGCAGTTTTCAAGCATTTTATATTGTTAATATTGTGCTAGTCATTTGATACACATTGTCTTACTACCTACCAGGCACAAGTACAATATTACTGGATTATATATCTAGTATTATATTTTATTAAGTTCTAAGTACAGTAAATATTATCTAGTGTACATTGTAAAATCCTATGTGGTAAGCTTGGTTGAACCACACAGATGAGGTGAGAATAGAAGTCACAGAAATGGATGAATAGATGACTTCTTGCCCTGATAAGTACAGCTTCCCTACAGAGTTAGGTAGAGAATTTGCCTGAAATTGTGCCATTGCTTGGCTTGTTCCTCTCTCCTGTCCTAATACTCTCTCTCCTTCCCTTACTTAAGCTTCTCCTGGCAGCACCTAAATGATTTGCCCACAAATTCTTACTTCAGGTTATGTTCTGAAGGTTCTGACTGTTAAGTTTGGGTTTACCAAGAAGCAGACACCAGCATGGGATTAGTGTGCAAGAGTTTATTATGAAGGGAGCAGGAGCAGACAGAAAAGCCCATGGACCACAATATGGACTTGATACCTGTGGAAGGAAAGAGGGAAGGGAAAGGGGTGAGGTAGGAAGTTTCTGAGTGAAGTGCAGCTCCAATATAGGTCTGACTTTGCCAATGAGGACAAGTCAAGTCAAATTTCTTGTCAGAAGAGTCTTGCAGTTTTCCAGAATGAGCCTGAACTAGGACCTTGCCATGCTCAATTATTGACTAGAAGCAGCTCTCAGTAAGTTTGGCCTCCATGCCACTGTGGTGGATCCAGAGGCTAGCTGCTAGGGCTGTTGGTCATTTGTGCTCCCTACAGCAAAAAGATCTGAGTTGAGCATTTTCAGGGCCACCACAGTATCCTAGGGTATTCATATAATAATGTTTTATTCATTCATTTTTGGAAAATATTTTCATTTGTTTATTCTCAACAGTAAATATGAACCTGGCACTTTGTATGAAACAGAAGAATTATTGCCCTCAGGAAGCTTTTGTTATGTGGGAGAGCAGATTTTTTTTAAAAAGTAAATAAAAATATAACAGAATTTAAGCACAACAGCACTCAAGCAATGCTATAAATTCCTGCATAGCATTTATCACACAATGAAATCCTAAGTGCTTTACATGTGTGAACTCCTTTAATCTTCCCAGCAAACTTAAGAGATTTACTCTTTATTAGTCCCAGGTTACAGGTGAAGAACTTGAATGGTGCTGAAGTAACTGAGCCCCCATGGTCACTCAGAATCAAAGGAGTGTGAGACTCAGGCAGACTGTTCTTGGGCAGTATGTAAATAGAATTGTTAGAAAAGACTTCTCTGAGGGAATCATGTCAGTTAAAACTTAAGGGATAGAAAGGCATTAGTTGTTGTATTTGAGAGAGTGGGATTTGGCAGGGGAAAGCAAGAAAACATTCCAAGGAGAAGGTACAGTGTGTGCAGTGGCTTGTGTTAGGAAGGAGGTTGTTAGCATATTTGAGACCTGAAAGAAGGCATTATGGGAGCACGATGGAAAGCATTAGACAGTAAGGTTGGAGAAATGGAGAGGACTGGATTGTTCAGGACTCTGTACTTCACTGGACTTTCATTCTCCTCTATATGGTATACTATAGCCTGGAATCTCATTGAACACACAAAAGTTTGTTTTAAAAGTTCTCTGTTTTTCCATAAATTGTTTCAAAGGTGAGTCATTTGCTTTCATTGGCCACCTTGCTTCCACTCTGGAGCATCTGATTTCCTTCATGTTAGTGGTGATTTCTCATTATGTATTCATGTTTATAAGTGAAGGTCACAATTGCTCAGTCATAATAGCTATTTCAGGGGCTGTTCCACTCCTCACTTGCCATTCCCACCCCCTTTCACCCCATTCTTGTAATAGACAAAACAATGGTGGGCATATGACCGGGCCAAGCTAGCAGTAAGTCTTTGAAATTATTTTTCTGTGTCTGAAAAATATGGCTATCATTAGAGTTCTCTTTTATAAACAGTAGGGAAACCTACTGTGGTTAGTGTTTGTAAGTAAAGTAAGTTTTTGGGAGGGTATCAGGAAGCTAATACAACAAAGGTTAAAGTTTGGGCAAGCCTCAATGGAAGCAAGACATACCATTGGTCTTAATGATGCCCTTGCTAATGCCATCTCCAATGGCTTGGCTCTACTCCTGTGGTTTCTGTGGTCCATGGACACTTGCCATCATATCACTCAACACCCATCACCACACCATGCTGCCACAGCTGTTCTGTATCACCTCGAGTCCTAAAACCTCTTCCTCTAGTTTTGAGATCATGACTGGGAGTATCTGATTGGCTATACTCAGCTCTTGTATTCATGCTCTAGTTTCCAGAGAAGAGGAAAAGTGATACCTGTTCTTCCTTACCTTTTGTGACACACAATTTACCAAAACTGACAAAGAAATAGGACATAGAATACAACTATTTTAAAGAAATTGGGTGTTTAATAAAAACATTTCCAGAGGGGGATCCCTGGGTGGCTCAGCAGTTTAGCACCTGCCTTTGGCTCAGGGCACGATCCTGGAGTCCCAGGATCGAGTCCCGTGTTGGGCTCCCAGCATGGAGCCTGTTTCTCCCTCTGCCTGTGTCTCTGCTTCTCTCTCTCTCTCTCTCTCTCTCTCTCTCTCTCTCTCATTCCCTATGTCTATCATGAATAAATAAATAAAATCTTTAAAGAAAAATTTCCAGAGAGCAAACTCCAGGTCTAGATGGCTCCACTGGTAAATTCTATTATAGAAGAAATAATATTAATTTTACACAAGGTTTTTTAGAGAGTAAACCATGAATAGACATTTACCAACTTGTTTTTTAAGCCTAGCATAATTCTGATTTCACAGTCTTAAAAGTATAAGAAAATAAAATTTTGGACTAATGTCCCTTATGAACTTAGGTATAAAAATTCCAAAAGAAAAAAATCCAACAATACATCAAAAGGTGAGTACGTCATGAACAAGTAAGGTTTATATCAGGAATATAAGTTTGGTTTAATATTTGAAATATATGTAATTCACCGTGTTACCAGAATAAAGGAGAAAAAATATAAGCATCTTTATAGATACAGGAAAAGTGATAAAACTTAACATCCATTCATAATTTTAAAAAAAAATCAACAAAGTAGAAATAAAAAGGAATTTTTCAATCTGATGAAAGGTATCTTAAAAAATCTTAAGGTAACATAATACTGGTAAAATATTGAAATCTTTGCCCCTAAAATCTGGAAGATAATGATGTTCACATTCATCACTTTTTCTTAAACTTTTTTTTTTTTTTTAAGATTTTATTTATTCATGAAAGACCAGAGAGAGAGGCAGAGACATAGGCAGAGGGAGAAGCAGGCTCCATGCAGGAAGTCCCATGTGGTACTTGATTCTGGGGCTCCAGGATTATGCTCTGAGCCAAAGGCAGACGCTTAACCACTGAGCCACCCAGGTGTCCCCACATTCATCACTTTTATTCAACATTGTAATGAAGGCCCTAGCCAATGTATTAACACAAAAACAACAAAAGACAAGAATTCAACAGGAAGAAATAAAGGTGTCTATTTGCAAATGGCATAATTTTTTTTATGTAGGAAATTCAAAGGCATAAAAAAGCATATAAAAATGAACTATTAGTACTTAAGTTTGACAAGATAACAGGATATAAGATCTGTGTTTTGTTTGTAGTAATTCTAAAATTTTGGAAAATAAAGTTTAAAATAAATATCATTTTAATAAGATAAACCACATCAAATGCCTAGGAATGAATTTAATATAAAATGTAAAAGAATTTTAAAACATTGCTGAGATAAAGAAGACTTGAATAAGTGAAAAAAATTAATGATGTTGATGAATTTGAATATTCAATACTGAAAAGGTGTCATTTCTTCCCAAATTGACGTATAAATTCAATAAAATCTTAATAAAAAATTCCAGCAAGCATTTTGTAGAAATTGGCAAGCAAATTTTAAAATTTACAAAGACCTGCAAGGACTTAAAGTAGCTAAGATAATTTTGAAGAAGAGCAAAGAGGAGTTATGCTACCAAATTTGGAGATTTTATATAAAGCTATTGTAATAATGTCAATAAAATAATAAGGATAAAAAAGTAGACCAAAGGAACAAAAGAGAGTCCAAAAATAGATTTAAACAGTTGGTCACTTGATTTTTTTAAAAAAGATTTTATTTATTTATTCATGAGCGAGAGAGAGAGAGGCAGAGACACAGGCAGAAGGAGAAGCAGGCTCCATGCAGGGAGCCCGACATGGGACTCGATCCCAGGTCTCCAGGATCAGACCCTGGGCTGAAGGCAGCGCTAAACCACTGAGCCACCCGGGCTGCCCCAAGGTCACTTAATTTTTAATAAAAGTATAAATAGAATTCAATTTAGAAAAGAAAAATCTTTTTTTTAAAGATTTATGTATTTATTTATGATAGAGAGAGAGAGAGGCAGAAACACAGGAGGAGGGAGAAGCAGGCTCCATGCCGGGAGCCTGACGTGGGACTCGATCCTGGACTCCAGGATCACGCCCTGGGCCAAAGGCAGGTGCCAAACTGCTGAGCCACCCAGGGATCCCGAAAAGGAAAATCTTTCTTTTTTAAAGATTTTATTTATTCAGTTGAGAGAGTGAGAGCAAGCAAGCAGGGAGTGGGAGGTACAGAAGGAGAGGGAGAGAATCTCAAACAGAATCCCTGCCAAGCATGGAGCCCAATGCGGGGCCTGATTCCATGACCCTAAGATCATGCCCTGAGCCAAAACCAAGAGTCCAATGCTTGTTAAGCAACTGAGCCACTCAACATGTTCTGGAAAAGGAGGATCTTTTTAATAGATAGTGCTAGAGAATTGAATATTCACTTGGGGAAAAAAAGAACCTTGGCCTCTACCTTTCATTATGTACAAAAATAACTGAAATTCAGTGAAAAAGAGAGTAGAAAAACAATAGAAAAGAAATGAAACTAAGTTGGTTTTTTTGAAAAGATAAAGTTGACAAACCTTTAGCTAGATAAAAAAAAAAAAACAGACTCAAAAATTAATGAAAGAGAAGATGTTGCAATTGATGTCACAGGAATGAAAAGGATCATGAGACTACTATGAACAATTATATACCACCATACTTGATAACCTATAAGAAATGAGTAAAGGGATCCCTGGGTGGCGCAGCGGTTTGGCGCCTGCCTTTGGCCCAGGGCGCGATCCTGGAGACCTGGGGTCGAATCCCACATCGGGCTCCCGGTGCATGGAGCCTGCTTCTCCCTCTGCCTGTGCCTCTGCCTCTCTCTCCCTCTCTCTCTCTCTCTCTCTCTCTGTGACTATCATAAATAAATAAAAAAATTAAAAAAAAAAAAAACAAATAAAACCTCTTAAAAAAAAAAAAAAAAAGAAATGAGTAAAATACTAGAAACAATTTACCAAGAATGAATCATGAAAAGGGCAGCCCAGGTGGCTCAGTGGTTTAGTGCCACCTTCCGCCCAGGGCGTGATCCTGGAGTCCTGGGATCGAGTCCCACGTCGGGCTCCCTGCATGGGCCCGCTTCTCCCTCTGCCTGTCTCTCTGCCTCTGTGTGTGTGTGTCTCTCATGAATAAATACACAAAGTCTTTAAAAAAATGAATTATGAAGAAATAAAGCCTGGTCAAACCTGTAATTAGTAAGGAGATTAAATTTAGTAAATCAAAAGCCTCCCAATAAGCAGAAGCCTACGACCAGATGGTTTTACTGGTGAATTCTATCAAACATTTAAAGAATTAATGCCAAGCCTTAAACTCTTCCAAATAATTGAAGAGAAGGTAATACTTCCAAATGAGGTCAACATTACCTTGATACCAAAGCCAGAGGAAGACCTGCAAGAAAGGAAACTACAGGTCAATATCCTTGATGAAGACAGATGCAAAAATCCTCCACAAAATACTAGCAAGCCAAATTCAATAGCATTAAAAGGATTATACCCCACAAGTAAGTGAGATTTATTCCTGGAATGCAAGGATATAAACATATGCAAATCAATAAATGTAATAAACGCACCACCTTAATAGAATGATAACAATTATGTGATAATTTCAATAGATGCAGAAAAAATTAAATTCCTTTCATGATAATTTCCATGAAATTCCTCTTAACAAATTAGGTATAGAAGGAATTTACCTCAACATAATAAAGGTCATATACGGAAAGCCCACAGCTCTCATACTGACAGCTTTTCCTCTAAGCTCAGGAACAAGACAAAAATGCTGGTTCACAGGGTCCTCAGGAGCTTCCGAGTTATAACCTGAAAATGGACCCCACATGCAGAGGGCAGGAAAAGACTGAAGAAGGAGGCAGGCCACTCCAGTTTGGTAGGTGGTGGGTTTACTAAGCAAGGGAACTTACGTATGAAGCTTGACTTGGATGGCAGCAAGAATGTAGATCTCCATACCTGCCCACTGAATCTTAAAAGTTTATATAAAGGCCTTAACTGGGTTCAGTCACATATACTGTCCAGTTAGTCTTAACATCACATCACTATCATGAGGCTATGCTCTTGGGGCAACCTCAGGGAGAAGGGAAGCCAAGGAGAATGCACATTCCATGGACAGGGGAGAGGGCGAGGAGCCTCTGATTGTCAGGTCCAGCTCATGGATCAACTGACTGTTATGTCATCTCGATGACACCCGCCCCCCGCAACACTCTACCCCTTGTGATTGGCTTTTATAATCTCACATGCCCCCTTCTTCTGCAGTGGGCCTTGAGCAGTCAGCAAGGGGTTTCACTGGCCTGGATGTGGCTATCCAGCTGCATTAGGGGCAGTTGCCTCAGCAACAATATAGGCACATTTGAGAGAAAACAGAATAAGACAATAATTTTTTAAATCAGTGACAATTTTTTTTCACCAGGACTTATTTATTCTCTAAGCCAGAGGGTCAGATGACCTACGGTATTTCCTTGTGTCCTGTGATTTAAATAAAGATGACACATTAGCAGAATGTGTAAGATGAAAATTCATTTTAATGTAATTGACAAGGAATTTTGGTTATTGCTGTGATATACATTGTAAAATTATGACTGATAACATTGTACCAGGACATATCAGATTTTTAGGAATTTCGTACAAATAAGAAAGAAACTTTAGCATCGTTTCTTATTTGACAATGCCTTCCATGAGCTTTAATGCATTCAAATGTTGCAGAGTTATATAAAGTATAGCTCTTTAAATGGAGAGACTCCGTTTTCTTAAGTAGTCAAAGACCTGATAAAGGCAAAACACAGAATCTTTGTTTTTTTACGGTATATTATATCAAAGATAAAAACCTTTTTTCCAATTTCTTATTAAGAGCAGACAATCTCAGAAAACTTTGTCCTTTTAGTGGAGAGAAAACCAAATTGTAATTTTCCACCAGTATACTTTTGGGATTAAAATACTTTTTTTTCTTTTAACCTTTTTAACCTTTTCTGTCTCTTTTTTTTTCTTTTTAACCCTGGGCAGTGTTTTGCTTCTCTACTGAGGTTTACATTTCAAAGACATAAGATTTATGACCTCAAGGGACAGAGAAATAATATAAGTTTTCTTCTAAGAGTTTTTTGGTCATTGCTATTTAAAATTTTCCTTTATACTAGGGGTCAGTTGGCTTGGGCGTGAGTCCATCAATCACCACATCTTCCTCCTCATAATTTTTGCAGAGATTCTGCCTCTTAGCATCCAAATCAGGCTTTATCCAAAGCGCCTTGTGCCTTCCTAGCTTTTCAAAAACACTTATAAAATAGTCTCCAGGGCAGCCCCTGTGGCCCAGTGGTTTAGCGCCACCTTCAGCCCAGGGTGTGATCCTGGAGACCCGGATTGAGTCCCACATCAGGCTCCCTGCCTGGAGCCTGCTTCTCCCTCTGCCTGTGTCTCTGCCTTTCTCTCTCTCTCTCTCTCTCTCTCTCTCTCTCTCTCTGTCTGTCATGAATAAATAAATAAAATCTTAAAAAAATAGTCTCCAACTTATTACCCTGATCTCCTATTTTGTCTGCTAGCCCTAAAGCTAGCAGACCAGTGGACACTTGCACTTCCTTCTCTAACCTTAGCTCTTCTAACTTTCTAACTTAAGCTTCAGCCTCTAGTTGGGCATGGTGGCCAGCTTAATTGCATGTAGTAGAGGCCAACCCACCATGGCAGCCACGTTTCCCTACTTTGCTGCAGTGAGTTGTGTGCAGTTTCTCAAACTAGCTCATTAAAGCATTTAATTAAAATAATTAAAATATTTTTGTAGTGTCCCTGCACTCACATGGTAGTCCACAAGCATCTGATGTACAGGCTACTCCATCTACAGAGAGGTCGACAGCAAACTTAGGATTTTCTCCATGAATTCCTCTTTCCCAAGGCCCATTTCTTTGGTTTCCTGTCTGGCTCACCAATTGTTGGTTTACAAGCTGCTTAGGAACTTCCCAGGCATACTTTGAAACTGGACTTTATACATGGAGGGCAGAGAGAAACCAAAGAAAGAGACAGGCCACTTCAGATTGGTAGTGGCAGGTTTAATAAGCAGGCAACACACACCCGAGGTTTACCTTTGGTGGCTGCAAGAGGAATAGATCTCTGCACCTGCCTGTCAAGTCTTAAAAGTTTATACAGAGGCCCTAACTGGTTTTAGTCACATAAACCATGCAGATGGTCTCAATATCACATCAGTATCACAAGGCTGTGTCCTTGGGGCAGTGTCTAGGAGTGGGAAAGGTAAGCAGAATCCATATTCCAAGGGCAATTACTGCCCAGCTCACAGATCTACCAGTGATCGTTGTTTCTCAATGACCACTCCTAACAATGCCTTCTCTCACCATTCCTATGCAGTATAGTACTGGAAGTCTTACCCAGAGCAATTGGGAAAGAAAAAAGGGGATAAGAGCCACTCAAATTGGAAAGGAGTAAGTAAGATTGTTTCTGTTGCAAATGACATGACTTTGTATATAGAAAACTCAAAAGACTCTACCATGGAGATCCCTGGGTGGCTCAGCGGTTTAGTGCCTGCCTTTGGCCCAGGACGTGATCCTGGGGACCCGGGATCGAGTCCCACATTGGGCTCCTGGCATGGAGCCTGCTTCTCCCTCTGCCTGTGTCTCTGTCTGCATACCCTCTATGTCTATCATGAATAAATAAATAAAATCCTTTTTTTAAAAAAAGAGAAAACTCAAAGACTCTACCAAAAATGCTGCTAGAACTAATGATTTTAGTAAAGTTGCAGGATATAAAAATCAATGTACAAAAATCAGTTGTATTTCAATGCAGTAACACTGAACTACCTGAAAAAGAAATTAAGAAAACAATTTCATTTAGAACAGAAAAAGGATTAATACTTCTGAGTAAACAACTCAGAAGATGAAAGACATATTGATGATAATTAAAAAGACACAAATAAATGAAAAGACATCCCATGTTCATGGATTGGAAAATTAATACATGTGCTACTCAAAGTGACCTACAGCTTCAATGCAATGCTAATCAAAATTCTAATGTCTTTTTCATGGAAGCAGAAAAAAAATCCTAAAATTCATATGGAACCATAAAAGACCTCAAGTAGCTGAAGCAATCTTGAGCAAGAATAAAATTGAAGGTATCACATGGGATGCCTGGGTGGCTCAGCGGTTTGGTGCCTGCCTTTGGCCCAGGGTGTGATCCTGGGGTCCTAGGATCAGGTCTTGCAGCGGGCTCCCTGCGTGGAGCCTGCTTCTCCCTCTGCCTGTGTCTCTGCCTCTCTCTCTCTCTCTCTGTGTCTCTCATGTATAAATAAATAAAGTCTTTTAGAAAAATAGAAGAAGGCATCACATAATAGTACACATTTTCAAAATATATTATGAAGTTATAGCAATCAAAACAATATGGCATTGGTACTATCACAGTCATATAGGCCAATTGAACAGAATAGCCTCCAAAAGAATCTATGCATATATTGTGAAATGATCCTTATGTGTATGGATGCCCAAGATACACAAGGGGGAAAGGATGGTCTCTTCAATAGATAGGGTTAGGAAAACTGGATATCCATATGCAGAAGAATGAAATTGGACCCTTATCTCACACCATATACAAAAATTAACTCAAAATGGATTGAAGACTTAAATGCAAGACCTAAAACTATAAAATGGCTAGAAGGAAGCATAAGGAAAAAGCTTCTTTTTAAAAAAAAATATTATTTTAGAGAAAGAGGGAGAGCAATCACTGGGGAGGGGATAGGAAAAAGCTTCTTGGCATTACATTTGTGTGGGCAATGATTTTTTTAATACAACTCCAAACCACAGGCAACAAAAGCAAAAATAGACAAGTAGGAGTGCATCAAATTAAAAAGCTTCTGCACAGCAAAGGGAACAAAAGAGTGAAGAGACAATTTATGGAACAGTAGAAAATATTTGCAAGCCATACATCGGATAAGGTGTCAATTTCTAAGATATATAAGGAACTCAACTCATCAGCAAAAAAACAAATAATATTCCAGATAAAAGTGGGCAAATAACCTAAATAGACATTTATCCAAAGGAGAAATAAAAATGATCAATAGGTATATGGAAAGGTGTTTAACATCACTATTCATCAGGGAAGTGCAAATCAAAACCTCAGTGGTAGGGTGTCTGACTGGTTAAGTGTTTGACTCTTGATGTCAGCTCAGGTTCATGATCTCAGGGTTGTAAGATTGAGCCCCTTTTCAGGCTCCGCACTCAGTACAGTCTGCTTGATTCTCTCTCTCCCTTTGCCCCTCCCCTACTTGAACGCACACTCTAACATATATGTACATAGATAACATAGATATGTACATATATACATAAAATCTTTCTTAAAAACCTCAGTGGGGATATCCCCTCGCACTTGTTAGAATGATTATTATCAAAAAGTCCAAAGATAACAAGTCTTGCTGAGGATGTGGAGAAACAGTAACCTTTGTACACTGTTGGAAATGCAAAATTGTGCAAGCCATTGTGGAAAATGGTATGGAGGTTCTTCAAAAAATGAAAAATAGAACTACCATAAAATCCAGCAATCCCACTTTTGGGTATATATCTAAAGAAAATTAAACCAGTATCTCAAAGAGATATCTGCACTTCCATTTTTATTACTGCACTGTTTACAGTAGCCAAGATATGGAAACAACGTAAGTGACTGTCAGTGAATAATGGAGAAAGTAAATATGATTAATACAAACACATACAATGGAATATAATTCAGTCTTAAAGTAAATTCTGTTTGTGATAAGGAGGATATTATGCTAAGTGAAATAAGCCAGACACAGAAAGACAAATACTGTATGATCTCATGTATATGTGGAATCTAAAAAAGTCAAACTCATAAAAGCAGAGAGTAAAAAAAAAAAAAAAAAAAAAAAAAAAAGCAGAGAGTAAAATGGTGGTTGCCAGGGCCTGGAGCATGGGGGAAAGGGAAAGATACTGGTCAAACAGTACAGACTTTCAGTTGTAAGATGAATAAGTCCTGGGGATCTAATGAATAGCATGGTGACTACAGCTATTAATACTATATAGTATGTAGATGATCCCATGACTTACAGTGATTTGACATAAGGTTTTTTGACTTTATGACGGTGCAAAAGTGATATTTATGCATTTAGTAGAACTTCAAACTTTGTATTTCAGTCTTTTCCCAGGCTGAGGATATGCTCTCTGATTCTTGTAATGCTGGGCAGCCCATTAGACTATGGCCACGTGATCAGGAGGGTAAATAACCTACACACTTAAAACCATTCTGTACCCATGCAACCATTACAATATATTGTAATAGTTGCACTTTCAGTATAATATCCAATAAATTACATGAAATATTCAACTTTATTATAAAATAGGCTTTGTGTTAGATGATTTTGCCCAACTATAGGCTAATATAAGTGTTCTGAGCACATTTAAGGTAGGCTAGGCTAAGCTCTGATGTTTGGTAGTTAGTTATATTAAATGCATTTTTTGACTTAATGGTATTTCAAGTTATGGGTTTATCAAGATGTAACCTCATTGTAGGTCAAGAAAGAGCTATACTTAAAATTTGCTAAGAAAGTAGATCTTAAGTATTTCCATTACACACAAAAAGGGTGACTTTATGAGATTGTAGATATGTTAAGTAGCTTGACTGTGGTAATCATTTCAAAATGTGCATGTATATCAAAACATGTACTCAATATAAAAAATGAAAAAATCCAATTAAAAATTGGACAGAGGAACTGCATAGACATTACTCTAAAGAAGACATACAGATGTTTAATGTCACTAATCATCAGGGAAATTCACATCAAACCCACAATGAGATATAACTTCACACTTGTCAGAATTGACCATTATGAAAAAACAAGGTGGGCGGTTGGGTGGCTCAGTCAGTTAAGTGTCTGCCTTTGGCTCAGATCATGATCCCAGGGTCCTTGTATTGAGCCCTGCATCAGGCTCCCTGCTTCTCCCTTTCCCTCCACCTGCTGCTTCCCTTGCTTGTGCTCTCTCAGTCTCTCTCTCTCTCTCTCTGTCAAATAAATAAATCTTAAAAAAAAAGAAATAAGTATTGGTGAAGATGTGGAGAAAAGGGAACCCTTATGGCACTCTTCATGGGAATGCAAAATGGTGTAGCCACTGTGGACAACAGTATGAAGTTTCTTCAAAAAACTAAAAACAGGGCAGCCCCGGTGGCCCAGTGGTGATCCTGGAGACCAGGGATTGAGTCCTGTGTCGGGCTCCCTGCACGGAACCTGCTTCTCTCTCTCTCTCGCTCTCTCTCGAATAAATAAATAAAAATCTTAAAAAAAAAAAAAACTAAAGACGGAACTACCATATGATCCAGTAATTCTTCTGGGTATTCATCTGAAGAAAACAAACACTAATTCAAAAAGATACGCACCTCTATGTTCATTACTATATTTACAATTGTCAAGACATATGTTCATCAATAGGTAAGTATTCATCAATAGATAAATATAAAAAGATGTGTGTGTGTTTGTACATACACATCTATATATGCAGTGGAATATTACTCAGCCATTCAAAAGAATGAAACTTTGCCATTTATGACAGCATGGATAGATCTAGAGGGTATTAGGCTAAGTGAAGTAAGTTAGAGAAAGACAAATACTGTATGATTTCACTTATATATGGAGTTTAAAAAAACAATTAAGCAAAACAAAACAGAAACAGACTGATACAGAAAACAGTCTGATGATTGCCAGAGGGGAAATGTACGAGGGTGGCAGCTGGACAAAATATAGGAAAGGATTAAAAGGCACCAACTTCCAGTTATATAATAAAGACATGGGAACTCAATGTACAGCATAGGAAATATAGTTAATAATATGTCACAACTTTGTATGGTGACAGATGGCAACTAGATTTATCATGATGATCATTTCATAACGTATCTAAATGTTGAATCACTATGTCACACTTGAAAGTAATGTAATACTGTAAGTCTACACAAAAACAAAAAAGTCCTATTGTACACTTTAAATATATACAACTTTGTTAATTATTCTTCAGTAATCCTGGAAAAAATAAAAAATTGCCCCACCAGATACCAGTTTATTAGAACCATAGAAACTAGATACCATAGTAATAGTTTAGGAAAAGATAAACACACCAATGAAAGACTATAAGGAGCCTCCAGACAGACCCGCATATATGTGGAAACCTTATCTACATTTCATTGTATCATATTATAAGACACTGTAGGGAAATGGAAGATTGTATGATAAATCATTCTGTGAGAATTGGTTGTCCATATGTGAAAAAAAAGTAAAAATGGATCCCTTGTATTATACAAAAAAATTCCAGGTGGGCTAAAGACATATTATGAAATGTAAAATTAAATTATTTAAAAAATATCCTGATTACCTTGGAGTAGGGAGGGATTTTTCAAAATACAAAAACATAAACCATAAAGGGAAAGATAGATAATTTTGGCTACTTTAAAATTAATTTCAGCTCATCAAAAGACACCATAAAAAAATAGAAAGTTGGAACTTAATAAGAGTGGTAGAAGAGATTTACAACTCAAATGGCCAGTGATTAATGACTAGAACATATCGAAAACCTTAAAATCAATAAAAAAATAGCAAACCACCAAGTTAAAAATGGCAAAAGATAGGGGCACCTGGATGGCTCAGTGGTTGAGCATCTGCCTTTGGCTCAGGTTGTAATCCTGGGGTCCTGAGATTGAGTCCTGCGTCAGGGTCCCTGCAGGAAGCCTGCTTCCCCCTCTGCCTATGTCTCTGCCTCTCATGAATAAATAAAATCTTTTAAAAAGTGGCAAAAGATGTAAACAGGAAATTCATACAGAAGAGGAAATATGAAAATATTCTAACCTCCCAAGGAATCAGGGAAATGCATAAAATAATGCTGAGATAGTGTTTTCTCATCTGTCAGATTGGCATGAGTTAAAAAGCCTGATAAATGTGGTTGAGGAAGTGGCGCTCGTATCTTCAACTGATGGAAATGTAATCTGGTCCAACCATTTTGGAAAAGATTTTGACATTCTAGTAAGATTGAAGATGTAATGCCCTTCAATCCAGCTATTTCACTTTGGGTATAAACACTAGCAGTTCTGTGGATCACCAAGGAAAAGGCATTTTACAGATGAAGGGTTTTGTTTTGTGTTGTTGTTGTTGTTGTTTTTTCCCATTAAAATATGATCATTTAACATACTTTGTCTCTTTCTATCCACAATAGCCCGTTACCTTAAATTTCATTGGCTACTTTCTTTGAAGTAACTGATTCTTACCACAAGAGGACAGCATTTGTGTAGAAATATTTTCCCCCAAAGTGGTGTAGTGAAAAAACTGAGTGGAAAAGAAGTGAGCTTTTTGTGTTTAGATGTATTCCTGTCTGAAGTCGATTCTGGTACTGATCTTCAACTGCCATAGTCAATATAAATTTTAAGTAAGTTATTACAGAAAATGATACATACAGTGCTGCATTAGAATACTTGATTTTTGTTAGTTCTGAGCATCTGGCAGTTCCATGCTGCAGCTCCCTTTGATGATATTTTTCTTTCAAGGAGTTCCTCTAGTATTAGTTTAAAAAACAAGTGATACATACACACATTGGGGGCAATTACGAAGTTATTATCTCATGAAGTTTGTGACCTCATTGCTAGCATGGATTATATTTATGAATTCTTCTTAGAAAAGGCACTTTGCCTTCAGGGTTGGAGGAGGTCTCTGCCACTTGGTTCTTGTTAGACTTTCCACTACAGTGTGTCTTCACCCAACTCCAGCCTCCTTCCACCCACTTTGTAAATGGAAAAGAGCAATGAGTTTCCTGTTTTGAAGTCAGCACTAGCCCTCCACTAAATTGTTAGTGTCGATGGCAGTGAATCATAGGGAATCTAGATAGCATTTTTATTGGAACACTCTCCCCACAGTGCTTAGCACACTGCCTTGTACTTGAGTGTCTGCCCTAATAAAAACAGAAACACGATCAATCCTTTCCCAGCTAAAAATCTGCGAGTGACTCCAAATAGTTTTCAAGGCCTGGTTGAATTAGTTCCACATTCAAAACTATTAATAATATGGACTTGAGTAATCTGTCAGCCTTATGCAAAGGGTACAATATTCATATATGTTCATATGTAAACATATATGAATATTAATACTTTGTCACTGTATGCTGAGCTCATCATATGTCATTGTCTTTCATACTTTATATACATGATCTCATTTATTCCTTTTTGAAATATTGGATGCAAATGAGAAAACCAAGACTCCGAGAACTTAAATCTTTTCACAGCTAGGATTTGAACTTGAGATCAAAAGTCAAGTTTTTGGCTCCAAAGTCATATTATATATTATACTTCTCTCATCTTGCCTCTCATAACCTCATACTCTGCATCAGACTGAGCAACTCTCAGTTCCTTTTATGTCTAATAACTTTTGCATACATCTTTACTTCTGGAATGCCTTTCTTATCTGCTTAACTAGTCAAATCCTTTTTGGATTTAAAACTTAATTTCTTTTTTTTTTAAAGATTTTATTTATTCATGAGAGACAGAGGGAGAGGGAGAGAGAGAGAGACACACACACACACAGGCAGAGGGAGAAGCAGGCTCCATGCAGGGAGCCCGATGTGGGATTTGATCCCGGGACTCCAGGATCACACCCTGGGCCGAAGGCAGGTAGGTGCCAAACTGCTGAGCCACCCGGGGATCCCCTAAAACTTAGTTTCATCACCTGCTGTGGTTGACCTTCCCTGATCTATTCAGCTATGTTCGTTGTACCTGCTCTGACTTCCAGTCCTGAGTAGTTTTTTTCTTACAATGTGTGTGAGGGAATGTGGCAGAGGATTGAGGATGTAATTGTTGATGCTCTACTGGAAGAACCATTGCTCTGTGACATGCAGAACTCCATTTTTAACTTGAACTCTAACAAGGAAGTGATTCTTCCTTCCCAAGGGAGCAAAATAAATCCATCTCTTTTGACCCAGAATATTATTACTAGGAGAGAGAGAGTACTGAGGGAAACAGTTACTAAGGTTTCAACACTGAGCTCCCAAGTTAGACAGAATAGAAGAATACAGGGCGAAGACAATAGAAAAAGATATTACTGGAGTAACAAGTCAAATGAGCAGCTTCTTTTAATTTAATTTATTTTTAAATTTAAATTCAATTAACCAACATATAGAATATCATTATTTTCAGAGAGAGTTTGGTAATTCATCCGTTACATGTAACACCCAGTGTTTGGGCAGCCTGGGTGGCTCAGTGGTTTAGTGCCACCTTTGGCCTAGGGCCTGATCCTGGAGTCCCCAGATTGAGTCCCACGTCAGGCTCCTTGCATGGAGCCTGCTTCTCTCTCTACCTGTGTCTCTGCCTCTCATGAATAAATAAATAAAATCTTTAAAAAAAAAAAAACCACCCAGTTCTCATCATATCACATTCTGATTTTAGAATTAGTTTGTCAACCTCTATCCAAAAAAAGCCTCTGGAATTTTGGTTTGGATTGTGTTGAATCCACAGGTCAATTTGGAGAGAATTGACACCATTTTCTCCTTCTTCTTCTTCTAACAAGAGAGGTTTTTTTTTTTTTTCATTTTTAGTGTGCTGAGGTTTCAACATAAAACACTGAGAATTGAAAAAAATACTCTTAAATGACATCTGCTTGATTATGAGATTAAAACAAAATAAAAAGACTAAACCTTACTGTTTGTCTTGCCAGACTGCTGATGGTAAAAGCACCACAGCACAGAGGTTACATTCTGGAGTCACTTAGCCCAGATTTAAATTATGGCTGTACCGCTGTGTAGCCCTGGGCAACTTTCATTTTTCTTTTAAATTTTATTTAAATTCAATTAATTAACATATAATGTATTATTGGTTTCAGAGGTAGAGGTCAGTGATTCATCAGCTTATATAATAATACCCAGTGGTCATTACATCACCTGCCCTCTTTAATGCCCATCGCCCAGTTATCCTCCTCCAGCAACCCTCAGTTTGTTTCCTATGATAAAGAGTCTTTTATGGTTTGTCTCCCCATCTGATTTTGTCTTGTTTTATTTTTTTCACTTTTCCCCTATGATCCTCTGTTTTGTTTCTTAAATTCCACATGAGTGAGATCATATGATAATTGTCTTTTTTATTGACTGATTTTGCTTAGCATAATATCCTGTAGTTCCATCCACGTTGTTGCAAATGGCAAGATTTCATTTTTTTGGTGGCTGAGTATTGTATATATATGCCACATCTTTATCCATTCATCTGTGGATGGACATCTGGGTTCTTTCCATAGTTTGGCTATTGCGGACACTGCTGCTATAAACACTGGTGTGTAGGTGCCCTTTTAGATCACTACATTTCTATTTTTGGGGAAAATCCCCAGTAGTGCAATGACTGCGTCATAGGGTAGCTCTATTTTCAATTTTTTGAGGAACCTCCATACTGTTTTCCAGAGTGGCTATATCAGCTTGCATTCCCACCAACAATATAAGAGGGTTCCCCTTTCTCCGCATCCTTGCCAACATCTATCATTTCTGACTTGTTAATTTTAGCCATTTTGACTGGTGTGAGACGGTATATCATTGTGGTTTTGATTTTGTAGTTTCATGTGTCTGTTGATCATGTGTATATCTTTTTTGGAGAAATGTCTGTTCGTGTCCTCTGCCCATTTCTTGATTGGATTATTTATTCTTTGTTGAGTTTGATAAGTTCTTTATAGATTCGAGGTACTAGCCCTTTATATGATATGTCATTTGCAAATATCTTCTCCCATTCTGTAGGTTGTCTTTTGGTTTTTGTCAATTGTTTCCTTTGCTGTGCAAAAGCTTTTTATCTTGATGAAGTCCCAGTAGTTCATTTTTGCCTTTGTTTCCCTTGCCTTTGGAGATGTGTCTAGCAAGTTTGCTGCAGCCAAAGGCCCAGAGGTTGTTGCCTGTGTTCTTCTCTAGGATTTTGATGGATTCCTGTCTCACATTTAGGTCTTTCATTATTTCAAGTTTATCTTTGTGTATGGTGTAAGAAAATGATCCAGTTTCATTCTTCTACATGTGGCTCTTTGATTTTCCCAACACCATTTATTGAAGACACTGTCTTTTTTCTATTGGATATTCTTGTTGGGCTGGTGAGACTGGGGACCTCAAAACTGCGGACCCCAGACCAGTAACCTCCCAATAAGGCCACCTTGCCGCCCTACCCTAACTTAGCACACAAAGACCTGTAACCCTTGCCCTAACTGGAATGCTGCCCTACCCCCATCTTCCCTCCAAAAACACTTTATAGATCCCCCTGCGGTTTGGTTTGCCTGGGTGTGACTTCCCTGGCCGTGACTTCCCTGCTCTCTCCCTCCCCTGCAGGCCGCGAGAGCGCATCCCAATAAAAGCCTGTTTCGACCAACTTTTGCCTGGCCTCTCTATTCCATTTCACTACCGATCGGATTAAACCTGACAATTCTTTCCTGCTTTGTTGAAGATTAGTTGACCATAGAGTTGAGGGGCCAATTCTGGGTTTTCTATTCTGTGCCATTAATTTATGTGTCTGTTTTTGTGCTGGTACCATGCTGTCTTGATGATCACAGCTTTGTAATATAGCTTGAAGTCCAGCATTGTGATGCCCCCTGTACTGGCTTTCTTTTTCAACATTCCTCTGGCTATTTGGGGTCCTTTCTGGTTCCATACGAATTTTAAGGTGATTTGTTCTAGCTCTGTGAAAAATGTCGATAGTATTTTGATAGGGATTGCATTGAATGTGTAGCTTGCTCAGGGTAGCATAGACATTTTAACAATATTTCTTTCAATCTGTGAGCATGGAAAGTTTTTCCATTTCTTTGTGTTTTCCTCAATTTCTTTCATGAGTGTTCTATAGTTTTTAGAATACAGATCCTTTACCTCTTGGGTTAGGTTTATTCCTAGGTATCCTTTGGGTTTTGGTGTAATTGTAAATGGGATCTATTCCTTAATTTCTCTTTCTTCTTTCTCACTGTTAATGTATATAAATGCAACTAGTTTCTGTGTGTTGATTTTATATCCTCCCACATTGCTGAATTCCTATATGAGTTCTAGCAGTTTGGGGGTGGAGTCTTTTGGGTTTTCCACATAGAGCATCATGTCATCTGAGCAGCTATATTTAAAGGCTAGACTTGAAGGGCACTTTGAGCCTTTGCAACTGTAAAGACTAAAAGGGCCTTGAAATTAAGGAACAACAACGCCCACCTAAACTACTACAGGGAGGATTTAGGTACACAGAATGGGCGATTCCAGAGAAGCAAACATTCTTTTCTTAAATTCTCTTAAGGTAGCTTATTGCTGAGCATGCTGTGTGGCAGCAGAAACTTTGATGGATTCTATCTTCAACATTCCCTTTTCATTTCTTTCTCAAAAATTGAAAGCTAGACTTTCACTTAGATTTCTAGCATGAGTGTTGCCTCATTTATTTATTTATTTAGTCTTTCTTATTTAGCTGTGGTTTCTTCCTCTTTTCTTTGTGGGTTGAACAGTTTTCTAGTTGATGAGACTAGAAATTTCCATTCAAAATATGGTTCCATTTTCTTGAGAAGGAATTCTTTAAAGAAATGATCTTATTAGTTTCTCATTCCAAGTATTTTCTTTTTATCACTCATTTTGAAAATGCCCTGGGAAAGGAAATGCCAGACAACTCTTTCATATGCATTTTCTCATTTAATTCCCAATACAACCCCTATGATGTATCGCTATTATCCTCCTTTCATAGAGGAGGGGATAAGGTTTGATAGAGATTGAATAACCTGGTGGTAAGGGAGGAATGGGAGATTTGAATAACATTAAGTCCAATTCCACTACCCAAGAGTTTCCCAAATTTGAATGAGGAATAAACTTTTAAAAATTTATAAGGGGATCCCTGGGTGGCTCAGCGGTTTAGTGCCTGCCTTTGGCCTGGGGTGTGATCCTGGAGTCCCGGGATCAAGGCCCGCGTTGGGCTCCCTGCGTGGAGCCTGCTTCACCCTCTGCCTGTGTCTCTGCCTCTCTCTCTCTCTCTCTCTCTCTCTTTCTCTGTGTGTGTGTGTCTCATGAATAAATAAATAAAATCCTTAAAAAATTTATAATATATTTTCATATTTGAATGAGCTTCAGAAATTATTTAAACTCACTCGACCTCTTTCTTTTTTTCTTATCCTCATTCCCCTGATAACCCCACCTACCACCTACTGGGTAACTATTAGCTTATTCTCTATAGTTAAGAGTCTGTTTCTTGCCTTGTCTCTCTTTTTATGCATCTCCCCACATTTACTCATTTGTTTTATTTCTTAAAGTCTACATATGAGTGAGATCATATGGTATTTGTCTTTCTTTGACTGACTTATTTCACTTAGCATTATACTCTCTAGCTCCATTCATGTTGTTGCAAATGTGAAGATTTCATTCTTTTTTATGGCTGAATAATATTCCATTGTGTATATATATTACTTCTTTATTCGTTTATCAATAGACACTTGGCTTCTTCCATAGTTTATCTATTGTAAATAATGCTTTAAGAAATATAGGGGTGCATTTATTCCTTTGAATTGGCATTTTTGTATTTTGGGGGTAAATATCTCATGCTTATGGCATTTATATAACTACAGTACTAAAAGCAAATGTACACATTAAATAGAAGCAGAAATTCAGATAATGTTAATGTTGAACAACTAATATCATTTTGTTGTAATAAAATTGAGGCTTGTAATGTAAATGTAATGTTGATTTTTACTGGACAGCCCCTATGGGGAAAACAGTTTCAGTTGGGTGTTTCTATATCCTGTGTGATGATTCTATTTTAACACTGTTTTCACTTTGAATTACTGTTAAAACCCAAGATTTTTACAGCACATTGTGATCTGAATTAGCTTTTCCCTGGCCGAAAATGATTATTTTGTTATGACATTCACCTCTGCTCTTCATTAGCCCATGACAATAAAAAAATAGAATTATGGGAGCACCTGGGTGGCTCAGTGGTTGAGCATCTGCCTTTGGCTCAAGGTGTAATCCTAGGATCCTGGGATTAAGTTCTGCATCGGGCTCTCTGTGGGGAGCCTGCTTCTCCCTCTGTCTATGTCTCTGCCTCTCTCTCTTGTGTCTCTCATGAATAGATAAATAAAATCTTTTTAAAAAATAGAATTATGCTTCTGGAATGTTCATTCCTTGACAGTAGGTCCTCTGTTTTCTCTGTTGTATTCTTGGTGTCTAGAATAGTGTCTGGCACATATAGGTGCTCAGTAAATGTTTATCAAATAGAGGAGTTAACAAACAAAATACTTGAAGCTAATATGTTATTACATGTAAACGCAGGCCCTGAAATCTTGTGTTAGTAATAGGTAGTTGGATGGTCATCCAGATGATTCAAAATGTGCTTATATTGCTGAGATAATATTTTGAGTTTATTGATTTCTATGTTGTCTCTCTCCAGCCCTTTTCTTTCTTCTTACTTCAGCCACTCAAACAGGTATTAGGTTTTATGCCTATGACCTCATGGGAGAAATCTGGTGTGTCAGAAAAGCAGAGATTATTTACAAGCTTTCTTGATTTTTGTTCCTTAAGCCTCCAGATGAAAGAGCCATTTTTGAGTATACCCTTCCTCAAGGTAATGTTTACCTTCCATTTGTACCTGCAGATCCACTCTCCATTTTTCCTCCATCCTTATCGGTGGCCTTATAGGCTGAACCATATGAATTGCATAACTGGGCCTTCTTGCCTTTTGGCTTCTTCTTCAATTTGGTCTGTGGGAGACAGTGGCATGAGGGTGGAGGGGCACACCTCAGTGGCTTCTTGTTTGGACAGATGTCCTTCCTCCTACACAGTCCCCCATGCATTGGTGTTTGGGTTCTGTGAAAGGCTTTGGAGTTGGGACAAAAACCTGGAGATGTGAGGAGGGCAAGGAGACTTGAGGTTGTCTGGCTACCTGGTGAAATGGTAGACTCAAGTTAGAAACTTGAGTTTGATTATAGAAAATTAAGTAGGAGAGGGTGCAAGATGGCAGAGTAGAAAGCCCTACACTCATCCCCTGCCACATTTATAACCAGAGGTCACTCACATCTGAGTCGATAAACTGGAGAGCAGTTTGAAGACTTGCAGAACAAACTCCAGAACTAAATGTGGAGAAGAAAGTGCATTGGAAAGGTTAGGAAGGACAGAAATCGTGGTTGGAAGCTGCCCACAGGAGGAGGGAAGCTGCAGGTGAGCAGAGGGGAAAGCACCAGGAAACCCCTATGTGAAAACAAGTCTCCACAACATCTGGCCTTGAAAACCAGAAGGGCTGAATTCCACAACTTTGTATAATCAATGGGACTTGAGCCTGGATCTTTAAAAGTCAGCTGAGAACACAAGAACACTATTTCAAAGGGATGCATGCCCCCTGTGTTGATTGCAGCATTATTTACAATGGCTAAGACATGGAAGTAGCCCAAGTGTCCATCAATTGATGAATGGATAAAGAAGTGGTATGTGTGTATATATGAGCACACACAGTGGAATATTACTCAGCTATAAAAAAAAGAATGAAACCTTGCTATTTGCAATGACATGGATGGAGCTAGAGAGTATAATGCTAAGTGAAATAAGCCAGAAAAGGACAAATACCATGTGATTTCATTTATATGTGGAATTTAAGAAACAAAACCAATGAGCAAAAGAAAAAAGAAGAGAGACAAAGCAAGAAACAGATTCTTAACTATAAAGAACAAAATGATGGTCACAGAGGGGAGGTGGGTAGGGGTATGTGTGAAATAGGTGACAGGGATTAAGGAGTGCAGTTGTCATGATGAACATGGGGTGATGTATGGAATTACTGAATTACTGTATTGTACATCTGCAACGAATCTAACACTATATGTTAACTAACTGGAATTAAAATAAAAACTTAAAAAAAAGCTGACTCAGCACTGGGTATGCCAGGCGTGTGATTGATACTGGATCCCTGCCCTTAAAAATACCAAAAGAGAGAGAGAGAGAGAGAGGATTAAATAATATATTTTCCCATACATAATTTTGTAGACTGAGATTCATACCCCATGACATGTTTTTAAAAGGTTATCATTACAATGGAAACTCAAAAATTTGAAATTGTCATAGTGAACTCAATGGAGCCCATCAAAGAATCCACTTTGAGATACCCTACATTATATTATGCTAAACTTTGGGTTATAAAATTCTAAAAGCTGGCTTTTGTGTGCATGCATGAAAGTTGCGATTAAATGAGGAGCCAACAAAGTATGGTGGACAAGAATGAGGAATCTGGATTCAGAATCCAGCTTTGCCACTTAACAACTGTATGACTTTTGGAAGGTTGCTTAATCTCTCTGTGCCTCAGTTTCTTCATTTGTAAAAGTACAGAAAACTTTAGAATTAAATCAAATACTACATGTAAGTAACTTAGAGAGGTACACACAATAAGGTTCTTAATAAATTTTATTATTACTACCATTATTGTTTCTAGGATTTCAATATCACTCAAGCATTCATTGTCTCACCAATGTTTACTTACCAGTAACCCTGCAATGCACAACGTCAGGTACTCATGCAAAAATAAATAAGACATTTATCTGCTTACAAGCAGTTGGCTTACCATTAGCCAAAAGATCCATTTCTTTTTTTTCTTGGGTGTGCACCTAGACCTCTTGTGCCCTTGCAGGTTGGCATGGAATGCAGCTAAGTTCTAGCTAACGGTTTGTGAGTGGAGGTTTGCATGTCACTTTTGAGTGAGGGTTTTTAAGGGGCAAGAGTGCCCTCTTCAGACTTGTGCCCCTTAGTGTCTTGATGCCAAAAGTGATAAGGCTGTGGACATGACACAGCCACAAAAACAATGGAGCCTGAGCTCCTGAATTGCCATGTGGAAGGGAGCTGCCAAATGACTAGGAATCTCTCTCTGTCTCTCTCATTGAATTATGTGCTAGAAATAAACTTCTCTTTTCTTTAAGCCACTATATCCTTTTTTGAGGGGCTGTTTGTTGTAGCAGCTAGTGTTATCTGGATTCATACACTCTTTTCATTACTAGAACCATGATGGAACTTATGGAAAGAGTGGATTTCTGCAGTCATATATGCTGTCTGGTTGGATTCAGACTTTCAGAAGGGGGAGGGAGGGAAGAAGCTAGAAGAATGGAAATCCTTTCACATCTTATTTTCTTCACTGAAGCCAGGCCCTTTCCTGGTCCTCCTAATCTCCCCATCATGTCTCATCCTGAGCAGTGTTATTCCCCCCACCTCTTCTCCATCATTTTCTTTGTTCGATTTGCTCCCAGGCAGTTCAACCATGAATGGCATCTGCTAGAAGTGCTGGCCCCTTTTTATATCTGGGTCATGCTTTGTGTGTCTTTCCACATTAGTGTGATAAAGAGTTCTTCCCGACCCTCTGGTTCTTTTCCCAAAGGACCCATTGGCAACCTGTGCAGGGAAAGGTTGGTCTTCCAACAGGCCATAAGTAATGTGACTTACTAATCAAAGGGATTGCATAATACCCAGGGCACTTAAATGGTTCCATTTAAATAAATTGTATTGTTATTTTTGAAAGTATTTTTAAATTCTGGGTTAGCTATATAACTACCTTTTGAAACAAAATACCTTACATTTTTAAAAAAAGATTTTATTTATTTATTCATGAGAGACACAGAGACAGAGAGGCAGAGACATAGGCAGAAGGAGAGGCAGGCTCCATCCAAGGAGCCCGATGTGGGACTCGATCCTGGGACTCCAGGATCACGACTGGAGCCGAAGGGAGATGCTCAACCGCTTAGCCACCCAAATGTCCCAAAATACCTTACTTTCAATCAGCGCTTTTTGTAGCAAAAGGCCTACATCTTTACCATGTGGCAAAAACAGGTAGTTCCCATAGTATTATATCACCATCCTCCAAGCTAAATTATGGATTGACAGAGACACTTCTCAGGACATGAACACACACCTGTTTACCAGCTCTGTATATACCCTTAAACCAGCCGATCCAGAGTGGGCACAAGTGAAGATTGGTTCAGATTTGATTTAGGGCAGCACAGGCAGGCCTGGTTTGGGTAGTTCCAGCATGGCCCTGCTCCAGGCTCTGTCTGGAGTCTCCCCAGAGGGGAGATGTGGGTGATGTCCAGCTCTCTCCCTTCTCCAGGGTACTGCATCCTTGGCTTGAAAGGTGTAGTAACACAACTAAAAACAAATCATAGGCACATTTTTACCTGGAGTTGCCAACTGTCCCAGATTGACCGTTCTCATCCAAAAAGTAAGCCTGAATCTTAGAAAAAAATAAGCACTTCAGAAACATTTGGAATTCTCTCTTTCTCTCTCTCTCTTAAACTCCCAAAGCTTGAACCAAAAGAAGACAGTATGTCTTAAGTTGCTGTATGTAGATAAAAGTGCCTGCATTGATAATATTTGCTATCCAGATTTCATTTTACATTTTAAAATAATATTCCAACTCTGAAAAAATTTACTCTTTTGGCAGGTTTTCAGGAAATAAATGTTTACCATGTGAGATTTTTTGAAAAAAAAAAAGGAAGGGAAATTAGTCACTCAATACTTCGAAGCATCCAGCAACTTCAAAATCCCTGGAAAAATCAACACAAAGCAGACCTCTTACAGATTTCTTAACTTTTCTATTCTCTTAGGAATGCCAACGTCTCAGCTGGCTGGAATACAATTTGCGAGCCAGGATCAGCCCAGACCAAACTGTGGTTTTTCATTCTTCTATAGCAATGGCATTCAAGTGGGTAATCACAGCTGCAGCTTAAAGTGTGCCCCCCAAAACTGGGCTTTGGCATACAGATATTTTTGTGACCCGCTTTACAGAAGGTGTCACGTTCTGGCCAGACGCTAGCAGAGCAGTGACCACCCACTGGGCAGGGTACTTATGGGAGAAACCATGTGTTCCTCAGCCCAGTGCTGCTCTCTGGGTTGGCACGGTGGGGTGCCAAGGGAAAGTACAGATTTAAGTGCCAAAGAGCCTCACTCATATCACGTCTCTGCCTGGAACCTACCATAGGAGAAATGTTGCCCAGCCACCTACCATCCATTTACCAGCACAGTGGAAGAGAAGGATCACAGGATCTCAGTGCTCCCTGGGAATGGACCGCTGCCATGTGTGAACCCCTCTCAGGGTGGTCTTAACAGAAAGTGGTGACGGCAATTGTTCCAGTGGGCAGAGATACAAACCACATACTTGGAGACTCACTTTATATAGAGGGAGAAGCAGCTTGAGATACAGATGGCTCTGATCTGGGGAACAAGGGTGAATGGCTTGGCTGCTTTGCTTGGTCAGGGCCCTGAAGGAACTAGATTGGAAGGTCTGTGATCAGGTAATCCGGGGAAGAGGGATGAGATTACGGGCACAAAGTGCGTGTTTCTTTGTATCCCACATTCATGCCCACCAGAGAACTTCCACTGCAGAGAAAGCTCTCAACAATGAGGCAAAAAAAAAAGGTCCTATTCTGTGGCTGTGGACAAATAGTGATGAGTCTTGAGAACACCAGACCACCCACTTGGTGGCAGACTGATTTCAATTTCAATTAGTCCTTACCAGAATTGAGCTACCTTGCCCATGTGTCTGTTAGCACCACCAATCCAAGGGCTCACAGAATTCCTGATCTAGAGATGTGGCATCCTGCACAACACCGTCACAGTGGGTACATGACCACGAGATCCACCAGTCTTATCAGGTATTTGCTTAGCCAGGAGTAGCTAGTCCAGTGAGATAGGGAAAACACTATTGAAGGCTCAGGGTGCTAGCCTTGGGGCAATATCCTGTAGGGTGGGGGTGCTGCTGTCCTTCAGTGTGTAGTATATGCACTACATCAGTGGCTCTGGAGCTATGTTCCCAATACCTAGAATTCACAGGTACAGGAACCAAGGGGAAGAAGTCACTAGGCACTGCTTCTCAAGCTTGCTACTTCAGGCTTTGCCATATTAAGGTTCCTGGTTCCCACAGGGGAAACACTAGGCAGTGTGTGAACTTGGAGCTGTGACTACTGTGTGGTCATTTTAGTCTCATCATGTCAGTGGAAGAACTGACAAAGAAGAGAATGACTGCATGGGTGGGCAAAATTGACCCCACTTACCATGAGGGGTGGGTTGCTTCTACATAATAAAGAGAAGTTGACTAGAAAGCAGAGGACTCCTCTGGGGTCTCTTGGTGCTTCCAGGCCAGGGATAACAGTAAATGGACAACTTCAGTAGCTATCTATGGCTTGATGAAAGCCAGGCAGCTCAGGGCTCAGGCTGAGGTCCTGGATGACCAGTCCATCAGGCAGGCAGCCTCAGCTGTTTAGAGCACTGGCCAAGGATGAATGAAATTAGAATGGGTGGTAGAGGAGGGAAATGAAGGCTTTTTCTTGGGATCTGCTTTCCAGAGAACTCAACAAAGATCCCTAGCACCTGACATAGGATATGGAACAAAGCTGGGAGGCCCTGTGTGGTAGACTATATGAATCCTCGGTGAATATATGACTGGACGACTGCCCTGTGCTCTGTAGCAAGGGTGTTCAGGTTCATTCACGTTTGAGATGTGCTTCGGGCTCTCGGGACAAGGGCTGCATAGTAGCACGTGGCACTCCCAGCCAGTTTCAGCAAGGTTCACTGACTGTCCCTCCCGCAGAACCAGGGTCTCGTGGTGAAGGCTCACACACAGCTTTGGAAATGCACCAAACCACCTCTCTGCTTGCCTCCCCAAGCCACTGTGTCACCAGCAGGAACTCATTATTCTTTCAGAATCGGAGCGACAGAGAGAAACACAATCCTTCAGGCTTAACCATTTTCTTTCCCCCAAATAAAAAAGCCAAGTCACACATGGCTACAATTTGGATGCTGTGTCACTTTCCCACTTTATTGCTCCACACATAAAGCAGTCGAATGTTTTTGTAAGTGACTGAATGAATTTAGTTTTTCAATTATCCCATGTACCTTACCCCGATAAATTACCAGAATAAACAGCAAGCATAATATAATTACAGCGTTGACAGTGGTCTGAGGCTTAGCTAGATGAAAAATTGCTTTCCCTCCACCCCTTTGTTTCTGTCTCTCCTGGGATCAGTGGGTGGGAGATGAATTCTGCAACCTGTGAGCGATCTTCTAGAAATGCAGTCATAGGCGTGGGTGGACTGGAAGTGTTTTTGCCTGACTGTGAAAGACTCTGAATAATGGCAGCAATCTCAGACTTTCACGCTCTTCCTATCCTTTTTGCTTTCTCCTAGTTTTGACATTTAGACAGTCTAGCTCAATGACTCTCAGCTCTCTTGTTTCTAGGCCATTCTCCCATTCTAGAATCTTGGTGGCATGCCCAAAGAGATTGAAATCCTCAAGACAGTAGGAAATGAGCAAGACATTGCCTCGTGATCACTGCTAGGTGAAGTGCTTACTTGTGGGGTCTGTGAAAGCATCCTACAATTGCTTTTTCATTTACCTGGCAGTGATTCAGACCCATATGGTTGTTTGAGATGATCTTTTCACCACCCTGGTCTTTTGCTCACACGTTTAAATTATCATAAAATTTGCCTTTAGTACTGAATTGATAAAAAGCTGTATTTTTCTGCCTTACTGTAACTTTTGCATGGTGCTGGTTGCTTTTCACAACCTTCTCACCTCTGTGTTTCCTCTTTTGAATAGCTCTGTAACAGGAAGTGTTGTAGTTGTGCCCCAAAATGAAATTTACACCTTGCTCAATATTTAACTTCATAATAGCAATGGGTTTGTGAGATGCCATAGTCCTATATGTGACCTATCAGAACCATGGATCTAGCTAGTAGTGGTGATTTCTGTGAAGAAAACAGTATGTGTTACCTTTGTTAAGAGAAAATTATGCAAAACTTGGAGATAAAGTAGAAGGATGAATGTATGTGCATGTAAATGTCACTGGTCAAACTGACCAACAAACCCATCTAAGAGCCATCAGAACTCTAGGGGAATGCCACTTTGGCAACCTATGTTGAATATGGGTCACACCCAGTAGAGCTAGATGTTAATGAAGATCATTGATATGAGGCCAGTGGTTTTTGTCCAGCAGAAGGCAGATGGTTTCTATCTGGTTGAAGAGATAACTCCCAAAGATTATGGCCCTATTGCTGTGTAGTGTAGTTTTGTGTCTAATTTAGCAACTTTGATTTTTTAAAAAATAGACTGTATTATTTAAAACAGTTTTAGATTTACAGAAAAATTGAGAAGATAGTACAGAGGGTTCCCTTATACCCTGCATCCACTTTTCCTTATTTTTAGCATCTTACATTTATATGTACATGTGTTATAAATAGTGAACCATTATTTTTACATTATTATTAGCCAAACTACCTGACGTAGATTCCCTTAGTTTTTAAAAAATATTTTATTTAAATTCAATTTGCCAACGTATAACACCCAGTGCTCATCCCATCAAGTGCCCTATCCCTCCACTCTCCTCCCCTTCTGCAACCCTTTGTTTCCCAGAGTTAGGAGTCTCTCATGGATTGTCTTCCTCTCTAATTTTTCCTCAGTTTCCCTCCTTTCCCATATATTCCCTTTCACGATTTTTTATATTCCACATATAAGTGAAACCATATGTTAATTGTCTTTCTCCAATTGACTTATTTCACTTAGCATAATACCCTCCAGTTCCATCCACGTCGAAGCAAATGGTGGGTATTTGTCCCTTCTGATGGCTGAGTAATATTCATATATACCCCACATCTTTTTTTTTTTTTAAGATTTTATTTATTTATGAGAGGAGAGAGAGAGAGAGAGGGAGAGAGGGAGGCAGAGACACAAGCAGAGGGAGAAGCAGGCTCCATGCAGGGAGCCTGATGTGGGACTCGATCCAGGGACTCCAGGATCACGCCTTGGGCTAAAGGCAGGTGCTAAACCACTGAGCCACCCAGGGCTCCCCTATACCACATCTTCTTTATCCATTCATCTCTTGAAGAACATCGTGGCTTCTTCCACAGTTTGGCTATTGTGGACATTGTTGCTATGAACATTGGGGTGCAGTGTCCCATTGTTTCGCTGCATCTGTATCTTTGGGGTAAATCCCCAGCAGTGCAATTGCTGGGTCATAGGGTAGCTCTGTTTTTAACTTTTTTAGTAACCTCAACACAGTTTTCCAGAGTGGCTGTACCAGCTTGCATTCCCACCAACAGTGTAAGAGGGTTTCCCTTTCTCCACATCCTTGCCAACATTTGTTGTTTCCTGACTTGTTAATTTTAGCCATTTTGACTGGTGTGAGGTGGTATCTTCTTGTGGTTTTGATTTGTATTTCCTTGATGGCAAGTGATGTGGAGCATTTTCTCATGTGCTTGTTGGCCATGTGTATGTCTTCTCTGGAGAAATATCTATTCATGTCTTCTGCCCATCTCATAACTGGATTGTTTGTTTCTTGGGTGTTGAATTTGATAAGTCCTTTATAGATCTTGGATACTAACCCTTTATCTGATATGTCGTTTGCAAATATCTTCTCCCATTAGATTCCCTTAGTTTTGACCCCATGTCCTTTTCTGTCCCACAATCCCACCAAGATACTACATTAAAAAAAAAAATTGGGACACCTGGGTAGCTCAGCGGTTGAGCGTCTGCCTTCAGCTCAGGGTGTAATCCCAGAATCTGGGATCGAGTCCCACATCGGGCTCCCTGCGAGGAGCCCGCTTCTCTTTCTGCCTCTGTGTGTGTGTGTGTGTGTGTGTCAAGAATAAATAAATAAAATATTTTTTAAAAATTTATTTATTTTTTTATTTGAGAAAGAGCACGAGAGAGTGAACGCACAAGCTGGAGGGAGGGCAGAGGGAGAGGAATAAGAAGACTCCCTGCTGAGTAGGGAGCCTGATGTGCGGTTCGATTCCAGGACCCCGGGGTCATGACCTGAGCTGAAGGCAGACACTTAACCAACAGAGCCACCTAGGCACCTCCAGGATACCACATTACATGTAGTGGTCAGGTCTCTGTAGGCTCTTCTTGGCTGTGGCAGTTGCTAGGTCTTTTGTTGTTTTTGAAGACCTTGACAATTTTGAGTAGTACTGGTCAGAAATTTTGTAGGATGTCTCTCTATGGGAATGTATCCAATGTTTTCACGTGACTAAACTGGTTTTATGGGCTTTTGAGGAAAAGACCACAGGGATAAAGTACTGTTTTCATTACATCATATCAAGGATACCTACCATCAACATGATATCAAAATGACATATGACTACTAACGTTGGCCCAAAGCACCTGGCAGAGGTAGTAATTGTCAAGTTTCTCCACTGTACACATACTCTTTTCTTCCCCATTTCAACTGTCCTCTCTGGAAGGAAGCTACGATATGCAGTTCATTCCTAGAGAGTCCAGAGTTTCGCTCTGCCTCCTTGAGGGTGGAGGCTCTATAATCATTATTTGGAATTCTTCCTAATGGGGGATTTGTTTCTTCTCCCCCCACTTACTAATTTGTTGAACCATTTATTTATATACTACTTATATGGACTCATGGCTATGAGATGCTGGGTGTGTCTGTTGCTAAAGGGGTATTGTTTCTCCTGGGCCCTCTAAGCTGACAGCAGGGAAATATATGTATGTATATTAGCCTGTGTGTACATACATGTCTGTGAGTATTTCTGTATGGAACCATCTGTAGGTATATTAAGCCACACATGAGTTCTTACCAATGTCTCCAACTCCAACCACATGAGTCATTCTAGCCTCCTTCCTGGATTCCATGTAAATTCTCACTTCAAGAATGAGAAGCCTGATTCCTACCACCCACTATCCATTTACCTAATTGTTCAATTCTAGGATTCATGTAGAGCAGTGTCAGAATTGTTAATCCATGCCCCCATGGGAAACCACTTTATCTGTTGGAGTACAGTGCGTATGCCCAGCTCTTTCTGCCTTTGGTCTTACACATTCCACTCATCTCTAGAGTTATTTAGGTCAGCAACCCCCCCCCCCGCCCCCCGCCGCCAGCCACCTCCTCCGGTAAAGTTGTTTCACACATTTATCATATGGCCAGATTCTCATGTGATAGCGTTCCATCCAGGATTTCCCAAGCTCCTAAATGATTTCTTAAAAATTTCCACTTGTTAGGATGCCCTCTTTGTGCTGGAAGGTACTATGGGCTTTGATAAATGTATAATGCAAGTATCATATAATTTTACTGTGCTAAAGAATCCTCTGTGCTCTTTCTATCTATTCCTCTCTTCTCTCTCCCCTCCTTCCTGGCAACTGCTGATCTTTTTACTGTTTCCATAGTTCTGGTTTTTCCAAAATGCTAAATAATTGGAATCATACAGCCTGTAGTCTTTTACTTAGCAATATGTATTTAACTTTCTTCATGTTGTTTATATGTATTTAACTTTCTTCATGTTGTTTTTGTGTGTGTGTGTGTGTGTGTGTGTGTGTGTGGCTTGATAGCTCATTTCTTTTTGTCACTGACTAATATTCTGTTGCACAATGTACTGCAGTTTGTTTATCCGTTCACTTATTGAAGGACATCTTGGTTGCTTCCAGTTTTTGGCATATTTCTACTAGCAATCCTTTTTTTTTCACTATGTATATTTATTTCTTGTGTATGCCTTTGAACCAGTTTTTCTGTCTTGCCAGTTCTCTCATTAACAACATGTGCCCACTATATTATTTGTATGAGAATTATGTTTTTAATCTTTTGACAACCATACATTGATATGCTATTTTTATAAAATGTAGGTATTCCTTTACAGCTTGGGGCACATGCTGTATGACCTCAGGACTGGCCACCCACCTCATTTCCATAAGCATGGCTTCATGTGGCCTTGGGTTGGGTGAGCACTTCTAAGAGTGAGCCAAGGTGAGCATTTCTGATGAGTGGTGCTATTGTGGTTATACAAGAGTTTGTTGAAAGTCTACTTTGCTGAAGCTCCTTAAGATGATTCTGTGTGCCCTTACAACTTTCTTCAGGTCACTAGGGGCTCATGATTTCATGATTTTGGCTCAGGTCATAATTTCATGGGTCATTGGATTGAGCCCCTTGTTGGGTTCCTTGCTCAGCAGAGTCTGCTTGTCCCTTTCCCTCTGCTCCTCCCCCTCTCAAATAAATAAATAAATAAATAAATAAATAAATAAATAAATCTTTTAAAAAAGACTTTCATCATGTCACATTAAAGACATTAATAGTGTAAAGAGCCTGGCAGGAATGTGGGAGGGAAACAGCACGGGGTTTGAGGACTCTTCTGTTACTCAGCACCAAGTCCATTGATATCTGGAGCCTCAACTTCCTAATTTTTATAAGGTAGGAGACATGGCAACACAATGATACTATGATGGATAAAATATCCTAACCCATTGAGATGTTTGTTTAAAATAAATGAGATTATATGTGTGAAATACTTTCTAAGTTCTAAAAAGCATAAGTTATTACTGTCTAGTATAGGCGTTGGCAAACGTTTTCTTGAAAGGAATAGAAGGTAACTATTTTCAGCTTTTCTGGCTTTAATGGTCTCTGTTGCAGCTACTCAACTCTACCATTGCAGTTCAAATGCAGCCATAGATATCACATAAACCAATGAGCATAGCTGTATTCCAATAAAACTTTGTTTATAAAAACAGACAATGATCTTTATTTGGCCCACAGGCTGTAATATGCTGACTCCCTGTCTAGAATGAGTGTGGAAAGACACAACCTCTCTCTTCCCTTTTCCTTCTGAAATCTCTTCCAAATGCAGTGCTGAGGAGGACATCCAGTCATTTATTGAGATTCTTGACTCACAGACTACAAAGTCTCTGGATGGGTTGAGTTACTTGTCAGCCCAGTTCTTTAAAAAATACAACTGCTTTCCTGCTTTCTACCCCAGGGTCCCATCTCTTTGGGTGGAGCTTCTCCTGCTGCTGCCACACTCATCTATCCATAAAACTGCTCCCCTGTTCTCTGGGGCATATCAGTAAGTATCTGGGATGACGGAAACCCTGTTATTTCTTTAGTTAACCAGAGAACTGAAAGAAGGTGCTACAGAAGGGGAAGACCACCATCTTGCCTGTGTCTTATGAGCCAGACATTGTGCGAGGTGCTTTTTGTACTTGAACTCATTTAAAACTTGCAATAATTCTGTGAGGTAGGTATTAGCATACCTATTTCACATCTGACAAATTCAAATTTTATTGTTAGTTCATTTGTCTTTTCTTATATAAACATTTCCTCTGGAATCATGACATCTCAGTTTCCACAGAGAGCAGAAAGTTTCACGTTGTCAGTACACAGTAATTCAGCTACTTCTGGACTTAAATGTAGTTGTACAGTTTTAAATAGTATTAGTACAAGCTCCACCTTCCCTTCCTTCACCCACTGTGTGTAGGTGGGGTGAGCTACGTTTCTAGTGTGTTGGTTTATATAACATCCTGGTGGGGAGGGGTGGACACCAGCCTCAGTGTCCTGAAAAGTTTGTCTTTTCTAGTCCACATGGTCCTCATGGTTTCCTATGATGTATGTGAGGATCACACACTCCTCCCTCACTTTGTCCCAAACCCTGGCTCTTTGTGTGTGTCCCAAACCCTGGACTGTGACTTGTGCTCAGTCACTTTCCTATGTGTGTGTAGGGGCTCACAGGAACCTTTTGCTCATGGTTCTATGAGGCTGCCCTGCGGTTCACCTGACCTGGAAATTTCCTTAGTCATTGTCAGGCTGCCCTGCTGGGGCCATTTTGGATGTGAGTCTTTTCTCTAAGACTTGAATTCTTCTGAACTACCTCCTGAGAAGCAAGACAATGGGCTCTTTGGCTCTAGAGTGGGTTTTAAGGTTATCTGGGGTTTCTCTCTCCCTTTCTGTCCAAGGTTTTTGGTCCATAGAGGGGACCACCATCCAGGGCTCTTGTTAGGGATCTAAATGTTGGCTATACTGCTGCTTACTCTTCATCCCACAATCATTGACTCCATCTTTGATCTTTTCAAATAGAGACAAATGTTTTAATGTCATCCTACACTTCCTCCCCTGTTCTTCAGTTCATGATATATACCCTGCAGAATCCTCAAGGATCCTAGTTCCCTAGTTCAACATTTTCTGTCACAAACATTTTTTTCTTTCAATACCCCCCCTACCTGCTGCAGCAAAAAAAAAAAAAAAAATGTTTTATTTTCAAGATATTGTCTCTGCATGAGGCTCCAATGAGTCTCCTTTAGAACTCACAGGTGAGCAATTATTTCTTTGAGTTTAGCACATTTGCCTTCCCCCTAAGCACAGTATGTATGGAGAACTGCTTTCATTTTGTATGTTTGGTTTTTCCTAGAAACACACATTACAAAAAGCTTAAGATCAGAATGAATACAGATCAATATAGAATTCTGTTTCTTTAAATGATGAAGGCAAGGGAAGGGCACAAGGAAGCAGGAGGAGGAGAAACCTTGGGTAGCATCTCAAAATGCCATCTGTGCATCTGTACCCATGAGGAAACAGAGGCCCCAAGAGGCCCCTCTGGCCCCAGGACACACCAGAGAGATTGGAGGGTGTGGAGCTCCAAGCCAGGTCAGGGGCCAGGCTTGCCTGATTCCAAAACAAACCCGAGGTAGGGGGAGAGTTATAAAAGGAAGGAGTTTTCATTTCAGTAGGTGCAAGTGCTGCAGAGAGGCCCAGAAAGATGAGAATGAAGGCCGAGGTGTTTCAAATGAGACAGAGGTTCAGATAACCACTGACAGGTTTGCTACATGCTAGACTTTGTTCCCAATTACAAGATTGCAGACTCAGAAGTCTTGATCCACTTGATCCACTGAGGTATTGCTGACACTGAAGAGCTCCCAAGGAAGGTGCGTCCTTAAGACAATTTATTTTGGATGTCTTATAGGAGAAGGTTCTAAAGACTTGAACATCAGCAAGGATATACACTACTTGACCATTACATAAGACACATGGGTAGAAGAAGGTGCCTATTTGAAGAACACAGGAAAAAGTAGTCGAAGTGAGTGGATAAAAGGGTTTGAGTGAGGATGTGAGGGTGCCACCAAATTCATGTAGTGCTCCAAAATTCCTGCAAAAGAGAAGAGCTGAAAGGGTTGCCCCTCTGAAGACAGGCTAACAATTGCCTTCCATGAAGGAATTCTTTTTTTTTTTTTTTAAAAAGCTTTTTGTAAACTTTTCTAAATAAGTAGTGTGAGTTTGCAAGTCTCCCTAGCTGTGTGCTAAGCATGTGGAGTCTTTTGTTATCCTACCCAGGGAGGGCTGGCTGCTACCTGTATCTTGGAGGGCAGATTGTAATTCTTTTTTTTCCCCATGGATCTGCTTCCTAAATGCCTTGCAACAGCCAAGTTTCCAAGGCAAATGGCCTCACAGAGATCTGTCCCTTCTAGGACCTCAGTGAGGTGCCTCCCTCCACCTGTGCAGTTTCAATGGGCTCTGTGGTCTTGTGCTATGCAAGGAGTGGGGCAGGCTAAGAGGGAAGCACCGGTGTGTGCCTGGCAGGGAGAGGCAGTCTGTGGGGGAAGGCTGGTCTCTGCCACTGTGACACACCTTTGGTTGCTTGTTTCATTCATCCCCGAAACAAACATTATGAAAAGCTGAAGTTCAGATTAAATAAAGATCAGTTTGGATTCTGTCTTTTTCTTTAAAAAAAAAAAAACTTTTGTCATTTATTTATTTTTAAAGATTTTATTTATTTATTCCCGAGAGACACAGAGAGAGGCAGAGACATAGGCAGAGGGAGAAGCAGGCTCACTGCAGGGAGCCCGATGTGGGGCTTGATCCCAGGTCCCCAGGATCACTCCCTGAGCCAAAGGCAGATCAACCACTGAGCTCAACCACTGAGCCACCCAGGTGCCCCAGACCTTTACTTTTCTAAATCTTCTTTTCTTGCAGGAAGAACTCTTAACAGGAGATCTACCCTCTTGACATTTTATATTGAGATGTGATTGACATATAACATTGTGTTAATTTTAGGTGGACAATATGATGATTTAATATTGTAAAATGATTACCATAATTAGTATAGTTAACATCCATTTCCACTTCTTAATCTTTTTTAAGTGCACAATAGAGCATTGTTGACTTTTGGCTTAATGTTGGCCAGCAGAAACTACTCATCTTGCTTAAGTGAAACTTTATGCCTGTTGATTGGTAACTCCCCACTTCTTCCTCCTCCCATGTTCCTATTTTAATTCAGTTTGACTCCTGTGTATTGAATACCGCTGATGTACAAAGCACAGTGGCAGGTGGCTATAGAAATGTGAAATGGAGAAGTTCCAGCTCCTGCCTCAAGAGGGCATGCCTATCACCTATAGGGTAGGGAGGTAGATAAAGATTCAGGTAACTGGCAGAAAGTCAGTGCCTTAAGAGAGGAAGAAAGGGGCATGAGAGAGTTAAATTGTTTCTGGTTGGGGTGTTCATGAAGGACATAATGTCTGAGGTAGAATTTGTAAAGAGAGCCTGATCTCATTGAGTGGATGGATATATGGCTAAAAAGTATTCTATGTAGGGAAGCTCTATAGAAATTCTGGGCTTTTGCCCCTCTATTGACCCTAGGACACCTGATATTAGAAGAAGATCCCAGGGGCAACTGCGTGACTCAGTTGATTGAGTATCTGACTCTTGATTTGGTTCAGGTCATGATGTCAGGGTCCTGGGATAGAGCCCTGAATCTGGACTCCCTTCTCAGCAGGGAGTCTGCTCGAGGATTCTCTCTCTCTCCCTCTGCCTTTCCCCCTGCTTATGCACATGTTTTTTTTTTTTTCCTCTCTCTCAATAAATTAAAAAAAAAAAAAAGCAGCAGATCCCAGTTGTTCCTCTGCCTTTTTTTCCCAGGACTGCCTGAGAATTCAGTTATTGTATAAAGTTCCCAGCTACTTTTGACATAGAAATAAACCAAAAAGCCTTTCCTGGAAAGATGGAGAATTGGCCTTGAGAGAAAGGATTAAAAATAGGTCTTGGGAGGGAAGAGAAGAGGGGGAAGAACAGACTTTGTATGTATAAGAAAGAGGTGGCAAGTCTACATCAGTGACTAAGTAACTCTTCATGCCACAGTGAACCATGATGAAGGCACAGAGTTAGAAAAAAGAGGAAGGTGTGCTGCAGAGGTGCGTCAGGAGAGAGAAGATTGGAGGGACCAAAGCAGAGCTCTGTCTGCAGGAATGTGCCTCTGCCTCTTGGCCTACCAACTGTCTCATCAACCAGTGCACTTATATGCAAAGGGCCATTTGACACCTACGTTAAGTCCTGAGGTGCTCAGGCCTGGACATTTGGGCTAATTTTGTGATTATAGGTGGACCTGTCTCTGGGAGCATCACCACAGATGGAGGCACAAAAGCAAGGTCAGTGTGGCTGGAGGGTAGCAAGCTGGGGCAGGATGGTGGTTGAGTGATAACGAGGATCACTCCCATTGGCCAGATTCTGGGCTTTAAAGGCCTTACTTGTATTTTCTAAGTTAATCCCCACAAAAACTGAGGCAGTCACTGACGACCTTGGAGAACACTTTTTCCAGACAATGGGAGTGGGAACCAGGTGTGCAAGAGGTCAATGAGTGAGAAGGTGGCAAAGAAGTGGAGGCTGCAGGTCTAGGCCATTCTGAGAACTGTGTCTTTAACAGGAGGTGAGGGAGAAAGAGTATCAGTTTAAGAAAGAGAGTCACTTTTTTATATTTTTCCTTTCATTAAAAAAGTTGGGTGGGTGGGGGGATATGGGATAGGTAGAGAGGAGGGGCAGGAAAACAAGTGCCAGAGCAGATGCTGAAGATGCAAGAGAAGGGTTTCTTGAGCGATGTAGTCCCAGGAAAGGTGACATGATATGCCTCCCAGGGATGCAGTGAGTTGGTTCTAGGAACAGGAATGGAAGGAGTCAAGGGGCACAGGGAGATAGGAGGGCTGTGGCCCAGGTAAGAAGGACTTGCTTCTTCCTCAATAAAGAAGGAATGAAAAGGTGAAGGCACAGAGAAATATTAAAATGGGTAGGAGGGATCCCTGGGTAGCTCAGCGGTTTAGCGCCTGGCTTCAGCCCAGGGCATGATCCTGGAGACCCGGGATCGAGTCTCACATCAGGCTCCCTGCATGGAGCCTGCTTCTCCCTCTGCCTGTGTCTCTGCTTCTCTCTCTCTCTCTCTCTCTCTCTCTCTCTTTCTGTGTGTCTCTCATGAATAAATAAATAAAATCTTTAAAAAAATGAGCAGGAGGAAATTACCTTAAACCATAAAATTCCTAAAAGAAAACATAGGCAATAGTGTTTGACATCGGCTGTAGAAACATTTTTTCTAGCTATGCCCCTCAGGCAAGGGAAACAAAAGAAAAAATAAACTATTGGGACTACACCAAAGGAAAAAGTTTTTGCATAGCAAAGGAAACAAGCAAAGTAACAAAAAGTCAACCTACTGAATGGGAGAAAATATTTGCAAATGATATATCTGATAAGGGGTTAATATCTAAGATATGTAAAGAATTTATACAACTCATACCAAAAAAACCAAATAATCTGATTAAAAATGGGCAGAGAACCTGAATAAGACATTTTTCCCAAGAAGACCCACAGATGGCCAACAGACACATGAAAAGATACTCAACATCACTAAGCATCAGGGAAATGCAAATCAAAACCACAAGATATCAACTTACACCAGTCAGAATGACTAGAATCAAAGATACAAGAAATAACAAGTGTTGGCAAGGATGGGAATGTAAATTGGTACAGCCACTGTGGAAGACAGTATGGGGGTTCCTCACAAAATTAATCAGAATTACCTATGATCCATATAATTCTGCTATTGGGTATTTACCCAAAGAAAATGAAAACATGAATTCAAAGAGATATGTGCATACTGTGTTTATTGCAGCACTATTTGCAATAGTCAAATTATGGAAGCACCCGTAGTGTCCATCAATAGATGAATGGATAAAGAAGATGTGGTATATATACATACATATGTACATACAACATGCAGTGGAATATTGCTCAGCAATAAAAAAGAAAGGTCTTGCCGTTTGCAACAACATGGATGGACAGACACAGAGGGTATAATCTTAAGCGAAATAAGTCAGAGAAAGACAAAGACCATGTGACTTCACTCATATGTGGAATTTAAGAAACAAAACAGGAAAAAAGAGACAAAGACTTTTAGCTACAGAGAACAAACTCATGGTTGTCAGAGGGGTGGCAGGCAGGGGGATAGGTGAAATCTATAAATGAGATTTTAAAAATGGGCATGAGGTTTAAAGAGTGCACTCTGGCCTCAGGATTTTAATAAAGGGGAACAAACAGCCATTTACTAAGAGTAAGGGAGGTATGGGGAGTGTTACAGGCTGGCCTGTATCCCCCAGAATCTAATGTTGAACACCTAACCCCTAATACCTCAGAAGGTGACTGTAATGGAAGAGGTAATTAAGGAATGAGGTCATTAAGGTGGACCGTAATATGACAAGTGTCCTTCTAAGAAAAGGAGTGAGGACACAGACACACACAGAGGAAGGATCACATGGGCTTACAAGAGGATGGCCCTCTACAAGCCAAGGAGAGAGGCCTCAGGAGAAACCTGTCAAGAGCTCCATCCAGCCTCCAGAATGATGAGAAAATTCATTTCTGACGTTTACGCCACCTAGTGGTATTTGTCCTGGCTGCCCTGGCCGACTGGTACAGGCAGGAACTGACGGCTCAATGCAGGGAGTGCCTCAGGGAGTGAAGCCCAGGGTAGAACCGGTGCCTGCCGAGGGGTGATTGATGGGCAAGCGAGTTCGGAGCCGCCCGGGGTAGGCATGGGATTGCTCAGCTGGGCTTGTGTGAGTCCCTGTGTGTATGTGTGGTGTGTATCTATAAACACACTAGTGTGTATCAGGTTTCCATTCATCCTCCATTTGCAAAGATGTGATACGAACATGTCTGGTTTAAGAACTCGTCTGGTGATCTACACTTGTGTGGGATTAAGTGATTAATCTGAAAGCTTTAGAAAATATTACAGTAGGGCCCCGAACTAGCTCGAAGGAACAAAAAGAAGCACTTAATATCCCCCCCACACACATACCACCCACTCTCAACCACTCCTTCTACTCTGTTCTATTTATTTTCTCTCTCTCTTTTTTTTTAAAGATTTTATTTATTTATTCATGAGAGACACAGAGAGAGAGAGAGAGAGAGGCAGAGACACAGGCAGAGGGAGAAGCAGGCTCCATGCAGGGAGCCCGACATGGGACTCCAGGATCAGGCCCTGGGCTGAAGGCGGCGCTAAACTGCTGAGCCCCCCTGGCTGCCCTACTCTGTTGTATTTCCACCAGCTTGGCTTCATGTTCAGCCTTCCCTCGGTAAAAACAGATCCGCAAAGAAAGCCACCACATGATGATACATAATATGGAAAATCTTTGTTTCTTGGTGATCTTTTGGAGGGTAGTCTGACCTTGGGAGAGGAGAAATAAAAAGCTGGGGGCTTCCTTCACTTCTCTGCTCCCATGGGCTGTCTAGGGACCCCTTCTCTCCCCTGCCAGCCGCTCTGAGACACGCATGATATGCTAGCGGGACCCCTTGGGGCTGGCTTTAAGTGTGGGGAGGGGCCGTGGAGCACCGGTGCAGGCCTGGGCTTTCCTTGAGAGTTCAGGGTTTATGTGATGTCAGCCTCCCTAATAAAAAGGGAAATCAAATTACCAAATGTGATGGGAGGGGAGGCGGGCAGTGGGGGAATCTTTTAAAGCTTTCTTTTTTTCAGTGCACATTCACAGATTTTAGCCAAAATCTTTGTCAGATCTCCTGTTCTGATATTTTGTTCATCAAACGTGATTCACTTATAGGTCAAGCACAGGGGATTTTTAGGGCAGTGAAACTTCTGTGTGGTCCAGGGATGATGGACACTTGTCATTGTACATTCTATGGATTTTTGACAGGTGTATAACACAGAGTGAACCTTAATATAAACTATGCGCCTTAGTTAATAATAATGTATCCCTATTGGTCCATCATCTGTAACAAGGTACCACACCAATACAAGATGTGTGGGGAGTATGGGGAGGGAGGGGGATAGCACTTGCTGTACTTTCTGATTCATTTTTCTGTAAATCTATATCTGCTCCATAAAAGTAATGCCTGTAAAGATAAGGGAAAAAAATCAAGGTCCATGAATAAATGTCACCTCTCCCTTTTATTCCCTATTCCCAGATTCTTCCCCACAATAACTGAGTCCACCTTTGGAGATACGCTTCTTTAGTGAAGTGTCCCCTTCCCGGCCTTTGTACCAAGGTTTGCCTTTTCCCTCCCACCACTTCCTTCCTCTCTTATATTAATGGCTTGAGGGGTTTATGGGGGTTTGGTTATTCTGGTGCAAACCCCTGTAGAGCAAGATTCGAATCTTGCCTCAAGGCTGAGGTCCGCTTTTCTGTTAACAACCTAAGACAAATGTCCTTCAGGGTGGATGATGGGTCTGGGTAAGTAGGAGAAGAGCACCTCAAGGAGCTGGATGCCTACAAGGTGCTCTTGGATGGAAGGTTTTAAAGGTGATGCCTGGGGATGCCTTGGTGGCTCAGCAGTTTAGCGTCTGCCTTTGGCTCAGGGCATGATCCTAGGTCCGGACTGAGTCTGCATCAGTATCCCTGCAGGGAACCTGCTTCTCTCTCTGTGTCCCTGTCTCTCTCTGTGTGTCTTTCATAAATAAATAAATAAAAATCTTAAAAAACAAAACAAAACAGGTGATGCCTGGAAGCAAGCTGCAGCTACAAAGGGTACAGTCCAGATGAGACCTCTTTGCCCTGGAATCTTCTGTGGACACTGAGCTCTGGTTGTCTAGCAGTTTGTTACTCTTTGTGGCCATTTGCCTCTTATTGTGCACTAGCATTTAGTGCAAAGACTTCTTCAGAGCTTCTAACCTAGAGGACGAAAGGAAGATATTTGGTCCATATTTGGGTATGAGTGTCGAAAGGGCAACACTTTCTTTTCTGCTGTGATGACTGCAAGGATCCGTGTAGGCCTCAGGAGAATGTGAAGCTTAGGGACATATCAGGCTCTGTGGTCTGGGACATTACCCTACTAATCTTGAGGGATTGATTTATTTTCTTATGAGAAATGGTCTTTTCTTACATAATCTCTAATACTAAGCATAAGATGATTTCTCAGAAATCCCAAAGGGCCTGGAGCAGAAAGGTTAAGACTCTAGAATTCATTCAAAGGTTTACAGTAGGAGTGCAGCAGGAGATCAACCTTGCCTGCTTTTCACTGGTGCCACGTAGCTGCCCATGGGGATGTTATGCTGCTGGGACCAGCCTGTTCTGGCACATCTGCTCCTGGAGAGTTTCATTTTCTACCTGTATTTGGATAACATGCTGGGTTCCGGGCTTCTCCTGCTCTGGTCTCCCTATGTACCTGTTGTTCCAGAGGACAAGTCAGCGAACTGAATTACAGAGAGAGGAAATTGTCTCCCTAGGAGGAGGAAAGCAGCAATCCCAAATGCCAGGGCCAGGTGAGCAAGGCACCAATTCTTACAGTAGACTGTGGAAAATGCAATGCATGTGATCTTGTTGCCTGTGATAAAAACAGGGATAGGTAATTTCTGGGAAGCTCTGTAACTTCCAAACACTATAGCTTTAGAGTTGAAAAGTAACCAAAAATGATTTGAGGTGATGATTTTTTCATTTTCTCAGCAAGATATGTGCAGTAGAGCCAGCTTCTCCTTATCTGTCATAATCTAAAATTCAGGCTCCTCATGGAGCAAGTGGACTTGGAAGGCAGAGCTTTTTCCCCTGAAAAAATGAACTCTGGGTTAAAAACTAATAGCTTTCTCCTAGCCAACCTTCAATCTCTTCCTCTCTCCCTTCCATTGTATGCATGTATGTATGTATGCATGTAGCTAGCTAGCCATCTTACCTTTCTATCTATCATCCATCCATCATCTAATTTTTCTAGGCTTTTTTTTTTCCTTTTGAGAAATGTCAGTGTCTGGATGAAGGTGCTGGTTACAATTCCTTGTGCCTGTTGATTTGGGATTCCTTGCACCTTTCACTCTGAAAAGCAGTAGATAAAAGGTTGAAATAGTGAAATTCAGTATAAAATGATTATTGCTTTGCAGAGTGTCTATTAAGTGGCATCTTATAGGAACTGAAATCCAGACTAATAAATGAAATGGGCCTCAAACTATACCATTGGAGAAAAAAAACAGCTTCTTTTCACATTGTATTGTTCAAATGGAGGCATAGCAACAGTTATTTAGAAACAAGTAATTGTCACCATCAAAAGCAAGGTAATATGAATACTACAACACATATGACCATTGTATATGCTGATTAAGTGAGGGAGAAATGATTACTTTATTCATTTTGCTATCAATGAACATCATGGTAGAGCTGAGAAACATAGTTGGAGCTGGGAAGTATTTGGGGGCCAGAATTACAGTTTTCATGGTGTTTTTTTTTTTGTTTTGTTTTGTTTTTTAAGAGAGAAGGAGATAGTGAGTGGTGGGGAGCGCCAGAGGGAGAGGGAGAGAGAATCTTAAGCAGGCTCCACACTCAGCATGGAGCCCAACATGGGACTCCATCTCATGACCCTGAGATCATGACCTGAGCTGAAATCAAGAGTTGGATGCTTAACCAACTGAGCCACCCAGGTGTCCCCGGAATTATAGGTTTTTAAAGACATGCTTGTTCGTCCCCTAGGACTCTTGCTTTTTTATTCCCATAGCTCCAGGCTTCTGTGCCATTCCTCTTACATCAGTTTCCCCTCAGATCCTAGTGCCATCTGGAGCTGCTTAGTGCAACTGAGTTCAGCAGCATTGCCCACATCCCTTGTGACCTTCAGCTCCCCTTCAGTTGAAGGGAGTTTGGAGTTTGAAGTTTCAGGAGAGATACTTCCAGGGTGATTTGTGTAGGAGCAAAAAGACATGTTTCTATAGATCATGAGCAAGTAGGTATAGCCTGTGAAGAAACTGCTTATGATGGCACCAGAGCCTTCTCTACATGCCTCCATCCATCTCTCTCTCTCTCTCTCCATGGATGCATGCATCCATTCGTCCATCCCTCCATACCATTCATCTACCCATCTATGTTTCTGTCCATCTATGCTTCCATCCTTCCATCTGTCCGTCATCCAGATATAGCAAAGGGATAATACAAGTTCCTGGATTTTGGAGATTTTTAAATTGATTTTATCCCTTTTGGGGAGGTACGACTTAATGCATAAAACATTAAAGATTAGTGTACTGCATCAAAGTTTTCAAACTTTTTTTGAAACAGTGAACCTCAAATGAAACCTCATATATGAGATAAATATAAAGCCATCTGAAAAGTGATCTGGAGCTCCATTTGCTCTGCAAATACCCTCCTCCCAACTGCTGTGGCACCTTCACAAGATCCCTTGGCTCCCCAGAGCACAGCTTACAGACTACTGTGCTTTGGTATAAAGCAAAGTATGGACGATGTGGTTTGGGTGGTTGATCTTGGGGGAATTAAGGGAGGGGAGAACTCACTAGGAGCTGGAGATCTTGGAGGAAGTGTTTTGAAACAGGGAGTATGCCTTGAAATGGGAGTCATGTTTGGACCCTTGAAGAAGAGGTGGGGGATACACTACTTGGCAGGGTGGAGGCATAGAGGGGGTGATGGGGTGAAAGCAGAAAGGGTATCAGGGTCCAAAAAGGAAAAGATGGCACAGTCAAGCTGGGTAATGGAGGAGAATATAATAAAGGGGTAATTGACAAAGCTGCGGCAGGTTTCGGGAAAACAATAAAGGCTAGTATAGAATCTTGGAGCTAGTGCAGCTGTAAGCCATTACTGGGGGCAGGAGGAAGTTGCCACTCCTCAACCCAGGGAGAGAGCTGGACCACCTAACAAGAGATGTGGCCTTTGGTAGAGAGATGCAGGGAGATGGTCAGGGAAATAAATGCTCCACTTTGCTATTTCTCTCCTGCCAGTGCTTTTCATTGTCCAAACCAATTGGAAGCCAGAAACCAAGGAAATCCATAAAGATTTAACCTTCCAAAGTCCAGAGAATGCTGGAAAAGGGATCTGGAGGGACAAACAGAAAATAGCCATATGTAGAACTTCTGGGTTAGACTCAAGGACCCACATCAGTTAGCTCTTGCTCCAATAATGCTGTGTAATAAACAACCTCCAAATCTCAATGAAATATACATTTCATGGGTCTTTGGGTTGGCTGGGTGACTCTCCTTCAGGCTCTGAAGGTTGAGGTGGTTTTGCTGCTTGTTGCAGGTATGTCTTAGTGGGGGCAGTTTTGTTCTATGTGTTCCTTTTCTTTTTAGATCTTATTTATTTATTTGAGAGAGGGTGCAAGCGTGTGAGTGAGAGAGAGAGAGACAGACAGCATGGGCAGAGGGAGAGGGAGAAGCAGACTCTCTGCTCAGCAGGGAGACCAATGTGGGACTTTATCTCAGGACCCTGGGATCATGACTTGAGCTGAAGGCAGACTCTTAACCAACTTAGCCACCCAGGTGCCCTATGTGTGTTCTTTCTATAGCCCAGGCTGCAAGGGCAGCAGCTACCAGGGAAGCCCCCTCTTCAAGGTGATGGCTGATGTATAAGAGGGCAGACAGTGACCTTAGCACTTCTTAAGCCTTTGGTCATGTCACACCCACCAGTAATGGCCAAAGCAAATCATATGGCTGAGCCCAAAGTCAAGAGGCAGGAAGACCCCCTCCTCCCAGAGAGGTGGGGAAATTGCTGGGTTGCATGGGAAAGGGGTGGATACAGGGAGGTAGAGGAATTGGAGCAAGTAATTTAGCCCACCAAAGTCTCCCTACAAGGGCAAGATGGAAAACAGATTGCACAGGAGGGGAATTAGTGTGAGCAGATTTGGTGGTACAACTACTATTTATAGTCCCCCCCTCCTCCCATATCCATTCTCCCTTTTATCACAATGGAATTTTTAGCTTGACATGTGACTATTTCACAGCTAGAGACTGCATCTCCCAGCATCCCTTGCAATTAAGTGAGGCTGTTTGATGGAGTTCTAGCTATAGACTTTCTGCCCTTAAAGGGATTAACTTCTTTCCTCACCTCTCCCCAAGCCTGCCTCCTGGAATGTGGGTGTGGTGCTGAGCCTTCTTGGTCCATACCTCAGGGGAATAGCTTCAGGATGGCAAAGCAAGAAGACACCAGGAGGGTGGCCCCCTGGGCTGCTCTTGTGCAGAGTTAGATATGAGGGAAAGAAGCCTCCATCTTTTTTTGGCTCATTATTTGGGGTCTTTATTTCAACAGCCAGGTCTGTAATTAATACAAATTCAAATACAAATTCATAGGAGCCTCTACTCTGATACCCAGTGGAAGGGATGGCAGAAAAAGATACTTTTTTTTTTTCAGTATTACTGATGTAAGGGAGAAGAGATCTCACAATTTTAGTTTCTTGCCATGTCACCCCCATTTTGTATTTTAAAAAAAATTTTTTTAAGATTTTATTTATTCATAAGAGACACAGAGAGAGAGAGAGAGACACACACACACACAGGCAGAGGGAAAAGCAGGTTCCATGCGGGGAGCCCGTTGTGGGATTTGATCCCTGGACTTCAGGGTCACACCCTGAAACGAAGGCAGATGCCCAACCATTGAGCCACCCAGGCGTCCCCCCATCTCATGTTTTGAAAGGATGAATTATCAGTGAGCTGTCAGTGCAGTTTCCCTTATGATATCAGGACAGGTAATGCCAGTCCTGAACCAGTTCTAGACCAATGCTGTATGTGACCAGAGGGCCTGCTGGACAAAGGAGGGAAATGAGGGAAGAGAATTACTTGCCTTTTGTTTGAGCATTGTGCCCGGAAGTAGAGAGCAGGATTCCAAACTTGGCCCATTTGGCTCCAAAGCCCATTTCTCCTCATTTGTCACTAATTATATCAGAAAATTCTGTGAGGGGTCCAGCTACTCTAGCATCTAGGGTGGTTTCTTCAAACTAACCTCTTTGAACATCCATGGCATTTGGTGCCAAGTCAACTTAAGCCTCTTTGCTCATCAGTATCGAAGGGATTGGTCTAGCACTTTTATCTAAACTGTGCAAATCAGGATTCCTACATTATCTCTCCGGTTCTGTTAGAAAGAGAGAAGTAATCTTGGTGGCTTGAGATTTCTTGTGCCAAAAACCAAAATGTAATATGCAAAGCCTAGGCTCTCAGTTGGGAGTATAGGAGAGTATATAGAAGGCAGGAAGCTAGGTGACCATGGGTTCAAAGCCCAGTTTTTTGGAAATTATTTAATCAGATCTTTCATTTTCTTGCCTAGGGATTGGATATAGTATATGTCAAGTTCCTAATCTACAGTAGGTGCTTTTATAGCTAATATATAGCCAGGATTTTGAGCTTATGTCAGGCTGGCCTGGCTCCTGCTCCATGCATGGCACAGGAATTGATCTTAAGAAGCTTATAATTCCCTGCAGCTTTCCAGACATGATTTGGTGGGTCACGGCAATGAGTGACATGTAAAGAATATAGCAAATTCTGGCACCAAAGATTAGAAGACTAGCCAAAGGACAATTCTCCATACCTGGCCAAGAAGACTAAATTGAGACCCTTTGGTTATGCCCATTTTTCTTTAAAGATTTTATTTATTTGAGAGAGAGAGAGAGCATGCACAAGTGGGGGAGGGGCAGAAAGAGAGGGAGAAGCAAACTGTTGAGCAGGGAGCCTAGGGTGGGACTCCATCCCAGGACCCTGGGATCATGACCTGAACCAAAAGCAGACACTTTGCCAACTCAGCCATCAAGGAGCCCTAAAGTTGGTTTTCTTTCTTCTTTCTTTCTTCTTTCTTTCTTTCTTTCTTTCTTTCTTTCTTTCTTTCTTTCTTTCTTGTTTCTTTCTCTTTCTTTCTTCTTTCTTTCTTTCTTTCCTTTCTTCTTTCTTTCTTCTCTTTCTTTCTCTTTCTTTCTTTCTTTCTTTCTTTCTTTCTTTCTTTCTTTCTCTTTCTTTTTCTTTCTTCTTTTTCTTTTCATTTTTTTAAAGATTTTATTCATTCATGAGAGACACAGAGAGAGGGAGGCAGAAACATAGGCAGAGGGAGAAGCAGGCTCCATGCAGGGAGCCTAATGCGGGACTCGATCCTGGGACTCCAGGAACATACCCTGAGCTGAAGGTAGACGCCCCAACCACTGAGCCACCCAGGTGTCCAAGTTGGTTTTCTTAAGCCTGCTTTTCTTTGGATTTTTGCCCAAGTGGGCATGCTATGTACTTATTTGAACGAGAATATCTAGGAAGGGAGGAAAAAAGATGAACAGGTGAAGCAAAATCTTTTCAACATCTGCTTTGTGATTTATAAAATAAAAATGGCACCATGCCCTTAAGGGATTCTTCCTAGGAAAATGGAACTATTGTACAGAGAAACACCTCAGAAAGACTGGAAAGTCTACCTGTACTTGGAAAATTGTTGAGTATAACATGAAGAGAGACTTGATCACACTACCATTTATTATTATTATTTTTCACACTACCATTTAGAAAAGGTTTCTAAAGCTATTCTCAGGACCATGCTTTGGTAATGGAATGAATCTCTTTTATATCTGATTTTCATTCTATCTTCATGTTGATGGAATAATATGTATAATATACTTACATCCAATATACTGGATGTGTAATAACCAGCTATTAGCAACATGAATTCTTTCATTTCTCCTGCTTGGCTTCTCCCACTCCTCAGTGCTCTTAAAAGATTTGTAACTGACTGGCCATATTCACCTTTCTCTCTTCTCAATTCAGTCATTTTTAGGTCTTGAGACTAATCTGTAGATCATCTAAAACAGTGAAGGAGTTTTCTTCCGTTTCATATAGAGCACTTGTGCATGGTATTTGGCATAGAAAGAGGAATCAACTCTATTTTCAGGGTGTGTTTGTTGGGAAAAGATTCAGACAAGAAGTGATGTTGGGGCTGAGTCTTAAGGAAGGTTCTTTCCAAGTATAAAGGACAGGGAAGGAGTCCAGGTAGAGTATGAGGGTCAGAAAGAGCATGGGGGAAAGTGCAGGTGGCTTGGAAGGCTGTTTTGGTGCATTGGGCGGGGAGAGGATGGGGTTGTAGATGGAGAGCCTGGAGCTGTGGTTGGGAACCTGGAATCTTTTGGAAGATGTTAGGCTGGGTATGTGGGGTAGGATGGACTTGGATTTTGAATTAAGAATGAGAATCCGATCACAATTGCATTTTTGAGGGCAACTGTCACAGCTATGTGGGCAACAAGTCTTCCAAATAACCTGTTTCCTCATTTCTAAAGTAGGGACAAGGGGCACCTGGTTGGCTCAGTCACTTAAGGCTCTGACTTGTGATTTCAGCTCAGGTCATGATCTCGGGGTTGTGAGATTAAGCCCCGAGTTGGGGATGGGGGGCCGTGTTCATCCTCAGCAGGGAGCCTGCTTGTGATTCTCTCCCTCTGCCCCTCACCCCACTCATGCTCTCTCTCTCTCTCTCAAATAAATAAAATCTTTAAAAAGATAAAGGACAGTAAGTTTTGCATGAAGATTAGAAGAGATAATGTATGCAAAAATGCCAAATGTATTTAAACTGTTATCATTCTTGTATGACTTGACTCATGAGTGAGTTAATATGCTTACTTTTTCAAGAAGAGTCCAGCTTTGTCATCTGAGGCAAAAAACATGCTTGGCATTGTTATCTGATTTATATAGCTTCCTACTTCCTTAAACATCTGGTTTTTTAAATGGGGGGTGGCTATTACCATTTATTGTCTGCTTTAGCTTAAATTTTAACTCCTATAAATTGGAAGAGTCGTAGGGGAGCACTGATGAACATTGATAATAGAAAAGGAAAAGAAAGGGTTTTTTCTTCCTGGCTGTGCATTCATTCTTTCAAGAGCCATTTAGGAAGAAAAACGTTTCCTTCTTCGCTCAGCATGTAGCAAATCAGGTGCCTGAAGACCTCATCATAGTTCACTAAATCTCTCCTACCAAAAGAGCAGCATGGTTGTGAGTAGGTGAACAGAAGCCTGGTGTATAAATAGCTAAATGTACAGAGAAGTACATGAGGCATCATGTGTGATACCTGTTTGATTTTGTTCAGTGTGTTATTAAGAAGGACCCTGGTTCCTAAAGAACATTAAAACATTTTCAGAGCTCAAGCCTGATTCCTGTCTTACTCCTTGGCAATGGTGTGACCCAGGAAACCATGTCACCTCTTTGAGACCTTCCCCTCTTCTGTCCATGGGGAGAGTTGCAAGGCCTGCTTCACAGGGCTCTTGGGAGGTGGTGTGCAACTGGCTGCCTCTTGCACTTCTCTAGTGCCTGGTGATGACAGCCCTGCAAGGTAAGGGCTGGGAGAGCAACAACCTTGGCTCTGGGGGCTTGTACTCTTCCCTTCTCGTGGTGGCATCAGACGTTTAAATTGCTTCTAGGCACAGATCTTAACTGACACTTAAACAGGAAAAGGATGAAAAAGACTTGGTTTAATCTATGAAATGTCTTGAGCCTGAAGACCTACTGGAGTCCAGCGCTTATCTGGCATCACAGAGCCCAGGTGATGGTGGGTTCTGCCAACCTGACCAGGCCCCATGGACAGGACAGTAGGGCATAAAGGTGCTGACAAGATGGTCATTTTTGGTGGCAGAGATGGGGGATGGTATGAATGGTGACCAGGGGTAAGACAACATAGTCCACGCAGCTGCAGGTGTGAAAGTCAAACTCTGTCTTTATTCTTTTATCATTTTATTTGGGATAGGTAGCAGCACTGCCTGGGGAGCTCATTGGAAGGGGAGGAGGGGGAATTCTGCTGGATGGAAATCTTGCCTTGGAGCATCAATTTTATCTAAGGCCTATTTTCAGCACATTCCACGTTAGAGTTTTCAATGGCAAGTCAAGAGTAGGAGGAGGATGGGCTCAGAGGAAAGGTTCTTTGCCAACAGTTCAACGTAGTGGCCAAAAGCTTACTCTTGCATTTCATCCTGCCTGTGCCTTGGAGTTGTTTTATGGAACCTGAATTAAGGAAATATAAACTTTCCAGGTAGCATATAGCTGTCCCTACCTTTCTTGCATCTCTGTCGTTGGTTGGTATGACGCCATACTGTCCTGACGGTCACTAGCAGCTCGACTACAGGTCTGATACCAAGCACATTCATACCTCAGCCATAAAACAGGGCTTTCTAAATGCTCTCTTTTCCAACAGATACCTCTCCACCACCCCTAACTCCACCAAAATGAAGTAGAAGCACATCCTGAGTTGACCACTTCCTCTGGGCCCGGCCAGGCACACACAGCAAGAATGTTGGCTGGTGATGAGTTCGATATGCCGCCCACTTGACTGAGCCATGTATATACTCAGGCTTGACCTACCCTGGCAAACCCTGCAAGGATATTTGTAGACATTTCAAGTGATTGACTCCTCTGAGGAAATGCTACATTAAAAAATATATATATATCCACACATATATTTAATTATTCTTTTAAAACCACAACTGAAAAAAATTCTTTGCCATTGGGTAGAATTAAATCTGACAAGAAACCCTAGGAGTTTTTTTATTAGTACCATTATTGTTTTCTTTGGCTCCATGTATTATATTGGTAAAATGACAAAAAAAAAAAAAAAAAGGAAGAAAAGGAAAAAATTGTAAAAAGGCAAATATTTTGTACAAAAATACAAAGTTTTAAAAGCTCTTTAAGTATATTTCATATTATTACTAAGTTGACCTATATATCTGTATGTCTGCATATTTTTCTTACATTTGGGATTTTAGAAATGTAAGGTACTGTTTACACAGTACAGTTTAAGTTCTTCCTAGAACTCAACAACCAATGATAGCCTTTTTTCTGATTGGAGCAATCCATACTTTGGAAGATGTGATTTGCATAATTGTGCAGTTACTGGCTGAGAAAAATATATGTGATTCAGTTCATTTGCATACTGAAAATCAATATTTCATATTGGGGGAACATTTTAGTCCTGAAGTCCTTGAGTAACGAAGGATGGTAAAGATAACCAGATGTCAATTTTTTCAGTAATTGGTTTTCAGTGCTTTTTTTCCAATCTGGAGGTGATACAATCAGAAAGAAGTATCCTTTTTTGCCTTTGAGAACCATCCAGAAATTTGCTCGTTTTTACATCACAGTCCATTATAATGCAGATGATAGTACTAAAAGAGAGGGAAAATAATGGGCATTAGTTTTTCTTAAAGAATAATGTAATGTATAATTCAAAAAAGGAACATGTATTTTTTTATAGGAAAGATTCCAAAATACATCATTCAATTATTTTTTCAAAGAAATGCCTATAAGTTACTATTCAGATTAACTAAAGGTAAATTTCTTTTTGAAGAAGCCTATTCTGGGCTCAACTCAGATCTCAAATGGCCAAACAAGGCAAATCAAATGACAAGTCTGGGTCACTTCACAACCTCTAGAAGAAAAAAGTAATTTCTTCCTTTTTTAAAAATTGAGGTATAACTGACATAAACATTAGTTTCAGGTGTACAATATGACTTGATATTTGTATATATTGTGAAATGATCACGACAGTAAGTGTATTTAATATCTGTTATAAGTAGCTCATTAGGACAAGTGCTCTCCTTAACCCCCTTCACCTATGCCCCCCATCCCCTCAACCCCCCTCCCCTCTGGTAACCATCAGTTTGTTCTCTATAGTTTAAGAGTCCATTCCTTGCTTTGTCTCTCTTTTTCCATTTGTTCATTTGTTTTGTTTCTTAAATTCTGCATGAGTGTGGAATAATCATATTTGTCAATAATTGTATTTGTCTTTCTCTCACTTATTTTGCTTAGCATTATACCCTCCAGCTCCATCCATGATACTGCAAATGCAAGATTTCATTCTTTTTATGGCTGAATAGTATTACTGTGTGTGTGTGTGTGTGTGTGTGTGTGTGTGTGTGGTTGTGTGTGTATCACATCTTCTTTATCCATTCATCTATCAGTGGAGGCTTGGGCTACCTTTTTTAATGGTTTCCTTTGCCGTGTAGAAGCTTCTAAGTTTGATGTAGTCCCATTTGTTTATTTTTGCCTTTGCTGCCTTTGCTTTTGGTGTCAGATTAAAAAAAATCATCACCAAGACTGATGCCAAGGAGTTTACTGCCTATGTATTCTTTGAGGGGTTTTGTGGTTTTAAGTCTTGAATTAAGTCTTTAATACATTTTGCGTTAATTTTTTTAAAGATTTTATTTATTTATTCATGAGAAACCCAGAGAGAGAGAGAGAGAGGCAGAGACACAAGCAGAGGGAGAAGCAGGCTCCACGCAGGAAGCCTGACGTGGGACTTGATCCTGGGTCTCCAGGATCACGCCCTGGGCCAAAGGCAGACACTAAACCGCTGAGCCACACAGGCTGCCCAATTTTGAGTTAATTTTTGTGTATGATGTACACTTCATTCTTTCACATATGGCTGTCTGGTCTGCCTAACACTATTGATTGAAGATACAGTCCTTTTGCTGTTGTATATTCTCGGCTCCTTTGTCAGTTAATTGACCACATATGTGTGGGTTTATTTCTGGGCTCTCTATTCTGTTCCATTGATCTATTTGTTTTTATGCCAATACCATACTGTATTCATTACTATGCCTCTGCAATATGTTTGAAATCACAGAGCAAAATGCTTCTAGCTTTTTTCTTCTTTCTCATGATTGCTTTGGCTCTTTGGGGTCTTTGTGGTTCCACACAAATCTTAGGATTCTATTTATGTGAAAGATCCCTATGGAATTTTGATAGGGACAGGACTGAATTGCTTTGGATAGTATAGACATTTTAACAATATCCTTCCAGTCCATAGGCATGGAATATCTTTGCATTTATTTATGTCATCTTCATTTTCTTTCAGCAGGGTCTCATAGTTTTCAGTCTCATAATCTTTCACCTCCTTGGTTAATTATTAGGTATTCTCTTGGATGCCACTGTAAGTCAAGATGTTTTCTTAATTTTTCTTATTCATTATTAGTATATAGAAATGTAACAGATTTTGGTATACTGGTTTTGTATCCTGCAACTTTGCTGGATTCATTTATTAGTTCTAACAGTTTGGTTTTGTGTTTGTGTGTGTGTGTGTGTGTGTGTGTGTGTGTGTGTGTGTAGTCTAGGATTTTCTATATATAAAATCATGTCATTTGCAAATAGTGACAGTTTTACTTCTTCCTTTCTAATCTAGATGCCTTTCATTTCTCCCTCCCACCCACCCCCACCCCTAATTTCTCAGGCTAGGACTTCTAATACCACATTGAATAAAAGTGGCAAGAATGGCCATATCCTTTTCTTGTGCCTGATCTTAGAGAAAAAGCTTTCAGCTTTTCACCACTGAATATGATGTTAGCTATGGGCTTGTCACATATGACCTTTATTATGCTGAGGAATCTACATCCACTATGTTGAGAGTTATTTTATTACAAATGGAGGTTGAATTTTGTCAAATGCTTTTCTCCATCTATTGAGATATATTATTTTTGTTTTTCATTTTGTTAATGTATCCCATTAGTTGATGTGTGGATATTGAATCATCCTTGCCTCCCTGAAATAAATTCCACTTGATCATGGTGTATGATTCTTTTAATATACTATTGAATTCAGTTTGCTGATATTTTTTTTTTTTTAGGATTTTTGCATTTATGTTCACCAGGGCTGTTGGTCTCTAATTTTCTTGTAGTGTATCTGTCTGGTTTTTGGTATCAAGATCATGCTGGCTTTGTAAAATGAGCTTAGAAGCATTCTCTCTTCTTCAATTTTTTTTGAAAAGTTGAGAAGGTTAATATTAATTCTTTGAATGTTTGGTAGAATTTACCAGTGAAGCCATCTGGTCCTGGACTTCTGTCTGTTGGGAGGTTTTTAATTATTGATTCAGTCTCCTTACTAATAATTTGTCTCTTCACATATTCTATTTTCTTTGTTATTCAGTCTTGGTAGGTTTATATTTCTAGAAATTTATCCATTTCGTCTAGCTTGTCAAATTTGTTGTCAATAATTGTTCATTGTAGTCTCTTATGATTCTTGTATTTCCATGGTATCAGTTGTAATATCTCTACTTTCATTTCTGATTTTACTTGAGTCTGCCTTCTTTTTTTCCTGGTGAGTCTAGCTATAGTTTTGTTGATTTCGTTTATCCTTTTATAGAACCAGCTCTTCTTTTCATTGGGCTTTTGTATTTTTGCATTGCATGCCTTTGTTCTTTTTATTATTTCCTACCTTCTACTAACTCTGGACTTCATTTTCTAGTTCCTTGAGATGTAAACTTTGGTTGTTTATCTGAGTTTTTCTTGCTTATGGAGGTGGGCATTTATTGCCATGAACTTTTAGAATTGCTTTTGTTGCTTTCTATAAGTTTTGGTATGCTGTTTTTCCATTTTCATTTGTCTCAAGGAATTTTTTGGTCTCTTTTTTCTTTGGTCCACTGCTTGTTTAATAGCATGTCAGTTAATCTTCACATATTAGTGAGTTTTCCAGTTTTCTTCTTGTAATTGATTTCTAACTTTATATCATTGTGGTCAGAAAAGATGTTTTTTTTTTATTTTTATTTATTTATGATAGTCACAGAGAGAGAGACAGAGAGCGAGAGAGAGAGGCAGAGACACAGGCAGAGGGAGAAGCAGGCCCCATGCACCGGAAGCCCGACGTGGGACTCGATCCCGGGTCTCCAGGATCGCGCCCTGGGCCAAAGGCAGGCGCCAAACCGCTGCACCACCCAGGGATCCCCAGAAAACATGTTTGATATGATCTCAGTCTCCTTAAATTTATTGAAACTTGTTTTGTGGCCTAATATATAATCTATCCTGGAGAATGGTCATGTACAATTGAGAAGAATGTGTATTGCTGATTTTTTAAAAAGATTTTATTTATTCATGAGAGACAAAGAGAGAGAGGCAGAGACATAGGCAGAGGGAGAAGTAAACTCCCTGTAGGGAGCCCAATACAGGACTTGATTCTAGGACCCCGGGATCACGACCTGAGCCAAAGGCAGATGCTCAACCACTAAGCCACCCATGTGTCCCTATTCTGTTGATTTTTGGTGGAGTGTTTGGTATATGTCTGTTAAGTCCATCTGGTCTAATACATTGTTTAAGGCTGATATTTCCTCATTGATTTTCTGTTTGGATGATCTATACACTGATGTAAGTGGGGTATTAAAGTCTGGTTTTTGGTATCTATTGCTATTGTGTTGCTATTAGGTCTCTTAATATTTGTTTCATATATTTAGGTGCTCTATAAATATTTACAAATGTTATATCCTCCTATGGGACTGACCCCTTTATTATGTCATGCCCTTCTTTGTCTCTTATACAGTCTTTGTTTAAAGCCTGTTTTGTCTGATATAAATATAGCTATCCCATATTCTGGTTTTTGTTTTTCCATCTCTTCACTTTCAGCCTGTATCTTTATGTCTGAAGTAAGTGTCTTGTTGGCAGCATACACATGAATCTTGTTTTCTTATCCATTCAGCTACTCCGTATCTTTTGATAGGAGAATTTAATTCATTTAAAGCAATTGTTGATAGGCATATATTTACTATCATTTAAAAAATTGCTTTTTTGCTTGTTTTATAGTTCCTCTCTATTCCTTTCTTCTTCCCTTGCTCTCTTCCTTTGTGAGCTGATGACCTTCTTTAGTTGTATGCTTAGATTTTCTTTTGTGTATCAACTATAGGTTTTGCTTTATTGTTACCATGAAACTTACATATAACTCCTTATATTTATAACCATCTATTTTAACTTGATAACAACTTAAGTTTGCATTCTAAAGCTCTACATTTTTACTCTCACTTCCCACATTTTGTTTTTTATTTCACTCCCACTTCCCACATTTTGTTTTTGATTTCTTTTTATCTTGTGTTTCCTTTATTATGTAGTTATTTTTACTACTTTTGTCTTTTAACCTTCATCAGCTTTATAAGGAATTAATCTACCATCTTTACTATTTACCTTTACCAGTAAGATTTATACTTTTGTATGTTTTCTTGTTACTAATTAGCACTCTTTTTAGCTTACAGAAGTCTCTTTAACATTTCTTGTAAGGCTGGTTTAGTGGTGATGAACTCCTTTAAGCTTTTGATTATCTGTGAAATTATCTCTCTCCAATTCTGAATAAGGCTTATGGAGTTTCCCTTGCAAATAACTTTTCATTTCTGTTGTTGCTTTTATTTTTTTTCACATATTTACTTAAATTCTAGTAAGTTAACATGTATGGTAAAACTGGTTTCAGGTGTAGAATTTAGTGATTCATCACCTACATATAACACCACCCACTGCTCATCACAAGTGCCCCCTCTCAATACCCATCACCCACTTAGTCCATAAATTCTAATAACAATTAAAAAGTAATGTGTCTTGGTACAGATATCCTTGGGTTCATCTTCTAAGGGGCTCTATGTGCTTCTTGGACTTGGATGTCTGTTTCCTTCCTTAGATTAGGGAAGTTTTCAGGTAAGTGTTCTGCCGTTTTCTCTTTTCCTTCTGGGATCCCTATAATGTGCATAATATCATGCTGGATGATGGCACAAAGGTCCCTTTAACCTCCTCTAACTTTTTATTCTTTTTCCTTCTTGCTCTTCAGCTTGGCTACTTTCCATTACCCTGTCTTCCAGATTGCTGATCTGTACTTGTGCATCCATCCTCTGATCTGCTATTGATTCCCTCAATTCTTTGTTACTGAATTCTTTAGGTCCAACTGCTTCTTTTTGTATTTTCTATCTCTTTATTGAAGTTCTCACAGAGTTTGTCCACTCTTTTCTCAAGTGCAGAGACTACCATTACTTTGAATTCTTTATCAGTCATATTGTTTATGTCCATTCATTTAGCTCTTTGTGATTTTATCTTGTTCTTTTATTTGGGCCATATCCCTCTGGCTCCTCATTCTAACTATATTTGTTTCTATGTATTAGGTAGGGAAGCTGCATTTCTTGATCTTGAAAGTAGTAGCCTTGTGTAGACATCCTATGGTGTGCTACAGTGCAATCCACCACCACCACCACAACCCTGCCCCCGGTCACCAGAACCTGGTGCTCCAGGGGTGCCCTCCTATTGTGGCTGAGCTGTGACTGCTTTCAACACAGCCAGCTACAATGACCTACTTTGCCTGCTGTGGGTGCGCTGAGCAGAGTTTGCTCCCTGTGCTGTTGAGAGGCCTGTCAGCAGCCGCCATGAGTTCACTAATGGGTAGGACCAGAAGTCAGGCTAGTTGTCCACCATGAGCCTTTCTTCCACAGCTGCAGGTGCCCCAAAGGGCAGGCCTTGATCCCTGTGCAGCCAGCTAAGAAGCCCAGTTGTAGGAACTGCAGGTACACTGGTGTGTGGAGTTATCTCCTCACCTCCCCAGGACAGGAGTCACTTTGTAGTAGTACTGTCCTGGCCAGGGCTGCCAGATGTGGCAGGGTAGGAGCTGCTTTGGAGGAATGCTTGTGGAGATGTGTGAGTGGGTTGTGGGTGTGTGTGGTGGTGGTGGTGGGGAGGTTCTGCAGGCGAATGCCAGGGTAGAGGATGTAAGGTAGATGGAGAGTGTTAGCACTGGCTCCCACAAGCCTTGGCTATCTAGGCTGGGAAAAAGAGAAATAGTGCCCACCAGCACTTTTGTTTTTAGAGAAATCTTCCGATCCCTGCCCTTTCAACACACGTTCTAAGATTAGTCCCAGGTGCCTTTCAAACAGCGGCTTCTGTTGGGCAGTTATTATGGGCAGAGTTGGGCAGTTATTATGTATGCTGGCTCTTTAAGGGTGGAGACTCAGTTTCCTATTGCTCTCCAGCTCTCCCGGAGTTTAAGTCCCACTGATTTTCAAAGCCAGATGTTACGAAGACTCGTCTTTCCGTCTTCCTGGTGAAGGTCCTGGTGCCGCAGGTGCGGGGTGTGGGGTCTGATCCTCTTGCCCGCCTCACCATGCTCGTGATGTCCCTCCCATTTTCGGTTCGTCACAGTGACGGTGGGGGGTTGGCTTCCAACCACACCTCTGGCCCTCCTACCTTTTATGATGTGGCCTCCTCTCTCTGATTAGCTGGGGAAGGTCTGTTCTGCCAGTTTTCGGAGTTCATAGCATGGAAGTAGCTGCTACCTTGGTGTGTCCTTGTGACAAGGTGAACTCAGGATCCTCCTATTCCATCATCTTCCCCGGTCTCCCAGGGAGCATCTTTATGACCATTATTGTGAGTGCTTTATCAGTTAAGCTACTTATTTCCATTTCATGAAGAGGGTTTTTTTTTTTAATCCCCCCTGCAGTTTTATCTTGCTCTTTTGTTTGGAACATTTTCCTCTGTTTCTTCATTTTGCTTGACTCCTTGTGTTGGTTTTTATGCATTAAATGGAACAACCACCTTTCTCAGTCTTGAAGGAGTGGCCTCAGATAGGAGAGGAGCATTATCGCTCAACCCCACTCTGGCTCCTGGTTGTCCCTCAAACGTTCCAATTGTTTAAGCAGCCTATTTTATTTTTAATAGTTCCCCACAGTTGAGTGTGTGCCAGGACATGGCAGTGTCCCAAGGGGGAAGATCCCCATCAGCACCTAGGTTCAGGCTGATTGGAGGTCACACCTTCAGGCAGCAGTGTTTAAAGTCTGCAAATCTATCCAGTCCCATAAGACCACAAGTGTAAGCTCTGTAGCCACCAGAGTGGCAGCTGCAAAGTGCATGAGCTCCTTTCTGGGAGATAGTAGTGGGCTATCATAAGCACAGGGAGAGCACAAAGATGGTATCCCCCAGCCTCTGTTCCCTAGGAATGCCTCAGATGTATGCCAAACCTGGTAGGCCCCCTCGCCCACCAGACATGTGTAAGAGCTCTCCTTCAGGAGATGCTGGTGCTCTGGAGCACAGCAGAGAGCGCGAGAGCATGGAGATAGTGACTACCCTCTGAGATCTCTGGAAATTATCACAGTCACTCCTTAGATGTGTGCTTAATGACAAGCGTGCATCTCAGGCTGCAGCCATGGGGACAAGCTTTCTGTGAAATACGGAACTCCTGGGTCTGTTACCTCTTGCTGTGCCCTGGGGGGGGGGGGGTGATAGCTGTTTAAAAACTCTTTCTCTGCTGGTTATGGCCCTGTGAGATCCATGAGTATAAGCGCCACTGACCACTGGAACCAAGCCATATAGAGATGTCCCCTGGTGACAGCTGCAAAAATTGGCACACCAGGATCTAAGCTCCTTTCTGGGAGATACCAGTGAGCCTGAGTCACTCCGAGGGACAGAGCAAGGACAGCATCAACCAGCCTCCGCTCCTGAAGAACACACCCACACGTCCCTAGATGTGGGCCAAACCAGAGGCCTGCCCCTTAGTCCAAAGCTCCTGGACAAGAAAATAAGCTGCTGCTTCTTTTTTATTTGAGAGGAGAGAGAGAGAGCATGTGCACATAGGTGAATGGTGGGGTGGGGAAGGAGATAGAGAGAGAATCCTCAGGCAGTGGGACTTGATCTCCGGACTCTGAGATCATGACCTGAGCTGAAATCAAGTCAGACACCTAAATGACTGAGCCACCCAGGTGCCCCTAGAAAATAGGCTTTTTTCACAGAAGGACTGAGGATATCTTCCAGCCTGCTGTCTGCCCAGTGCCCTAGGGGTGGTAGTCTGCCAACAACTGTCTCTCTGATTGCTACAGCCCCACAGGACCCAGGAACCCAAGTCTCCCTGGCCTCTAGAGCCAGGCGATCAAAGGCAAACCCTTGGGCAAAAGCCAAGGTACCAGATATGTATGAAAGCTCCTTTCTAGGAGATACTGGTGCTGTGGAGCCAGGTTGAGGGTCAGAGTAAAGAGGGTGCCAGCCAGTCTCTGTCCCTGAGTGTATTCCAGCGGGCTTCCAGAGATGTGTGTTAAGTTAGGTGCCTGCCACTGTTGCCTACACTTTAATATAAGCAAATGAGCTTCTTGCATGTAAAATCTGGGTGCAGTCGGCTGCCTCTGAGTCTGGCCACGGGGTGGGTTTGCTATATAGCCTTGTGGGTTCATAGATACAAGCCCCTTTGGTTTTCAAAGCTCAGTATTTTGGGGACTTGTCTCTCAGGTGCAGGTCTTAAAGGCTGGAGTGCCTGATGTGGGGTTTAAACTTTTGACTCCTCAGGGAGAAGCTCTGGGTTTTGAGTTTTCCTGATTGGGGTCTCACTGTGCCAGGCGGTGGGATTTATGGCCAGATTGTGACCCACCTTCTCCTACCCACTTTGATGTGCGTGTGTGTGTGTGTGTGTTTCTTGTTTGCTTAATGTGTAGGAACTGCTCAGGCAAGCTTTAAGTGTTTTTCAGAGACAGCTGTCCCACTTGGTGTGTTTGTGGGACATTCCATCTTGAATCGGAAGCTGTGATTTCTTGTTTAGATATTTGTAAATTGTCCCCTGCAACTGACCAAATTGGGAGTTCCTTATGTGTCTCAAGAGCCCTAGCACTTGGGACCAGTGCCTGGTATTCAAGAAGTGTCTGCTGAATGGATATATGGATAACTTATGCCCTAGTTTGTGCTACCAACAATAGTTTGAGCAAAATGTACTTCAAGTTTTTTGTTTACCACCACCATTTTTTAAAAAAGATTTTATTCACTCATGAGAGACACAGAGAGAGGCAGACACACAGGCAGAGGGAGAAGCAGGCTCCATGCAGGGAGCCTGATGCAGGATTCAATTCCAAGACCCTAGGATCATGCCCTGGGCCAAAGGCAGACGCCCTACAGCTGAGCCACCCAGGCGTCCCTACCATCACCATTTTTATAAAGGCTTTATGAGACATAATTCACCCACTGAAAGTACACAATTTTGTGGCTTGTAGTATATTCACAAATTTGTACAATGTTGTAGTATCTAATTTTAGAACATTTCATCATACCCCAAAAGAAATCCATACTTATTAGGATTCATTCCCCATTTCCTCCTTCTCCCACCATAAATGTTTAAATCTAGTTCTGATGAAGAAAACTAAGATGTTCGGGTACCCGGGTGGCTCAGTTGTTTAAGCATCTACCTTAGGCTCAGGTCATGATCTTGGGGTCCTAGGATCGAGTCCCAAGTTGGGCTCTCTGCTCAGTGGGGAGTCTACTTCTCTCTCTCTCTCCTTCTGCCCCTCCCCACTGCTCGCTCACTCCCTCTCTCAAATAAATAAAATCTTTAAAAAAAAATAACCCAAAACAACTAACATGCTCCATTCTGAAAAGGGTCATGTATTAAGTGAAGTTTTAGATTAAGTATCTTTTGAAATAAAAGATATATACATCCAAAAGCCTCTGGCTTACAAGGGGTATAGACTATCTCCCTCCATTATCTAGCACAGCACCTGGCCCATATCCAATGCTCAATAAATACATGTGGAATTAAATGGTTGGCCGCCTAAATTGTGTATGGAGCTCTATATAAAAGATGTAACACTGGTACCAAATTTATTAACTGACAATATTACAAGATAATGACCTACAACAGTTCACTGAACATTTATTTTCTATAAGCAAGGCACATTTATTAACTTAGTTAAGCTCTCATGAAGACCCCACAAAGAGGATACTATTACTATTTCCCTGAGGTTAACAACCTGCCCCCCTAGTAAGGGGCAGCAACAGGATAGGAACCCAATTGCAGAGCTTGTGTTTAGAGACCTCATACTCCTCACATCTCACCCCTTCACAGCATATAAGCTCTGCAGGTCACCTGCAGGTCCCCTCTCCTGCTTACCTGTCTCTCTGTCTTTTTCACAAATGAAGTTATTGACCTCTTCACACTGAAAGTCATTCCACTGTCCGGCATAAATCAGCCCCGCACAGTCTTCTCCAGGCCCGTGGCCATGACCCCAGTTATCTGGCTGTCCGGCTTTCCAATTTCTTTTAACAAAACAGAAATTGAGTGTTATTTGCAAGTCATGCAAAAGTTTTCTTTACCCAAGAGCAGCAGGGAAATGTAAAACACAAAAGTGAAGCATGTCATTTGTCCTGGAATGAAAAGGCACTGTTTAAAAATCTGTTCTTATTCAGAATAAAAAGCAGCTGTTTTGCAGAAGTAGTGTATAATGCAGCATCTCCCTGTAGGCTTGTTATCTTTGCCACAATGAAATCAACTCATTGAGATGCTCCATCACAATGCTGAGGGAGTAGATCCTTCTGGCAATAGAGTTAGATGAGTAACTTTCCAGTGTGTACTGAAATGCTGACTTCTGGATATGTGTGTATATGTTTGTGTATGAATATATATGCACTCTGAGGACATAATGCACACTCATACACACACTCTCTCACTCTTACGAGAACCCAGAGGGGTGCTTACATGTTCTGATAACTTTCCTGTGACAATTCAAAGCATCAGGCAGAGAAAGGGAGGGACAGCTGATATATGTTTACAAGAATTTGCAATTACCAACCCTGGGTTAAGGTAGTCTGCCTAAGTTGTAGATAGTTGGTTGCTTTAAAAGGAAAGTAATTTAATCTTACTGAAAATGACTCATACATTTCACTGCCTTTCTTGGGAGGGAAATTCTCAAAAACAAGTTTTCTTTAGGATGAGTTCACTTGGGACTTGTTCACTTGGATGCCACAGCTCAAAACACCACTTTGCCAGAGTTTGCTGTTCTTGATTCTATTTCTATGCAATAAATTAGATGTGCTTCCATGACTCAAAACTTGAAAACTGAACTTTCTCGAAAAGGTTCTTGCATAGAAGCTTGTGGTTATTGCCTGAGAAGAAAAGCTTGCCTCGTGTGGAGGGTCTGAAAAAAAAAAAAGTGCAGCAGAAGGCTCTTCCCATAAACGTTGACTCACTACCCTTTCAGCTATAGGGTGTCTTGGGGTCACCTGAGGATACACTCCCTATTTTCCTACATCTTTTGACAGGAGTATCAATAAGACCAGAGGGCAAGGATGGGTAAAGTTACAGTAAAAGAGCGAGGAGACAAGGTAAAATTGACTCCCCCACATCAAATATATGTATCAAATATACATCAAATATATATATATATATATATATATATATATATATATATATATATATATATATATGGATTTTTAAAAAGTGACCTCAAATCTAATGATGAAGAGATAATTTAGATGAAACCATCAACTGAAGAGAGTAAAAATGGAATGATAAGAGGGAGCATTATAAATATTCATTTGCACATTCACTCAAAAGACATCCACAGAACACCTACTATGTGCCAGGGATGATGCTACATGATGACGACATAGCAGTGCAGAGAGAAGACAGAGGTCCAGCCTTCACAGGACTTATATAATAGGCAAGAAACAAGTGAATTAAAAATCTCAGACTGCCACAGTGATGCCAGAGAGAAATGAGGTTGGAAGGAAAAATAGTTGACTTTCACAGCTGTTCTTTGTGTGGATTTCCATCCACCTGGTGGGACCCCCTTCGGCAATGTCAGCGATGTCTGAGCAGCTTGAGCCTGCTGACATACACTTGGTTAATTTCTGCCAGCAGTGTGCGCGGGTTTGACTCCAGTTTTGTTTACAGCATTTGAGATCTGTGATTCCTGAATGTATAATGATGGGACATTTGATATGCTTTATCTCCATTCACTGGGAAGTTGTATAAATAGGACTTCGGATGGAAGACCTGCTTAGTATTTTTCCCCTTGCATTTCCTTCCAGTTAAGTAGATAAATGGGATTTATAGACTAGACCACAAGATAACTGACTGTTATGAAAGGAGATAACCTTTATCACTATTCCCCATTATTTTTCCAAGTCATTGGAATTCTTTGCATGTGGTGTTCAGGGTTTTCCTGTGGGACTGGAAGTAGGATGCCATCCTCTGGCTGCAAGTGAGTGACTAAGGGGACTGGTGTGGGGTGGATGGTAGAGAAGCCAGGTTGCAGAGGGCACTTTGTCTTGCAGTCTAAGCACCCAGTCTCAAAGCATCTCTTTGGAAAAGCCAAAATCACATGGAGTGATTTGTAGCAAATACCCTGTATCCTGCATGCTTGTGATAAAAACAGAACAGAGCATGTCAGATAAACAGAGTGTATATATTTTGGAGAAGAATTTCAGCTTAAATTGTGCCTTAACCTCCTTTACAAGTAGATTCTGGAAAGAAGATGGCTGAAGCCTATGCGGCAAATCCCATATTATAATAGACACATCACAGAAGTGGTTGGGTAGCAACACACATATGTATTTGGGCAGCACACTCTACGTACGCCAGAGACCTTGGAAGCCCTGGGCCTCACGGCTGCTGTCAGCTGGAAGCACACAAGCACATCAGCCGGGGTGGGGGGGGGGCCTCCCCACCACGGATTTTGGTTTCTCCTAAAGGAGGCAGAGCGCAAATGCTCAATCTTGGGAATAGCCCCTTTCAACCTCACAACTTAGTACTTTCTCGTCAACCACAAGATTGACTGAGGCTTCATGGCCAAGAAACTTCTGCTGGTAAAAACCTGGCTTCAAAACAGGAAAATCTTTGTCATGAGAAGTGTTACTTTGCTATAGAATTTTCTCCCGATAACAGGGTGTAGAGTTCTCTCTAGTGGCCCAAGCCGGTGCCACTCTGATAGAGACATGAAGCATAGACCAGAGTGAGTTTTTCGTGAACTGGATGACTCTGAAAGTTCCCTTCTGGTGTCCACCATTCTCTGGCTCTACAGTCTAAAAAACACAATATGTAATATGATACGGAGCAGTCTGGATGGACAGAGAGGGGACCCAGTGCAGAGATGGGAGTGTTACTCACGCCAGGATACTTCCACCAAATGTGTCCTGTGCAGGCAACCAAGAAGTGGACAAAAGGAACAATGGAGCTTCGAGTGTGTTTTGGGAAACCCTCTGCTGATCTAAGGTGGGCAATGCAAGCAGGGTGGGCCTTCCAAGACTCTCTTACAGTTGTCGAGAGAGCCAGTGGGCAGCGTCTATGTCCAACTCCCCATCAGGTAGCCTCCATGAGCAGTGATGGGCTCTGCCAAACAACAAATTGCATTTGTTCCATCGGGAGGAGAAAGTTCAGCTTTGATTTTCTCCTGGTTTCACTGATCCTCTCTTTCATTTGTCTGTTTTCTAGGTCATTGCTTTCAGGTCATTATTATTTCTTTCTTCCTACTTAATTTGCTCCTCTTCCACCCACATAAACTAGAAGCTTAGATCATGGATTTTCAACTTAAAAACTTTTTTTTTTCAAACATAAGCACTTTAAAGGAGTCTAAACACTGTTTTAGCTGCGTCCCACAAATTTTGATATATTGTATTTTCATTTTCTTTGAAACATCTGCAGATTTTCTTTCCGATTTTTTCTTTGCTCCATGGGTTATTGAGAAGTGTGTCCTTTAATTCCCAAATATTTGGCAATTTTGCAGGTATCTTTTTGTTATCAATTCCTAATTTAATTTTGTTTTGGTCAGAGAACATTCTCTGTATAATCTCAGTTCTTTTTAAATTCATTGAGACTTGTTTGCTGGCCCCTCATAGAGTTTAAATTGGGGAATGTACTTGAAAAGAGTGTATTTATAGCTGTTGAGTGAAATAGTCCATAAACATCAAGTAAGCCAAGTTAGTTGATAGTGTTTACCACATCCCTACTGATTTTTTTTCTTTCGTGTTCTATCAACTGCTGTGAGGAGAATGTTGAGATCTCCCTTGAAGCCATGCTTTTTGCCGTGTCTACACTTAGGGTTGGTGTGTCTATCTTGACTGTGACATGATCTTGGAAATGAGACTTTTTAAATTTTTTTTAAACATGAGTCTCATTCATCTTGTTGCCCCTACACTCTAGAAAAGATCCTTCAAAAAAAAAAAAAAAAAAGAAAGAAAAGAAAAGATCCTTCAGGCCAGCACGGAGGCTGTCTCACAATGGACTCTCCAGGATAATTCAGTGAATGCAGACACAGGACTGTGGGCTCCTGGATCCCAATCTCCAGTCTGGGATCTGATGCTGGCCAGGAAAGAGGTTTTCACAGATCTATGGTGGAATGAGAAAAATAAGGATAATTCTGTGTGTGTGTGTGTGTGTGTGTGTGTGTGTAAGAAAGAATGTATTATGGCCAAATGTCTTGGAAAGGACTGTAGACTTTGTTTTTTAATGTCATGATTTGTTGATAGGTGATCTAAAAAAAAAATACATCCTTAAGTGGCAAATAATATCTTGGCAACATATTTTAGCACTTTAGTCTTCTTTCCTTTAGAATTGTATTGGTGTGTGGACCCAAAGCATCTGGGAACCTGTCCTGGGCACTGTCCTGAGCCACTGCAGATTGTTTCTCCTTTTCCCCAGTTTCCAAAGATTTAATGAGTCAGGTCATATGTTTTATTAGAAATAAACCTTAGTTCGGGTCTGTATACGCCCCAAGCCTTTGGCATCCAGCATCCATTCCATGTTACCATTGCTATTAGTCTGTTTTATCCAGCACTCTTTGTCAACTAGGTCTCAGCATAAAAATGGACAGGGGTGGGGAAGCAAAAGGCAGGGAGAACCTTTTATCTCCTGTCTATTTCCACCTCAACAGTAACTACAGACACCTGAAACAATTTCAAAAGTGCTATGAGTATGAGGGTGTGCTGTGTGTGTGTGCGCACAGGTGTGAAGGTGGGTGTGCTGGTGGGAGGGGGAAAGGTAAGAGGACAGTTGGGAAACTTGACTGATTCTTCTGCAGCCTGGGCAGGTGAAGTGTCTGGGACACATACTGGTGAGAGACCTCTAAGAGCCTGAAGCCCAGACCCATCCCAGGCCATGATGGAGAATGTTCTTCTTCACAGTCCTGGTGTGGGATCTGAGTCAGATAGTGTGTGTGGCATCTCTGTCAGGACCTAGTCAAGTACCTAAAGGCCAGGTGGTAGTATTCAGCAGTTCCTGACTAGTGTGAAGATAGTGATGGTTATGACAGTAACAGTGACAGTAATACTGATTCTAGTAGGTGACGTTTCTTGAGCACTTCCCAAGGGCCACACACTGTCCTAAATGTTTTATATGCATAATCACATTTCATTTTCACGATACTGATGTAGGTCCTTCTGTACTACTCATTGCTACATGAGGACACGAGATTTCACATGGATGAGTAACCAGCAGCTATGAATGCCACGTCAAACCCTGGAACCTGGACCTCACTGCACTGGCTCTTTTTCTAGTTTGAGCAGTGTTTATTATTATATGTCAAATTAAATTAGCCTTTCATTATTGAAGCCTCATAATACATCTGCCTAATTTATTCTTGGTTTTAAAACTTGAACCTTGGGACTTTTCAAGGATATGTGTTCCTTTGGGGGGAAAAGGAGAGGCACAGTGTGTGCTGTGGCAAGGGTGCACAAGCCAAGCTCTCAGGAGGATCCAAGGTGGCTGTGGCTACGGACAGAGTTCCCAGGAAGGTGTCTGGTGATCGAATCTTTCTCAGGGCCTAGGTACTGACACTCGTGCTCTCCTCTCAAATCACCAAATTCTTGCAAGAGCCCAGGAAAGAGGAGAAAATTTCCAGTTTTGAGAAAGCTGGTGAAGACTGTAATGTTCCAGCTCGATCCATCCCATATGGGCCAACCACGTTTTTTTCTTGGAGGAAGGCTGCAGATTGAATTTCTTAGTGAGTCTAACCTAGACCTTTATTGCACTTAGGGCTGTGAGGAAAGTAAAGAGGCTGATGTTTTCTTTAAGCTTGCCTACCCTCAACTCCCTTAAAAAAAAAAAAAAAAAAGATTCTGGCACTGTTGTCTAAGATAAGATTTACATTTATCCTTTAATAACTTCTGCCTTCTGTCTCTACTGCCAACCCTCCCAACTGTTTTGAGTCTCTTGAGGTACATCTCTGCCATGCTGGGCGCTCTCCTGGGGCTGTCAGCCAAACCCCCGAGTGCCAGGGTGTGGTGTAGCTTCCTCTCCCCAAGGACAGGTGTGGAGGATGCAGACAGGAAATGTGTTGGGCCAGGAGGCACATAGCCATTTGCCCTGGGGGCACTGTGAGGCTTGCCTTAGTGGCAGCAGACTTGAAACCTCATGTTCCATCTTGATGTTTGGTCACTGGTAGAGATGGCCTTATTCTAGTTTTGGCCTATACCCTCTAATCCTGCTGGTCAAATAGAAGATTTAAAAGCAGGGGTGCCTGGGTGGTTCAGTTGGTTAAGTGTCTGCCTTCAGCTCAGCTCATGATCTCAGGGTCCTGGGATTGACTCCCGCATCCGGCTCCCTGCTCAGTGTGGAGTCTATTCCTCTCCCGTTGCCCCTCTCCTTCAGCTCACCCTCTGTCTCTTGAATTCTCTCTCTCAAATAAATAAATAAAATCTTAAAAAAAAAAAAGTACAAACCAGCCTGTTTGTCTACCTGTGCCCAAGCACATGCACACAGAAGCTTCTTAAAAAAAAGATTTACTTATTTTTTAGAGAGTATGCAAGTGAGCAGGGCAGGAGAGATAGAGGGAAAGAGAATCTCATGCATACTCCCTGCTGCTTGCAGAGCTGGGCTTGGGGCTCCATCTTTCCACCCTAAGATCATGGCCTGAGCTGAAATCAAGAGTCTGAGGCTTAACTGACTGAGCTACCCAGGAACCCCCACAGAACTCTCACTGGCTTCTCCACCACCTCTGGCCCCTGCTCCCCTTCCTTAACTGCTCCAGGCCCTCACTCAATACCTCCGACACTGTCTTAGCCCTGAAACACTTAACTGTCTCCTCCCCGGGTGTCATGACCACCAAGCCTGCTTGAGCCTCTGCAGGGTCTGCTTCCTCTTCTCCAGCAAAGGAAAGGGTGATTCTTCGGAGGTGAGTTTTCATAAATTCTGTGCCATGTGGTGAAGTTTGCTGCATATATTTGCATCCGTTAGAGGCAAAGCAGAAGTTGGAAGACATGAAAGTCAAATTGATACAGTTCGGCCATCTTCTGACCCTTCGGTAGTATTAAGGAAGGAGCGGACATGACAGCCCTGGAGTTGACTTTGGGGCTCAGAAGCTTCCATGAGCCTGGGAGCCTGAGCAGGTCTCATACAAGGCTTCCATTCTGTGTTGTTGCCTTTATGGGACTCAGGTCACACCAGACTTACAAGGGCTTTTCAAACACTTAGGAGATGATTATCCCACACAAACCTTTGTTCCTGATTTCTGTCATAAGCTTGTAGTTCATAATCACACTTTGGCCAGAAGCCCAGCTGGGGTCAGGGCCACTGATGGGGTTTCCCAAAGGAAGCTGTGAGCCCTCATCAGAAACACGGCTGGAGCAAGCTCTGATCCTGCCTGAAGGAGTCTTACCCTTCACAGCAGTGTTTAAAGAGAACACCTCACCTCAAGTACCATACTGTGAGATTTTATGAGACTTTGATTTTTTTCCATAGAAATGAAAAAATTCACTTCATGAAAAGGAGAAAAAACCCCTATTTTATAGCATATTGATTCTCTACCACACATGGAAATATACAATGGATACCAGAAGCCTCAGTGTGAGGGGCATTTGGACATAAGGTGGTTAAGGAAGAGATTGCAAGGGGTCAGGCAAGGGGTGAAAAACAGAGAACAGCCTGGAAGGCTCTGAACACTCACTTATACTCTGGAGACGTCCCATCCAGCCACTTCCATTCGTTTTCATGCTCCGAGTCTGTGAGGCCTATCCAGTGGCTCTCTCTCCCTACCATCTGCTTTTTTATCCATTGCTGGAAAATAAATCAGTGACAGTATGTTATTATTTTGGAGGAATAGATATCTGGGAGAAATCCCCCCTCCCCTGCAACATTTGGAGGAAAAAAGGACATTGAAGAGAGTATGTATGTTAGAGCACCCACATGCTTCTGCCTTTTTTTTTTTTTTTTTTTTTTACTGCACCTGTTTTGTTTTGCAGCATTTTGGGGCTTTGACACCTTTTCCTTCTATAAGTTTGTAGGGGAAATTTAAGGGATGTGTTTCCTCTTCTAAATCACCCAGACAACTCAGTGAATTCCACCTTTCTATCACTCATTGCTCCAATGTTCTAATAATGCTAACAGCTGTGTCATTATCGAGCTCTTCTTCTGGCCAGGTCTCATGCCCGGCATGTCACAGCAACCAAGATAGTAAGTGGCTGAGCTAAGACTGGACCCAAGTCTCCATATTCTAAAGTCTGGACACCTGACTGGATGCTCATTCCCAGTCAGTTACTGCAGGAAACATCTGTTTTCAGGGCTGCTGCATCTGCTGAAGATACTTAGGGAAAAGGAAGAAAACTGCTGGAACAGTGTGGCACCAAAGAGCATTGTTGCTAGAGGGACCTTAGTCTCAGTCTTAGCTTACTCATCACCCTATGATGTCACCCTATGAATAAAGCCATTAAACCTTGGGGGGGGGGGGCTCAGTCTTCTTATCTGTAAAAGGGGGTTGGTAATATCCACATGTTCTAGGGTGGCTGTGAGGTGAAAGGAGATATGCCTTGTACAGTGCTAGCACATGGTAGGGACATAGGGAGTGGTCACCGGTGTTAGCAAGTGTGAGCTCTGCACCATAGCCTTCTTTGCTCTTCCTGACTGCTGAGGCCACATATCTGGTCCCTTGCACTAACTCCTACAGTGCTCATGCCCCTTTGCTTCTCTTTCTAGGTGTTTGGTTCCAGCCAGCAGGCTTCTCTTCTGCATTCTGGCTCTTTCGACAGCCACAGGGAGGAGCCACATATCTCCGGCCTTAATAAAAGGGGTATCTTCCAGGTGGAAGCAAGAGGACATAATTCCCGTGCCATGAATGCTTCTTGTCACTGGATAAAGCCCAAATCTCCATAATGCGGCCTTCTGTGTTTATGTGACTATGGATTTTTGATATCTTTGAATCCCTTGTAAGCAGGCAATTTCCAGATGTAAACTATCCTTAAATTATAGTTTTCTCCAAGCATGCTGCAGACATACCTGTTCCTCTCTGGTGTTGATGAAAACGAGATGTGAAGACTTGTCTTCACAGAAAAGTTTTGCATCCTCAAAAATTTCCTTCTCCACCGAAAAATAGTAGCATTTGTCTGTGAAGTTCTTCCAGTGAGGCGGGCAGCCTAGGGATGCAAATGCTTCAAATATTAATTAAAAGACAAATGCACACATGAAGCCCTATGCTTTTCTTCAGTTATTCTGTTTAAGAGGCCATGGCTTCGGCCTTGCTTCCTCGAAGGCCAGGGGCACTTCCCGCGTCCGTGTGTGAGCCTGTGACTGCCCGTGACGGACGCACTGGGAGCCAGCGTGAGTCTGGGGGGCAGGCTGCAGAGCCCACAGTAGTTAAAACTACACAGCCTGGAAAATTAGTGGCACTGGGCCTCAGTTCCCTTGCGTCTGGATTAGTCTTTAACAATGACAGAAGTTAACAGAAACAACCACCAAAGGCAGAGCAGATACAGATGTTCCACATCAGCCTGGAGTCATCTGGAACCAATCAATGACTGGATGGGAGAACCCAGAACCCAAACTGAGCTTGTGGGATAATGGAGATGACCAGAGTCGTGCTTCAGGAAATCAAGTGGAATTGGGTGTGAGTCAAAGGAGAGAAAAATAGGCTTGGTCGCTAACCAAACACTGAGGGTTTTTCAAGTCATTAAAATTTAATAATTGAATTTAGTAATTATAAAAAAAATAGAGGCACTGTAAGACTCTCAAAAACAATGAAATCTGGGCTTTAGTAACAGAAAGTTCCATCTACATGGTTACAGAGGGCCGTTTATCCCCAGGTGAAGGGCATAAAATGAGGACAAGACTGGTCGGGGGTAACCGGCCTCAGACTTTCATGAAGGACATGTCTGGGGATGCATCTGTCCCCAAGGGCCTGACTCAGCTAAATAAACAAGTGCTGGGGAGTGTGATGGCGTTTAGAGAGAAACACGTGTGCCTGAGAGACACCGCCTGGCACAGCAGCCTGTGAGCGGCAGGGCCACGTGCCTGCCCACATGGTGCCTTCAACACCAAGTAAAGTGGGGCGGGGGCTGTGGGTGGCTGGCCACGGGCGCACACAATGCCCCTGACCCCAGGGGAGAGGGAAGTCTCGTGCTTACCGTTGGCCTCAGGTGCAGAGGTCGGCTCGTCCTGCAGGGCCAGGGGCATCGCTGCCCCTGAGGGGCCTGAGGGGCCTGGGGGCCCAGGGGGTCCCTTCGGGCCTGGCATGCCCGGCACCCCAGGCAGGCCCGGCAGCCCCCGTGGTCCAGGCACTCCTGGCTCTCCCACAGTGCCCTGCAGTCCCTGGAAGCCAGGAGGGCCCTGAGGGCCAGGGAGGCCATCCTTGCCGGGGGGCCCAGGGGGCCCTGGGTCTCCACTGGGGCCCTGGGGCCCAGGCTTCCCAGGGGATCCACGGGAGCCTTTGGGGCCCTGCAAGCCTTTAGAGCCTTTGCCGCCACGCTCTCCAGGGGGGCCGACTGGCCCAATTGGGCCCCTCTCTCCAGCCGGGCCAGGAGGACCAGGCTCCCCCTTCTCTCCTTTCTGTCCTTTGTTGCCAGTGGGACCAGGTGGTCCCTGCTGTCCTCTGTCACCTTTTGGACCCCTGGGGCCAGGAGGACCTAAAATATAAGAAAATGTAAATGGCATGAATGTGAAATCCATTGTGAATGGCAGTAAAGAATTTATCTTCTTATAGAATCTCCAATAAAAAAAGAAAATGCTAGACATACAAAATATATACATTAAGGAATGCTGCTGCTTTCACCATACTATTGGTTTTTTTTTGTTTTTTTTTAATTTTTTTTTATTATTATTTATTTATGATAGTCACAGAGAGAGAGAGAGAGAGGCAGAGACACAGGCAGAGGGAGAAGCAGGCTCCATGCACCGGGAGCCCCATGTGGGATTCGATCCCGGGTCTCCAGGATCGCGCCCTGGGCCAAAGGCAGGCGCCGAACCGCTGCGCCACCCAGGGATCCCCTCACCATACTATTGTTGACAGTATTTATTTTTTTTTAAACAAAAAGGTTTCTTTACTGAGCTTACCCTTTCTGCTCCAAGCATTTAGAATATATCTGTATGGCACACAACCCTCTGGTAGCCACTGATGTTTCAGGGGGAGACACCTCCTCACGCCGACACCGCAGCAGTGTCTCACACCATTAACTTGGGACCATTAACTTGGGACCTCTGGAACCATCCCAGCAGAAAAACCGTGCAGGCTGGGTTAGGGGATTCCCTCCTACTAGCTTCCTCTTTTCATTAATTTGACAAATACTTATTAACAACCTGTTATGTGGCAAGCACTGGACAAGAAGCTGTGGCATAAAAAGTTGAATGAAAATGCCATCAACTCTTGAGAGGCACCATCCTGCTGATTCCTTTGCCCCACCACCAAGTGTGGCCTCTTCTCTGTCACATCACTCTGACCCTTCTGTCTCCTTCATGGTGCTGTGGGGATGCTGCCATCCTTGGGGATGAGCCTCCCTCACCTGTGGACCAGCTCAGAGGGTCTTTGAGGGAAAGAGCTCTATAGGATGGGCTGAGAAGAGGGTCATTTCCCCCAGTCTGTAGTCTAATAATGCAAACAGGAAGGTGGGCGAGAGAAAAAAATTGGTGATCATCAATTGTGTAGGTAAGGAAAAAAATGACACTGTTTTATTCCCAAAGGAAGAAGGCATTTGCCTTCTGCTCACCCCTTATCATCCTAGAGAAGCCCACATAACCTGGGATGTAAGTTCTCAGGGGCAACAGGGAACTGCACACAAATACACAACCAACTCATTTATAGAATGAACAAGTTCTCGAGGTACTTTCACGTACATGTCACCTGACCCTCATATGTAACATTTTATTCCCAGAGTACATTTGGGGACATGTAGAGCCAGAGATGCCAAGCTGCTTCAACACCAGCTCCTTAACACAGATCTACCCAGGAGAATGAGACATGGACAGTCATAGTCTAGTTGGTGGAGCTGGGACAGGAACTCTGGTGTTCTTATGCTGAAATGACTATACCTAGGACACTGTTCTCAAATATTCTATTCTCCAGAATTTTTAAGTCTCTGAAATCCCACTGTCCTACATGAGTAAGTGAAAGAGATCCATATTCGTTCTTTCCAAAGAATGGAAAGCCTTTCAGGCTTGGGTGGGCAGAAGTGCTGGGGAGATAAGTGTAGGTGGGCCTCTCACCCTGTGTTTTTCTTCTTCCCCTTGCCCCACTCCTCCCCCACCAGCTAGTCAGGACAGAACAGTGAAGCAGGCCTTCCTGCCTCAATCGGGAGATCTCTCTGCTGCAATCCCCCATTCTAGGCCTTGCTAGATGTCCACTGTACCTTCACACTATCCATGGACCCCACTAGCCCACTCATCTCTGTTTTCCCTTAGCAAGACCCTTGGCTCTAGACTCGGCTTTCCTTATTTAAGACTACCCATGGTGTCACCCTTGGATTTATTTCGGCAGACCTTCTACTCAGCTCTTCAAGAGTTGATGCTAATAGTTAGGACTAGTCTCAACATGTCCTTTCTAGGGTTACCTGTTCCGTAAGTGAGAGACTTGAGAAGACTTTGTGATGAAGAATTTTCTCTTTGAACCCAACTCACTGACTTCAGCCCCCCAACTCCTGGCTCTTCCCTATCATCAGATCTCCTGGTCCTTCTCTCCATCTCATAGTTGGATGGTCCATTTTCTCTGGAATGTCCTGCCAGCACTTGCACCCTGGCATGTCTAAAACTGATCTTACCCTCTTTATTGTTATGCCCTTCACCACATCATCACAACCATCTCTTTCTTCTATCACTCATCATGACCCAGTGTGGGTGTTGTCTTGATAGATTTTTACAATAACCTCTTAACTGCTCTTCCTACCTTTGATTCCTCTCCATTCATTCCACTCTGCATCCTTCCCACATATGTCTTCCTTACCCATCACTCTGATCTCCACTGGCTCTAGAATATCCAGCCCCCACTACTTGGTCATCAGTATTAAATCAAGGCTTTCATGACCTGGTCTAGCACGTATTTATTCCAACCTCCTCTGTGCTTCTGCAGATCTCTTCTCTTAGAATTTCCTCCCCATATCCATCTGGAAAACTCTGGTCCACCTACCAGGCAAACCTCCCAGGTGGAAGTTTTTCCTTTCTCTAATCTTTTAGTAACTGTTTATTCTTTGAGGGCACTTCCCCAATGAGCAGCTAGCAGTACCTGGTGCAATTGTCTTTATTCAGTGTTTATCAAATCAATGTGCGTTGCAGATCCAAAGACTTAGTGCACTAATGCCAACATTTTGGGCCCCAGGAGAGACCAGAAGGGAGACATTTCCAAGGAACAGTGGCCTGGTTGGTGTCCCTCACTTTATTCTAAGAAGTACAGCTCCACTCAATCTATGTATCAGGATGACCCTGATTGCTGCTATGGAATGATCCTGGGGAGATCTTTCTTTCTTGACTACTCACATTTAAGCATTGATCCAGTGGTCTCTTCATTTGCAATCGGAGGTTTTTGGTTTTTTTTTTTTTTCTTTTTAAACTGGGGAAGCTTATTAAATGTGTTAGTAAAGATAGGGAAGGCGGATTTTCACTGCTAAATCTATCTCCTGTAAAAAAGTATCTTAGTTTTTTTGTGTCGTTGAGGAGCAGTGTCCTAGAGATAAATAGTGAGGAAGGTGGCGTATGCATTCCTCCATAATGGATGTAGCATTAGTGAAACAATACTGACAACAGGCCAAAACTGCCACCACTAAATTCTAATTTAGTTAGAATAGCAGCAAAAATAAAGTAGCTTTTCTTCTCACCTATTTCTGTTTTATGTTCTATGGTTAGCCTTAAGAAATCCAAATAATGAAGAAGGTCTTTCAGGAAATTCAAGTGCTTTAGAGATTCTTTATCCTTATTCTCTTTAAGGGGTTTTGCCAATAATCAATATTTCTCAATTGCTCCCAACTGGGTTTGGTATGTAATTGCAGGTCATGGGAAATGAGTTTACCTGTGCCCATGGAATACTGATGTTTAGGTACTTGTCTTCCTGATGTGACAGACCAATGTGACAGAGAGTTCTATTTCTTTCAGAACACCTTCTTATGGTTTCTTCCTTCTGTCTTTTCTTTTCTTTTCTTTCTTTTCTTTTCTTTCTTTCTCTCTCTCCCTTCTTTCCTTCCTTCTTTCCTTCCTTCCTTCCTTCCTTCCTTCCTTCCTTCCTTCCTTCCTTCCTTCCTTCAGATTTATTTATTAATATGAGAGAGAGAGAGAGAGAGGCGGAGACACAGGCAGAGGGAGGAGCAGGATCCATGCAGGGAGACCTATACGGACTCGATCCCAGGCCTCCGGGATTACGCCCTGAGCTGAAGGCAGATGCTCAACCGCTGAGCCATCTGGGCGTCCCACCTTCCTCTGGTTTCCAACAGAACTCCAGAGACACACAACTCTCTCTTCCTCTCCTGATATGAATCCAAGACTTCCCTTACCTAGGATGATAGCTTTTCATTAATCTTCTATCTTTCTGGGGCTGGTAGTTTATGGTATTCAGCTATCTCCCTCTGAACTGAAGTGCTTCTCAAATGTCTCCATTCACTCCACATAGAAATTGTGACTTATTTTAAGAACAGCACCAAACATGGATCCCACAGTCAGTGCAAAATATCAGGAGGTGCTAACTTCCAGATCTTGGGAAGGAAAGGGAAAGATATCAAGAGAAGATGCAAGTTTTTGCCTTGATAAAGGTCAAAAATCTTACTTGTGATGTATTTTCCAGCAGGACGAGCATAAAAACTGAATTTTTTACATGAAGCACAACATCCATTACAAGTTATTTCTCTCTTAAATAAGATAAAGTTTAATACTCCATGACTGTGGATAAACTCCTGGCAAGCACAGTGTTCTTGATTTCTTCATCCATTGCTGCCTCGGCCTTGGGAAAACCATCACAGTGCTAGAGCAGGAAGCTGGCCTGCCAATGCTGGGCTAAATAAAAATGTACTCTATGTGTCCCATGTGTAAGAGGAGTCATTCGGGTACGTAAGTATTTAGTAAGAGCATACTTTGCTCATTAAGACTTAGAAATTTCCTACTTACTTCTTTTCAAAAATTACTGAGGAAAAAAAGCTAAAACCACTTTAAAAGCCAGTACTGGACACCCATAAAAAATAGATTATTAATGCCAGGGGTATATCTTCCTCTAGGACTTGGGACTCAAGCATTGCTTATTAGCATCTGGATTATCACAGACTTTTAGGTCTTACTTGACTCTTTCATTGGGCAGCTGAAGTTAAAATAAAATGAAGACATGCCACCCCTAGTATCTTAAAACCAAACAGATAAATGACACGAGAGTAGTTACAAGCTTGTGCAGTAGCAACTTGTCTTCAGAGTTGAGAATGTGGTCATGCTACATGTGGAGGCACATGTGATGGCCCATTCAGAAGCAAATCTGAGAGCTGCTTTCACGGCCAAGCTAGTGGCTCCCTGGCTCTAGGTTCTGAAAATACCAGGATACCCACAGTGCTGGTCAAGCCATCACAACCTCCAGAAATGTCTAAATATGATTTAAACCAGGACTGTAAGAAGCCTGTGTTTCACTGCCAGAAAAACCACCTCCCTGTGTCCCCCACTTTCCACAACAGGGAGCCTGAAACACCTGAATCCTTTAACAAGCAGTGTAAAGAGCACAGATGACTTTAAAGTCACTGTGCTGTTTCTGCTTTGGAAACCAAACTGCAGGCCTTGGGGAGGGCCCAGCCTTGTGTCCTCCCCTTAAGTTTCCAATTTGTTTGCCAACAAAACAAAGTAGAGAAAACTTTAATTCTTACTGCCATCCAAAATTTTGGAGACTTGATTTTAGAACCTCAAGTGGTAAGGTTGGAAGATAGAGAAAACTAGAAATATAATCAGAGACATTTTTGCTTCTCATTTATAAAATCTCCCAAACTAACCAAACATTTCTTAAACACCTACATTATGAAAAAGTCATTCTGTTTCACTGAGGTACTTTAAAAGCACTTGTTTCACCAAGGAAATTTAAAGATATTATTCAGCAATCATTTTGAAAAATAATTTGATTCTTGACCTCATGTTTAAGACTGCCTTCTGGAAAGCCACAGAAGCTCCTCCTCCACAAATATACCCTTGTCCACAGGGTATATTTAAACCACTACTTCTTACCAACTAGCCACACTTTGCTTCTATGCCTTCAAATGCCTGCTCTCAAGGGTCCTCAGATAAGCAGACTTGTTTGAGGAAGCGTGGCAAGAGTGGGTGGGGTTGGCAATGAGAGAAACTGAGGCCTCGGCCTGATCCTTTCAGCCTTCCTAGGTGTCTGTCAAGATCCAGCTCAAATGTCGATCTCTTACTGAAACCTCTATGGGTTGTTCTCCTGAAAATAAACTCTCCCACATTTCAACCTCCCAAACAGGCCATCTGTTCTCTTTTATCATCACACAGCAGCAGAGTGTCATGTGGAAGCATGGTTTTGGGAACTAGAAAGATCCCAGTTTAGCACTGTCTGACATTTACTAGCCCCTTGACCTTGGGTAAGTTACTCAGGCTCTCTGTGCCACAGTTCCCATCCCTGCAAATGGGGAATGCTGGTAATTCCGACCTTGAAGAGATGTAACAATGAAAGCAGACAATTTAGCCACATGCTCAGCAGTAGGACTGGCATATTGCAGACAATGGACTGAAAAAGGAGTTGAAGCTAGCTGTCAGCAGCATCCGAGTCTGATTCCCCTCCAGGGCTCGCAGCAGGCTGCCAGCAGGAAGTACTTGTAGACCCAAATCCACGCTGACCCCCTTCTGTACAATTTTATTCCTTGGGCATACGAAGCTGCTGTTTTTCACTGTGGTGTAGTGGCTGGGGCTGCAGCAGAGGGGAAATCTTGGGTAGACACTGAACTTACACTTGGGTCTGAATATTATTAGCCAACTGCCTGCTGGCACCACTTGAAGAGCTGTATTTACATTATCTCATTAAGTTCACCTAACTCTAGAAGGTAGACACGGATGAGGAACGTGGTGTTTGTGTCCAGGTCTGTCCCATTCCAGAGCTCTTGTTCTTACCCACTAAATCTGATGCCTCTCTGAGAAGAGCAGAGGAGGGGAACCCTCTGATGGTGCTAGGAGGGTGTAACTTATATTCTCTACAGCTTACGGAGGAACAACTCAGGGTGAACTTCCCACCCAAGAGGCCCTTATGAGGTATGAAGTCCTCCATGTACATAATGAGCATAAAAATATTTACATTATTTGTAACAAAAAAGTAAGGCTTTCTTAAGGTTATTTTGGTTTATGGATATAGAACTAACTGTTGCTGGGAATCACCATGGGGTTTAACGTCTGTTTCCACATTATGTAGCTTCATGCAAGCAGTCACTTCAGCTTCTACTTCCCAGTGAGGCCACGTCTCCTGGGCCTGAGCTGCCCTGTAAACCCAAGGGCTCAGGACGAGCGAGGCCAAAGGATTTCCTAGGAAGCATCAGAGCATTTTGATCCTTGCGGAGGCAAGGCCAGTATAATCCAAAGTGCATCCAATCCTGCTCCATCCTGCTTTGTCCCATGGCTCCCTCATCCTCAGGGAGGAGAGCTGCTTGGAGGGAAAGAGGAAAGGCAGGGGAGAAGGGCACCGGGGAAATGGAGCTCTGCCCCCAGGCTCTGACTGTTCTGGAGGAGGCCGAACACACGGAACAGAAAGGGGGCTGCCTGGTTGACTTGAGAAGTTTCCAAGGTCAACTCACAAAAAGTGCCGGTAATGAAAAGACCAAGGATAAAAGTAATATGGAAAGGCGAATGAGAAAAGGAAAATACCATTCAGAAGCCAGGATCTCTGGGGTTTTAGAAACAGCGAGTCAGAAACCTCCTTCTAAGAGACATGTTCCAATTAATACGTCTGAACGGGCCTCTCTTCCTGCACCTCCTCTGTCTGTCCCTCCACCTACCTGCTCAAGCTAAAAACCGAGGACATGGCCTGCTCCTGTCTCCCTCCCCCTCCGTTGCCAATCCACCTGTCAGCCTCGTCCAGCGGCATACACCAGCCCCGGCCTTGCATCCACACCCCTGCACCCAGCACCCTTACCACATAGTCCCTTGTGGCTGCTCCTCTGGGTTTAGGACACTTTGGGTCGGAAACTCCTGAGCACCGAACAGGGTCAAAAACAGGTTGGTGTGAACTCTGAGTATGCACAGCCCCCTGCACCTGCAGATTCCTCCCGTCGGCAGAGCACGGCTACAGGAAGCCGGACAGGGCTGCCCTGCAGTCTGCCTGCAATGCTCCTCCTGAATGAGGACACCCTTTCTCTCATCTCCAAGTCACCCACAAGTGGCCCATAGCCCCTCACTGGACCCCTGTCCCCATACCCAGAATGACCTTTCAAAAATATAAATCAGATCACGTTACCACCATGCTTAAAACCTCTCTTACCGCCCTTCGAATGAAACCCAGCTCCCCACCCTCACAGACTCCTTCAGGGGCACTGAGGACCGGAAAGGGGGTAGGCACTTTAAGCGATTATAGACAGGGTTAACGGCATGGGCTTTGATATGTCCTTCATTTTGGACATTAAATTTTTATTGATTATTATTTTTATTGATATAATCAAAGATCACATTAGATTCACTGACAGACACAATAACTTGCTTACAGTCAACTGAAACCGCCATGCATTCATGCATACACTCTCCCATCAACATTTGTCTGGTCTTTTCCAACTATAAGCAGGATTTTACGTGTACTTCCTATTTCCTTCATTTTTCTGGCATCTCTTTACTATTCTAGTTTCTCTGGGTCAGACTGGGTTGTGATTTATCATCCACGGGCTAGTATATATATAGTTTCATGTCACACAAGTAAAGTATTGGATTATCAGGTCGTCCATATCCTCATGCTAGTCACTGACAAAGCTGTTGAACAGGCCCCTGTCGCCTGCCATCCAGACCTGCTGTCAGCCTCACAGGGGCTCCTCAACTACCATCCTTTATACTCATTCTGTGGTAGACACAACCTAGGGTTGCTCCCAGTGACTCATGCCTTGTGTCATCCCTTCCCCTTCAGTGTGGAACCTGTGAGCTGCTTCTAGCCAACAGAACATGGCAAAGGTGATGGGATGTCACCCCCCTGACTTACATTAGATAAGATTACATTACATAACGCTTTCTTAGTAGACTAGAGTGAGTGACTCCCTTGCCGGCTTTGAAGAAGCTGCAGTGCTGTCAGATGGGCACATGGCAAGGTTCTCTAGGCCAATAGCTCCCTTCACCCCAAAAAACACCAGCAACCTCAATCTCACATTTGCAAGGACATGAATTCTGTCAAGCACCTGAGAGAGGGTAGAAATGGATCTTTCCCCAGTCAATCCTCTGATGAAACCTCAGCCCCTTGATGACACTGTACCCTGGGTAAAGACTTTGAGCAGAGGACCCAAGCCTTGCCCAGACACCTGATCTACAGATACTATGAGACAAGAAATGGGTGTTGTCCTAAGCTGCAGAGTTTGTAATTTGTTACACAGCACAGAAAACCAATATAACCAATAAATCCACCTAATTGTGCTGTAATCCAGGACCTATTTTCTCCATCTTGTTCTTAACAGCATCAGTGACAAAAGCCTTTGTAAAATCCAGATATGCTATTTTTCATTCTCCTAATTTAAAAATCTAGTAGCTCTGTTAATGTGCAGAAATAAGATTAGGTTCACCTGCCTTCTTCATTCTGATGATTTCTGCTTTCCTGAAAGCTCACAAATTATCCTCTTAACAACTTCTTCTCAGGCTTGAAGACAAATTCCCTACTGTACACAGTGTGTCTATACATCTATACCCTCTTTCTGAAAATCAGGATTAGTTTGCTTATAGGAAGTCTCCTGATACTCTAAAATTCTCTCAATTTAAGCTACCTGAGGGCAAAGACCATCTGGGCTTCTCTGCATACCCCAGAGTGCTTAGCAAAGCATCTTTCACATAGTACTTTCAACTTAAAACCTGTGAAAATAGTTTATGACTGAAAAATACTATTCATATATGGGTGCCACAAATCTTCAGGAGGAGACTTAATTTGAGCCAAGAATTTTCAATTTACATGGATGTCTTGGATTAGAGTAAAACTCAGATTTTATATGCAAATCACATTTTTTCCCTCCTCTCTGGCCTTATGGTTACTGTGATGGCCAACCATTCATCTACTCATGACACTTAGAAATAGGAATTTCTGTGACCTACACTAATTAATCTTGCTTTCAAAGGAGCCCGATTTATAAGGACATTGAAAGAGCAAGGCATTGAGAAAGTCCAAATTCAATAAATATTTAATGAACTGTCTTTGAACACTGTCCACAAATTCATAGTTAAAACTCTTTCAAGATGTGGAGCTTAATCTCCTTGACTGTTGAGTGTGGGTTGGACTTAATGACTTCTTTTTAAAGAACAGAATATGGGAATATGGTGGAAGTGATGGTATGTGACTTCTGAGGCTAGGTCATAAAAGGCACATGGCTTTTTCTTATGCATTCTTTTGGCTCACCTGGTCTGGAGTAAGCCAGCTGCCATATTGTGAGAGCACTCAAGCAATTTCACATTTCAAGGAACTTCAGCCTCTTGCCAACAGCCATGTGAATGAGTCATCTTGGAAGCAGGTCCACAGCCCCAGTTAAGGCTTCAAGATGACTGCAGCCCTGGCCAATATCTTGACACAACCTTACAAGACATACTGGGCCAGAATCACCCAGCAAAGCCACTCCTGAATTCTTGATCCACAGAAACCATGAAAAATAGCAAGTGTTTATGGTTTTTAGTTGCCAATTTCTAGGGTAATTTGTTATATAGCAATCAATAACTAACAGGAATAAATTCAGAATTTTCACTTACCTTGTAGTATTGTAAAGTTCTTGATAAGCTGGCCATGCTTGGAGTCAACCAGCTTCATTTCTTCCATAATCACTGATAAGTTGGCTACTTCAGTGTCTAACCTTGACCTCATCATATCTTGTTGCATCCTGAGAGAAACAGAATCCAAACGGATGTTGGCCAGTGTGTTATTCAAGGAGGTCAGATCATCTGTGTGTTTGGTCAGTGTATCTGTGCAAGTGGTCCTGACTTCATTCAGGTTGCTGGTCAGCGTCCGCAGGTAGTGGGCTGTGTAACTGATATTGCTAATGATGTTCACAATATCTGTCTCAAAGAGCTGGAAGCGTTCCTCCAACTGGCTGAACTTGATGGCTGTTCTATTCTCCGCATCCTTGTGTACGTCCTGCAGGTCTTTCAGGTTCTGCTCGTTGGCTTGTGAGGCTGTGGTGATATTGTCCATCTGACCTGTGAATGAATTGAGCTGGCTGTTCATATCCTCCAGGGTGTCATTGTTAGCTTTGGCCAAAGCAGAGTTATTGGCAGCCAGCGTCTGTAAGCTTTGCACTTTCTCCTTCAGCCAATCAGTGTCCTTCTTGGCTTGAAGGAAAACCTGTTGCAGATTTTGGAAATCATTCTTGATTCGCTGGATAGCCTGGCTCGTGTCATCCACAGACCGCTGCAGATTAGTGATGAGGTTCCTCTGCTGCACCTGGGTCAGGTTCAGGTTGTTGAGGTTCATAATGACCACGTTATGAGAGTACATTTGGCTCTGCAGGTTGCCCTGCAGCACGCTGGTGTCTTGTTGCAGGTTTGTGACATAGCCGTTATACGCCTGGAGGGTCTTGTTTACAGTGGTGATGAGGAAAGAGTTATTCTCCAAAGTTTCTTTCAGTTGACTTTGCCTGTCCACCAGTGCATCTCCACTTGCCTGTAGCTTCTCCAGAGTATCTTTGTTCTTGCTGGTTTTCTCTGTAATCTCACGAAGCTGCTGGCGAATATCCAGTATGTCTGATCTGAAGGTAGAGAGTTCTGAGTTGGTGCTCATAGCTTTCTTCCCAGTTTGGTCCCCTGGAATAAGACATATTTGTTACTTAGACTGGTGGTATAGAGAAATGTTCAGGTGAGGTCAAAGAATCCCAAAGAGACTTAACTAGTATGCAGTATATTTCAGACATAAAACTTGAGGTATCTGCAGAGTGCTCTGCATTAGTAAAACCTTCGTATCTATTAAAACTGGGTCCTGGGAAATTGGGAAAGGTAACTTTGTAAGCACTTTTCTCAAAGAAGGAGGGGGATTTTTACCAGGTCTAGAGCACTAGGCAGGGTGTCAAGAGGAAATAACGTACTATTTATTAAATTCACTATGAATTCCTTCCTTAAAAAGTGAAAACAAAATCAAAGGATAGAAATAAGCTGGAATCTTTTAATTTTTTAAAATTAATTTCTATAACTCTTCTATGCAGTTTAGAATATTTCCAATAGGAACTTACTGACCATTTTATAAAAGAGCTTTTATTAAAGTGCATCAGTGGTCCTGTTTGATCAGGACTGGTCTTCAGATTTTAATTGGCACATAGAGTGGTTTTGGGGGGAAGAATTCAACTCCAAAACTGCTCCTTGACTTTAAAATGTAGAAGTCTTTAAATCATGAGGAAAGATTCAACACACAACACAAAAATTTAACATCCTTCTGGGTGAATGTGAATTTATAGCGATATCCTTCTAAATAGCTGTGGTCATTTAACATGCAATTAGAGGATTCGGTTTAATGGTTCATTTTTGTTGCAGATTACCTAATTTTTTCAGGTCACTTTCCACTGCTGTAAGCTTGTCATCGTAGGTTTGGCGAGATGTCTCCATGCCACCTGTAACATTGTCCATTTTTTCTACAACTAAGATTTGGAAATTAAGAATTAGTACACACACCTGCTCATATTTTTTGTTTCAACAAAAGACCAATTCATTACAGAACAAAGGAAATGGATTGAAACAAAGAATATAAATGAACTCAAACATGTGGAGAAAGCCATTCTTTTAGAAAAATAACTTACTTGTCACAAAACTCAATAGTAGGTTACTTGGTTGAGAATTGTATGCTTTTAACTGTTCCTATGATTCTGTATTGCCTTGGATATCTTAGACATTGTCTGGAGTTAGGTTTTATTTTTATGTATTGCATAAGCCCTCAATCTGTATTATTTTCTAAAGTAATTTTCATAGATGGAGGTATATAACACTGTGATCACTTACAAAATTTTATCACTCATCAGAGTCCCTACCATTCCTGGAAGGTGGTACACAGTTGCCTCAAAGGAGAGTCTGTAGTAAAGAACACCTAGCTTACTTCTATAAACAGTCTTTGTAGAAGGGACAGAAAGTCAAGAGTGCTTGCCACTCTTTCATAAGGTCTGAAAAGTCTACTACTCCTTAGTGACAAGTGAATCGGTAGTTTATCATTTCCCAAGAAAATGCCTACATGGGTTTCCAAACAATTATTCATGAAGAATTTTTTTTAGCATTTTTCTGGTTGCACATAAGGAAAGAGTCAGATACAGTGTTAAATAAAATCTGATATTTGTTCTTAGAAGGCAGTAATTCTAAGTAAGGTTGTGAATACAAGTTTCTTTCTAAAATATCTGTTAAGAGTATATTTCTCCAGAAGTTACTCCTGTGAGATCCAACCTCTAGCAGCTTGAGATGAAGTCTGTCTTGGTATCAATGGCTTTTTGAAAAGAATGTCTTTATATGTATTTTTTGAAGCATGAATATATTTTGAATATTAATCATGAAGTAATGGAGCCAGTTTATTTTTATTTATCAAGTGGTCCACCCATGCATGATTGTCTGAGAAGATTCTCCTCGCTCCTATCAGGAGGCAGAAGTATGCTCCCATGTGTCTGTATGACCCAAAGTGAACCAGCCCAGTGGCTCCTAGCACCTTCCTTGGAGAAGTTTGTCATGCTCTCCCTCAATCTTCTAGAGGGTGCCTATAATGAAATGTGCGCATTGCACTGAATGCTCTTTCTCATCCAAGCCCTTCCATGTGTTCTTCTTCCACCTAGAATGTTCTTTCCCGGACCCTTCACCAAGTTACGACATATTTGCTTTTTTAAGACACAGCTCATCACTTTCTGTGGGAAATTTTTGCTGCGGTGCATCTTGCAGAATCCTCGTGGCAGTCCTTTCTCTGCTATAGGACTCACTTCACTGTGTGGTCCTGGCTTATTTACTATTAGATCCTTTAAAGCAGGAAAATTTGCATTTAATTTTATCTCCAGCTCTTAGAGTGTGGCACTTAGTAGGTGTTCAACACATATTTGCTTGTTACACTATTTATTCAAATAGATGAGAGTCTAGCTACTGAGGCCTGTGAAAAACTGGTTGAGCTAGAGGTCATACAGACAGAGAAACCAGCCCCTCCCCTGCCTGCTGATGCCTCAGCACTGGCAAGGAGTACAACATCCAGCTAACTACTGACTGCTTTTTTTTTTTTTAAGTAACTATATAGACAAGAGAGGTATAGTTATAATAATCTACACCTTAGGATTGTTAGATAGGCATGCATGTCTGTAAATCCCCAGAAACTCTGAAGAACACAATGTTTCATCTGCATTTCAGCAAAGTTAAACTTTAAGAAAAGTAAAGTATAAAATGTTTATGAGTTAAGATTCAGTTTTGATCCTCAAATCAAAACACATGCCTCAGTCTGTCCTCAAACCACACACAGGATTTTAAGTCCTGCCCTTTTTTCCCCGGAAGCCAAAGAAATTTCTAAATATGCTGACAGGCAGTCATTTTCTACCCTCTCTAATTTTCCTTCCATTTTAGTTTTAAAAAACACAGAACTGTCATGGGCAGAGAATTCAGGCTTGCGTAAAGGGAATAAATATATTTGTCAAAAGCAAAACGAAAACCTGTTGGGTTTCTCTTTGGTGCAACAAGAAAGCTATCTGCCCTGGCCACAGTGCTAATGAACTGGTTACGTGCACTCAGGCATGCGTGTCTGTATTTAAAAATAGGATCTGAGTATAAAGCTGCAAACTTCAGGGCTGCAAAGCCAGCAGCTTGCTGTTGCATAAAAATCCGAGGCTGATGGGACATCTAGAACAAACACGTGCTGTAAGAGTACACCTCATTTTTGTTGGTTTTTACTCTTATCTCTTAACCAGATTAAGTTGTCAATCAGGAAAACAGTGGCAGAGTCATCCTCCCTTACCCTTGAAGACAAATGTAAAACAGAAGAGCTCCTAGCACCCTGTTTTCTCATGGGCTCCCCCTTTATTAGAAACTTCTTCTTGACAGAGAATTTTTCTCTAGACTACCACTGCTTCGGATATCACACTTAAAGAGCTGACCCTCTTTGAGTACCCAAGGCCTAATCCTCTAGGATAAGCTGACACTAGTACCTTTTTTTTTTTTTTTAAAAGATTCATTCATTCATTCATTGAGACACGGAGAGAGAGACACAGGCAGAGGAAGAAGCAGACTCCCCACGGGCAGCCCAATGCAGGACTCAATCCTGAGACCCCAGGATCACGTCCTGAGCCAAAGGCAGATGCTCAACCGCTGAGCCACCCAGGCATCCCAATATCTTTTTCTATAAAAGCATCTGGTACCATCCCTTGGCCTGGGCCATTAGCCTCGTTCTCCCTTGTCATTATTCCATTCATCCTTTGGGGTCCTCTCCAATCTCACTACCCCAATGTGCACATCAGAGCCTGCTGATCCAAGCCTTCCCTGACGATTGGATTTCATACCACACCAATAATAACAGTAATAGCAACAGCCTCTAATTTATCGAGTGTCTACCACCTACTCTTTGAGAGGTGCACTGCACCATCACTAATGTTAATCCTTACAACTGCTATTTTCCAGATGAAGAAACTGAGGCTCAGTGATGTTCAGTAACTTGCCCAGAGTTACACAGCTTGTATATGACTAAATGAGATACCAGGCTAGGTGATCTAATTCCAAAATGAATGCTTTCTCTATAATTCCACTCTGCCTCTTATTTAGTATTTCTTTTTCCTAAATAGGGTTACCTCCCACAGGAGACATAGCTCATGGTCCAGGCTCTGAGCTCAAGGAACAAGAGCATGGCAAAGAGCCCCTGCCTGGTGCTCACGAGTGTCTGTCCCAGACTGACTGTGGTCCTGAGAGGCAATCATGCCCCTGCAGTGGTACCTGGGACCAGGGGGTACCAACTGTACTCCCCTGGAATGCAAGAAAGACATTTCTACCTTGAGCACTATTTCAGGTTTCATTACAAGAATACAGAATATCTGCTGGCAGGTTGTTACCCTGGCTTCTAACAGTAGCCACCTCATGTGATTTGTGCACATCGGGAAAGCCTGCTGATCCAGCTGTCACTGCTACTTTAGCAGAGCTTAGCAGCAAGGTAGACATTCTAGGACTAGGAATGTTGAGTTAAAGGAGATTGTTCTTGAGAAAGATTCAGATTTCTGTCCTTCCTCTTTATCCTAATTCCCTTAAGATGGATGTCTGCTGGACAGGACAGCGGAGTATGATTTTCCCAGTTCAGGGAATCTTCTGAAGGAAACATGACCCACTGAACCTAAGAGTTGGCTTCTGCCATTGAAACTCCATGACTGAGGATAAAAAAAAACCCAACCCAGAACATTCCCCAAGCTGGAACTGTCCAAGAACATGGTTTCTGTAAAGGAGCTGATGAGCCTCGTGGTCACGGCTACTGTATAGACCTGTGTGGGTGACTTAGCAGTTCCCTGCCTTGTGCAGCAAATTCTCTAGAAGGAACTTCAGTTATATCCTAATTCATAGTTGTGTAAGTGACATAAAAGGAGAAGTAAAAACTGTAGTGAGAAGAACAGTATGGAGTTGCTTTTGCCAACTCTGATATACAAAGCAGTTTCTATTTTATTTCCTAACTTCTCCTTCAGAGAAATATCTTCTTTCATTGAATATTCTTTTTCTTCCTTTTTTTTTTGAAATGGAGAGTTTCTCTAGACTTCAAAGGGGGATGTGGGAAAGGAGACCTAAGTCTTATCTTTCTGCCTCTTACAGTGTGAGGTCACCAGAATCTTATCAGCAAGAAAGAATCACTGTACAAGTAAAGAGAAAACACATCTGGAAAATATCCACATTTTAGTTCATTAAGACTCTGTTTGGAAACCAAAACTGCATGTTGTATTATATTTGTCAGGAGACGCCTGAGGGGTGGGGGCCCTTGCAGGAGGTAAAAGGGGCAAGACTGTCATCTCGCGTCCATTTGTACTTGCTCCCAGTGTCTCCCCGCTTCATCTTGCACAGATTACACCCACAGAGCAGGCCATGCCAATCTTTAGGATTTTAGGTTCCCAGGTAGGGCTCTGAGTGGTAGCAATGCCTTAAGTGCAGAATGGCTCAAGGGCCCCTGGGTGTTAACTTTGTCTTAACAGAAGTCAGCCCTGATCTACAATCTGTCTGTCCATCCATCCATCTTCCCTCTCATTAATTTATCCAGTAACTTTACTTGGTGCCCAGTAAGTATCACGAGGCTAGGTGCTAGTAGGAGATAGAACAAACTAAAGATAGGAGTCTCTTGTCTTCATGGAACTTACAAGTTTGGGTGGTGAGACAGACAAGCCCACTGGCCACAATGACACAGTATGACAGGGGCTAAGAGTAAATACAGGACTGCTATGGGAACAAACAGGAGGGTGCCTAATTCAGCCTTCCGGCGCTTCTTACAGGATGTGTGTCTACGTGAGATGAAGGGAAAGGAGTCATTTTAGGTGGAGAGCAGAGAAAAGGTGTTCTAGGCAAATGGACCAGCACATGGACAACAAGCCAGAGCTGGGAAGAGCTTTCCAATATCATAAAAATGGAGGAAATATCTGTACTTTAAAAACAAGGGGAAAAAAAGATCCTCTCCTTTGGATCTTCTGTACAATTGTAAAGGCATAAAGACCCTAGATCTTATTTTTTTTTTTTAGAGGTAACAATTACAAAACCCCAAATGGTGGTATGCTCTTCAAACTTCCATCATCTCTCTCTAGGTAGTAAATGTTTGCTTTTATGATATCAAACAGTACCGAGCCCTAAAGGCTGTTTCATTCCAAGCTTCTCCTTTATCTGGGTTTGCTGGGAAAAGTCCAGGAGAAGTGAGTAGTAACCTAAATAATCTGGTAAAGGAAGAGAGCCAGTCTGAATTACCCTGAACATAAAAGACCCTCCTTTTTCCCACTAGGCTCCCATCCCCACCCCTTGTCCTGCCTGCCACAACTTAATAACCTTTCTTAACGCTTACTTTGTTAATCCTAGGTTGGATTAAGTAATCACAAATGTATAAAATGACCTGGTAACTTTCCAGATTTCCATTGCTCAAATTCATCAGTCAACACACTACAGGATGCACATAATTTTCCATGTGTGTGGCCTCAGAAATGAGACTCTCAAGCCTCAACTCTATGGAGTATTTTTAACATTTTGCCATTCCACTGGCTACAGTTGTATAAATGCAGTTATGAAGAAGCAAGAAATACATAAATATAGTCACTACTAGGACCAACTACTGGACAGGTGGTTCAATGATATCATCTTTGTTCCTCCCCATCACCTTGAAAAGTGGCATTATTAATTGCCATTGTAAGAAATAGGAAACTCAAAGAGGGTATGATTCATACCCAGGTTACACAGCCAATGCAGAGGACTTAATATGGTGCCTAGCATGTCAGCAAGCACTTAAGAAAGATTTACAATTGTTTTACAAATGGCAAAATCAAGGGTGAGCTTGGACCATCTGGCTCCAAAGCCCATTCTCATTTCAATATGTTGGTAGGTTTCCTGAGGAAACCTCTAGACACTGGGAGAGAGGTGAGAGGAGTTACTGGTTGGAGGGAATTCACTTTGAATCTTTCTCTCCCCAAGGAGAGAAAGTCTATGAGCCAAGAAACAGAGAAGGGAACACATGGGAATTCTCTACTGTTAATCTGTCAGTTCTGAGGCAAGGCAGTTGGGATGGCTGCTGAGTGAAGGTTTTGAAGATCAGCAGCCCCCACGTCTGCCTCTTGCTGAAACCAGACGACGTGTCTGTCTCACGTATCTTTGATGGGAAGGCTTCCATGGCTGTTTTCTATAAAAAGGTTTATGCCTCGTGATTCTGAATCATGACACCTTCTACCTGTGGTGTCTGGAATGGGTGTGGTAGTGGCGGAGGGGTGAGGGAGAGAGAAGCCCGCTTTGTTTCCAAGTCTGAAGGATTCAGGCAAAAATCTTCCACTGACCTAAAACCAGACACGTTGAAAGAATACCTAACATCTCATAAAGTATCATTAAGGTGGCAGTGCTCCCTACGTGTTTAACTTCTACAGGGCAATATAAACAACAGTGGTCCCAGGAGATGTGCCGAAGAGGAAAAAAGGGAACCAGCTGCCAGTCCCTGGGGGAAGTAAATCGTATCTCTGGAGATCTTGTGTTTGGTTTACCCTCTGTCAGTATAATTTTCCTGTGTGCTGGCTCCAGGGATTCCTTCCACAAGGCCTCTTAGAGATAAGATGAAAAAAGACTGAGGAAGAGGGTGGAACTAGAAATAGGTAGGAAAACACAACAAGGAGGACAAATCTTTGTAACTCACAGAAGACCTTTATGATTGGTGAAATGAGTCAAAAGGACTCAGATCCCACAGCTACAAGAAGCACAAGAAACAAAGTTTATGATGTTGCTTACTTCTACATTTGAGTTGCATTTTTTTAAAAATTGTATTTATTTATTCATGAGAAACAGAGAGAGAGAGAAGCAGAGAGAGAAGCAGGCTCCACACAGGGATCCCGATGCAGGACTCGATCCAGGGGCTCCAGGATCATGCCCTGGGCTGAAAGTGGCACTAAACCGCTGAGCCACCCAGGCTGCCCAATTTGAGTTGTATTAATGAGATACTTCATACTTGCAAAGTATGGGTGGGGTTTATGTTTACATTAATAAAGGGAAATCCACCATTTGGAAAGAAAAAGGAAAGAGTACTTACCTTTGTATCCCAAAATAGCTACTGTGATCGTTAGCAAGGCACACAAAATGTATAATAATATGATAGAAAACTTCAGCGCCCAGTTATTTTTACATTTGGTACATTGCGTTCCTTCCTGAATACCTGTAAGAGAAGTCAAATTTTAATAATAGTAACCAGAGATATCATTTCAAAAAGTATCTTCCTGCATGTTGCTTCAAATACTATGATTAAAAATAATTTTTACATATGCCTTACTATAGGATGAGTGGTATTTTAAACACACCACATTAGCAACACAAGCACTTTAAATATTTCCATTATGTTGTAATTTAATGTTGCTGCATTTAATAATCACTTGGAAATAGCACATAACTTTGTCTCGGAATAATTTCAAATCCATCATAATTATCATTTTATTAAAGTCTCTACATGACAAAAGATTTTATTTTTTTAAGATTTTTATTTATTTATTCATGAGATACACAGAGAGAGAGGGGCAGAGACATAGGCAGAGGGAGAGGGAGAATCAGGATCCCTCTGGGGAGACCGATGCAGGACTCAATCCCAGGACCCCGGGATCACACCCTGAGCCCACAGCAGACACTCAACCACTGAACCACCCAGGCACCCCTGACAAAAGATTTTAAACACCCCAACTACTGTTTCAGCTTTTACTGGGCCTATAGCAACTCAAACACAACCAACCAAAAAACTCATGGCCTGTCCCTTGATGTTTGTTTTAGTGGTATGCTTGAGCTAGTTCCTCTGGCTTACAAGAGCTAACTATTAAATTTGTAGAAATTTGGGGAGCTGGTTGTTAAACTGTTGGAAGCTTGAAATCAGCCCTGGAGGGAGTATTTACACCATGGAAATTGGTGACCACTACAAATTGTGACACGTCGTCCTCCACCACCAACTGTTTTACCATACCACTGTCTATAATGCAGTTTAATCTACAGCAGGAAAATAAATGTGCTTTTATGATTAAAATGTTCAATATACAACCATTCTTGTACACCATATATATGCAGAAAATAGACACCCTTATTTAAGTTATCACAGCAATTTAAATCACAACTAGGAAACTAGAAAAACCAGACATTTTTTATAAGGGGGGGGGTAAATTTTTACTGCTCACTGTTCAACTTTTTGAAAAGCATTCTAGTCTAAGTGGTAAACCACCATCACTGCTACAAGTGACTCCAGAAACTAACCTATAAAAAGGGAACTTTCCATCAGATTGATTAGAAACACAGAAGACAAAGACTGTGGACATTTTAATGTGAAAATCATGTTGTAAGGAATACTGGGAGATCCCTTGTTTTCCTACGTGCATCTTACTAACGGTGTCCCACAGGAGCACAGCACATAAAGGACTGATCTCCTATAATTGTGCTCAATAACTTTTGATGGGTGAGTCGTGAGGATTAAGCTACAGCCAAAGTTCCCCCTTTTGGTTTGTAATTTTACGCATCATGCCCTTCTTCAGTGAAAAGAGTTCTTCAGCTGTGTTTAATGCAAAATGATGAGAGAAACAGCATAGAACAATGACTCCAATTTAACTTTCAGTGTTTAACCAATCCCTCTGGTGTTCTGTGCTACAGACTCAAGGGGAGGGAGTTGAGTCCATCTGTTCCATGACTAAGAGCAGTGAATCTCAAACTCTGGGGTGCATTGGCCTTGTCAGAACACAGCCTTTCTAATTCAGGAGGTCTGAGAAGGTGCCCAAGAATTTGGATTTCTAATAAGTTCCCAGGGGATGCGGACAGGGCTTGTCTGGCCACCGTGCTTTTGTACAGTCTTTCTCAAACTGTAAAGTACTTACAAAACACATTGTCAAATGCAGATTCTGATTTAGTAGGTCTAAGGCAGGAGCTAAGAGTCTGCATTCTTCACAAGATCCAGAAGATGCTTAATTGGGGAAAACACATTTCCAGGAGCTAAGGTTTATTGTGAAGATGTTCATGCTGGATCGACCTTGGGTTAGCCAACACCTTGAAGGCGAAACTGTAAAATCTAACTCAATGGTCAAACAGACCAAGAGTAAGTTGACTTCTCTGTATCAGTTTTCCCACTTATTTTACTGTGTTTCTTTTCCATCCTGCTCCTTTGTCACCTGGATGTTAGTACCATCTCTCCTGTCCAACACTGACCTTGGTACCATTCCCACCAAACCAAAACTCCAACTTCCATCAACGTCCTTGTTTCCACTACCACTATCCCAGTCCTCCACTCAGAGACCCCCTCAAGTCTTCCCTGATATTCTTTAATTCATGCAGTTGCCATGCTGTGCTAATCTTCCCATGGGAAGTTCTTTTCATAATTATCTCATCTACAGTTTATTGGTGTTCATTTACTGCCTCCACTGTACCAGATTCTGAGCTAGAAAAGCAGCTTTATTCATAACCACCCTTCAGGGAGGCATGGGAGTGACAGCTGAGATGACATCCATAGGCATCACAGCCAGGATTCAAACCTGGGTCTGTTCAAATTTAAGTGCCATACTCTCTCCACTTTGTTATGGTGACTCTTTCTGGTCATCCCTTCCTCTCCATTTCACTGTCATGTTCCTCATCTGAGATCCTTTCATCTCAGTGGGAGCTTCCTCTTCCACTCCCACTGGAACCCAGCCTCACCCTGGACTCAGATGCTATCCTCATGACAATGTCAAAGAGAAAAAAAAACAAAAACACTTCATCTCATCCTTAAATAAAGGATGAACACACACACACACACACACACACACACACACACACCCATCAGCTCTTAGATTCTCTATTATCTGGCAGCTTTAAATGAAAAAAAGACCCCTTACATCAGTCAGACTGAAAATCTTTGAAATTGGGAGAGGGAGGAGTGTAAGCAGACCCATAAACATGCCGTATCTCACATTCAGGAGCTATAAACGTGCTTTGGTGTCCACTGTAAACACAGAAGGATGACAGACACAGAGATGACAGACACATCTCCCTTGGACAGACTGGATGATGCTTTTGTGGCTGACGGGGGGGTTTCATTCCTTTTGGATTTTAGGACCATGGTGGGTGAGCTCTATATGTCTATGGGCGATTTCTTGCATTCCATGGCAGAGCCTCAGAAGATTTGGTCAAAGGGAGGGACACAAGGGATTCTCTGTAGATAACGGAATCTACAGTGAGAGTTGCTTCGAGGTCATCTGGTCAAGTGTCACTGTGTTATTGATGGGGAAAGTGAAGTCAATGAGATAAAGCCAATCAGAAGCCAATCAGAAGAAGGGTCTTCCCCTCCCATTCTGGCCACGTGTGCTAGTGCTGTATTTGCCAGCAGACATCTTGTACATGTGGTATTCGTGCAGGTTGCTCCCAGACAGTTGTCACTGGTTCCTATTCTGAAGAGCAGGGTCACTTCCTCACGATGTGTCTTTCTCACTGCTGACTGTATCAAGCATTTAATCAATATCAGATGGTACTGCCTGGCCTCTCCTTCCACTTGACACACTTTCTGTGTCTTGTTTTTTCTCTCCCCAGAGACTTATTTTTAATAAGAATTCTGTTTTATCTTTCCCTCTCTGCCCTCCGCTGGGAGGACATCTGGCCAAACACACAGATGCCTACTACAAAGAGACCCTGCTGGCTCACGTAGCTGGGGGACCCCCCTCCTCCTTGAACCTAGATGGTCACAAAAAACATTCAAGAGAGATATCCCCCTGTTACCAGCCTTTGTACTGTTTGTTTTCTCAGCATTACTTTCCTGAGACTGAGGACTTTGTTTCTGTTGGAGGGGGGTGCGGGTGGTAGGAAGGGCAAGGGAATCAATCTGCAGAGGGCTGTATATAGGACATTCTAGTTCAGGAAGTGAAGCAGTTTTGCCCCTTTCCACCAGGAGACTTAGTGTGTCAAAAAACCTGGCCCAAATAGCACATTTGCAATTCAGCAGGCCACAAACAGAACGTGCCTGAAGGACCCATGCTTTTCCATTGGTTATCCCTCTTAAACTATCTCCCACTGAACTTGATTCTTGGCTCATGTTTTAAATGTATTTTCCAGGGTCCAATTCTTTACCATGCAAAAAAAAAAAAAAAAGTTTGGGGGCCCAGTGAAATCAGAATCACTCTAGTTAGCTCCTTGGGCATTCCACGGAAATTCAGAATAGGCTGACAATTGGGTCCCCAGGGCCCAAACTCAAAGTTCCCTGTGTCACCCTGTTTCCAATAACACATGTTTAGAGTAAGATGAGTGGGGGCCGGGTGGGGCCGCCGATCAGGGGGCAGCGGTTAGCTGGTTGGAGAGAATAATTGAAACACTGCAGGAATGACAGTGCAAAGGGCCAGAAGAATTCACCAGCAGAGAATTCCTTTCTGCTGTGGTTCTCCATAAAGAGCCCTCCCAAGTGCTGCGGTCCAGGCTATAATCCAGTCTGTTTTTCCAATCTTTTTGGAGAACAAAAGAGTCTCCTTCATTCACTATCATATTTTTCTGCCATCACCAAAGGACGGCTTGTCTTTTGAAATGGACTCATGGTGATCAATCCCTTTCCCTGTCAGGTGAAGCCTGGCCCTGTGGCCAAGTATGGGGCACTCCTGGTCTGTCGTAATTATCACAAGTGTCAATAGAGCTCAGTGGTGTTGCCATACAGATCGTGTTACCAGAGAGAAGCTTCAAAAAGCTGGTGGATTGCAAAATCCAGAAAACCACAGGTTTTGATCTGAGATTTGCAGTGACCTTTTCATGTGGCTTTTTTATAGTTATTAATCTACTGCCTGGTGGCATATATTCCCATAAGCCCATGAGAATGATTTGGCTCTAACAGTAAAACTGATGATTCAAATAAGTTCCTATAATTAAAATGCCCTCAAAAGCAACAAAACAGAAAGAGTTAATGTCCTGGTAAGTTATTTGGTTGTTATGTAATATCACTAGAATAAAAATTAAGTACATAAAACATTTTATCCCACAAATAATTAATTTTCTCTTATTACAAAGGCCTTTTACTAAATGATGGAACATGGGTTTAGTTAGCAACAATTTTTTCATTAATGAATAATTTAGTTCCCCAAATATAAATCTCAGTCCTGACACCTTACTATGCCAAGTTTCTAACTGATGTGGAGAAGCATGAAAATGGAAACAGGACAGGACTTGGGAATGAAATAACTTTCTGCACAACGTAAATGAAGCCTCATAGTATCCCTGTATTCATAAAAGTGTATTCAGACCAGGAAAATTATTTAGAAGAGTATTAAGAGTTTGAAATCTTCAGCACTCATTCTGAACTTATATTAACATTCTGCACAGTCAACAAGGGCATAGTTTCTTCCATTAAAACATTATATATATATATATGTGGCAGTCAGTTCTGGTTTGGGCTTAATGTTAAAAGAAGAATATGTATTATTTGTTTAAAATTTATCATTTATACCCTGCCTACTAAAAAAGAATTGTTGTAGGCAAAAGCCAGATGTAATGAGGCACTCAGATTATATAGTGTCTGCCAAAATATATAGTGTCTCAACAGAACACCATTATTTTCTTTGTGGTTTTTATAATAAGAAATCCTTTATTATATGAACTGTACACAAATGCTTTCAATTCTGAGGAAAGGAATCCTCGCTCATCGGGGAGCTCAACCATCACATCTACATTTGTCTCTCCTGGCTGGCCCCCTTCCTCTTGGCTCTATTCCTATTCATTTTATTCTATGGACACAGCGTGAACTGTCAACAATCCTGATGATACATTTCAGCAGCCCTGACTACTTCATTATCTGGCACTACCAAACAATGTCCTTGTGTGATTAGGCACTGAATCTTTTAATGAAAAGGATTTATGAAAATGCAGCTCCAGCTCGGGCCATCAGAGTCTGTTGCATAATGGAGCTGGACACATACATGGCACAGGTATTGGGAGGAAGGTCACTGGACATTTGCTCAGTGGGTGAGAGTCTGTCACTGCCACTAATGCAAAGAGGAACTGCTGAGGCCGGCTGCTATTCCTGAGGCCCTGATAGGTGCCAGGCCCCCTCTCCTGGCTACTTACAACACTTTGAACAATTCTGCAGAGTTGGAATTTTGGCCCTAATTTTATAGAGTCTAGGAAGATGGACATAAAAGAGGCTGACCATGCAAGCCAATAAGTGGCTGAGCTGTAAGATGAATTTGGGTTATCACATACTGCTTCTGCAAGCCTATGGACTTCCAGAAGTGGAAAGCAAAACAAAGCAAGATTAAGGATGCCTAACAAGATAAACTGTAGAAAGCTGACAGGTTAGACTTCTGGAAGTATTCTGTCAAAATAAAGGGGTGCCGAAACATCTTTTCAAACGTTGGTAGAAGATGCCTTTCTCAGAAATGAGCAGTAAAACTCAGCTCCAGTAAGTTAACTATTACAGGCCTGGAGCTCCTACAGGAGAATTACAGGCTGTAATTTCTGACTATTCTCTGGTGACATACTCAGCAGCAAGTTAATTCCACCCTAAATAAATGCTCATTATCTCTATGAGATGTCAGGACTGTCTTGGAGGTTGGCCCTTCCTGGGAATCATCCCTCAATGGTGATGGAATTTTTGGAATGGAGTGGGCTAGGAAAAGAAGGTAGCTTTATAATTTCAAGGCAAACTATGAGACATGCAGGGGGCTTGCACGGTTTAAGTTTGAAACCAAAACAAGTTGGTTGCTCCTACTGAGTTTTCTCCTGAACTTCTACTACATGACATAGTAGCCACAAAAGTCAGAGTCCAGTGGCTCATTCATCTATGGACCCCAACAACTGCTGGTGGTCCATATCTGCAGAAGTTGGGTGAGATAAGTTAATGGAAAGAAGGCAGTGAAAGAAGGATTTATTAAATAGTGATTAAAGAAATTAGTTTATCTCTAGCCTCTTAACCCCTTTCAAACAACAAAAATTGCCTGAAGTACACGGGCAAAAAAAAAAACCCTTTTACAAATACCAGCTTGACCCCATGTTTCAGGAATCAATGGTAATTATCCACTGCCACAGTAAGTTCCAAGTGGCTCAAAGTATTTTCCAAGATGCACACCAGCTAGCATCCTCTAACCATGCAGGTTCAAACAGCCTCAGGGCCAGGAGGAGAATCAGCTGTCATTGAGGCCAAAGTCCATCGTACAGGGAGGAACTACAGCCCAGTGAACTCCACTGTCTGCCCCACTCACACATGGGCCAGCCCTGGGTTTAGGCTTCAGGATTCCCGATTCTCCTCTGGAATTCTAATTTAGATCCCCGAACCCTGTCCACTTCGCCATGCTTCTTTCTTGTTACATCCCATTATTTATTCAAGAAATCAGCATAGAGTATCTGCCATGTACCAGGCACTGAGGATAATGGTCAAAGAAATAGACAACAATCTTGGCCTTTAGTATCCTCCAGCAGGAAGATATTGTAAGGTGTTAGGAGGTGATAAACACTATGGAGCCAGGAATGAGCAAAGGACATGTGTGAGAGGAGGCAGATGGCAATTTAAATAGGCTGGTCAGAGAAGGCTTCAGAGAGTAACACGGAAGCAAAAGCTTGGGAGAGCGTGGGAAAGAGCACCAGGGTACCCGTGCGGAGGTCGCACTGCACTCCCCCAAAGATCTGCTTATTCCTTCTTCAGGTCTTGAGATCTGCCCTCCTTCTCCCCACAACACTTTTCCTCTCCATGAAATGACTTTTTTTTTTTTTTTTTGGAAATCTTCACTCACACATCTCTTCCTCAATGAATCCTTTCCTAAAATTAGCCTCGCCCCAAGCCCAGCTGGTCCTGAACCCCTGTGGTACCTGTGTGGTTCACATTGCATAAATCTATGCACATTTGTGTTTTTAAAGGCCATCTGCATGGCTCCCACCTCCTGGAGGTGTGGGAATTTTATTTCTCTGCATTATTGCTTTTGCGTTTCTCTAAACACACCAGTTAGCTCTCTAGAACTCCACTCGAGGTGAGCAATTTCACAAATACACGACTGCGGCCGGCTGTAGATGCTGGCAGTGGGGAAAAGTAGGCTCTGTCCCTCCCTTAGGGGCTGTCTCATACAAGCTGGAAGCAGCATACCTCCCCCAGCTCTCAGGTGTGTCCCCTCCCACCTTTGTGTCCAGCTTTCTAGGTGACCAATGCCAGGCTGACCTGTTGTCTTGTTGGCCAGTGGGGAGCTGTCCTGGGAGAGTATTCAGCTCAGAGGCCTGATAGTCAAAATGCAGACACTTGAGAGAACATCATCCTCCCAAACAATGAGGTACCTGCAGCCTGAAAGGAAGAGTTTTCACCGCAGAAGGTGGGGAGTGCAGTGGGGTTTACCAACCAAAAGAACACAAGGCATTCTTTATGCCCTGGCCCAGCCTGAAATGAATCCCAAGATCTAAAGCAGCACGGCAACCTGTCTACATTTTCTGTCCCTTAGCACTTACAAAACTAAATCCGACAGGGCAAGGATGAGAAATGTAAACCCACAATCCAACATCTGCCTGGAATATCGTTGCTTTAAAAAGTGTTATTTAGGGGGACAGCTGAGGAGCTAGTATCATGCTGGTGGGAATCCTGCTGGGCCGAGGGGGCCAAGTCTCAGTTAATGATAGTGGATTTACCCTTTTTCACCGAAGGAGTGTTGGGACATGTGGAAATTATGCTGTGGAGCAGGTGCTGGCATAAAAAAGAGACTAATCCATGCTCTCTCACATACCTACTTGAGTTCTTTAAACCAACAGAACTAGTGTTTTGATGGGGGGGAAAAAAGGGGCCTCAATGTAAATGAAAATATCAATCAGCCTGACAGACCTTCCTCATTCCTTTATGAATATGTGTTTTTTACCTTCTTCAAGTGAAGACTATAGTTGAGGACACTTAAAGTAAGGGAAAAGTGAGCCAAGACAGAACAACAGATTTTACTGTCAGTGTTGGAAAGTAATTATCTGCTCTGCCTTGACCATAGCCTAAGTTCCAAAATGTGATGAGAAATGAGTCAATCAATCAACTTGAAATGATCCAAATGAGGAAAAGTTGGCAAATAAATAATGAGGGAAATGGGAGGGATCTAAAGACTATGGCCCAACGTGAGAGGAGTGAGGTCCCTGGGTTCAGAGAAGAGCCTCCCATTCACCAGCCTGTTATTCATACTTGTTAATAGCTCTGGACAAAGGGCAGAGAGAGCAAGAAATGTTTAGATGTGGTAGGCAACTATGGTTGTAGAGGTCAAAGAAATATAAAAATGGAAATGCAATGCACAAAAAAGTCAGAAGGCATATGACTGAATTTTAATTGAATATAAAGTAAATGGGGAATTGTATGCTTATTTTATTTTCCATGACTTCATAAAGAATTCAAAGAGGACAGACTTAAATTTAGAAAATTATCTAAAACTGAAATAACTAGATTAAAAAATGGATAAATGCACATATCTGTATATACATACATGCAAACAAAGTGGTTTTCTTGATGGTAGAGAGGTTGCAAAAATTGATTTTTTACAAATTTATTTATTCATGAGAGACACAGAGAGAGAGGCAGAGACACAGGCAGAGGGGGAAGCAGGCTCCCTATGGGGAGCCAGATGCAGGACTCGATCCCAGGACCCCGGGATCATGACCTGAGCCAAAGGCAGATGCTCAACCACTGAGCCACCCAGGTGTCCCTCAAAAATGGATTTTTAAGTCAAAACTCAAATTCACAATTTCCCATAGATTCCTCAGCGGTGGGCCAGAGCCAACTGACACTGAATAGTGAAAACCATGTGTTTATATCTCTTCACAGTTCCATATTTGGTGACTTTACATTGGCAGCTTGGAATTGATCACACTGCGAGTATTTACAGCAAAGAAATCAACAAATGCTACAAAATTCAGGGCTTTTGCCTCGTGGAGGGCTGATTGTTCAACATCTGCCAGCATACTACTCAACCTGCTGCAACTAACCCATCACATTTAAACAAATCAAACTGCTCTTCTATACCGGGTAATCACTTGAGAAGTTCAGGATCACTGGACAGGTGAAGATTATATTAGACCTTTGTTCCTTCTCTCCCCTCCTTGAGGTTATAGAGATCATATAGCATTCTTATTAGTGATATTTGTGCACATTAGATGTTTTGAATTCAAAACTTCCAGGGATACATAATACAATGCAAATTCATAATCTCTGTGGAGTGCAATAATCTGTGGGGTGAAACTGACAATGTTCAGGGTTCAGTTCCCACATGTCTGTTAATTTCATACCATGGATACAGGTTTGACTTAATTCTGATCAATCGCCCTGAAAGTGAATTTCCCTCTCTCTTGGGAGATGATGTTCAGGAGGACTGACCTGATCTGTCACCCACATCAAATTAGTGTGGCAGTTACGAGGTGGAGCACAGATGAATCAGCCTAAGGACAGGTGCAGGACACATGAGGATACAGATGAAGGAATCACCATAGAGGAAGAGATTTCCAATGAGAAGCCTCAGTCTGGAAGATATTCTCTTTACCTCCTAAAAGCAAGCAGGCATTAAAACCGCAGCTCTAGGCAGAAAAAAAAAAAAAATCCAAGTATCCAAAGGAACACAAGACCTCTCTGCACACTCACAAGATGCACAAGTATCTGACAGCAACAACGAGACCCAGAGACAGAAACAGGAAAACATCAGAAATACACCAGCTGAATTGCCAATGGTGGAGGCAAAATACCTTTTGAACATGACCTCTTGTAGCAGAGAACTGCACAGTCCTCTTTAGCTCTGGTCCAGTATTCAATGGAGATCAGCGATGCAGGAAATATATACACGATTTCACCAATATGAACTTCTTAGTTCATTCAATCACTTAATTGTATTTCATGCTCAAAGAAATGCATTTTATTGCCCAAAAGGCCAAATAGCTTCTAATTCGATCTGTAAACTGGTAAAACAGGTAGAAAGAAAAGCCTTAGGACAAGTTCTTAATGCTGTCCCACCCACATCTAGCTCAGGGTTTTCTCCATTACCCCGGTAAATATGGAATTTGAAATCTGTATCAGAATCACCTACTAGGGCAGCCCCGGTGGCGCAGCAGTTTGGCGCCTCCTGCAGCCTGGGGTGTAATCCTGGAGACCCGGGATCAAGTCCCATGTCAGGCTTCCTGCATGGAGCCTGCTTCTCCCTCTGCCCGTGTCTCTGCCTTTCTCTCCCTCTGAATAAATAAATAAATCTTTAAAAAAATTATTTTTTTAAAAAAGAATCACTTACTAGGGAGTCATTCATGTACTCCATTTTTAATTTGTAGCATATATTTGTTAATTCCTCATAAGCTGTATATGGCTTAGAATATAGTGTGAGTTCATTGCTTATTATTCTTTAAAATATCCTGTGGTCCCTCCCAGTTAAGAAGTATTTGTCGAGGGGCCACTACACAATGGGATGCCAGCAATGGGTTGGGCTCAGCTCAACACACCAAGGACACATACCCATTCTAGAACAGGGCCTAAGCAGGGCTCTTCCTTCCTGGGGCAGCAAGACTTCCCCAGGAAGCCTTGGAAGGTTTGGAAAAGCTCGCATCCTATTGCTGACAGGCCAGCAGTGTGATCTTGCAATCAAAAGACAGTGCCATTTCATTACTTTCCACATCATGCATGGCCCTGAAGAGGAACTAAAAAAAGAAGGACTCAGTGATTCACAAAACATCCATTCCTAAATGAGGAATAAAGCAAAGTTTGGACTTAGTAACCCCAGCTATCAGGCAATGTTCCTTCCTGCCAGACAGCAGTTGTGTTACAGCAGCAAAGCTAGTAAAGACAACCAACCACCTGTAAATACAGTCTAGTGGTTGCCCTGAAACAATCCGTCACTTTATACAGCACTTAGGGGAAACACCACCTAATAAACAACACCTAGTAAAGCACAGGAACATATACTACAGTAAAAGGACAAATCCCACTTACAACTGTGGTTATGACAGTACTTATAAAATTAGAAGCACTAATTTACTAGGGTGTACAGAGCCCCCATAACCATGTGATTGTAGATTTACTCAACTGTGTCTATGGGACTACTGCATAGAAGTAAGTAATTCTTCTCAGCTTTGAGCTTGGTCAGAAGATGCGATGGTTTACACTCTTGCTCACTTCCCAGACAGACACCACGAGTGGGCAAGAATCACCTAAGAGAAATGCTCGTTAAAGTGGGGCCAGGAGAGCGCGGCTCAGGGAGGGCTCCTTCTTTCGAAGGCTTCAGCCAGACAGGCCTCGGGTAGGATGGAAAGGCTCTCAGAGCAGGGAACAGGAATAACAAGAAATTTTTTTTCTATGGAGAAGAGCAAAGATTTGTGATTATCTAGAAATAAAAGAAGAAAGAGGAGAGCTGTGTCAACAGGGAAACAAAAGCGACAATAGGCCTTGGGAAAGACATTGTAAAGAAGGAGGTCTCTGAGTCCTTTGTGTCCCAACCAGCTAGGAGACCCTGAGGTGGAATGTCTGTGCCTCACACACCAGGACACAGAGATGACACAGATTATTTCTGTTGGTAATGAAGAGAGGGTTCTAGAGAGTGAAGAGAAAACAAATCAGTGCACGAAACAAGTCACGTTAAATTGCTTGAACATTGAGGACATAATTGAGTAAGTCCGTCAGGCAAAGAAAGGAGTACCAATATAGCTCCCGCTGTTAAAATGCAGTGATTTTTATTTTCCAAATGGCCAGTACTAAAGCTTTAGAGCTTCACACCTGGTCCTCTGGTCCCTTTCGGCTTCCCCTTGAGTTCCCCTACCCCACCCTACTCACACCGTGGCCATGTGCCCTCATGTGGCCCTCAAACTGGGCCCCAAACACTGTGGCTCATCACACGTCAGGCACTGCCCACTCAGGGTGCTGTATTGAGACATCGAAAGTGTTCTTTCTTGGGAGATGCATTTCAGAGTTCTTCTTCAACCCCAGTTCCTTGCCCTCCATCTGCCCTCATGAAACAAGAACAGGTCATAAATCCAAGAGACCAAACTGACTCAGCTTATTTCTACTGCACTATCTCATTTCTATTAAGTCAAGTACCACCGTTCTGGAGTCCTGGCGCCATAGCTGGGAGCAGACGAGTTAAACCCTTAAATTCGTGCAGGAGTAGGTATAAAATAAGTTTCCCACCTGTATCATTTTGCAGGGCACACCTGAAAGTGTTATTTACTGACACTGGGTAATGCAAGGGTACACCTCAAGCTGCTTTTCATCAAGGGGACAGGTGATGCTGTAACATAGGAAGTATACTGATTCCTCATGTGTAGGGGATCGAGTTTTTGGCCTGATCTTCCAGCACAAAAAGGTTCTAGGCAAACAGGTTAAATATCCTCCCATCTTTCCAAGAAACAGAGATGACAGCTCTGTAGAAAAGATAACGAATCCCTCTGAGAGACTGGTTTTGCTAAATTAATTAAACAAGGAGGCCATCAGACTGAGGTGGCTCTCGGGTCCTGGTGGCCTACATAAGCAAATCGAGACCTAAGTCTGTAAGTGCCTCTAGGTTACAAAACTGACAAAACCCAAAGACAGCCAATCATAAACACCCAACTAGGCCTAAGCATTAGCTAATCAAATAATTTCCTTTCCTTGCTACGGGACATCCTCTCTATAGAGGTCTTTTACCTGGCTCCGGTCAGTGGAGGGCTACTTCTGGTTTGCCACTGCCCTGATGTGAACAGATGTTTGCCTAAACTCTTAAAAGTCTTAATATGCCCCAGTTTATCCTCTAATGGTATATTCAGCTGAGAGAGGAACACAGACTAGGGCTCCCCTATGGCCAGCACAAAATGGAAATGTTGCCCAACTTGGTGGATGGAACCACAGGCTGAACCTGTAGCAGGTGTACTTTTCATAGTTTTCCTTTTCAAATTTCCATGTTGATAAAAAATGTGAAATTTCTATGCAACGCGAGAATAAACAGACTTCTGTTTCACAATCTGTACAGCAGATCTCCTCTACTTATCCAATATGAGCATATCATATATGATCATGTTTCTGATGGCTCTACTATTTCCCCTCCACAGTGATAAACGGGGGTGTGTGGATGCTTCTGACCCTGATGTGAGGGGCAGACATCTCTTGAGTCAGTGCGACCAACAGTGGGGGAAGGGGCAGTGTAGACATATGGAAACAGATTCAGGCAGGACCAGAACTATTTCCTCAGCCACAATGATGAAGGGTTTTTACCAGTCCCTTTAGTGAGGAGGAACTGGAACCTGATATCAAAACCCACTGTATGTCCTTTATAGTTTATTGTATATAATTACGTACCATAAACTGTGCGGGGTTTGCATTCCAGGGCGTGGGATTAGTCATTCTCAACAAATCCTTTTGTTGACTTCTCTAAGTCCCGGCTAAGAACTCAAAGCCTTCTCTGAACTGAGCCCCGTGGACTATTGTACCAACCCACTGAATTCTGTGTAGTGTGCCCCAGGTACATGTGCAGATGAGCGGCACCCAACAGACACACTGGGTGCACACCCTGCCTCCAGTACCAGAACGTGTCAGTAGTGCCAGTACGACCTCAGGCACATCTGTTTCCAGCACTGTACTGTTGCAGAGTCACCGCGCTTCCCTGTTAAGTTTTTCACTTTGTTCCCCTGTGCAGCTGGGACCTCATCTTGTATGGGAGCCCTGTTCCACGAAGGACCCTAAGGGATGGTGATGGTGTGGGGGGGTAGGGCGCTTCCAAATATCTAAGGCCTAGGTTGTTGTTTTAAACTATTTGGCTCACGTGCATGTCTGTAAAGCATTGCTAAAATTGGAGGTGTTTCAAAAGCAATGAGGAGCATATGAGAATAAGTGATCTAATACAGCGTGTGAATTCCTAGCAGGTTAGTCACTGAGCAAGGAAGCAAAACAGACCCTGTGTGCTAGCACACCTGATGTCCTCAAAAATACGTTCCATGTCTTCGAAGAGACTGCAATGTATCTATCTTGGAAACCCTACAAGTAATATTTGTGAAATAGAGATATTACAGATTGTTAATATTAGGAAACAAAACCCCTTTTTGTAATGTGTATCCTGTCATATGCTTGCATCTACGTTAATTCACTAGCATATCCAAGGTTGTAAATATGGCCTGCAATTGTGATGAAGCCATCCATGGAATAAGCAACATGATAGTCATGACCTCTCCCCAGAAAAATGCACCCAAGACATACATTTGGACTCTATTTCAGGAGATCTCAGGGCTCTAGAAGCCACCCATACCTAAGGTTCAGAATTGTGATGCCTGGTTCCTCGCAGGAATATCAGGATAACATAATCCTTTCCGAAAGGAATTTATAGGTGCTAGGGAGTTATCTGTCACATTGAGAGGGCAAGTCCACTGACAAACATCTCCTTCTTCACCTGGCTCTCCACTGGTTCTCTTGGTTGCCTGGCCAAAGCAATATTTATCTGTGAGTCCCCGACCAATAACTAATACATATGCAGCAACACACTATAAATCACAAGTGTAGGCCACAGTGGTCTATGTGGCCACTTTAGAGGCATCATCAAGACAATCCAATGCAGAGAGGCAGCAAAGGATGGAATCATCCAGAAGGGAGGAGGCTCAGTGTCCATTGAGAGAAGAATGGATAAAGAAGCTGTGGTCTATATATTCAATGGAGTATTACTCAGCCATTAGAAATGACAAATACCCACCATTTGCTTCAACATGGATGGAACTGGAGGGTATTATGCTAGGGGAGTAAGTCAATTGGAGAAGGACAAACATTATATGGTCTCATTCATCTGGGGAATATAAATATAGTGAAAGGGAATAAAGGGGAAAGGAGAGAAAATGAGTGGGAAGTATCAGTGAGAACATGAGAGACTCCTAACTCTGGGAAATGAACAAGGGGTGGTGGAAAGGGAGGTGGGTGGGGGGTTGGGGTGACTGGGTGATGGGCATTGAGGGGGGCACTGGACGGGATGAGCACTGGGTATTATGCTATATGTTGGCACTTTGAACTCCAATAAAAAAATATACAAAAAAAAAAAGAAAACACAGAAGGGAGGAGGCTGGACACAGATACAGGGTAAGTCGGAGAGAGTTCATCTGTTGTTGAAATCAACAAGATGTTGACAGTGGAGGCCCAGATGTCCTGTTAAGAAATGTCCCACTTAAACAGTCTCAACAAGCTGGCCAATGTCCTTGTGGGAACCAATAGTAAGGGCAGCAGCTGTAGTGAATGAATCACAAGTGTCCTTTCTACACATCTGACTTCAACTTGATCGTGCCCCTCCTCTGCGCCAGCTCTTCTGGTAGCTTCTCATCTCACTGAGACAAAGCTCTGAGGCCCTTGAAGCCCTATATACAATCTGTGCCCTAACCCTGACCTCTCTGACCTCATCTGCTCTCCCCTCTGTCCCTTCTACTCCAGCCACACTGGTCTCTCTGCTGCACCTTGTATACACCAGACACACTGCTACAGGACCTTTGCACTTGCCTTTTGCTCTGTGTGGAACTCTTTCTCCCAGGTATCCTTGCAGCTCCCTCCCTCCCTTTTTTTAAAAAAAGTCTTCACTCAAATATCATCTTGTCAGAGAGGCTTTCCCTGATTATTCTTTTGAAGATGACAACACTACTCTCTCCTATTCCCCATTCCCATTTTATTTCTCTCCATAGCACTAAGCACCATTTGACATGTTATTTATTTTACATATCTTTTGTCTTTCCTCAAAAGGAATGTAGGTTTCATGCAGGCAGAGATTTTTGTCACTTGCAACTCACTACTGTATCCCCAGGGGCTAGAATATGGCTAGCGTAGAGGCCCCCACCCTCTCCACGGGGTTGTTGGGGAGATTAAATGAGTTAACACATGTAAGACACCTAACACCACAGAGCATATAATAGGAATTATATAAATGTTGGCTATTATTTTGAATTTTGTTTTAAACTTCATGACAACCTAATGAGTAGGAATTACCATGCCGTTTTACACATAAGGAGACTGAAGCTCAGAGTAACTCACTTGGGGTGACACAGTAGCACTTGGCAGAACCAGGATTCAGACGCAGATCTCTCAGTTCTGTGCCCTCATCCCCCTCTCTCTGTTTTGTAAGTCCTGGGATAGAAGAGAGGCAGATCCGTTCGTTCTGGAACAAGCCCAGTGGCTGAGAAGGCTCCAGCCCTAGGGAGTGGGGGGCCGGGAATAAAGTTTCTTGGATCCAGAGACCTTTATGCTGCGTGAATCTGAAATAGCATGTGGCATTGTGTTTACTTCCTAACTTCACCAAAAAAATGTAATGGAGCCTGCCAATTAAAAAATGTTTTCATGACCCCAGAAAATCCATGTATTGGAGACATTTAGTTTAAACAGTCATTCTACCATAACAGGAAAAAGAGGTAGAGCAGAGGAGTTTATTATAACAGCTGCTTTCATACCCCAAACAAGGTTTGGCTGTTTTTGGCAGGTTGTACTGTACTAGTGTTGGCAAGAAGCTGACGGACTGCGTGAGTTTCCTTTCAAAAGATCATTTTGCTTCCTCAGAGAAACCCATGACTGGACTATCTAGTGTGAATTGCAGATGTTTGTTCCTCCTTCACTCCTCTGTCCTCCCGGGGCTTCCACCCTGCCGAGGTCTAAATGGGGCACCAGCCTGAAGAGCAGAAAGAGTGTGGGCTTTGGAATCGTGAAGATCTTGGGTAGGATCCAGTGTTTCCTTTCTTAGCTGTGCGACTCTCTGAGATGTAGTGTCCCCAGCCACGGGGCTACATGAGGACTAACTAAGGCAGACACCCCTCCCGGTACTGGCAGCTAGTATTAGGACATAGTTATTATTGCGACTTCAGATGGCTAGAGGCTTGAGTCCCGGTTTCCTCTGAGGGCTCTCCTGAGATGTTCCATTCTACAAAATGCACACAGCAGAGAGTGTAAAATGCAACTCCTTCCCTGGGGGCTTTGTAAAGACTGACTTACCTGCATTCCTCCCCTTCAAACCTACAAAGTGGGCAAAAAATGACACAAGGACAGATGTTAGGACCACGCCTTTCATCCCCCAAAGCAGGTATCATTGCTCTTGAGCTCCAAAGGGGGAGGAAAAGGCAGGGATAGAAGGGGACCTGATGATGGCCTGGAGGGTAGGGCTTTGCTGGGTTTTAAACTGGAAATCCTACAGGAAGCAGAAGGCTCCTGGCTCCCAGAACCGAGGCTGTGCTGGGCTGTGCCTCTTGCGACACCGAGTACACAGCAAGCGCCTGAAACCATTTCAATGCTAATGGCTTCCAGATGGCAGGAGAGCAACCAGCACACGATGCACTTGGCACAAGTGAGCCCAAGAGATCTGAGGCCCATGAGTCCAGCTGGTGGCCCAAACTCATAAGGAACCCAAGTAAATTAGAACTGGACCTCCAGCAAACTTGGATCCCCTGGCTAGATTGACCACACACCCTGCAGTATCCCAACCAATAAGGTGCATACTCCTCTGTTCTGCAGGGTATAGGTCAGCACAGAAGCCACCTCCCTCCTCCAGCAATGTTTGCTCCTCAGCATCCAAGCCTGAGACCCACAGACAGCACAGGTCTTGCTGCACAAAGGAAATGAGCTTCCCAAAGAACTTGGGATACGTGTGCTGGGCTGGGTTTTGGGACCCAAGCTGTAGTGGAGGGAATTTCTGGCCACTGCTGGCAGCTTTGAAGACCTATTTTTGACTTCAAAAGCCTTTCATCCTCTGTCTCTTCAGAGCCTGAACTTGGAGCATTTGCCCTTCAAAAAAACACAGGGGAGCCAGTGAGCAGCACAGGGAACATTGATTCAAGGGGTACCCCCAGGCAGGCACCTTTAAGCCCTACTCCTGAGCTCCAGCCTGGCAAGGAGTGGGGTTAGGGAATAGTAGGGGGGTCAATGGATGGCTACACTCTTTCCCCACTGAGAGGGCTGGGGTTTAATTCAGATGTAAAAACATCCCATACCCCAAATACCAGTTCAACCAGAAGGAAAATATGTGACCATGTACAACTTTAGCCTCAACTCCATATCTAGGGGTGATAATCCGAATATTTAATCAATGCTCTGGCATGGGCACTGATCAATCAGAAGGAATATGCCCTGGTGCTCCCCTGCTGAGCATCAGCCCTGCCTATATCCTGACAGAGATGTTTTAAAAATACCACGCCAATTACTTGTGGGTGGAATATCCCGGAGCAGCCAACACACTTTCCACTGTTGACAGGGAGCTTTCACTGCCTGGAGCTTTTCCTGGAGGGCACCCTGCTCCCTGGTCACCTGGCCACACAGCTGACAGTACATCAGAAAATGGACTGTATGCGCCTGTTGTGAATTAAAAACAAGAACTGTCATAAAAGTAGACAGACGAATGGCTATTTTAAGTTGCTACACTGTTTTGGGAAAGTGGCTGCAAGGACAGGTGCCGGGGTTTGGAGAATATTCTTCTATTCCTGTTAAACTGTGTAGAAACCCCAAGTGTATTGCTTTGTGAAACAAAACACTCAGATGTGGCTGCCAGAGATCCTTTAGGAGAAGGCCAACATCGAGTCCTCAAGGGCATGGCTAGGAAGGGAGAAAGAATGAAGCCAACAAACAGCACCAGGGCCCACCCTCCAGAAACTTACAAATCAGTCTTTGGATTATCATCACAATTGTAGATAACTTGCTCCTTACACACAGAAGCCCATACTGCTCTCCATGGGGAAATTCTGAGTGCCCAAGGAAATTCTAACAGAACCATATTTTGTTCTGTCCTTTCCAGACTCTTCTGACACACTGTATTTCTTCCCAGTCTATTTTCTTTTCTCCTTCTCACTCTTAGATTGCTACCCTCTCAATTCTCACCTTTCTTTTCCTTCTTCCCCTATAGCCAGCTCTCTGCAGTAGTCCCTTTGATTCTTATCAGTTCCATGTCTTCCTTCTGGTTCTTTCTTTTCTTCAGTGCCCTCAAGAGCCTTAACTCTGGACTGCCAGGAAGAACCCCTGGCTAAGGACAGAGCAGGGCAAGGTAGAAATGTGCAGGATGGTTTCTAATGATATGCCCACATTGGCCCAGGGTTCACTCTGGTCGACCAGAGCTGCATGGACTATTCACTCTTCTATCACAACACTAAATCTTCATTAGGATAAAAAGTTGTAACATGCAATCTAAAAATTGTGGAAAAGCAAAAAAAAAAAAAAAAAAAAAAAAAAGGAAATTGGAGGGAATAAAAGAAGAAACAAAAGGAGTAAAGAGCAGAAAAGAAAGACTCAACTTCAGAGTGATCACATCATACTCAGGTCAAAGTTCAAAATCCTAAAACTGTTTCTAATGTCCCACTAAGTAGCGGCCTCTTAGTGCTTCTGACAAGTGATTTAAGGGAAGTGGTCTGTTCCCAAGGGGGCTCATGAATCTCCATGCATGACAGTTCAATCAAGAGAGTCTGGAGTCACATAGTTGTAAAGGTGGCAACGCAAAGGTCAGAAGTACAAGGGAGGAGTTCATTCATCAACCCCGACAGACAGGCATGCCCAGGACAGCGCAAGGGACAGGAGCCATCTGGTAGCTTTGCTTGCAAGATCAGATTAAGAAAGTACCAGCCCAGAAACCACAAAGGAGAAGATGAAGCTGTATTTCCGGAAGAAAAAGCAAAGATTTCTACCCAAAGCTGAGGTAAGAGCTTTATTTTTTTTTTCCAATGATGAAGAAAGAATCCTACTTCCCTCTGATTTGAATTATTTTTAGCATACATGCCTCAGCTTTGATGCCCGACATGTCTGGCCATGTCTCTCTTCCCCTGCCTGAAATTTTTCAGTAGCTTCCCACTGCCTAGCCCGTAAACCATGAACTCCACTGCCTGGCACCTAAGGGCCATCATGAAGGTAACCTCCGCCTAACACTTCTTGTCTTCTTCCTGCATTCTCAGCTCAGACTTCAGAGGACTCCCACCTTCTGGAATACATTGCACTGTCTCATGCTCTTCCCTCTGCTTGATATACCTTCTCCTGTTTGCCTGCCTGTCTGCCCACATTTTACTCATCCTCTATAATCCATTTCCCAACTCCAGCTCCTCTGTGAATCCTGACTTCTAGAGGTTCCCTCTCCTAGATGCCCATGGCACTCGAATGCCATCCCACTATATGCTAATTATCTTTTTATTGTAATCCAGACTAGAATTGTATCTTTACAAATTTTGCAACCAGGACCTAGCACACAGGAAGCACCCCAAACTTATTCAGACTATTCAGATATCATTTGTTTGAATTCTGTATGTATACATATTTAATTTTATGCACACAAGGTCATGGTCTCATCACCACCTGCATTTCTAGGGTTGTGGGTTCTAATTAGGACACTGGTTAGAAGTTTCTGACCAGGGCCTCCAGGTTGGGATGGATGGGAAGAACAGAGGGAGTCATATATCAGAAATCAAGTTTGAAACCTGAAAATGAATGGCTTCAAGTGCTTAGAAATTTCCTATCCACAGGCCTCAGCTTTTAACTCAAGCAGAATATATATGTTTGCAGAGAGTGGGGCTAGAGCAAAGTGAGTGGGAGCAGAGAGAGGGGTACGGGATCTTGTGCAGAGTCTCTCTCCTGGTCAATCAACCAGGATGGCTAGTAGTTGCATACAAAGGATCATATATTATTTCCAACCATTTAAATTTCATTTTTAATTAGCCCTTTCCCAAAGAACCACAGAATGTCAAAGGTGCTGAGGTAAGCAGCTGAGTTTTATAAATGTCAAAACCAGTGGTGCCAGACTCAGAAAAAGTCAGGTAAGTACAGGAAGGGACCCCTTGCATTCCAAAGCATGTGCAGAAAAGCACAGAAGTGGGTATTTATGTATGAAGGAATTTTTTAAGTAGTCCATTGTACTGAGACACAATTCTACTCTAAAACCTCAATTTTCAATAAGTCTGGCATGAAACTGACAGGAGAAGAAAGGGATACCTAAATCTTGAGTGTTCTGCAGCTCTGAAATTTGGTGTAGTTTGTGCTCTATTAAAACAGTTCACCTCTCATTAGGAAAATAATTGCTGGATTAGCAAATGTCAAGAACTCATTATTTGGGCACGTTAAACAAGCATACCAGGTCTGTGGTTTTCTAGAGATCTAAAAAAAGCTACTGCCACCCCAGGGGAGACAGGAGGTTTCTTAGGAATTAGGAATACACTGCTCTAATAATCCATAATATACTCCTGATGAAGTTGTAGTAGTATTTCCACTATACATATGAGGTACATGGTGGGTTAAAAAGGCATTGCAGATAGCCAGAAGATGAAATATTATTTCTAGGGCAAAATGTATTTTTAAATGATCAAACATCTGCCTTACAAATTACCTTTCCTGTTCCCAGTTAGGAACTACCTGTATAAATCATTCAGGCACACTGATGAAAAATAAATCCCTTTTTCTTTCTATTTTTCATGCACAGAGTCAAGAATATAGGATCGATTTGTTTCACAAGTGTATGGTCTGACTTACTACTTTATACAGCACGTTGCTCAAAGGCAAGGTAGAGTGTCTCCTAAGTGTTCTGCATTTTATCAACGTAGAGCAGGTTTCCCTAACCTAGCAAATCTATGCCATGCGCAAATAGGACTCAGAAAAACGAAAAGCCTGGAACTCCGCAGTGAACCTAATTATGATAACAGTCAATAGGGATGAAGGGCCTTCCTTGCCTTAGCAAGATGGTGGGGGGGAAAGGGCATGACACACATTTCCATCCTGACACCCAACTTATTAGTGCTTTGCCCCTGTTCCTTTTTATTTATTTGAGAGAGAGAGAGAGAGAGAGAGAGAGAGAAGAGAAGAGAATACAAGTGGGGAGGAGGAGGAAAGGAAAAGGGAGCAGGCTCCCTGCCAAGTAGGGACTCCAGGATCATGACCTGAGCTGAAGGCAGATGCTTAACCAAACTGAGCCACCCAGGCGCCCCATGCTTTGCCTTTCTGAGCACCAGCTTCCTCCTCTATAATATGGTCATAATTACATGCATATCACAGAATTATTATAGATTAAGTGAAATCATGCATTTACAATGAATATGGTGAATGTGGTACATATTGGGTGACAAGTTACTGCTTCTTTCCTTGTAAAAATGCAATTCCCCTTTTGGGGTGTCTGCCTGCAGACAGAGAGCACATTTTTTGGTCTGTGCCTCCATGTAGTAGGTTTTGCAAGCCAGTCCCCACGGAAGAAGTCTTTTCTAGTACTGCCTGTGGGAAAGTCCAGCTAATTCTGGAGTCCAGGACTGTGAAGCACATCGCTGTGGCACACCTCAGCCACATCCTCCCACCTTGCCTTTATCAGTATTAAAAGTGAATTTTTAATAAAAAAAAAAGGCGATTGCCTAAATATAAGATGGGGGTAATGGCTTAGTAGTAGCATGAGGGGAAAAAGACTAGGAGTCTTTTTTAATAGCAAATTCATGATAAGTTAGTCATCTGGTGCAGCTAATGTGAAATATGTAGTGTGACGGGGGAGGGAGGGCAGTGATATCTCAGGAGGGAGATGTATGCACCCCCACACCCCAACTCCCCAAATGCCTTGTCATAACATCCAGAGAAAAATAAAATATCTGCCAGAAATATGATAAAACATGAAACAGAAAAACACAAGCTCACCTAGCTCAGCTGTGAAACTTCAGTTAAGATTATATTGGTTTTGTATCAACATAAAATAATTCTAGATTAAAACCTAAAAACCACATAACAAGTACTAGATCCAACTTCAGGAGAGGCCTGCCAATTCAACAAAAGATTGTAGCTTCTCCTCCATGCTAACCGCCTGCCCCATCTCTTCTCCACACTCAACCCAGGCAGCCAGCAATGCCTAGGATCAGGAAACACTCCAGAATAGTGCTTCTCAGCCTCAGTGGCATTTGATATACACTAGAAGTTTGGACAAATCTTGACCCCAGATCAGTCAAGTCCAGGGGATTCCAACATGCAGCCAAGGTTGAGAACAACTGCTTCAGAAGGCTAGTCCCACTCTAACCCAGAGGATGGTACCATCTGGACCACAAACTTAGGGAAAGCTGGAGAGAGTTGGGAGCTTGCTCAAAGGACAGTGACCAGGATAGTGACATAAGGTCAACTGGCAAGGGACATGGAGACAAGGACAGTACACTCAGGAGGGTGTCATGGACAACTTTAAAATACCAGAAACCCCGACAAGTCTAAGAAGAAACTGCTTTGTTCTCCCTGCATGGCTATCAAAGGGTGGGAACTGGAGGGAAATGGATTTCAGCTCTATCTCAGGAAGAGCTTTCTTAGAAGGAGAACTCTTCAAAGCCGAGGAGGCCTCCCGGGAACTCGCACCCCACAGCTGAACATGTGTGAGCACAGACTGGCATGAGCCCCCGCCGGGCAGAGATTCTGCAGGGGGACATGAGGCACTGAATGGGGCAATCGGACTGGATGGCTTCTCAGGTCGGGGCAGCTCCGTGATGCCAGGGGCTCGACGCGAGTGATGGACTAAACTGCCAACTTTGCACGGCGAAGAAAACAGTTTTGTTTAGCTCAGGAAAACAAACCCATTATAAACCTCACCAAACGGATAAACACGAGTGGGCGGGGGCAGCAGAATAAACCCAAGACGATTGAAACGCTCCCAAGTTCTTTCCACAATACCATACAGTTCATTAGAACAATTCAAAATGCAGCAGTGAAAGGCAGCTACACTGAATGGCCTGGCCGGACAGCTCTCTGGGAGCCTATCTGCTGATTTAAGAAGGCAGACACTCTGGAGGAGCCCCCTGCTGTTTATATGGTTGTCCAAGTTAATTATCCCTATATTTCCAGATGAAGTGAATGGTAATCTGTTTATCTAGGTCAAATATTTGGAGCTGTCTTTGTCCCTTGATAGTTGTACAAAAATACATAGTGTTGTCCTTTTGGGCACTATAAGATCAGGTTAAAAAAATAGCATCTACTTCTTTATAGGTTCAACACCATAAGCCCCTATTTGTGAAGTAGTCTAATTAGACCTAACTCTAAACAAGTAGTTTATAATGTGGTTGTTTTGTTTTGTTTTTTTTTTAAAGAAAAGAAATTCTGAATTCATGCCATATTTTTGTCTGGAATTTATGAACGTATCCCCATAGATATAATGAAAAGCTGACTTCTGGCCTCTGCAACCATTCCTTAGAGTAGTAACTTCCACTGCGTAAGGAAAAATGCACACTGCTACCACAGACAGCTAATGCGGTGCTGGTGTTGGTTACCAGAACAAAGTTAGATGTGGGGTGTCGGAGTGGAGTAAGAAAGTTTGTATGTCACAATGTATGTGGGGAGGATGTGATTTAATACGCAAAATAAAATCTCTGGAGGAGTAGGGGCTTCCTAATGGCATCTACCAGATGTCCTTTAAGGCTGATCTTATTTTGGATCAAGTCACCCAGAGTGAGCTGGGGCATGGTTAGGATGGGTATGCCCACCATGGAAAAAGAGGATTAACAGGGAACCTGCTGTGGGTGGGGAGAAGGCCAGGCTTGGTTTGGTCCTGAAGGAATGGAACATTCAGAGGACTGCAGGATCACTGAGCAGTGAAAGTTACAAACTCCCATCTAACCATGTCCCTTTGAGCTACTTTTCTGTACTAACTAGATCCAATGTACCTAACATTATTACACGCAAGGCACCTAACCAAATATGAGCATGCAGCAAAGACAGGAAGATGAAGACAATGCTTGCTGCCATGTGGAATCCCAGAAGGATAATGCTACACCACCACCATTGGCATCACCTGGAAGCTTCTTAGATGCAGCACCTCAGGGCTCTTCCCAGACCTACTGAATCAAACTCTGCATTTTAATAAGATCCTTAGGTGATTCCTTTGGCTTATTAAAGTTGAGGACTACTTCAGTAAGAGTTTCTATCCTCTCATTTAAAAATTAAAAAGAAAAAAATTAAGACTACTTTTTTAAGGACAGTTTTAGATTTGCAGCAAAATTGAGGCGGAAGCTAGAGAGATTTCCCATGTACTTCCCATCTCCCAACCTGCACAGCCTCCCACATTATCCACATCCCCCACCAGAGTGGTACAACTCTTACAGCTGATGCACCCACATGGACACACCATAATCACCAAAAGTCCATAGTTCACATTAGAGTTCATTCCTGATATAAATTCTGTGGGTTTAGACAAATGTATAATGACGTATATCCACTATATGGCATCACACAGAGTAGTTTATTGCCCTAAAAAACTCTGTGTTCCATAGGTTCATTCCCCACCCCTATAACCCCTGACAACCACTGACACTTTTACTAACCCCATAGTTTGCCTTTTCCAGAATGTCACATAGTTGTACTCTTATGGTATATAGCCTTTTCAGACTGGCTTCCTTCACTCAGTAGTAGGCATTTATGTCTCCTCCTTGTATTTTCATGGCTTGATAGCTTCTTTCTTTTTAGTGAATTATATTTCATAATTTGGATACACTATAGCTTTATCCATTCCCTACTGAAGGACATCTTGGTTGCTTACAAGTTTTGGCAATTAAGAGTAAAGCTGCTATACACATAGGTGCACAGGTTTTATGTGGACGTTTTCATCTCCTTTGAGTAAATGCCAAAGAAAATGACTGCTGGATTGTACAGTAAGAGTATGTTTAGTTTTGCAAGAATGACCTTTCATTTTTTAACTACAGGGTTGGGGCCCAAAGAAGTTAAATGATGTGTCTGTCCAAGGTCACATCACAAATTCATGGCAGCCGTGGCTAGAACAAACATTTCTTGATGCTTCATCTGTAAACATATTTTCTTGCAGAGAAAGAATGGATATGGGAACCAGGGAGACCTGAATTTGGAAGCTCTGTGCCTCAGTTTCCTCACTTGTGAGCACTAAGATGTTACTACTTCCCCATAATTGTGCGTAATTATGAAGACTTGGTGAAATAACACACCTGGAGGAACTCATGGTTCACAAAAACTATAATTTCCAAAAAGTTTTTGTTTCCAGTGATACATTCTAGGGTCACGGAGCCTCCAGAAGGGTTCAGGTGCACACCTAAGGCCTGAGGGGCTCTTCACGTAGTGAGTTTTGTTGGGCAAGAATGGAGAACTACTTCATCTGCTGAGAGCTGGGGTACCACACTGCCGCCCATGTTCTTTAGACTGTTGCCCAAGCTTTATATAGATCCCTGGATGTTTCCAGTCCTGTTTTCTAACACGGTGACATGCTCACTTTTGGCAGATTAATTGGTAGAGTTGTCAGCACAGCTGCCTTTTATTGCCAATAAACTTGGGTCCTCTGAGTTGTGGCCTTAATTATTTGTTATTTCTCTTTCCAAGGGGGATAACATATGTCCTCCTTTAAGCTGGTGTTTTCTTGCATCAGGACAAGAAACCGAAGAATGCACTGAGGAATTTATCATATGGCAGTGACTAGGAGTGCCTTAGAAAAGTAGTAAACTAGCAGAAGCTGGAGTACCCTTATACTAGCCTTTTTCCTTGTTTTTCTTAATCCTCTCATCCCCCCTTTCTCATTCACCCAACCCCCAAAACCCATGCTTAATGGCAAGAGGCAGAGAAACATCTGCTTCTAGTCTAAACCTCATGATACAATTTCTGCCAGTATGATACTGTAAGTTCCCTCTCCCCACTTAAGAAATATTTGAGGGCTTTCATGCCATACTGCAATTGCTCAGTGATGTTTTCCTATGCAGGGATGTATTTCCTATTTCAATTGAAAACTGATCAATTTCTCATAGCACCACTGATTCAGATACAACCTATATACGACTGTATTTTTATAGCTTTTAAAAATGAATAATGTAAGAAAATTCAGAGACAGCATTTACAGTTAGGCAAAGATTGTTTTGATTAGCATAATCGCTGTACAAATTGTGTAATTTTTAAAAGCTTCAGAACATTTTTGGACTCATCACTGTTTTTCCTTACATGTGACAAAATTAACGTCATATAAAGCAAAATCTCGTTGAGTTTACTTTTTACCCTACCAAGAAATACTCAGTTCAGCCAATAATTAGCTCTAACACTGGAGATCTAGGGAGAATCAAAGAAAGACGTAATCCATGCGGGAACACATAGGTCTGTTTTCAGCCAGTAGTCTCAGGATCTTCCCTACAAAATGGTTTACCAGATTTGCTGTTAGCCAGATACACAGATGTGAGCTTCACTTTCTTCACATCTACCTTCTTGTCAAGGAGCTAGTGAACTGTAAAACAATCTCAGTTGGACAGCAGGAGGAATAATGAACAAAAAGAACTTGGTAATAAGCCATCTACATAATTGGTCCATGAAAAAAAAATCAAGCTAAAATGGTAATTTTTAAGGCTGTTAGTAGCACTCAGCCTCCACAATAGCAGGACACAGTAAACTACTTATTATACTATTTTATTATAGTGAAATACCACCTCATTTTGAATAGAAGCCTTGTGAAATTGAATTAGATTTGATGTCTTAACCAAAGTTATCTGTATAATCTCTAACTAAATCTGCCTAATTGGGTCATCAGCAATGGCTCTTCTAGCCATTAGTCTTAATTAGCATGGCGCCATCAATACTGTGCATGCTCCTGTGGCTTCCAAGTAGGCGCTAGCATCCACCTACCTCTTTATGAAGAGATTCACTCAAAGTCTTTGTATGCATGTGGGTCTCGCCAAATGCCAAGCATACATGCAGTCAAGTTTGTAAACCTCGGCTTTAATTTGCTGAAGCCATTTGATTAACTCTCTGTGGCCACCCAATGTCCCACAGCTAGTATGTTACAAAGATGGAATAAATAGAGAATATTGGAGAAATAGTGGAGGGTATTCTTGGCAACGATGGGCTACCAACTAATTAATGTGACATTAAAGCTAGCTTTCATCACAAAATCTGATTCTCAGGGACACCTGAAGAGGAGTAGACACATCAGTGATTGCAATAACTGATTGTGCTTATAAAATTCTTACCTACCACTGCTCCCTTTCTTTCAGGCCAAGGAACCATTTGAAGAGCACACACCTTTCCTTCCAAACCAAGGTTTGCTTTGTACTTTCAACACAGACAGAAGTTTATCTTTGAGTCACCCTGCCCCCATCTCTGCACTCTTCTGCTTTCTCCTGAATGCCATCTACCTGCTCCTGGCATGCTCATGTGCCTGTCAGCTAGTGAAATTTCCTTACATGCTGCTCTCTTCCCTAACTCCCCTTGATTTTGAGTATCCCCTCCTTCTACAACAAACACTCACTCCCTCTCCTGAAGAGTAAACTAGATGTTAGGAGGAAAGCAACCTGTCTACATTATTCACAATTTACTGTGAAACTACAACAATTTACCACAACTCTCCCAAGGACATTAACAACTGAAAGGATAAGCTGATTGATAATATTGAATTTGTAACTGATAGACTTCCAACCAATGTAACCTTGAAAAAGAAGCTATTTCAGGCTGAATTAGGAAAGAATGTTCAAAAAGCAAGATATATATTCCATTTCACACACACGCATCCATGCCGTAAGATATATGCAGGAATTTTTTAAAATGAGATAGTGTTATATATACGAAAATGGAAACTCTCCAAGGTACTTTAACCAGCAAGCCCCTTTGGGGAGTCTTTAATCCAACCACAAGGTCAAACATAAGGTCATCCCTGGTCTTCCACTACTTCAGAATAATCATCCCCTCTGCTCCCTTTCTTCCACGAGAGAATCAAGCTCACTCGAATGCCACCCACAGACTCAAGCCTGAAGAACAGAGCTGAAAATTTGGCACAGCACTTCTGAAAAACTGCTAATTCCTGAGCCCGGCCAATGGATGTGGAAATCTCATCCGTGGTCGAAATCACACTCACAGATCAGGCCACAACTACAAATCCATTTTCTGCCATGGTATTCAGACCTCATCTACAGCTTTCTGGTGTCTAGCTTTTGTTGTAACTGAAAGGCCAAAGATAAGATCCTGATGGAATTTTTAGCATTAAAAGCACAAATAAATAAAAACATGAAAAGAACACACTGCCAGACTCTTATTTCACAGGACACCATGTCAACCTGAGGCCTTTCCCAGGACCCATCCGTGTTTTGCCCAGCAGGGGGCTACACTGCTCCCAATCACATGTGCATTTCCCAAGAGCAGACCTCAGATGCTCCCAAAATCTGGGAAAGGAAGCCAGTCCTGCTGCACAAACGTTGGTTTGTTACGGAAGCACAAACGGCTTACACTCTTGTCCTTGTAAGAGCTATTTTTGAAAAAGAGGCAAGATAAGAAACTTGAATCAGAATCCTTCAAAGCAGAAACTACTCTCTGGGACCCAGATGCTTTCAGAGATGTTCCATTAACTATTTCAAGGCACTAAGAATCACTCAGCAAATGACCCTTTTCTGTACTTTAAAGATTAAAAAGATAATGAAGGCAAAGATTCTTTTGGTGCATGTGTTATAATCCCTAAGACTTACGAAGGTCCTGTTTTCCTAATGCCCTTGTCACGGTGTAGCAGCAGGTCACAAAGACACAGGGTGGTCCTCTGCCGCTACACTGGTGGGTCAGACATCATATCCACAGCAGCAAACTAGTGTCAGGAAGTAACCATGCAGGTGGCTGTGGGCAGCTGTATATTGATAGGGAACTGGTCTCTCCCTCCATCCCTGCCTTTCTTCCTTTCTTGTGTGAATTTATAGTTTTATTGCAAAGCATTTCTAGATAATGGGTTTTTTCCAAACCAGTCTCAGGTTTGGCTGCCAGAGGGTCTTGCTCCCACTGACTTAACATGAACTCCATATTTAACAACTTGGGGGGCTGGAGAGAAGAAAGTTCTTTGGGCACGTAGCTACTTTCATCTTGTAGACTCCCAATGTTTTGAACTGAAAAAAGATTTAGGAGATGATACATTCTCTCATTTTTAGGAGTAGACACCAACTGGCTGCTAACTGGAAAGGGGTGAGTGGTAATGTGTGTGCCCAAACAGAGAAGAGGAAAAAAATATTCTGGAATGTTTTACCCTGACTGATTTGGGGATGGGTTGCTTTTGGATATATTTGGCAAGGAATTACATCTAAAATGTCTCAATTTTTGAGTGAATACACATGTGTTAACAGGTCTGACTGCTATATGGAGATCTGGTATCTCCTCCTGGGCAATAAATTGGGGATATTTGGTGCTATCTTGAGATCACCTATTTGAGTGTCTGTGGATCTCTGGTTATGAGAACTCTTGATGATCGGGAGAAGATCCTGTCTTTTGGGATACTAGTTTACAATTTAGTGCACTGTGTCAGTGGTGGGATGATGTCTGAATTTTACTTCCTATCTTTGGATTTCCAGGGAGATCCAAGAGAAAACAGTCTATATCCACAAATTCTCTGCTGCTCACCAAAGTAACTAGATACAAGTTAGCTCTTTAGATGTTCAAAGAAAAAGTAGGCAGGAGGCAGTAAGTTTATTTTTACTTAAGTAGAGTACTCAGAAAAGCAATTATTGCAATATACAGAGTTCAAGTTCATCCTTATAGCTACAGTGAGCAAGTACCTTTGGGAAGATTTGGTCATTTACTATCAACAGATAAGATTATTTAAAGTTTCTACAGTATTTGTAGAACTAATCTTAGATTATACGAGAACATGCATGTCCACATAATCATACGTGGCAACATATATTGTATGTTTGGTAAACAGAAGATTGAAAGAACAAATCCTAGGATTGTGTCTAGCCAGTATATACCAGAGACCATCCAGGGGGTATAGGAACTAGGAAATGCTTTTCTTTCCATAAACAGATGCATCGTGTTAGCATTCCTACCCAAGGAGTTGGTATTTTTCTTTGGGTTAATTGCAGGGTGTGTTCCATACCTACAGCGTATGGAATTTTTTTTTCCAACTGGCAGTACTGTAGCCTGGTGGCTACTGAGTTTGGTTATCATAACCTATAATTCATTAATCCTTTTCGTAAGTCAGGTGTGTCATGGAAGAGAGAAAAATAACTGTACTAAGAGCAAAAGACCCAGGTTGTGATCCTTGTTCTCCTAACCCATGCACGTGCCAACCTGATCAAGCCTTTAGTTTTCTCATCTGTGTTACGGGATAATCAAACCAATCCTGCTCAAAGTTTTATGCAATTCAAACCCTATACTGGGTGGGAATGATGGAAAGATCTTTTGTAAATTATACAATGTTGCATAAATATGTGGAATTTATTTTCTATATGTGGTGAAATTTACACTGTTTAGATGCTATGTGGTGAATGCCACAAGCCTTCTGAGACAAAAACAAAACACACACACACACACACACACACATAGCCTGTTGGACCTATGTTTATGTTTCACACAATTGCTTCAGCTGCTAAGGAAAAGGGCCTAATGTCAAAGAATGCTCAGCCCACAGCTTTGCTTGTATAACGTAAGGGCTCTTTTCTGCACCCACCTTCAACTTAGAGTTCCCAGCAAGACTCGTGCTGTCAGGTCAGGGAACTCTACTTAGCAACCCAGCCCTAATTCCAGGTCAGTTGGAACTGAGCCACGGATTACACTATTAGTCCAGGATGACCAATTACTTTCCTTCCATGATTAAACATCTTTGGAAAAGACTTTTTTGTTGTTGCATAACCCAAGGTTCAAACTCTTTTGTTCTTGAGGTCTTTGACAATGAATAGAAGCAGAAGTGCACTGCCTGCTGTCCAATACTTTTTGAGATCCCCGTTGTAAGAAATAATATTCATGGATGATTGCCTAAAAGATATAAAGAACTTCTATTCCTTTATATACCCCAAATAATATCTGCACATCAAGCAAAACCATCAAAAAGCAGCAGGCTTAGACTGCTCTGCCCTGTGTACAGCTGCTTTTACTGAATTACACCTTGGCAGTGTGCCATTGCCTTGCAGTGAGGGACATTACTAGAAACAGTTCTATAAAAATTGCTAGTGTAAGAATATTGTTGAAGATATTTCCACTGTATCCCCCATTGAGTCTTTGATGAGAATCAATGGAGAAATTTCCCTTGGGCCTTAGTTCCAGCAAAGGCCTGTTTTTCTGGCTTTTTTCACTAGTTCATATTTCCCTTTTTGCTGTGGCATTTAGGAAGTACAGAGTGAATTTTTTTTCAAGATTTGAGAGAGAGAGAATGTGTGCATGAAAGCAGGGGGAGGGGCAGAGAAGGAGAGAGACTCTCAAGCATATGTCCTGCTGAACTCAGAGCCCAACTCGGGGCTCTGTCTCAAAACCCTGAGGTCATGACCTGAGCTTGTCCTACCTCTAACAACTAACTATACATAAACTACATATGAACAGCTAACTTTCATGGTCTTTTCCAGCCTCATCCCTCATACTTCCTATGATTTAATTTCTTCTTTCTTCTTCATGTATTTATTATGTGTGTTTCTGTAAACTCTCCTAATTTTCTGGAGGATAGATGTGTATTTAACCAATGGGCCCTGCATAAGGCTTTTCCAGATCCCGACTTGCCTTTCTGGTTTTGTCTTTTGCCATTTCCCACCATGAATCTGTGATCCAATCACACTGACCTGCATCATGACCTGACTATGCTGTGCCCTTTTGTGTTGCTCTGCATCTGCCTATGCAGATTCCTCTGCTTAGAATACCCTTTGTCTGTTTCTTAGCCAAGTGAAATCCTGGTAGAACTCAGAATTCCCATATAGCTTTTCATCCATGCAACCAGTGTGACATTTACAGTCTATCCTAGTACACTATGTATACACCTGTGTCCTCTGCTAGACTATAAACTCCCTAAAGGCAATACCATTTGCATTTATCTTTGTATCTCCAGAGCCTAACCACAGTTCCAGGTATACAACAGGTGCTCAACATATGTTTGCAAAATTAACAAGCAAATGAATACTCCTATTCCAGCACCAGCGCTAGGGCCTCTGGGAGGCTTGTTACCAAAGTTGATAACAAGTTGCATTTCAATATTCACGTGGGCTTGATGATGGTGGCTGCTGGAGGCACAGGGACAGGTCATGATGTCTTCCAGAGTTTGAGATACGTGGCTACATCAGTTCTTCCTCAGAGCAGACCCCAATCCTCAAACTTCCTTCTGGAGACAGGAATACAGGGATGCTATTTTCCCCGCAACACTTGCCTATGGTATTTGCTGCTTGGTCAAATTCCAGCTGTTTGGCATAGATGAGGCTAACACTACCACAACAATCAAATGGAGCCAAAAACATAAAAAGCTACACCTGATTCTGCTTTGTGATTCCATAGGACAAAGAAGAAGGGCTGAAAAAGGGAGCAGGTGGGAAGCAAACTGATATACTAGGGGCCTGGATGGTGTACACATACATAGGAGTTCTGAGGAAAGTTAATACCAGAAAACTATTATTCAATAAATTTCCAAACAATGGGATGGAAATGACCCTACCATAGCCAGAATAATTTCTCATTTTTTCGAGTCCAAAATATCCATGGGATGATGAAATACAACATGAAAATAGCATCACGAGTTTGCAGAAGAATATTGCACCAAAACACATTTAAAGGGCATTGCAGAGCGATGTTTAATATGGTGAGCAGTAAATTTCTGCCTTTCAGGTTTCTTGATGTTTGCTTTCCTGGAAACCTTACAGTAAAACTAATAAGATGACTACAACTTCAACAGGAAGACCATGGAGTCCAACACCTCCCTAATACAAATGGGCAAGTGGAGGCCTTGTCAGATACACTGAGTTATCCAACACTACACAATGAACACTATACAATACATTGAGTTATCCAATACTACACAATGAACTGGCAAGAGAATCAGTGCTTGATCATCAGTCCATTGTTCCTCCCAGGATATCAATATTGTATCAGCTGGCTCTCGGTAGTCCTTAAACAAAAATTAAGTACAAATAACCAGAAGCTCCTGGAAGAATAAAACAGCCCACTTGTTGCTACATGAATACCAACTCAGTTTAAAAAAAAAAAAAAGCCCTGTAGTAAAGGCCTAACAGACTCAGGTAAAAGGTTTGAGCAAGTCATTAATGGGTACAGGGACAGGGACAAGGTTGCAAAGAAATGTTATATCTTCAAGCTTAGCATCTGGGACTGATTCTGCAAATGCTTGGGGAGAGCCTAGCATCTGCTGACCCAGGTGATGGAAGAAGGAGAGGAGGTGAATGAAATCCGGGTGTGGAAGAATGCACAGAAAACTAGGTCTCAGACCTCCCGCTCTATTGACAAATGCATTATGTATGTCACTTGGCAACTGGGACATGGTGTACATCAGCAAAAAGACACTCCGGGTTTCTGCAGTTGAGCTAGAACACAAGGCCCTGCAAACAGTTCACAATGCAGTTGGAAGTGCCATAAGGAAGACAAGAGTTTTGGTGCCTTCTGGTTTCAATTCAGGCATATCCCAGTTTTAGGGGGTCGCATGTGTCCACCATCCCTGGGCATGCAGAGCACAAGGGAAAGGCTCACGTAAGGATATACTGACTCAAGCATGGAAAGGGCACTAGACATTTTTGAGTTTCTGATTGCCTTTTTTAAACAATAAAAACATGGATCATAATCCTTCCCAGAAAAATGTGAGGTTAAAAGTTTAATCTGAGTTCACAGCACACACATTCCAAAGGGGCACTGTACTTGGGGAAATTACTCACCTAGAGTTTATATAAGTTCCGAGGCGATTAGAGTCAGCCGACAAATTGGAGCCAGGACACGTTTACATTGAAGGCTTAAAATGTAGATTCCTCTTATGAAAAGAAAGAATGGGGGGGAAAATCACCCACCACCCAATGTTTCTTGTTAAGGGACCAGACCCCATTAAGTGTCAGTCCATCATCTCAAAGAGTGTGGAAGATGCCAACACACGATCCCTCTCTGTCCCTCTTGAAAAGCAAACGTCACATCTGCTTGCTATCAGCATTTATCTCACAGTGTGCGTCTGACTCATTTGGAAAACTCAAAGCACATGTTTATTCCTGCTGAGGAACCAGCCATTACTGTGCTATTTACAGGTCTTCTGGAACCCAGAGCACACAGTGCTGAAGAGAACTGCCAGGGAGGTGGGCTGGGCTCTTGGTGCTGCTTGGTTTGATTACTTTGCTCCCAGCTTTGTAAGTGAAGAGGACACTCTCCTTGTCCTCCTGGGAGCTCTCCTTCACTTCCCAGCCTGGGTCACAACTCACTCTCCTTCTTAGCCAGTCAGCATGGGTGAGGATCCCAAAGCAAGTGTGTTTGGGAAAGAGTGAATGAGAAACCCATGGCTTGTTAGTTTCTGGAAACAAATGGCATTTGTGCAGGAACTCAAAAAGTCTTGGTCACAAAATGAAAGCCATGCGCTCTTCCTTTTCCTTTACGCTGTCTTGGGGATGACTCCCAAGTGATGGCAATACAATTCTCACCTCGGGCTTCTTTCTACGGCCTAATCTGATTTCAAGTGGCTTCTCTAACAACACTGAGGATGAATGCAATGTGAACCTACCTTTCCTGGGCCTACACAAGGCCACATTCTGGGTTGAAGAGTGAAAATTCATTGGACTTAGGTCTTTGTCTGTTGGATCTTTTTATTTTTTGTTTTTGTTTTTTTTGTTTTGTTTTTGTTTTTGCTGGGGCGCCATTCTGCCAAAATTCACTGCAAAGACACGGCAGGTCAACATAAGTGCCTCTTATGAGTTAGAGAAAGGTGCCCTCCAGACAGATCAACCCTTCTGGAAAACTTTCTGCACAGCAAAACCTGCACAACTTAATGCAGCACAGCTTCCAGGCTTTTCTTACCAAAAACCTTGAAAAGTGATAGAAACTCTAAGGTTTGTTTGCCTTAACTGGAAAAGCCACCCTGGGATGATTAAATGCAAGAGGCCAAAGGTTCAAATCAAAACCTACCATATACCTCTATTTGTATTCTCTGAATGCTGAGTCCCACAGGGGGCTAGATGGTGAGGCTGGCATGAGTTATCTCTACCCAATGGGCCTCCATCTGGCCAGATGAGCTGGTAATACTCAGCTTGCCCAAGAACCAGCTTCTAGATGGAACGTGTTGCTCTGGTGAGTTTGTGTTCACTTTCTTAAGCTGCTTCCTTAATTCTGCATACTTCTGGAAAGACAGGGAGATCTCCAGTCCTCTTCATTTGCATATGTTTTCCCACTTCTCATCAGTGGCCTCTATCATCCCTCAGATTTTGCAGGAGGGTCTGTCCCCCTGATGCCACACCTACCTTTGGACAGGCCACCAACCTTAGACCATCAACCTTCATAGGTGTCATTTCCTAGAGCAATGACTTCCAAGCATTTGAACATATAACCCCCGACTTCCCTACTTTATTTATTCTTTGTTAACTTATAAGTTATCTACACAGGTTATCATCACTTAATAGTGCAAGGCACAAAATATACTTAGAGTGTGATTTATCATAACAATTATACATGTACATTTTCATCCATATCCTCCAGTGACATTTTAATAACTTTGAAAGTTTTCTGGCCAACTGCTTGGCAAATCACATCAGTGACATCAGACTGTCACTGCTTCTACCTTGTAATACTGTCACCTTGTAATGTGGTTGGCAAACTATTTTCAGGAAGAATAATGGAAATGTTTCCCATGCTGGTTTTTTGTCTGGTTTTCTTGGAGATGTACCGTTAAAAAGTGCTATCTTTAATCCATGGTTCCTTTACAGGAGCCTTTTAAAGCCACATGTCCATTTATGGAGGCTAAAGCTAGATAATACAACTGTTAAATCCATTTAACCAGGCATGGAATACTCTTTGCCTTTGAATTTGAGGACTTGGAGACAGAAGTCTAAATAAAGACTGACCCACTCTTTCACTTAGAGTTCATACTATGTCACCCAGCCAGGAAAAAAAATGCAGAGGGTTTTGGGGCCACCAGAAAAATGAGAGTTTCACAGTTGACTCCACAAATCTACATCATTTCTGGTTCAGAGCACTTTCTAGCAAGAGATGGAAAGTTATAGATACTCTGTATGTTCAAATGCCTTAAATGCCTCTAAAAGGAAGCAGGTAAGCTATATGACCTTTAAAAAAGGCATTAGAAAAGAAGAAGAAAGTAAAAAGCAGGGTCTGTCTTCACTCATCTTTCCTCCATGGACACTTCAAAAAAGCATGGGAACTCTAAGACAGTGGTAAGGGGGGCATGCTGTTCCTCCTCCCATCAGCCACATTGCCACTCCTTCAGCAATAATACCTACAGTCTTAACACCTTCTGTAAATTGATTTTGTCACCCCATTCTAGGTTTGAAAAATTAGAGCTGCTATATACATTTTCAATCTCAAGGGTCATGATTTCTAGTTTTTGAGGAATGTTGCTACTCTATCCAAGAAAAGCAACCACCGACAAGATGAAAGGAAGTAGCCACAAATTCCCCTTTCCACCCACCTCTCCGGTAAAAACACAGGATCAGCGCATTTCTCCAATGTTGCCAGTGAAGACTTTTCTCCAGCGCTTGAAAACTGGCCCTTCTGACCCAGGTCTCCTCTCCATGCATGAGGCTCTCTCTGAAGGCAGAAGCAGCTCTGTGCCTTCAGCGAGCCTCATTAACGGAAGGGAGCCGGGGGGAAGGGTGGGTGGCTGCCAGGTCAGTTGCAGGTAAATTCCACAGATGGGAAAAGGGGATTCAAACTGTGGCAGCGTTAGAGCAGTTACTTAACCATTAAGTTAACTGTAAGTTAGCTTCCACACTGAACTACCGGACTCGGTGGTGTCGTAATGAAATTCAGCGGTCAGGAATTCTCTGAAGAATGAGAAGAAAACTGACATTGAAGCCAACTGAAGCTAGGGATTGAGAGGCATGGAATCTCCAGGCTGATGTCTGTGACCTCAAGTCTCATGTGCTGCCTCTTTTCGCGCTACTCAGAGGTGTTTATACACCAATTCGAAGTGCCCGTGGACTTAAATAATACAGGAAGAAAAGAAGGAATTAAAAGCTGGTCTATCTGTAGTATCCAGACCTAAATCCTAACCTAAACACATCCAAATTCCTCTGATCTTGTTGAGATCAATTTAAGACAACAGAGCAGGCCCAAATAATGCCAAGCATTTGAGGGCCACCCATGTCTACCAGGCTACTTTATCAGTAGCTTGAGGCAGTACTTAGAAAAAGCAAAACCAACCCAAAAAATCAACAAAAACCCCAAACCTGAAATGCCATCCCAGAAAGTATACGACTGAGTCTGAGGTTGAGGACATTTCCCACCTCATCTCAGGACAGAGTTTCAGATGACCAGGGTGAGGGCCTGCAGCACTGGAGACCTGGTGTGTGTGGTGGTGTGTGTGGCAGGGAAGTGGGTGGGGAGGGCCCTTCTCGCTCCCGGGTGGGCAGCTCTGTGCCCCTGCATGGGCTGTTCCTGCTAGCTGGAGCCCCTTCTCGTCAGACTTTCCCAAATGGCAGGCCATGCTCTGCCATCCGTGTCATGTCATTCACTAATTTATTTGTCCATTTAGCAAATATTTATTCAGTTCCTCCTAAGGGTCAGGCCCTGGGGATATTCCACATGAATGGAACACACACGGCCTCTACCTTCATTTGAAGCTTTCTCTAAGTCTCTCTGGCAGGCTGTTTGCTTGAGTTGTAATCCTGGTTAAAATGTAGATGCTGTGGGGCAGAACGAGACTTGGCTGTTACCAGTCACTCGTTAAGCAGGGGTTTGAAATCTGGACCGATGCTGAGTGCCTGGAAGGTAGCACTGGGGCAGATGCGTGCTGGGGACCGTGGGGGAGCACTTGGGAAATTAATTTTCATCTGTTTCACAGTTTGCTTGGGACTAGCCCAACCTATAACAGACCCCAGTTCTTGGCTCAATCCTCAGACAACCCTTGTTAAAGGGTGTACATGGGTGGTGGTGACTGGAGAGTCTGTATTTATTCAGAGCCTATAGAAAGTCTCCCAAGACACAGTGTTAGCTAGACTTTCAGCTTTCCCTTTGTACAGAGGTTAACCCTTTACATCTCTATTTCTGTCCCCAGTGCACGACTCTTGGTAGTGCTCCGGAGGAGTAAAACTGCAACAAGACAAAGGTGAGTGGCTATCTAGAAGCTGAAAAGGGCCCAGATAAACTCGAAACTGGATAATCTCTAGGTACTGGATAACGAAGCAGTGGCGTGCTCTGAAAGTGGAGCGTCTTTTAAGCCTAAATCATACCAACTGAGTGTTCAACAGTTTCTAGAGTAAATAGATCCTTTTAATCTGTCATAAGTTCATGCACTTGGAATGACCAATAATGTATACTTAAACATGTAATAAAACTTAAGGGAAAAGAGAGTCCAGGGCGTGCAGGGGAAATGAGCTATTACTCCTCTGGCATGGAAAGACCATTGTGTTTCATGTATGATTTGACCATGCTTCAGGAAAGCAATTTTGGCTTTAAATGGCACATTTCCTTTCTTCTTTATTAGGCTTCCTGAAGGGTTATTTCACCCCAGGTACTTTCTTACACTGAGTAGTATTTCAGCTGTTTCGTGCAAACGCAGAGATCTTGCAGGGATCTCAGTAATACTTGGTATGTCACTAATGGTCAACAACTGGCAGACTGTGGTTCTGGAATCCTGAGCTGCATACTTGAATTTGTGATGGATGTTTATAACTGTCGGAATGTGTCTTCAATCATCACAGAATGCCTGAGCACATGGCCATTGGTTGCGCAACCTAAGACGTGACTGGCTGTGTTTCTTAAGATGGGCATTTGTGCCATTGTTTATTATTGTTCTGGTAACATTTACTATTTTAGAGGGCTTGTTGTTCTGTTTTAAGAAATAACAATTTGAGTGTTGTTGTTTTCTTTTTCCCCAAAGAAGCAGCCTCAACCTTCTTTGCCCGACTTCTGGAGCAAGGCAGCATCTGGGAACATATGGTTTCAGCTTCCTGAAAAATAAACTTTCCTTTCTTATTTTGTTAAGATGCATTCTTTATTCCTAGTGAAACCAAGACTAGATTAGTTAATGGAATTTTATTTCCTTGGGACTTATCTGCATGGGAACATCAGTCTCATTAGAACCTCTGGAAGCAGGGGCTAATGGAATGTAGACTGTCTTGCACATGAAATGTCTTCTGATCACCCAGCAGCAATTCTCAACTAGGAACCGCATATACTTTTTTCAATACTATCTGCGCCCAGGCTTGCTTCCACCTTCATAGTATTTTGGTATCTGAAATTAGTAATTCATGAGTGAAATAAAATATTTTTATTTGTATTATAGTTCTTCAGATCTGGAACCAGTTCATACCAGCTGGCCTTTTAAATAATTCCTCTGTAAAATCTCCAGCAACTCTGCCACTCAAAGCAATGCAGTTACCTTTGGCTTTCTTACAGGGATTCAACCCCTATTCCAAGGGAAACAGACCAGGTTTTAAAAAAGCCGAGCCGTTCTTGGCTCTTCAGCTGCTCATGAAAGTAAAATTATTATAAACAGAAAAGATACTTTCTAATTGTCACCAAACACTTGTCCCCAGTGTTCTGTGATTCCCTCAGACCAAAAGCCTCCAGGTATGATGGATAGGGCCAATGTGCTGGCACTGGCTTAGATTCCCTATGCATCTTCTTGGCATCTCAATATTCTTCTTTATAAAGCTGGGCTATCTGACCCTTTAAAGATACTCTACAAAGCACCTCAAAGGAATTGGCTCAAATATTTGCTTCACTAGACTTGTTGGGGGCGTGGCACTAGCCATGAAGCTTCAAACCCTTGTTCTTCAGGGTCTAGGGACAGGAAGGCTAAAAACTAATTGTGCTACATGAATATCTGGAATTCAGGGGACCCATGGGGGCCTGAAAGGGATGAGTGGTTTCTGGAGGAGTTACCACCTGGCTCTGCCAAACGCCTCCACCTAAAGACAGCAGAAAGAACCAAATACTGGAAAGTGCAGTTAGTACACTCTTCAGTCTAACTGTGGTTTTACCACCGTCTATGGTTTCTTCACCTGAGCAATGAGGGCTGAGTATTCAATAACCCTCCAGACTCCTTCAGGTCTGCTGTGGGATTCCACAATTCTGTTCTACTCAGAATTCTCCCTTGGCAGACTGTAGCAGAGCAAAGCTGTATGAAAGAGGGAACTTATGACACCTGGCCAGATGACACAAAGACGAACCAGAAGTGAGGCAGAGAAGATGCCCATGTCTCGTCTACTGTAACTGAGAATCTGGCAGGGATCTAAAAGACCCAAGTTCTACCTTCTCATAATAAAGGTCTTAGCAGTCAGGTCTAGGGCTCTTTCCATGGGTGACACAATTTCGCTCCCACCCCTCAGCCTCCACCATGGACAGCAGGGCAAGTTTGTTCCTTGCTTTCAGGTGTGTGTGTGGGAGCCTCATGGTGGCTCCAGTGTGCGAACAAGAGCATGAACCACAGCTACTGGGCATGACATGTTTAAAGAGCCATGGCCTGAGTCACCGATTTGGGGGAGAGTCTAGAGTATTTTCTAGTGTCGGTGTTTCTGATGATGAACCTTCCATATTCACTTCTTTAAGGGTTAAGTTACTCTGCCCTTCAAAAGGGCTTTTCAACTTCCATCTATAGCCTTAGCATTCAGAAGAATGATAATCCTGAGAGGACTTTTAAATACTTGGTTCTTAAGAACTAGACTTTAAGAAACAAAGACTAGCAGCTATGTGTAACCAGCTTATGAAAGACCTTGAAGTCAAAAGTGTAAACCGGACCACGTGGGACAAAATTAGGACAGAAAGTACTCAGATGGGACCAGAGCATACTGGCTAAGGGTGACCAAATCCTCAATGAGACAGAACTGGCAACTGATAGCATCTTCTTTATGGTTTGTGGTGTTTACACAACAAGTTGTAGAAGTTGTTTTAATCACTCCCAAGAAGTTCCTTTGTTGTCTTCATACAGACCCTGGGTTGAAAAAAAAAACCCTTTCAGAGATTGTTATAAATAGACATATCCTGGGTAGACACAGGTACCTGTAAAAGACAAGATTCTGATGCTCAGAGTGGAAAAAAATCAAGATTAGCAGCACCCATTTGCCAAACCCTCCAATACACAGCAGACAACAACACCAGGTGTGCTAATTCCATCACTACACACTTATAAAAATGCACAAAACAAGAGCATATTAAGCATATTACCTTCAGTGACCATTTACTGTCCAACCTTCTGAAAAGACAGCTTTGAATGAAAAACCATGAATCTAATTTCTGTTGGAAATTTCAATCCAAAAGATACATGGAGACAAAGAGATTAAAAAGCTGTATTTCCATCAGCTAACCAAAGTGAAGAGCTGACAAAATTATCCAGTTTGGGCAAAACTAAAAGACAAATTATCCTTTCAAATCTACAATGTCAATACTCTCTCCAGGGCCAATTTTGCCAGGTCCCTGTAGCCAAGCAAACACGGAAAAGAGATGGTTTCATTGTGTTCTCACATACTTATTTTTATATCCCATAGGGTAATAATAATAAAAACAAAAGGTGGGTTGGAGGTTGTTTCCCTTCGCTGCAATGGAACTGAAAGAATTCCAAGATCCAACCTAGAGCATCTTCTTTTATTCCCCCAAATGTATTCCTAGTTGTTTTTTTTTTTTTCAATTTACTTTAGGTAAAACAAGAATAGCAAAACCATCTGAAAATTAAGCCATGAAATGAAAACTTTGATTCTTTATCTTCATACATGGCAGCAGTGATGTGCTAGTATAACATAGTCACGAAAGCACCCCTAGATGAACTTAGGTGACTTCTTCTAATCCCTCGAAATCTCTTTATTTCCCTGAACTAGAATGATTCCTGTGGCTTTGCTTGTTTATTAGCAATTGTTTTTCAAAGTTTGGGAAAACGTAGCAAAAAAAAAAAAATGCTAAAACAAGAATATCGTTCCTCTGCCAGCTATTTACAAGATACACTAAGATAAATTAAAATTTACTCTAACAATACAAAATCTCAAAGTGCCTTTCATATGTTTAAAGATATTATCAGTGTGATAGAAATTTATGGGGCACTGGCTTATGGTGTTGTAAACCAGGCTTTTTTGACCAAGTCATGAACTTGTGTTACTGAATAAAACAAAGTATTCAAAAGACGGGATGGAGCCATATATTAATTTAAAGTAGGACTAGGGATGGGGCTGTAAAAACTGAATGAAAAATTAGCCACTCCAACACAGGACTTTCAACCAGGCTGATCCATTCATGGTCATATGGCTGTTGGCCAATACAAATGAATCACAGATATGCAACAACAGAGACTCCTGGTTTACCGTTCCATCTCCCTCTCATCCCACCCCATCCTATTCTCCTCTAGCTTTATATATCTCCTGGGCCTTTGGCCCTTGACTTTGTTTCCCTCTCTGGATCCCTACTTGCTCCTTGAATTGGTGTGGGACACTGCAATGGTGTTCACTGTCCTCTAGAACTGGCTTGCACCCCTCTTTGGCTCAGTTTTCCCTTGTGTCTTTGGGTAGTCACCTTCTAACTCAGTGCTGGGCTCTAGTCAGGTTCAGCTTTGGTCATCTGGCCAACACTCTGAGCAGAATTACCCCAAACCACTAGCAGAGACAACCAGACAATGACAGTTAACAGTGGGCACCTAATATTAAGGTGCCTTTACCCCCCAGTAGCTCTTCCTGTGATGAGATCACTTCAGGCAGGCTACATTTTGACAGCAAGGTATTGTGTTTCCTGATTTCACAGCTGCTTCTGCTGGATGGGCACAAGTACAGAAGCCAAGAATCAGACCAAGCTGGTTGAGAGAAGCATAGAGGCAGAGATGTGAGCTTCTTGTGGCTGAGTTGCAACCTCTGCATCAATGTTGAGGTGGAACCTTAAAGAAATATCTATCCCAACCCCATTTTAAAAGAAGTTTCCTGGGGCACCTGGTGGCTCAGTTCGTTGAGTGTCCAACTCTTTATTTCAACTCAGGTCATGATCTCAGGGTCCGGGGATCGAGTCCTGAGTTGGGCTTCATGCTTTAAAAATAATTACCTAGGCCCCATCCCAGGCCAATAAATCAGAATCTCTGTCAGGTGGAGTCTCACACAATTTTTAAAAACTCCCCAATAGGGGATCCCTGAGTGGCTCAGCAGTTTAGTGCCTGCCTTTGGCCTAGGGCGTGGTCCTGGAGTCCCGGGATCGAGTCCCGCGTCGGGCTCCTGGCATGTAGCCTGCTTCTCCCTCTGCCTGTGTCTCCGCCTCTCTCTCTCTCTCTCTGTCTCTAATGAATAAATAAAATCTTTAAATTAATTAATTAATTAATTAAAACTCCCCAATGATCTGTTGTGTAGTCAGAATCTCAAAGCTCTGGACTAAAAGGAAGGAGCACAACAAATGGCTGGACAAATGATGAAGAGATGGAATCCAATTGCTGATGCTAGCCTAGGAGATGATTTTTTTGTAGGTCGTCTTCAGAATGCAAGAGGTTAAAGTCAATTTCTTTGGTTTTCAGCTTAAGGGGATTTTTTAGCATGGTGTGGGGTTAGTATCCTAGAAAGAGTATGGGCTTCAGAATCTGAAACACTTAGGTTCAATCCCAGCTTTACCACACATTTATTTAACCTCTCCCCCATTTCTAACTGGTAAACCAGGGATAATGATAGTTGAGATGACCCTCTTAGAAGATCAGCACAATGCCCAGCCCTAATAAGATACCAGCAAAGGTCATTTTCTGCCTCTAAACTCAGTAGGGATCAAGTATTATTAAAACTTGAGAACCAAAAATGTTACTATCATACACTGTAATCCCATCTGTGTTTTCAATAAATAAATAATACATCACATACCACATCTCCTTTAGCAGTCTTTCTTTTCAATCACTATCTTGTACCCCAAACTCCTGTGGTTCATAAACAGAAAGAAAGATGTCAGATTTTGAACTTGAAACGGAATGAATGTGGGATTAAACTTGAATTATTCATAGCTGTCTCAAAGTTGAAACTCTCCAAGGAATTCAAGTATTGCCAAGTATAAAGAAAAAGAAAGAAAAAGTCCAGGGAAAGTAAAAGGGAAGAAAGAGATTAAGATGATTTCTTGAAGGCAAATTTCAGAGACAGAAAATAGGTCTAAAGTCAGTAATGTGTACAGAGCTCATCAAAAAATAATTTTGGGGCAGCCCAGGTGGCTCAGCAGTTTAGCATCGCCTTTAGCCCAGGGCCTGATCCTGGAGATCCAAGATAGAGTCCCATGTCGGGCTTCCTGCACGGGGCCTGCTTCTCCCTCTGCCTGTGTCTCTGCCTCTCTCTGTGTTTGTCTCTCTCATGAATAAATAAATAGAATCTTAAAAAAAAAAAAAAAAAGAACCATACCTATACGAATATGTTTCACCTACCTGAAAACTGATGTGGAGTTGCATGGGATTTATTAGGTATGCACATGCAAAAGGAGCAGGAAAGATCACCCCTATCCTAGTTAAGCTAACAAGCTGACTGAGGCATGTGGTGGAAGAAAAATGTAGACAAAACTGTCTTCAAATTCTGGCTGGGCCAATTACTAAACTGTGCAATCAGGAACTAAGTTACTTAATTTCTCTAAACTTAAGTTCTCAATCTGCAAATCAGGGTTAATAATATCCTCCCTGCAGCATTATTTTGAGGATTAAGTGAAATTAACACATGAAGTGCCAAGCATGTGGTAGACACTTTTTCTCTTACATAGATCTGAGAGACAAATGTTTTCCACAGGTGGCTTGGTGTCCTTGTCCTTCTGGGTTGTGAAGTGGTGCTGCATGTTCCTACAATATCGAGGCTTAAAAACCAAGCTGACTAAAAATTAAAGCTCCAGGATATTTAACTTCTAGGAAAACAAAGTGGACACATGTTCTCTCATTTCTTCCACTAAGAGAAACTAAAATTCCAGACATCAGATATTAAACAAATATAAGACTCTGAAAGGTAAAGAGAAGAAGGTAGGCTAGTTGGAGATCTCAGGACACATGGAATAACACAGTGATGAGCTGTTCTTTTTTCTTCTTATGTCAAATACCTCCCCCCCCCCCCAAAAAAAGCATGCTTTCTTCAGGAAAGGTGCAGCCTTGCAAGGTAGTAAACTTTTAAATTAATAAATGCCGTGCTCCAGTCAAACACTACACACAAAAAAATTGCGGCCCAGCCTCCACCCATGCCAGCAAAGCCCAGGTGGGGAGCTTAGACTTCCATCTCTGTGAGGCTGTAATGAAGTGCCCAAATACTCCCTCGGGGTGGTTTCAGAGAATGGCCAACTCAGAGTCAAGACTTTCACAATGTCCTAGTGATAACAAGGCCACCCCACCTGTGGTGTCAAAGGAGAACCTCCACCCCTGCCCAGCAATAGTGTTTAATAATGAACAATGATAATAATGAGCAAAAATGACACCCTTCATGTGTCAACAGAGGCTCAATAGGGGACCAGCACATCTGCCTCCATCAAAATAGTAATGATATATATAATGCCTGCTTCCTCCCCTGCCTTAGCCCTGAGAAAGACAGCTTAAAACTGAAGGTTTCAATAAAATTTAGAGTCTCAGAAAATAATATGAAAATATCCCAGTTTAAATTGAAACCACTTGTCATACCAACAAACAGAAAAATCTCAAAGTTAGTAAAAAGTGACAATCGATGCCAGTATTGAGATGACAAGGGATTTTAGGATTACCAGGCAAAGATAGTAAAACAGCTATGATAAATTGCCTCTATGAGCAATTATGAATACCTTTCAAACATGAAAAAAGTTAAAAACTTATAAAAGAAATAGAAAGTTTCAGTGGAAAAGCAAATGACCTAAAAAAGAATGAAATGAAAATGTCAAACTAAAAAACAAAACAAAAAAACACAAAAAAACAAGAACTAAAATAAAAAGCTCACCGGAAGAGCTCCACAGCAGAATGGAGGGAACAGAGGAAAGAAACAGTGAACTAGAAGACAGAAGAGTAAAAATTACCCAATCTGAATAGAGGGAAATTGATTAAAATCAATTTAAAGTTGATTAAAAATGAACAGAACCTCAGGAACCTGTTAGGAAATCTAGCATTCATATCATCAGAACCTAGAAGGAAAAGCAAAAGAGGGAGGAGCTGGAAAAGTACTTGAAGAAATGATGGCTGTGGAAACTTCTCAAATTTGGCAAGAGACATAAACCTATGAGTTCAGAAGCTGAATGAACCACAAACAGGAGAAAGCCCAAGAAATCCATGCCAACACACATCATCATTAAACTTCTGAAAACAAAAGGCAAAGAAAATATTTTTAAAGCAGGAAGAGAGAAACAACACTTTACCTACAGGGGAAAAGCAATTCAAACAGTGGCTCTCTTGTCAGAGAAAATGGCAGTGAGATCGAGATTTCTCAAGGGTTGAAAGAAAACAATTGTGAGTACACAACCCTGTACCTTGCAAAAACATACTCTATGGAAGTAAGGGAGAAATGAAGACAATCTCAGAAGAAGGAAAACCAAGAAAAGTTGTGGCTAGCAGATCTACTCCAAAAAGATAAAGTTCTCTGTAAACAAAAATAGGGATAAATGCAATAGACTTTTCTCTTCTTTTGGAGTTTTCTAAATTATATTTGATGGTGAAGCAAAATTAACAAAACTGTTTGATTTGGTTACAAATATACGTGGAAGAACTATTTAAGACGGGTATTATAAATGGAGCAAGGTAAAGGGAGGTAAGGTAAGGTTTCTATACTTTACTTGAATTAGAAAACAAAACAGCAATAGGCTATGATAAGTTATGTAGATACATAATGTAGTCCCTAGAGCAACCACTAGAAGAAAGCTATAGAGATACACTCAAAAACACTATGGATAAATCAAAATGAAATTCTAAAAAATGTTCAGCTAACTTACTGGAAGGCAAAAAAAAAAAGGAGAGAGAGAGAGAGAGAGAGAGAGAAAGAAAGAAAGAAAGAAAGAAAGAAAGAAAAAGAGAAAAAAGAAAAACAGAACAGTGACCCAAAAAATAAAACAGTCGCCTTAAGCCCTAACGTATCAATGAATGCATTAAGTGTAAACATGTCTAAACCAATTAAAAGATAGAAAATGGCAGAATGGATTTTAAAATATGACAAGTATATGTTGTCTATAAGAAACTCACTTCAAAATAGCAATTTAGAAGGTTGAAATTACAAGGATGGAAGAAGATATATCAGGGAAACATTAATGAAAAGAAAGCAGGGATGGTTATATTAATATCAGAAAAGGTAGACTTCAGAGAAAATAAAATGACTAAAGACAGAGGACATGACAAAATGATAACAGGGTCACTCCAACAAGTCATAGGAATCCTCAATGTATATGCACCAGAAACCAGAACTGCAGAATAGGTGAAGCAAAAACTGATAAAACTGAAGGGAGAAAGAAATAATTTTAGAATTATAGTAGAGGAATTCAACACCATTCTTTGAACAATTGGTTGAAATTGATTTTCAATAGCAAATCAACAGAACATTAGAAGAACTCAATGCCATCAACAAACCAACAGGATCTAATTATAATTTATAGAACATTTCACCCAACAATTGCAGGATACGCATTCTTTACAAGTGCCCACAGCACATATACTGAGACAAATCCCGAGTTACAAAGCAAATATTGTCAATTTAAAAGAGGTGAAATCGTACCTAGTGTGTTTTCTAATCACCATGGAATCAAACTAGAAATCAATAGCAGAAAGATAACAGTAAACTACCCAAACTACCCAAACACTGATGCTAAATAACAACCTGCTAATGAATCCAAGGGCCAAAAAGGAAATCTCAGGAAATAAACACACTGAACTAATGAAAATAAACATACAGCATATCAACATTTGTGGGACACAGCTAAATCAGTGATAAAAGGTAAAATATATAGCACTAGATGCATACATTGAAAGAGAGGTAAAGTCTCAAATCAATAACCTAAGCTCCTTGCTCAAGAACCTACAAAGAAAAAAAAAAGAAAGAAAAAAAAAAAAAAAGAACCTACAAAGAAACTAAATAAGCCCAAAGCAAGCAGAGAGAAGGAAATAATAAAGAGCAAACACCAATGAAAATTAAAATGCAAAAACAGTAAAGAAAACAGTAAAATGAAGAACTGGTTCTTTGCAAACATAATAAAATTGACAAATCTTAAGTAGGACTGACAAAGGAAAAAAACATGTAAAGTACCAAGAACAGAAAAAAAAAAAAAAAGAGGTATCACTATAGACCCTACAGACATTAAAAGGCTAACAAGGGAATATTAAAAACAATTCTACATGAATACATTTGACAGCCTCTATGAAATGAACAAATTCCTCAAAAAACCCTACATACTACCACAACTCACCCAACATGGAGTAATTTAAGTAGCCCTATATGTATTAAGAAAAATGAATTTATAGTTTAAAAACTCTGAAAAAGGAGTAGAGGAATTGAAAGAGCTAAAACAATTTTTAAAGATAATAATCAAGTCAGAGGAATCAGTTTACTCAATTTCAAGACATGATATAACTATAGTAATAAAAAAAAAAACTATAGTAATCAAGACTGTAGTGTATAGGGAATTAAGAATAAAGAGCTCAGAAACAGACCCACACAAACACAACCAACTGATTTTGTATAAAGGTAAAACAAGCCTTTCAATAGAGGAAAGACAGCATTTTCAACAAATGATGCTGGAGTAATTGCGCATCTATAGACAATTCTCACACCTTATATAAAACTTAATTCAAATGCATCACAGACTTAAATATTAAACAAAAAACTTACAGACAAAAAAAAAAAATAGAAGAACATCTTTAGGATCTCCAGCTAGGCAAAGAGTAATTCTTAGACTTGACACCAAAAGTAAGATACATAAAAGAAAAAAATTGATAAACTGAATTTCACCAAAATTAAAAACTTTGCCTTTGGAAAAAAGTCCTGTTAGGAAGCTGAAAAGACAAGCTACAGAGAGGGAGAGAATATTTGCAAACCATACATTCAAGCAAAGAACTAGTTAGAATATATAAAGAACTTTCAAAAACCCAATAGCAAACAAGTAAATAATTCAAATGGAACACAGGCAAAAGACACAAAAAGACATTTTGCCAAAAAGACAGACAGATGGCAAATAAGCACATGAAAAATATCCAACATCGTCAGCCATTAGAGTAATGTAAATTAAAACCACAATGATATACCACTACATGCCGATCAGAAGATCTGGTGAGGATGTGGAAAAACTAGATCACTCATACATTGTGGATGGAATGTAAAATAGTGCAGCTCCTCTGAAAAAAACAGCTTAGCAGTTTTTAAACAACTAAAAACCCAAATACTATATGATCCAGCAATTGCATTCATTGGCATTTATCCCAGAAAAAAGAAGACGTGTTCATACAGAAATCTGTAAATGAATATTTACAGCAGCATTATTCATATTAGCACCAAACTAGAAACAACCCAGATGTCCTTCAATGAATGAATGACTATTCTACAGAATACTACTCACCGATAAAAAGGAACAAAGTACTGATACATTCAATAATCTTAATGAGGCTACAGAGAATTATGTTCAGTGGGAGGAAGGGGCAAGAGCCAACCATAAAAGGTTATATATTGTACTATTCTATTTATACAACATTTCTTGAAGTGACAAAACTTTAGAAATGGACAACTGATTACTGGCTACCAGGGGCTAAGAGAAGAAGGGAGGGAAGTCAGTAAAACTATCTATATAAGGGAAACATACGGGAACCTTAAGACAATGGACATTTCTGTACTTGACTCTACCAATGTCAGTATCCTGGTTGTGATATTGGCCCATAGTTCTGCAAGATGGTACCTTAGGGGAAACTGGGTAAAGGATAGAAATGATTACTCTGTATTATTTCTTATAATTGCATAAGAATTTACAATGATTTCAAAACAAAATTTAATTAAAAAATTTACTGCTCCAAAGGTGAGAGGTGACTTGCAAATTGGCAAAGAAAATAAGTAAAAGCAAAACAAAACAAGCAAAGAATAAACTCTCGTGCAAATGCTGACACTTAAAGATAGAAGAGCTTTTAATTATCAACTAGTCTGACTTCTTAATATGAAAATAAGAAGTGGAGGACCAGAGAAATATAATAATTATTAGAGCTTTTCTGGATAAATGTGCAGTCACATGGAGGCTTATTCAGTTGTCTGTCATAGTGACATATGAAGCTAATTATGCTGTAATTCACATCTGTCTTTCTTCAACTACTCAATATTCTGGTGTTGAGTATGTTAGGCTTAAAATAAGTTGGACTGAAAAAAATAAATAAGAAAAGATAATCAACAGCACTAGTTCCTGGTCGGGCTACTGATTTTTACTGTCCTCAAATGAGTTATCATCCTGCTAGTAGATGTGGGAGAAATACTTGTAGGGTGGTGAAATGACTTTTAAAACTGTTTCTAGATTCTCTAGTTCCTTTCCTTTTCCCCTTAAAAAAACCAAAAGGTCAAACAAATCAAGTTTCAAAACTGACATCAATATTACATGTATTGGCCCACAAAAGTTTAGTTTGAGAATTGTTTCAGCAAAAAGCAAAAGCAAACTGAAGATAACAAAGACCAGCCAGGAACATCTAGGGAAGTATTTATCACATGCTGGTTATTGTAGGTGAATCAAACATTAAGCAGAACTGGGTTTCAGAAATTATCTGATGTGGAAGAAAAAGAGAAAAGAAAGATGAAGAAGGTCAGAGGTTGAAAAGAGATGTAATTGGAGAGTCACTGTCACAATATCTATGAGTTACAGGCTTCCCTCTAACTACTCTCAACATTTTACTTAACTCTCTTGTTATCATAACCTACAAGAATTTCACAAGTCATTGAAAGTGGCTTCTGTGCCTCCTCTCCAACCACACAATGAGGCTCTGAAATTTTTCCATGCCCTGCTGTGCTCTATCACACAGCAGGAGCGCTGTTTAGGTACTTCTCTTGAATGTGCCATGGGGAAGCACTAGCTCTAGGGAAGACCAAAGTCCTTAATCAGAGGGTAGATCTGACCCACCAATCAGAGTGATAGAGCTCTTAAAGTTTTTAAATAATAATAATAATAATAATAAAGTTAGAAAACTCATCTTGCTCCACATTCTGGACGGCACAAGATAAAGTTTGGTCAACTAATTGAGGAATTACAGAAAAAGAAGGGAGGCAAAGAGTTTTCCAGGTAGAAGGTCTAGCCTGTGCAAAGTCATGGATGTGTGGGAAAGAAAGCATGCCAGGTTTAAAGAACTGCAATAACTAGGAATAGTTCATTAATTTTACAAATATTTGTTGAGCACTTGGGCCGGTCATTGTTTGCAGAGTTATCGTGGTGACCAACAGACAAGGTCCCTTCTCCATGAAATTGCCTCTTACATGGGGGCATGGGGGTGAGGAAGAGATGCACAATAAACAAATAGAGTAGCATGAAAATATCAAATAGTACTACACAGAGAATCAAAGTGACTACTTTTAGATTGAGTCCTTTAGAAGTCAGGAGGTGAACATCATCCAGAAGAAAGTAAGAAAACATCAGCCTTAACAACATGTTAGACCAGACAGACCTGAAGGATATACAAAGAACATTTCATCTGAAAGCAATAAAACACACACTCTTCTCAAGTATACATGGAACACCCATCAAGTGTATCTTAGACCATAAACAAATTTTAATAAATTTAAGAAGAACTGAAATAGTATCAAGCATCTTTTCTGACCACAATAGCATGAAATGAGAAATCAATGACAAGAAAACCGGAAATTTCACAAATACGTGAAGATTAAACAATGTGCTTACTGAGCAACAGGTTGAAGAAGAAATAAAAACAAATACCTTGAGACAAATAAAAATGGAAATAAAACACACCAAAATGTATGAGATACAGCAAAAGCAGTTCTAAGAAGGACATTCATAGCAATGAATGCTAGCTCAAAAAACAAGTAAAATCTCAAATAACCCAACTTTATACCTCAAGGAACTAGATAAAGAAAAACAAAGTACAAAGTTGGCAGAATAAAGGAAATAACAAAAATCAGAGCAGAAATAAATAAAACAGAGACTTGAAAGGTAATAGAAAAGATCAAAAAAAAAAAAAAAAAAAGAAAAGATCAGTGAAACTAAGAGCTGGCTCTTTGAAAAGATAAAACTGACAAACTTAAAAAAAAAAAAACTGACAAACTTTTAGCTAGAAAAAAAAAAACTTTTAGCAAAGAAAAAAAAAAAGAGGACTCAGATAAATTAAATCAGAAATGAAGAAGACATTACACTGCTACCACAGTAATATTGTGGAGGATTGTAAGAGACTACTATGAATGATTATACACCAACAAATCTGACAATCTAGAAGAAATGAATAAATTTCTAGAAACATACAACCTGAACGGACTGATGACTAGTAAGGAAATTGAGTCAGTAATCAAAAACCTCCCAACAAACAAAAGTCCAGGACCACTAGTCCTGGCTTCACTAGTGAATTTTACCACACATCCAAAGAAGAATTAATACCAAGCCTTCATCAACTCTTCCAAAAAATAGAGGAGAGAATACTTCCAAACTTATTTTTTAGGGCCAGCATTACCCTGATACCAAAAGTAAGGCACAAAAAAAGAAAAGTATATATCAATATCTCTAATGAACATAAATGTAAAAAATCTTCATCAAAATATTACAAACTGAATTCAACAGTGTACCAAAAGGATCATACACCATGACTAAATAAAGACTTACTTCAGGGATGCATGATAGTTCAACATCCACCAAAATCAATCACTGTGATACACCAAATAATAAAATGAAGGATAAAACTCCTATGACCATCTCAATAGATGCAGAAAAGTATTTGGCAAAATTCAATAATAAAAAAACTCTCAAAAGTAAGTATAAAGAGAAGGTACATCAATATAATAAAGGCCACACATGACAATCTCACAGCTAACATTATACTCAATGGTAAAATGCTGAAAGCTTTTCCTCTAAGATCAGGAATAAGATAAGGCTATACACTCTGACTACTTTTATTCAACATAATATTGGAAATCCAAGCCAGGACAATTAGGCAAGAAGAGGAAATAAAAGGGATCCACGTTGGAAAAGAAAAAGAAAACTGTCATTATTTGCAGATGACATATTATATATAGAAAACACTAAAAATTCCACCAAAAAAGTGTTAGAACTAATGAATGAATACACTAAAGTTGCAGGATACAAAACTAATATTCAAAAATCTGTTTCATTTCTATAATAATAATAACAAACTATCAGAAAAAATTAAGAAAACAATCACATTTACAATGGCATCAAAAAGAATAAAATGCTTAGGAATAAATTTAACCAAGGAGATGAAAGAGCTATACACTGAAAACTTTAAGGTATTAATGAAAGAAATTAAAAGACATAAATAGAAAAATATTCTATGTTCATGGATCTGAAGAATTAATATTGTTAAAATGTCGATACTGAAAAATAAATAAATAGATAGATAAAATGTTTATCCTACCCAAAGCAATCTACAGAGTCAGTGCAATCTTCCATCACAACTCTAATGATATTTTTCACAGAAATAGAACAAATACCACCAAAATTTGTGTGGAACCACAAAAGACCCAAATAGCCAAAGCAATCTTGAGAAAGAAGAACAAAGCTGGAGGCATCATGCTCCCTGATTTCAAACTATATTATGAAGCCACAGTAATCAAAATAGTATGGTATTGACATATAGATCAATACAACAGAATAGAGAGACCAGAAATAAACCCATACATATGTGGTCAATTTAGACAAAGGAGCCAAGAATATACAATGGGGAATGGACAGTCTCTTCAATAAATAATTGGGATGGATGGATGACTGGGCAAACTGAACAGAAGACTGAAACTGGACCAGTATCTTACACCATACACAAAAATTACCTCAAACTCCTTTAAAAACTTGAATAGAAGATCTGAAACCATAAAAATCCTAGAAGAAAACATAGGTTAAGGTCCTTGACATAGGTCTTGATTTTTTCAATCTGACACCAAAAGTAAAAATAAACAAGTAGGACTACATCAAACTAAAAGCCTTTTTTGCATAGTGAGGGAAACCATCAACGAAATAAAAAGGCAACCTATGGAATGGGAGAAAGTATCTGCAAATCATATGTCTGAAAAGGTGTTAATATCCAAAATATATAAAGAACTCACACAACTCAATAGCAAAACAAACAAAAGAACTAAAAAAAAAATCTGATTAAAAAAACAGGCAGAGGATCTAAATAGATATTTTCCCCAAGAAGATGAACAGATGGCCAGCAGATACCATCAAGAAAATACAAATCAGGAGTGCCTGGGTGGCTCAGTTGGTTAAACGTTTGCCTTCAGCTCAGGACATGATTCCAGGGTCCTGGGACTGAGACCCACATTGGACTCCTTGCTCAGAGGAGAGCCTGCTTCTCCCTCTCCCTCCCATCTTAAATAAACAGGAAAATCTTTTTAAAAAGAAAATATAAATCAAAACTGCAATAAGATAAAACACCTCACATCTATTAAAAAGGCTATTATCAGAAAGACAAGAAATAACAAGTGTTGACTAGGGTGGGGAGAAAAGGGACCCTTGTGCACTGTTGGTGGGAATGTAAATTGGTACAGCCACTATGGAAAACAGTATGGAGTTTCCTTAAGAAATTAAAAATTGAACTACCATATGATCCAGGAATTCTATTTGTGGATAGTTTGCACGTACATATACAGACATATATATTATTGTATAGCCATAAAAAAGAATGAACCTTACCATTTGCAACATGGATGGGCCTTGAGGGCATTATGCTTAGTAAGTCAGAGAAAGATAAATACCATATGATCTTACTTACTTATAGAATCTAAACAACAAAAAAATCAAGCTCATAGAATCAGAGAGTAAAGTAAAGCCAGAGGCAGGGAGTGGAGGTGAGAGAAATGGGTAAAGGTTGTCAAAATAACAAAATTCTAGTTATAAAATGAATACATCATGGGCATGTAATGCACAGGCCAGTGACTATAGTTAACAATAGTGTATTGCATATTTGAAAGCTGCTGAGAGTAAATCTAAAAAGTTCTCACAAGAAAAAAACACAAGAAAAAACATGTTTTTGACTACATAAGGTGATGGATGTAAACCATCTCATTTGCAGTGATCATTTCCCAATGTATACAAATATCAAATCATTAAGTTGTACATCTGTAACTAATATAATGTCATATGTCAGTTATACCTTTTAAAAAAACTAAAATAATAATAATTTCAAAAGGAGTCAGGAGATGATTATTAAGCTGAGGTCTGAATGACAAGGAGCCAGTCATACCAAGATCACCAGGAAGAGGGAGTAGGTACCATAGAGATCCTAAAGCAAGTAGAAGCTTGAGAGAAAGAGGGCCACTAGGTCAGTAGGGAAGGAATGTGGAACTAGGAAATGTGTCCTGTAGGTACAGCCAAGAGTCAGAAATATTGCTTACATCTAAGTGGAAAAATGGAAATGTTTGTTAATGTTATGTCAGCTGAAAAAATAATGAAATAATTTATTTCTTAGTCTCTATGACATCTACAGATGTCTGGGCTATATGTATCTACCCAAACATTTACCAAGATAGGCTCAGACATGGGTTCCAAACTCCCCCTTGTCTTCCCCACCGTCAACCTGTCTCTCCTACCCTAGAACACAGCCACAACTGAAGCATGTTCCCCAGACTATTGACAATCTGTCTATCTAGTGACATGACCAGAGACCTGTCTTGCCCTTCCTTCTGGCCAGGAGGAGACCATGGAGGGAAACGGACATGGTAGAGGGGCTGAGACGCTGGAGCCAAGTTCATTACTATCAGCATCAGAAGCATGATTAACAGAGAAATTGTACTCCTAAGGCCTGTTGCTGTCAGCAAATTCCAAGAAACACTGGTCATTACTATAGCAACTGATTTCACATGCCTCAGGAGAAAACATAACAGTATTAGCTTTTCCTGGAAACAGTCAAAGTGGAAACTGCCTGCGATTAGAGTGTTCCCCACTTCCTCTAATGATGCCGGCACTGCCCCTGAACTTTGTGCCTTTCTCTAACCACTTTGGATTATTCAGTCCTCTGAGGTCATTTTTGTTCCTGAAGAGCCTCGTCCTGCTCTACACAACTAAGCCATCTGTATGCTGTTCTAAGCCTTCAAAGGCCAAGAAACCAGGTGTATGGGTCTACAGGAAGTAAGGATCCTAGAAGCAGAAATGACAGGA